>NC_140586.1:113479558-114679558 GCF_964204655.1 Triturus cristatus
TGGGACTGTGCCGTGATGAGCAAAGGAACTTTTCGGACTTTTTTTTTAATCTTGGCCTGCATTCGATTGGAACGATTTATCAAAAGAGATTTGAATTATGCAGAGCTAAGAGAATTAGTGAAAAGGCCCCGACAGCAAGAATAGGTAAATATAAATGAAATGCAAAATTGTGATGATTAATTAAATTGGAACTTTGTTGACCGAAATGCTAAATTATGCAACTAAAAGCAATTAATTAGATAAACTAAACATTGAGGAACAGAGAATGAGTTTGTGGTTCTTTAAATAAGGCATTGATTAAGAATTCCGAAGCTTTAATGTGTTTTAGCTGGTTCTAAATCACCATCAACCAATCCAACTAATTGGTCCATCAACCAAGTGGTGGAGTGCCTTGATGTTAGGGTTAGGATTCTATGGTTATTGATGTATAAATGTAAATATTGTAACAAATTTCGTTCCCTATAGGTAATAAGGTACCCCCCCACATGTCCAGCAGAATCCTCATCCTCCTGCATGCAGATTCGAGTGAGACGAATGAGTGTTGGTGTTATGGGCCCCACCAATGAGTGCATGTGTGAATGAATTAGTGTGATGACGGGTCTGTGACGCAGGGAGGATATGTAAATTTGCCCCTTTCGTGCTGGATCACTATCTTTTCCAGAACACGGTAAATTTAATCGGAGAATTCTGCATAACCTGAGAATAAAAATTAATGAATTAGAGCCCCGACCAAGATGAACCCAATATGAAGCTTTAGAGGAATGGGAGACTGAAGCATTTGAGTGCGATAGATCCAGAAGTAGCAGAAACCTTAGTGGATTTTATCCCAGGCTAAAGCGTGAAACTCAAGATAGTCAGATGAAACAATGGAGACAAGCGATGGTGGCTGAAGGATTTTATCCTGTACTAATGGCTGAGGAACTGTCAGGAGGCAAGTGCACAGAGAAGACCAATCATTTAACGATGACAGGTAGTGGAGAATCAGAAGATGATTTTTTGTAGGACATTTAAATGAAAAACCCTCCACCTTACCAAGAGGGGCTGAGCAGAACTACTCCTAGTGCTCCAGTCTTGGGAACACCATTAGTTCCCCAAGTTATGTATGACCCAACAAATGGAAGGGTACTTCAGGAAAAAGAAAGAGAAGCAATAAACAAGAATAGAGAGGAATTGATACAGAAAATAACCAAATTGAGTACTTACCCTGAAGCACTAACCATACCAGTGACTATAGGTCCGGTGGTTCCATTCTATGGTGATAAGGCAATCGCTCACAAACCCCCAGTCATGTCCACAACTACAATTGAACCCAGAAAAGAGAACTTAATCATTGATGATCAAGGCAGCAAATGTGAGTCGGTAATATCATTAATGGATTTACCGATAAGAGGTCAGATAAATGAAACCCTGAGAAGAGTTACACCTTGTTGTTCGAAGGAAGTGCAAATAGAAACAGCCACTGGAGTTAAGAATGCCACAATAGTATCCCTAGAATAAATAGAAAGATGGGCACAGAGAATAGACCAGCCAAAACAGCCAATGAAAATCCTAGATATCTACAAATTGAAAGTGGAACTGGAAGACATGATAGCTGGGAATGTGGGATTAGACAGGTTAACTTCTTACAGTGAAGAAGAGTTATTGTTTATCTGCAGAAGTATCACCAGAAATACAAAAATATTCCATGAGAAATTGACAGACTTAGCTTCTGAAATGGGAGTTGAAATAGGCAATTCCAAAGTATTACAGAAACCATACAGAGCAGAATTCAGTGATAAGGATTTTGAAAATATGAATGTGTCTGGAAGAAAATTACAGGTTAAAGAATTAATTACCATTTTACAAAAATGAGGTGACTTGGACAAATGGAAAGCTAGATGGATGCGGAAAAGAGAAGAAGCATGTGCCAATTGAACTACTTCTGAATTTGTGATGAAAGAAACAGGAAATGTAGAAAGATTATGTCCTATGAGGGAGGTACTAGGAGGAGGATATGTACATGTACCATGGACAAGACAGGATATTTTATCCTTTACAAATGATTTCCCGAAGTTAAGAGAAAAGCCAGTTGAGTGGTATCGGCGAGTTGAAAGATTTGTGAAAGTTTCT
Source organism: Triturus cristatus (assembly GCF_964204655.1). Taxonomy (NCBI): domain Eukaryota; kingdom Metazoa; phylum Chordata; class Amphibia; order Caudata; family Salamandridae; genus Triturus; species Triturus cristatus. Next base: position 113,481,668 of record NC_140586.1, read on the forward strand.
AAAGTGCTGTTAAAAGATTTGGATGGTTTGTTTGACATTGTGGTACCTACTGATTTATGGACAGAATGTAAAATTACTGTTGATTGGCCTAGTGGTGAATACCCGAGAGATGAGAAAACAGGAGCTCCTTCAGAAGTGGTAATGAAGAAATATCACCAGGTGATCACTTTTTTGAAAGGGAAAAGTCCTCGGAAAGAAACAGATTGGGTAAAAATAGACAGAACAACCCAGGACAGAAATGAGTCTGTACATACCTATTATGAACGCTTACTGCAGGTATTTAACCCCTTCGCTGCCAGGCCTTTTCCCCCTCCTGTGCCAAGCCTTTTTTTGGCTATTTGGGGTAGTGCGCGATGAGGCCCCTGTAACTTTTTTGACCACATAAGGTATCTACGCCAAATTTGCGTCCTTTTCTTCCGACATCATGGGGATTCTAAAGGTACTCAGGGTTTGGGGATTCTCCTAGAGGGGTCACAGAAATGAGCCAAAATACAGCAAAATGTTGGTTTTTTTTCGGAAAAATTGGAAAAATAGGCTGCAAATGAAAGCATCTGGGTTTTTCCCTGCAAATGTTATCAAAAAAGGGGTTGTGGGGTTAAAATCACCATTTTCCCAGCTTTTTGGGGATACCAGACTTTTGTCAGAAATCCAACATTTTTTACACAGTTTTGGCATTTTTCTTGGACATAGCCTATTTTTGCTATATTTTGTGCTTTTGACCTCCTTCCAGTTAATGGCAGAAATGGGTACAAAAGCAATAATGGATCCTGGAAGCTATACATTTTCGAGAAGAAGACAAAATTCTGAATTCAGCAAGGGGTCATTTGTGTAGATCCATCAAGGTTTTTTCATAGAAACAAACAGTGAAATATAGGATAAATTGAAAATTAGTTGAAAAAAACAGCCTTTTGTGTCAACGTTTTCACCTGTAACTTCTTCTAATTATGACAGCTCTTTGAAAGCAATATACCGTTGCATCCGCTGGACATTAACTGGTTGTGGGGATATATAGGACTTGTAGGTTCACCAAGAACCCGACGAACCCAGAGCCAAAAACTGAGCAGTAACTTGCAATGGTTTTTTATTATGTACCGGGTATATGGTAATTATTCTGTAAAAATGTGTACATGGAAAAATCGGTATGAAAGACACCTATGTATTTCTGAAATGGGAACAAAATATAGAGTTTAGAAACAGTAGATATTTGCACATTTCTGAAATTGGGAATACTCATACTAGCATGAGAATTATCAGTCATTTTTTAGAATGACTTCTTTTTTACACAATATCTTTCATTTGGAAGGCAGAAATGCATCGAAAGTCAATAGATAATAACAGTTCCTTTACAAATCTGAATTACCCTAAGTCTCCCGATACAAATGGTACCTCACTTGTGTGGGTAGGCATAGTGCCCACGACAGGAAACGGCGCAAAATGCAACGGGGTCACAACTCAATATCGCAGTGAAAATTTACCCTTTTTTTGCAAAGTGCCTAGCTCTAGTTTTTGAACCCTAGCTCTGCGGGCACCTTGGGAAACCTAGCAAACCTATACATTTTTTAAAACTAGACACCCAGGGGAATCCAGGATGGGGTGACTTGACTGCCTCCCACCAGGGTCTGTTACCCAGAATCCCTTGCAAACCTAAAAAATTGTCCAAAAAAACACATTTCCCCCACATTTCTGTTGTGGAAAGTTCCGGAATCTGCGTGGATCCACAAATTTCCACCCACCCCGCGTTCCCCAAAGTCTTACGAGAAAAACGGTACCTCACTTGTGTGGGTCGGCCTAGTGCCCGCGGCTGGAAACAGCGCAAAAAGCAACGTGGTCACACCTCAATTTCGCAGTGAAAAACGACCCTTTTTTGGAAAAGTGTCTAGCTGTAGTTTTTGAACCCTAGTTCTGCGGACACCTTGGGAAACCTACCAAACCTATACATTTTTGAAAACTAGACACCCGGGGAATCCAGGATGGGGTGACTTGACTGCCTCCCACCAGGGTCTGTTACCCAGAATACCTTGCAAACCTAAAGAATTGTCCAAAAAAACACATTTTCCCCACATTTCTGTCGTGGAAAGTTCCGGAATCTGCGTGGATCCACAAATTTCCACCCACCCCGCGTTCCTCAAAGTCTTACGAGAAAAACGGTACCTCACTTGTGTGGGTCGGCCTAGTGCCCGCGACAGGAAATGGCACAAAACGCAACGTGGTCACACCTCAATTTCGCAGTGAAAAATGACCCTTTTTTGGCAAAATGTCTAGCTGTAGTTTTTGAACCCTAGTTCTGCGGGCACCTTGGGAAACCTAGCAAACCTATACATTTTTGAATACTAGACACCCAGGGAAATCCAGGATTTGGTGACTTGACTGCCTCCCACCAGGGTCTGTTACCCAGAATCCCTTGCAAACCTAACAAATTGTCAAAAAAACCACATTTTCCCCACATTTCTGTCGTGGAAAGTTCTGGAATCTGCGTGGATCCACAAATTTCTATCCACCCCGCGTTCCCCAAAGTCTTACGAGAAAAACGGTACCCTAGTGCCCGTGACAGAAAACGGCGCAAAACGCAACGTGGTCACACCTCAATTTCGCAGTGAAAAATGACCCTTTTTTGGCAAAATGTCTAGCTGTAGTTTTTGAACCCTAGCTCTGCGGGCACCTTGGGAAACCTAGCAAACCTATACATTTTTGAAAACTAGACACCCAGGGAAATCCAGGATGGGGTGACTTGACTGCCTCCCACCAGGGTCTGTTACCCAGAATCCCTTGCAAACCTAAAAAATTGTCAAAAAAACCACATTTTCCCGACATTTCTGTCGTGGAAAGTTCCGGAATCTGCGTGGATCCACAAATTTCCACCCACCCCGCATTCCCCAAAGTCTTACGAGAAAAACGGTACCTCACCTGTGTGGGACGGCCTAGTGCCCGCGAAAGGAAACGGCGCAAAACACAACGTGGTCACACCTCAATTTCGCAGTGAAAAATGACCCTTTTTTGGCAAAGTGACTAGCTGTAGTTTTTGAACCCTAGCTCTGCGGGCACCTTGGAAAACCTAGCAAACCTATACATTTTTGAAAACTAGACACCCACGGGAAACCAGGATGGGGTGACTTGACTGCCTCCCACCAGGGTCTGTTACCCAGAATCCCTTGCAAACCTAAAAAATTGTCAAAAAAAACAAATTTTCCCCACATTTCTGTCGTGGAAAGTTCCGGAATCTGTGTGGATCCACAAATTTCCACCTACCCCGCGTTCCCCAAAGTCTTACGAGAAAAACGGTACCTCACTTGTGTGGGTCGGCCTAGTGCCCGCGACAGGAAACGGCGCAAAACGCAACGTGGTCACACCTCAATTTCGCAGTGAAAAATGACCCTTTTTTGGCAAAATGACTAGCTGTAGTTTTTGAACCCTAGCTCTGCGGGCACCTTGGGAAACCTAGCAAACCTATACATTTTTGAAAACTAGACACCAAGGGGAATCCAGGATGGGGTGACTTGACTGCCTCCCACCAGGGTCTGTTACCCAGAATCCCTTGCAAACCAAATAAATTGTCCAAAAAAAACACATTTTCCCCACATTTCTGTGGTGGAAAGTTCCGGAATCTGCGTGGATCCACAAATTTCCACCCACCCTGCGTTCACCAAAGTCTTACGAGAAAAATGGTACCTCACTTGTGTGTGTTGGCCTAGTGCCCGCGACAGGAAACAGCGCAAAACGTAGTGAGGTAACATCAAAATTGCCACCAGGTGGTTTTGAGATGGGCAATTTTGATGTCGCCTCACTACGTTTTGGGCCCCTGCCTGTCGCGGGTACTTGGGCCTCCCACACAAGTGAGGCACCATTTTTACCGGGAGACCCAGGGGAACGCTGGGAGGTGGGAAATTTGAGTGAGCCCGGTGATGCCACAACTTTCCCACACAAAAATGTGTGAAAAAAGTGATTGTTTCAGCTAAAATTGAGGTTTGCAGGGGATTCTGGGTAAGGAAACGTTGGGGGATCCACGCAAGCCATACCTCCCTGGAAGCCCCCGGGAGTCTAGTTTTCAGAAATGTATGGGTTTGGTAGGTTTCCCTAGATGGCCGCCGAGCACCGGGCCAAAAACCGGTACCCTAGTGCCCGTGACAGAAAACGGCGCAAAACGCAACGTGGTCACACCTCAATTTCGCAGTGAAAAATGACCCTTTTTTGGCAAAATGTCTAGCTGTAGTTTTTGAACCCTAGCTCTGCGGGCACCTTGGGAAACCTAGCAAACCTATACATTTTTGAAAACTAGACACCAAGGGGAATCCAGGATGGGGTGACTTGACTGCCTCCCACCAGGGTCTGTTACCCAGAATCCCTTGCAAACCTAAAAAATTGTCAAAAAAACCACATTTTCCCGACATTTCTGTCGTGGAAAGTTCCGGAATCTGCGTGGATCCACAAATTTCCACCCACCCCGCATTCCCCAAAGTCTTACGAGAAAAACGGTACCTCACCTGTGTGGGACGGCCTAGTGCCCGCGAAAGGAAACGGCGCAAAACACAACGTGGTCACACCTCAATTTCGCAGTGAAAAATGACCCTTTTTTGGCAAAGTGACTAGCTGTAGTTTTTGAACCCTAGCTCTGCGGGCACCTTGGGAAACCTAGCAAACCTATACATTTTTGAAAACTAGACACCCAGGGAAATCCAGGATGGGGTGACTTGACTGCCTCCCACCAGGGTCTGTTACCCAGAATCCCTTGCAAACCTAAAAAATTGTCAAAAAAACCACATTTTCCCGACATTTCTGTCGTGGAAAGTTCCGGAATCTGCGTGGATCCACAAATTTCCACCCACCCCGCATTCCCCAAAGTCTTACGAGAAAAACGGTACCTCACCTGTGTGGGACGGCCTAGTGCCCGCGAAAGGAAACGGCGCAAAACACAACGTGGTCACACCTCAATTTCGCAGTGAAAAATGACCCTTTTTTGGCAAAGTGACTAGCTGTAGTTTTTGAACCCTAGCTCTGCGGGCACCTTGGAAAACCTAGCAAACCTATACATTTTTGAAAACTAGACACCCACGGGAAACCAGGATGGGGTGACTTGACTGCCTCCCACCAGGGTCTGTTACCCAGAATCCCTTGCAAACCTAAAAAGTTGTCAAAAAAAACAAATTTTCCCCACATTTCTGTCGTGGAAAGTTCCGGAATCTGCGTGGATCCACAAATTTCCACCTACCCCGCGTTCCCCAAAGTCTTACAAGAAAAACGGTACCTCACTTGTGTGGGTCGGCCTAGTGCCCGCGACAGGAAACGGCGCAAAACGCAACGTGGTCACACCTCAATTTCGCAGTGAAAAATGACCCTTTTTTGGCAAAATGACTAGCTGTAGTTTTTGAACCCTAGCTCTGCGGGCACCTTGGGAAACCTAGCAAACCTATACATTTTTGAAAACTAGACACCAAGGGGAATCCAGGATGGGGTGACTTGACTGCCTCCCACCAGGGTCTGTTACCCAGAATCCCTTGCAAACCAAATAAATTGTCCAAAAAAAACACATTTTCCCCACATTTCTGTGGTGGAAAGTTCCGGAATCTGCGTGGATCCACAAATTTCCACCCACCCTACGTTCACCAAAGTCTTACGAGAAAAATGGTACCTCACTTGTGTGTGTTGGCCTAGTGCCCGCGACAGGAAACAGCGCAAAACGTAGTGAGGTAACATCAAAATTGCCACCAGGTGGTTTTGAGATGGGCAATTTTGATGTCGCCTCACTACGTTTTGGGCCCCTGCCTGTCGCGGGTACTTGGGCCTCCCACACAAGTGAGGCACCATTTTTACCGGGAGACCCAGGGGAACGCTGGGAGGTGGGAAATTTGAGTGAGCCCGGTGATGCCACAACTTTCCCACACAAAAATGTGTGAAAAAAGTGATTGTTTCAGCTAAAATTGAGGTTTGCAGGGGATTCTGGGTAAGGAAACGTTGGGGGATCCACGCAAGCCATACCTCCCTGGAAGCCCCCGGGAGTCTAGTTTTCAGAAATGTATGGGTTTGGTAGGTTTCCCTAGATGGCCGCCGAGCACCGGGCCAAAAACCCAGGTGACCCCCCTTGCAAAACCAGGTGGTTTTGAGATAGGCAATTTTGATGTCACCACACTATGTTTTGGGCCCTTGCCTGTCGCGGGTACTTGGGCCTCCCACACAAGTGAGGCACCATTTTTACCGGGAGACCCAGGGGAACGCTGGGAGGTGGGAAATTTGAGTGACCCCAGTGATGCCACAACTTTCCCACACAAAAATGTGTGAAAAAAGTGATTTTTTCAGCTAAAATTGAGGTTTGCAGGGGATTCTGGGTAAGGAAAAGTTGGGGGATCCACGCAAGCCATACCTCCCTGGAAGCCCCCGGGTGTCTAGTTTTCAGAAATGTATGGGTTTGGTAGGTTTCCCTAGATGGCCGCCGAGCACCGGGCCAACAACCCAGGTGACCCCCCTTGCAAAACCAGGTGGTTTTGAGATAGGCAATTTTGATGTCACCACACTACGTTTTGGGCCCTTGCCTGTCGCGGGTACTTGGGCCTCCCACACAAGTGAGGCACCATTTTTACCGGGAGAGCCAGGGGAACGCTGGGAGGTGGGAAATTTGAGTGAGCCCGGTGATGCCACAACTTTCCCACACAAAAATGTGTGAAAAAAGTGATTTTTTAAGCTAAAATTGAGGTTTGCAGGGGATTCTGGGTAAGGAAACGTTGGGGGATCAACGCAAGCCATACCTCCCTGGAAGCCCCCGGGTGTCTAGTTTTCAGAAATGTATGGGTTTGGTAGGTTTCCCTAGATGGCCGCCGAGCACCGGGTCAAAAACCCAGGTGACCCCCCTTGCAAAACCAGGTGGTTTTGAGATGGGCAATTTTGATGTCGCCTCACTACGTTTTGGGCCCTTGCCTGTCGCGGGTACTTGGGCCTCCCACACAAGTGAGGCACCATTTTTACCGGGAGACCCAGGGGAGGTGGGAAATTTGAGTGAGCCCGGTGATGCCACAACTTTCCCACACAAAAATGTGTGAAAAAAGGGATTTTTTCAGCTAAAATTGAGGTTTGCAGGGGAATCTGGGTAAGGAAACGTTGGGGGATCCACACAAGCCATACCTCCCTGGAGGCCCCCGGGTGTCTAGTTTTCAGAAATGTATGGGTTTGGTAGGTTTCCCTAGATGGCCGCCGAGCACGGGCCAAAAAGGCAGTTGACCCCCTTGCAAAACCAGATCCTTTTGACATTGTTTGTTTCTACAGCGTGAGAATTTCGGCACAATATTGCAAGGAAAATGTGACAGACATTTTGAGGTTTGCAGGACATTGTGGATAAAATAACTTTTTGGAATTCACAAGAGAGACATCACCATGAACTCCCGTGGGTTTACGACAATATCTACAGTTGGTGGGTTATTCTTACATGGAACATACACCTTGGCAGAGAAACTAAAAAGACAAAGATTTCTGCACAGCCATCTATTCCTCAAACGCACACACATACTGGTTGGATTTTGCACGAGGGCGAGTGATGGTTCAGTATATTAAATTTTATTAACTAGAGATTTCACAAAAATGAAATGCACTGTCAATACTTAAATGGAGAAAAAACTGAACCAATGACTCGCAGCTCGTGAGCTGTAAAGCCACGGCAAGGCACCAACCGCTTTACAGGCCATTTACACACCTTTCATACGTGATACACACAAGACCATTTGCACCACCAGGCACAAAAACAACACATTACAAAATTCACAAAAGGGACAAGGTACACCCTGCTTCAGAAAGGCGAATATTACTGCACGGCCATCTAATCCTCAAGCACACACACATAGTGGTTGGATTTGGCAAGAGGGTGAGTGATGGTTCAGTATATACAATTGTATTAGCAAGTGATTTCACAAAAATGAAATGCACTGTTAATAATTGAAAGGGCGAGAAACTGAACAATTGACTCACAGCTCGTGAGCTGTAAAGCCACGACAAGGCACCAACCTCTTTACAGGCCATTCATACACCTTTCATACGTGTGAGACACACAAAACCATTCACACCGCCAGCCGCGGGCCCATCACATAACAAAACTCACACCAGCACACAGCGCCATTCAAGGGCCCATCACTTTCACACGCCCACATTACTGACACAGCAACTACACAAGCTGATGGATTGCGTGGAGTGGCACTCAGCTAGCAGTGTGTGTAGTGACCAGCAGCAAGTCACTACTCACACACAGCCAGCCGAGCACCAGTCCACGCACACCGCTAGCCGAGCGCCAGCCAACACACACCGCTAGCTAAACACCAGTCCACGCACACCGCTAGCCAAGCGCCAGTCCAGGCACACCGCCAGCCAATCGCCAGTCCAGGCACACCGCCAGCCAAGTAGCAGTCCATGCACACCGCCAGCCAAGCACCATTCCACGCACACCGCCCACCAAGTGCCAGTCCACACACACCGCCAACACATTTAGGATTTTTTTTAGACAAAAATAAAAACACAAACAAATCGCACATAGATACAAATCTACAAAGACAAAATCAGAAACTAAACACATTGCGCCAACCTTGAAACAGAATCACATTTTTCAAAGAATACACACCAGGCAGTTCACTTTACCACTCATGAATGCTCCCAAAAATTATTTTGCGTGTGGTACGCTCTAAAACAAGCAGGGACACACAGCCCAGGTTTAGAAGGACAGTCGGGGCAGTACATACGAATCTCCTTCCGCGTACCTCTTCGCCAACAGACTCTGCATCTCCTAGTGGGAAAATCTTTTGCCGGTGTGGGAGGGATGAAATTAGGAAAGTGGCGATCTTTCAATCGAACCACATCCTCCACCACTCCAAATCTAGGAACACTTGCCTGTTCCACAACAACAAGGCTAGCTATCACAGAGTGCTGAAACTGAAGAAATGTCAACTTTGACGCAGGAGAACACTCCTTGAACACAATAAAAGCATTGAAAATTGCTAATTCGAAGAAATGGATGGCCAACTTCTTATACCAAACATAAGCCTTCCGAATAGCAGAGTAAGGTTCCAACCTCTGATCTACTCTGTCAACACCACCCATGTGCTTATTGTAGTCTAGAATGCACACAGGTTTGCGCACTTCAGCAACCTGACCCCAAACAGCCACAGGTGACGAACTCTCATCATGGATGGTAATCAGCATGTACACATCCCTCCTGTCCACAAATTTTACAGCTAGTAGTTCATCACTACGCAAGGAACTGCACTGCCCCCTCTGAAGTTTTTTGCAAACAAGCTCTTTCGGGTAACCTTTACGGTTAGAGCGGATTGTGCCACATGCAAAAGTGTCCACTTTATACAATTCCTTAAATAATTGCACAGCAGTATAGAAGTTATCAAGGTACAAATGTTGGCCTCTGTTAAACAGTCTTCTAGCAAGATCCCAAACAATTTTCTCTGAAACTCCAAAAGCGGACGGACAACCTGGGGGGTCAATAGTAGAATCTCTACCAGTGTACACACAAAAATTAAAAACATATCCTGTCCTACTCTCAGACAACATATACAGCTTAATTCCATAGCGTGCCCTCTTGCTAGGGATGTACTGCCTAAAAACCAAACGGCCCTTGAACAAGACCAAAGACTCATCAATAGATATTTCTTTCCCTGGAGTATAGATCTCAGAAAATCGATCTACAAAGTGATCAAGAACGGGCCGAATCTTAAAAAGACGGTCACAGTCATGGTGATCTCGTGGCAACGCCATAGAATTATCAACAAAATGCAGAATACGTAGCAAAAGTAAATACCGATTATGAGTCATAACTGCAGGAAATATGGCAGTTGCCAACAAGGGGCTAGTAGACCAATATGAAGCCAAGGTTGGCTTCCTTACCACACCCATCAATAAAGTCAAACCCAAAAACTTCTTAATCTCTTCCAGATATGTGGGAGTCCACCGGGTAGCTCTAGACTGGGGCCTAAGTTTGTCACTGTTGTCCGTCAAAAACTGTTCAGCATACAAATTCGTCTGCTCAACAATCTCACCCAAAAATACATCATCCATAAACAACTGAAAAAACTGTATAGGCAAAAAGTGTTCACAATCCACTGTACACCCTGCATCACCGCTAAAGGCAGGCAACACCGGCTGCACCATATTTGGATCAACCCAAAGTCCAGCACTTCCAGTAGGAAGCCTAGCAGCCTCAGACTGCAATCCAGATGCCTCTTGCACCATCGGCACAGCAGTTTCCTCCTCTAAGACATGCACTTCATCTGCACTGAGAGTTGCTTCATCCACACCAAGAGTACCTTCATCTGCACTGAGAGTACCTTCATCATCCGATGATTCCATGTGGAGAGAAAACTCACTGCCAGCATCTTCCCCTCCCTCCTCTCCCTCAGACGCACTGTCAGTCTCATAATCATGCTCAGAGGAAGATTCAAGAAGCATACCAACCACCTGTTGAGCAGTCATTCTACGACTCGCCATATTGCTTACTAATAAAGGTAACTTGTCAAACAAGTCAACAACAACAAACACTTTGTAAAATAAGTAATAAACAAAAAGCACCTTTATCAAAAACTCATATATACTCCAAAACAATACCACTCACTTGCCAGAGGCAGCTAAACTACTCACCACCACCTACTCTGTACAGACACAGTATGGATCAACAATATCCCACTAAAAAAGAAAGAGAAAAGCAATTACACATAAGACTATGCAAAACAAATCGCAAAGAATTTCATGCTCAAACCACTAAATATGCCGCCATTATGACATCACTTACAAAATAATTCATTCAGACATTACAATATTACTCATTTGGAGTAAATACAACAAAAAAAATTCTTACCAAAGCAATGCAACGACACAAAACTGCAGAACAAGCACTGTCGAAACCGGAATCAAAAGCTTTAGACTAGAATAAAAAGGAGAAAAAAAACATTACTGTCAAGAAGGAAAGATCGATGGCCCAATCCTTTACAAGCAACGCGGTGAGAATCTGGAACTCCGCCTCAGCTCCGGACCACCCCCTCCCTCTTCCTAGTCCTTCAAAACTGACCTCAAAGTTCTCCTCCTGCAAAGACACTTTCAAACTTAATTCACACCCTCTCTATTATCTGAAGGAAGTCTTTACATTATAGGAAATTCTGTTCTCCATGCCCGTATTAGTGCCTTCCCAGTGTGTTCCTGTGCTTTGAGTGTCTGCCATTTATTGCACTTTTATACCTCTACTTGTACTTTGTACTCTTTTGTAACTTGCACACATGTCACTTTTCCTCTTGTAACGTATTGTTTGCTACCTCTTGTATTTTGTTTGCTTTTGATACATGCACAATTACCACCATTGCCTCATGTAACATAATGTTTGCTCTTGTTTTCAGAGTGTCTGCCATTTATTGCAGTATTTTACCTCATGTGACATCCATCAGAGAGCTGCGTGAGTAATTACCTGGTAATCCCCTCAGCACAATGCAAACACCCACCCGAAATAGGTACCCAGTGAGGTCACACTGTTCGCATTGCACTAACCTGCTCAAGGTTCATGTGACCTCAGTGACAGTCACAGCGACTGGATCACTGTTGCTCTAGGGTGTGCTGCTTCGTAGGCCTGCCCGCAACACTGGAGATGAACTTCAGTATGGATTGTGGTGGACAGGCCTTCAAGGTTAACCCACAATTGACACCACTACAGTACACCTGCTTGTGCTAAGACATCAAGCCTTCTAAGGTCTAGTGGGGCCTTCTACGGTCTAGCATGGGAATATGCTCCCTCAGTACAGTGGTGTGGTGGACTGGTCATGAATGCTGAACCTGGTTCCCCAGTTCCAAATTCGACAGCTCTGGCCATAGTGCCACATCCCCACTGAACGCCATACTTCCCACTGAGAGAAACTCGCACTGCCTTCAGCTATAACCTAATTGTGCCCGCTATAAACACTTGGATGTGGCTCAATTCAAATTATGCACTTGATAAGAGTAATACGCTGCCAAAAAATAAATAAAAAGCAACCACTCATAGGGAATGCAAAGCATGTGAAATGTAAGCAGAAACAACATGGTTACCTAAACCATCTCTCACTAACTATTCAGAAATCAGCGAGTGGTTTCACCTGAAAAGTTATGGACATGACTAGAGGGCCCTGAAGGGAACCGTTTCACTGTCCAATGCTTACATCCTTACAAAACATAAGCAGTATGGTATAAAAAGACCACATCCATAAACACAGAGCCATGGTGCACATTGTGTTTTCCAATTCACCCATCAACCAGGTATTGCAGTACCTCCAGGAATGGTACACTCTCCCAACCTGGAAACAACAATGCTGTTCAAAGAAAGACGAGAAAATGAAAGTAGCACTTCACTGGCAAACTCTGAAAAGTGATGCTGGTGTATTTGGATGTAAAAAAAAAACAATCTGGCCACTTTGCAACCCCTCTGTCTTGCTTTATTTAGTTGTGTATTTATTTCCCATATAATATCTTCTAACTCTCTCCATCCTGCTGCACTTTGTAATAGTAAAGATCAGAAGAAGGGCATTACTCGGCAGAGCGTTTTTTCTTTTTTGGATCCATTTCACATGGAAGCAACAGACAAAAAACACGAACGAAGCCGAGCCTTGCAGCATGGCTTCGACCTCCCCCTACATAGTGCCCCCACCCTGAAAAAAAACAACGAGGTATTGCAGTACCTCCAGGAATTGTACACTCCCCCAACCTGGAAACAACAATGCTGTTCAAAGAAAGACGAGAAAACGAAAGTAGCACTTCACTGGCAAACTCTGTAAAGTGATGCTGGTGTATTTGGATGTAAAAAAAACAACCTGGCCACTTTGCAACCCCTCTGTCTTGCTTTATTTAGTTGTGTATTTATTTCCCATATAATATCTTCTAACTCTCTCCATCCTGCTGCACTTTGTAATAGTAAAGATCAGAAGAAGGGCATTACTCGGCAGAGCGGTTTTTTTTGGATCCATTTCACATGTAAGCAACAGACAAAAAACACGAACGAAGCCGAGCCTTGCAGCATGGCTTGGACCTCCACCTACATAGTGCCCCCACCCTGCAAAAAAAACAACGATCATAACAAAATCCCCCCTCCCCAGCCCCAAAACTCACCTTCACTCTCCGACGCGCAGGAAGCAAATGGTTTCCTGCGCCTCGGAGAACCAAGGGGAACCCTCTGATGACGTCAGCGCGGCTCGCGCGCTGACGTCATTGATGACGTGGGGGTGGGGGCGGGGGGAGGCAGGGGAAGGTCTTCCCCTGCCTTCCCAATAACGGGGAATCACGGGGGGAGCGCCAGCGCTTGCCCCGTGGGTGGGTTTCATGACGAGCTGGACTCGTCCTGGGCACAGCGCGACTGTGCTCCATGACGAGTCCAGCTCGTCATAGGCACAGAAGGGGTTAAGCAGTATAGCGGGTTTGAGAACATTGGAGATAAAGACCTGGGACATTTTGTGTATCGATTTGTGACAGGATTAAAACCAGAAATTGGAGACATGATTTGTCAACTCATGTTGTGTTAGCAAGCGAGGCCCATAGAGGAAATTCTCAAATACGCAAAGTATGGCAGAGATGAGATTGACAATAAACGAATGAAATTAGAGGAAAAGGTAATGTGGGCACAAGTAAAATTAGCAGAACAGCAGGAACTCCAACTAAATAGCCAGACAGGAAATCAAGGAAAGGGGCAAGGCCAAAATGATGGGGGAAAACAAAAGGAATAATGAGTAGAGAGGATGCAAAGAAAAAGTTTCCTTGTATTGGATGCGGAAAATTGGGGCATTGGAAAAACGAGTGTAAAATTATCCGGAACAATAATAGCCCAAATCAAAATTTAAATCCACAGACGCAGAATGGGGTGATAATGAATCAACCGCAGCAGGTTGTAAATCTAGAGAGTCAGTTGCCACCTGCCCCTATGCCAAATTTTGTGAACCAGGCCAAGTACAGTGCGGACACCGGATTTCAAGGAGGAAGTGGTAAGAAAAATTCTGTAACCTCGCAAGTTCTTTTACAGGACCCTCATTTCGATGACAGTGACCAATGAAGGTGCCTGAGGGGGGAGGAAAAGGAGTGCGTACTTGGCGCATCCTTACCGGTAGATCAGTCATGTCCATATGTTGTTGGTAAAGTAGAAGGAAAGGATATTACCTTCTTATTGGACACTGGTGCTACCCGTTCTACTGTGAGAACAGCAGACATTCCAAACCTACCCCTCTCGGGAGAAGCGATCCAAGTAGTGGGCGTTTCCAATAAACAGATTAGAACCCCTATTACAGAACCCATGGAGGTATGCATTGGCAATTTTATGGAAATACACAAATTCGTACTGTGTGATCCAGTCCTGTAAATTTATTAGGAAGAGATCTACTGTGCAAAATGAATTGCACAATATTTTGCACACTGGATGGTGTTGCAATTCAAACCCCAGATGAAGACGGAGTCTACAAATTCATGTTAGCTAAACAAGGCACAGAGATAGACGAGATGTATTCTATGAGGACCAAAGATGACTTACCAGATGAGGTTAAAACTACAGTAAATCCAGATGTGTGGGATTTTACAGGAAAAGATGTAGGGTTAATGGCAAATGTAGACCCAGTAAAAGTAACCGTAAAGGAAGGTGCAGATTACCCAAACACTCGACAATACAAGATGAGTCCTGAAGTTAAAGTTGGTGTTGCAGTAGAAATTGATCAAATGATTTAACAAGGCATTCTAAAAGAAATAATGAGTAGTCCCTGTAATTCGCCTATAATTGGCATAAAGAAACCTAATGAAAAATATAGGATAGTTCAGGACCTGAGAAATATTAATAAAATTGTTGTGCCTTGTTGCCCTGTAGTGCCCAAACCAGCTGTGATTCTGTACCAGATACCATGGAAGGCAGGATGGTTTACCGTAATCGACCTATGCCATGCCTTTTTCTCTATCCCGTTACACCCAGACAGCAAATATCTTTTCTCCTTTAAATTTGAGGACCGTATTTTAGTTTGGAATCGTGTTCCTCAAGGGTACACTCAAAGTCCTTCAATTTTCAATCAGATACTGAAAAAGTGCCTAGAAACCTTAGTGTTGCCCAGAGAGTCAGTATTAGTGCAGTATATTGACGACTTACTAGTCGTATCTAAAACAAGAGATGACTGTGTTGCTGATTTGATTGCCTTGTTGAACCATTTGGCTGAAGGTGGGCATAAAGTGTCCCCAGAAAAATTACAGTTTTGCCATACCGAAGTCAAATATCTTGGACACCAAATAGAACGTGGAGTGAGGAGAGTGACTTCTGAGAGAACAGAAATAATAAGACAAATGAAATTGCCGCAAGCCCAGAGAGAAATCAGAATGTTCCTTGGAGTTGTGGGATACTGTAGGCAGTGGATTGTAGGGTTTTCCTTACTGGCCAAACCCCTAATACAAATGACCAAGAAACGAGCAAAAGATTCAATAGAATGGGATGATGAAAGTCTGGAAGCATTGCTTAAAAGCAGTAGCTGCAACCTGTACAAGTCTAGAGCAAAGTGAGTCAATTGTGATGGGACCTCCAGTAAAAGTGCACGTTCCACATTCAGTGGCTATTCTATTAACAAGAACTCGAACTCAATATCTCACTCCTAGTCGAATGAGTAAATATGAAAGAATCATCTTAGGCCTGATGCTTTACCTTTTGTTCTGATGAGGCTAAGAAGAATTCCTGATAGGAATACAAGTTTGAGTCCCCATGAAATACTCATGGGAAGAGCAAGGAGGCAGGCATGTATACCAGGACACAAACTGTTGAATATATCTGATGATTTGGTATTGGAATATTGCAAAGATTCGGCTGACCTAGTGCGTTCTATCTCTCACCAGGTTGGAGAAGACGCAGTTGCCAGGCAGATGAATCAAGCACATGATCTGAATCCTGGTGATTGGGTGGTGGTGAAGGAACACACTCGAGAGTCGTGTTTAGCACCCGGTTGCCAGGCAGGTTATATTGGTTACAACCACAGCAGTGAAATATGCAGGCTTACTGTAAAATTCATGAGCACACGCCGATAACAGGACCACAGGAAACGTAGGTATTAGAACAGCGAAGGTTTATTTCAGAGTTTCAGCATAAGGACCCCAGCCACGGCTGTCGTACAACTGATGTCCACACTGTCTCCTCGCAGGGAGCTCAACTTAGAACCCTCAGAGCAGTGACATTCTAATGCATGTCACGAGGGTAAGAACCATTGCCTAGAAGGAGGAGGGGGTGAGGATAACTTGACAATCTTCCCCCAGGACAGAGGATACCACACTTACCTATTTGGATTCATGCAAGCCATACCAAGAGAGTACCAGCACCTGGCACAGAATGTTCCCAACTGACACAAGCAGTTGAGGCTGCAGAAGGTTGTGCAGCTGAAGGATCTAGAATAACAGATCCTGAAATAGCTGATTGAGAACAACCAAGTACAAGTCAGGATGACTGGATGACAGTGGTTGACATACCTGAAGTAAATGTGAGAACAAGAAGCCATATCAGTTTAGAAGGTACTCATAGTTTTGTTAGTACTAACAGTAGTTATTCCATATTTGATGGTTACACAAGAAAGGAATAACACAGAAACAAATGAGAGAGTAGCTAACCTTAAGGGAAATAGGGTAGCGTTAGGAGCACCAAATGAGAATAAAACAAAAGGAGACAAAGTAGATTTAGAAGCACCAGATGAGTTAGATGTACACCACACTGTGACAAAAAATGACACTGCTTTAAATGTATTTACAAAGTTGCTAGTGCAGTATGTGGACACTATGGAAGTTAGTGATTGTTTTGTGTGTATGAAATTACCTGCATCAGTAGCAGAAAGTGTAACATATCATCATATTCCATTACATATGGTATTTCTTGTAGTGTTTTAGCAAGTTTGTTTTATAGAACAGGGAAATTACAATATTATTATTCTAATGTAAATGTGATTTTTTCCGAGGTTCCTATGCGAAAGAGCATGCACCCAGTTCTTAGTACTAAAGACGCACAGTTTATGGGAGAATATTTTCTAACCATGAAAACAATAGATATAGCCGAAGCACACAAGCACAACTTAACATGTAAATTGCATGAAGAAGAAAAGATATTTTTGAATTTAGTTGAGCAAAGGAGACAGGACTTCCAAAGAAGGGATCTGCACCGAAACCACAGATACCTCAATGGGCTGAGACAGATGAAATTCATAAAACTGGCAAGACTCATGCTGATATGTCCTTGGACTTTGAAAAGAAAGGGAAGATCTGCCTCCATAGATTAAAGACTGAATATAACAATGTATTTATTGGTTTCAGTGAATGTGAACATAATTTCCTAGTTATTGGGGGATGGGGACTAAAAGGTGGAACAGATCCAGTATTTCCTGGAATTTATTACATGTGTGGCAATAAAGCCTCTTGCAGATTGCCTGATCATTGGTACGGGAGTTGCTATTATGGAATAGTATTCCCAAAGGTGTACCATGTGAAAAGAATCACTGGAAGCAATGAAGACACAAAGGAACTCACACGTATAAAAAGAGCAATTTTTTTCTGAAATAGTAGGTGACATTTTTAGTGCATTGGTACCTTCAGAGGGAGTAATTCTGAATTCGCGAAAATTTGTCAGCTATCTACAGTAGTAGATCGGTTATCTACTGATACTGCTGGAGGATTCTTGATGGTCAATACAGAAATGGTTGCGATCAGATCTATAGTTTGGCAAAATCGACTTGCTCTAGATATATTATTGGCAAAAGAGGGGGGAGTCTGTAAAATGCTGAAGGCGCAACACTGTTGCACCTACATACCTAATAAAAGCGTTGAAATTGGAAGATATATTAAAAACATTATGAAATTGGAAGAAGATTTGAAACCACTGGAATTTGACAGTGCATGGAAAAAATTAACAAATAATATTACTACAATAACATAGGTAAGAGCATAATAGGCCAAATAATACTGCCAATCCTAGGGATAACAGTATTAGTCTTAGCAGTAAGGAAATGGTTCAAATGTTGCAAGAAAAGAAAAAGGCATGAAGTAAATGAAAAGAAAAAGAAAAGAAAGTATGAAGAGATACAACTTGAAGAAATGAAAGGAAATATATATAAAAGAATGAACGGTTTACAGTACAGAAATGAAAAGAAAGGGAATGAAAATGTTGAAGAAGAAATTGAGATGTGCTAAAGTTAGCATCTGATTTTGGTGATGGAAATTTAGTGATGGCATAAAATGCCACCCGTGAAGGAATTGATGGAGCAAGGACTCGTATAAAAGAGACTTGCTCGGAAGCAATCCTCTCAAATAACTTGTAATACCGTAATATTTGTGTTCGTAAATACAAATATCGCACCAGAAAATCCATACACTGAATCTAGGGGAAGCTTGCCTACGTGTATTACTAACAAGTAACCTGTGGTCTCTAAAATGGCTGCTAAACGCAGGATTCTGCATTGTGCATGCGTCTACTGCATCTACGCAGTATGACGTAATATCGCTTGGAGGGGAAATCTTGCAGCTGCGCAGTTGCCCATAAAATAGCCGCTTGGAACTCCATGATAATGGCATGCTTTGCTGAAACTAAACCATGTAAGTTTACTAAAATGCTAATGCAAAAGATTTATATAAGTAAATGGGAATAGAGTAGAGATAAATGGTATACAGTGAAATCATATATTTTAGATTTTAATACTCTCTTTCTTTGACCTCTCTATAGTTTGTATTTGGGCCTCTGTGTGGGACTGAAGCTTGCGCATCATGTGACCATTTCACATGCGCAGTTGTAACCACCCAGGAGCCGCGATGCAAAGCCTTGAATTTCATCCAAAGAAAACAGTAACATGCCCTGGGAACAAGCATGATGTCCTGAGAATGGATAGGATTTTAAATAAAATTGCATACATTGTATTGATTAACTTATGAATATGGGTGGCAAATAGCATGGGAAAGTAAATTAAGGGGAGGGAACATAGAACAATGAGCTTACAGAAAAAGTATTATACTTAGCATGTTGTGATGATCATCTCCCCTTTCCTGTCCAATCAGAGTAGGAGTTTCGTAAATTCAAAACATTTAGGGGTGGAACATGCCATTAGAAACGTATAATAGAGGTAGTTAGTTAGATTAGTTACCACAGAGAGACGGAGAATGCTGAGAGACCGAGATGTTGTCCGAAAATTAAGAAAATACTGAAGAAGAATCCAAATCCAGACTTAGAACTTTTGAGCCAATTAATTAGAAGAACATTACGGAACAATCGAGAAGAATCGAGGAGGCACATAATAGAGGAGATCGCGGAACAATCGAGGGGGAAGATAGTGTCAGAGTGGGGTGTGGCGCAGGCGTCTCTAGAAGAGGTCATCTATCCTGTCCTGAATCCTGTCCTGAGTCTTTGTCGCCTGATATGTCCCAGGGGACGTTTTCCAATTCCTTGGCCAAGGGGTTGGTTTCCACACCATACTAGGTAAATATAATTCTGTGATGTATGTCAATGTGCTTTTCTCTCTTCTTCCTCCTTATTCAGGTACAGTCTCATAATAACTTTGTTTAACTATTATTTTGATTGAATCACGTCCTTATTCCTCCTCTTGTCAAAGACGGTGCTCTAACTGTATTTTGGTTCTTGGCTCTCCTGAAATTATTAGATAAACAATTTAAACTCTCCCGAGTCTGTGGTTTATTTAATAAGGTTTATTATATGTAATTGTCCATCTATATAGTTAACTAAAAGGTCCATTGACCAGAGGAAAATACATTGGAGCGAGAAGTTGGTAAGAAATAATTAGATTAAAAGATCATCTTACAGGTATTAGCACAATAAATTGACCCCAGCGGTACTTACTAGCCTACATGAATGAGTGTGTTTATGGCCCAAGTGATGTATAGTAAGTGAGTACCTGAGGTTGGTAACCCGCTGGATCAGTGGTGTAATGCGTGCAGCATGAGTTAAAACTGCCCTAAGGGTTACCAAAAAATGTTTAATGTGGCGGTACCCTTGACAGAGTAAAAAACCTGTAGGTTTGTGTGTTACCCCAAATAGGCTTAATGTGCCCAGGTAACTAGAATGATAAGAAGGTCGACATGTTTTGCACCTGCATGGTGTAGAAGGATCCATGGCACTTCTTCAGGACCGAACAAAACAAGGTGAGGTAATGTGCACGTAAAAGGTGAAGGGTAAATGCCCTCTAATGGTGTCAGAGCGGGCCAAAGAACTGTGTTCCCTACAGTGTGGCTACAAACTAAATAATCAGTCCCTATAAATCAAAAGGAGAGTTGCTTCTTAGGCTAGATATGTAGGACACCCGCACCTTACCGAGAAATGTGCTTGGGTGCCGGCTCAGGTCTCACCTACCCCGTCCAGGCGTATTCACAGTAGTGATCAGAGATAGTGAGGGTGTGAGTGAAGTGTGTTTAAAATTACCTCCATCTATCAAGGCTAGTTTTTATTGCATTGATGATGGGGTAAAGCTAAAAAGAAATGTGGTGCGTAAATAGAAGAGTAACTGTTCTATGGCACCTGCTTAAAAAGCATGAGTGGTCGACATGTTTCAGCCCGTAGGTGCCCGGTTGGGTCGTTGGTCTTTCTTCAGGACCATGTGGTTACACTTTTACTGTTTCTTAATGTGCGTCGGTAAGTACTGCACTCACTCTTCTTCTTACGTGTGCTTAATAGCACTATGTCTGGTTATAGGTGTGTTGTACCTGTAACTTTTTGATGTTGATGTTGTCAATCAGCTCCATCGGGAGACGGGCGGAGAAAGACTATCTCTCTGAGATGTCTTCCAGTCGACCACTCACGCTTTTTAGCAGGTGCCATAGAACAGTTACTCTTCGATTTACGCACCAACTTTCTTTTTAGCTTTACCCCATCATCAATACAATAAAAACTAGCCTTGATAGATGGAGGTAATTTTAAACACACATCACTCAGACCCTCGCTATCTCTGATCACTACTGTGATTACCAGTTGGTCTTCCTCCTGGTGGAGGAAAGCATAACAAAAAACCTGATGATGATAATGCTTTTGACGTAATAATCCTTGCGGATAATCAAGGTACACCGCACCCACGGCTTTCACATGAATGTGGGTTTTTTAAAGACAGCAAGAACCCTAGACCCTGGTTTTAAACAGGACAAGTGATTCATTATACGTGGCCTTATAAATATGCCAGTGGCACATTGCACTACCGGAAGGTCAAAAAAGTGAAGTTCCGAAGCCACAATAGTGCCGGTAGGACCTCATGAATGAGGCCCATAGTTTCCTGAAGAGGTGGAGGTTGATTTCACCAATGAGGTTAAAGAATGATGAACTGCCCCTCGTTTAGCACCTTTTATGCATATCTCTTTCTTCGAGAGCAGTTGCCCCCGTGGCATTAATCATACTTTGCACCCCCTCCGCTGGCATCAGTGCCGGTTCCTCTGTTGGAGGGTGATGAATCTCTGAAGACCTGACAGACTTACCTGGAATCTGTCCCTGGTCATCATCAGAGGAGGAATAGAGAAACCTTCTCTCTCAAGAGCATTTCCCTACCATAATGTAAAACACACACTGACTGTTAAAAAGACAACGGAGCCAAATAAGAATGTGATGCAAACCCCAAAAACTAACTAATAGAAACATAGGTGCATTAAAAAACCCACCAATGTGAAGCACCACATCAGTTCCAGTCAAAACAGGGCAACTGAAGTCCCTCAAAAATATACATAGAGGCAAGATTGTGGCCCCTCTGGGTGACTTACCTTCTCTGAGCACTGAAAGCCAGAAAGTGCTTGTAGTCGCGACTTCTGCATTCCATCGGATTTAGAAATGCCTCGAAGCGGGCACCACCTGTCTAGATAAAGACAGAAACACACAGGAGGATTGTTGGGGGAGGCATCCTTTAATTTAAGTTTGGGGAGTTGCCAATTGGCTGTCTAGAGAGGCACGACTATCTCATACCACTAATTAAGGTAGGTAAGGGGAGGTCAAGGTAATAGCTTATTCTTGTATGCTTTAGGCATGTGAAAATAACTATAACACTCTGAAGTGATGGATGTGTAATTAACAGTGTTTAGACATTCTGCTGTGAAAGCAGGCCAAAAAAGGTAATATGGCACATGTGGTAATGGTGTGTGGCAGCTGGGTAGCATCATTTCAAATTATGACATGAATTGGTCCAGTGCTTAATTTGTAAAAAAGTAAGTGTCATGGAACTCGTCAACAGGTTACTGCAGATCGCACCACCCATAGCACCTGCCAGCGCTGCCAAGGACATTTCCAACATAACTACCGACCATCACTATCCTTCTAGTGTGACAATTCAGTCTATTCCGGGCCACCCAGAGCTATAAGAATGGGTTGAGTGGCAGGTATTGGTCATTTAATGTATATTTAAATGAATAAACAACAGTTGTGCTCATTCCTAAATTGGATAGACAGCACCACCATGTGGCAGACTGTCATAAGTGCCAGTGTTGATAATTGAGTGCCAGTGCCGAGCACCTGAAACCACCGCCTCAAATTAAACACTGAATTGGCCACTTATCATCAGGCGGAGATGTTTCACCACATCTGCTCTGGGGGTGGGCACAAATGGTCATGGTACAGTACTGGAATTGGAAAAACCTTACTCTGGGAACTTATAATTGGAGGTTCAGGTGTGGCAACAAAAAGGGAGTGGAGTCATAAGGGGTGGAGTCATGGAAAGCAGTCTGGCAGTCAACTTATTCATTTAGTGCCAGATGTGCTAAGCCCTTACATGAAATCATTATTTTTGTATTTACTCACACACACAGATACATCTGGCATTCTTTCAGTACAAGCACATCTATTACATAGTTAAAAAAAACAATGTTTTGAGACTACAGGTCCTCATCCTGGCCCAGCCACCAGATCCCCCAATCCTATACTGAAAGCCATATATCCCACCTAGATGCAGGCTCACAAGCTCTTTTCGTTTGATGCACATCTCCATTACAAGGCTCCCATCATGAACACTACTGGTATTCGCTTGGGGAGGAGGGCATGCTTGACTGCAGCCCCTGGTGTAGAGCTGGGATTCTAACCCACAAGCACCTGATTTCTGGTGACAAACTCAAGTCCTTTAAGATGCTACAGGATGAACTTGACCTGCTGCATACTCAGCAATGGCACTACACACAATTATGTCATTGCCTGCTCAGCAAACTGGGTCCTCAACCCTGGACCATCCCTCACCTCCAGTGCTCTTCTACCTTAACACTAGGGTCAGTTTAAAGGTGTGATGTTCGAGTTCTTCAATCTTTTGATTCGCCACCTCTACTCCCAGCCACAACTGGCTAGCCTGAGAACGACCTGGCAGGCTCACCTGCAGGTGGAATATGATGCGAAGTGGGTATAAATCTTGGAAACCCTGGAATGGGGAGTCTGGGAAGCACGGATGAAGTTCAGCCTATTTAAGATTCTTCAGGGCTGGCACTGGACCCCGGCACCTACTTCAGGTTGCAGGGTTGCTCCCTCACTCTGTCTCCTGGGGATGCGATCACAGGCCCTGTGATACAGTTCATATATTACTGGATTGCCCTGCCATTCATCCCTTCTGGACACCAGTGGGGTCTATGCTCCAGGAGTCCAGGGATTTGCCTTTGCCACTTACTGACCCCCTAATTCTCCTCCATGACTTATCGGACCTTTCCAAGCTGGGCCGCCATGATCGTCATCTGCTCGTCACTGCCCTTGTAGCTGCCAAGATCTGTATTCTACAACATTGGCGTTCTCCACAACTGCCTTCACATAAGGAATGGCTCGCTGAAAGGTACAAGAACGGAAAGGCCTATGGAAAAGCCATTTACAACTTAACGGACAAAGTAGATATTTTTCTTGTCACGTGGTCTCCCATTCTGCAGGATGCCCCCCCCCCCCCAATTCGCCATGACTTTTGATTCTATCTCGTCATTGTCACCGCTCCCCTCCCCCCCAGCATTACAATACTTGGACTTTCTTTGAATGATCTATTTCCCTGCCCTCTCTACTCTGCTTTGTAGTTTAGTTTAGTCTTCTGTTCCTTCTTTGTCCTCCTGTCCTTTTTCCTTTCTTCTCTTTTCTTCTCTCTATCTATGGCTTATTTCCTCACTCCTTTCCATCTTTTTTCTCCCTTTCTTATATTTGAGTAACGTTTGGTATTGGTACATGTATCGCAAACAGCATTTGTATCCTACTATGCATTTATGCTGGGCTTGCATGTCATTGGATTTGCTGATATTTATTTTTGGGTACTTAATTTATGCCAATAAAATAATTGCTAAACATAAAAAAAACTGCCTCCAAACAGTAGCTTCTCTTAGGTACCTGTAAAGTGATAACAGGATGTGTTTCTTTGTTTCCCTCCTTTCTATTGGTGTCCAGGTGTTAGGCACCAGATTGCTCCCTTCCTGATTTATACTCGAACAAAAGGAGAGCTGATGGCCCTTTAATATAGAGAAAATAGAAAAGCCCCCTCTCCGTCTGCACATTACTGCTCCGAAAAAAAGCAGTCCACGTGCAGGCACTGCTGAATTGTGTCTGGTGTTAGCAAATGACACAAGGATAAATTCAGTAGTTATCACTGGGACCAGATAGATACGGAATCTGGCTCAATAACGACTGCCGGAATGGGATCCGATTGTTTCCCCTTTTATTCCAGCACTGTAGTGGTAACACCATCATGGTGGCAGCACCAAATGTTTTTGGTAGGAATTACACCGCATAAAGCAGCAGCACTGCTATCAGCAGGAAATATAACATTGCTGTGGGTGTATAGCTTCTTGCTGCTGGTATCATGCCCTTGTGATATTTGGATTGGAAATCCCACTCTGATCTAATAAAGTGATACAGTCTTAGCAGGGAGGCACTGCCATTGCTGTGAAATGTGGGAAGGGTCCCAGAGCAGGTTGTGAATGCTCACAAACTCACACGCTTGTGGGAGTTCTCAAACTCACCAGGCAAATAACGTCTTGATCTGTCCCTCCCCACCCATTGCAGGTCATTTACTCTTCTGATTTGTACATAGTGGTGGCATATAATTGCACAGTAGTAAATCCATTTACACCTGCTTATCCAGGGCTGAACTGGGAACCCAAAGTAGCCCTAGCAAATTTTGTCAGGCCAGCCGCTGTACAGTGTATAGTGAGCAAGTCATTAAGGGGGGATGTTCCTGCCCAAGACTATTTGAGGGAAAATGGTGCATTCTACAACACATTTTTTCATTATACATTCAATTGTCATAGCTTTTCAGCATAGCAAATGATGAACTTGCAGTGCAACAGGATACAACAATCTTTGCTATGGCTCTCCCTCACTATCACCCTCCAATAGTGCCTCTCATCTCTCCATAGCCCCTCTCTCACAAGTATTTCATCTGTTTTGTAGAACCTCTCATACCAGTGTAGGGTGTTGGAGCACTTTTACATCACACACACATACAGAGACAATGAATCACATGGGTGTAAATCAGTGTATGGAAAATGTTGCATAGGGCAAAGGGAACTGCAAGGTGTAGGTTTCACAGTGCATCTATGCTGGTAGGCATTTTTTTTAAGAATGCTTGGTTTGCAGAAGCAAAAACTAAGGATTCAGACCATAACACAGTGGTTAGGGTTGGATTTACTAATAGGAATTTATTTCTACCAAAACTGATAAGACGATAACGCAGTGGTAAAGGTGTGAAATAGTTTATTAAAATATTTCCTTAAAATGATCGGTCAACGAGACAGTTCCGCCTTTGTCTCCTGTGCCGCGCCGTTTCTCACCATGCTCCGTTGCTGGAACCTGTATTCTAGAATCTTACCATGTAAACCTTGAATACAGAGCGAGACACAGGGAGCGGCACACGGTGGAAACAACATCAGTAATTATAACACATCTCCCCCCTTTTCAAACAAAGAACAATCCTCCTATGCATACTAAAGGACAATGAAACTTCTGCAATAAATGGGAACAAAAGCAAACCAAAATAGAAACAGAAACACAGAAAATACTAGGCTAATAAGATTATAAACATAATGCATAAACTGGTCATTTTTGAAAATAGACTAAATCATCCTAGAATAAAATCCTTACATTCAGCATGAAAAAAATCACCCTAGAATATACTCATTATAACTAGCAGGATGCATCCTTTTCCTCCTGCTGTTAACACTCAAAACATTTGTCTTACAAGCATTGTGCCCCTCAAAGGCTTTATCATTTGACAAGGTACTCTTTACAAGCCTAACGACGCTCGTGCTGCTGTTAGCGATTGCATTTTAATCATCCCTGCTGTGTATTTGTTTTATTGCTTCGTTTATTATCCCCTGATTTTAATAGTGTTCGGGCTGCGATTAGGCTGATAAATTTCCCCTCCTCTTACCGCATGTAATCTGGTTTACATCACCGCCACTTTGGTGGGTCCGGGTCACGGGGATTCCCGGGGGTGGACGCCATTTTGGCTTGGGCAGAGGATTTTGTGGCGGGCGCCATTTTGAGCGCTACAGCGCTCGGGTTAGCCTCGCGGGACGCCTATTTAAGGCGGAATTCTCTTCATGGGATGCCAGACAAGGTACTCTTTACAAGCCTAACGACGCTTGCGCTGCTGTTAGCGATTGCATTTTAATCATCCCTGCTGTGTATTTGTTTTGTTGCTTCGTTTATTATCCCCTGATTTTAATAGTGTTCGGGCTGCGATTAGGCTGATAAATTTCCCCTCCTCTTACCGCATGTAATCTGGTTTACATCACCGCCGCTTTGGTGGGTCCGGGTCGCGGGGATTCCCGGGGGTGGACGCCATTTTGGCTTGGGCAGAGGATTTTGTGGCGGGCGCCATTTTGAGCGCTACAGCGCTCGGGTTAGCCTCGCTGGACGCCTATTTAAGGCGGATTTCTCTTCATGGGATGCCAGACAAGGTACTCTTTACAAGCCTAACGACGCTTGCGCTGCTGTTAGCGATTGCATTTTAATCATCCCTGCTGTGTATTTGTTTTATTGCTTCGTTTATTATCCCCTGATTTTAATAGTGTTCGGGCTGCGATTAGGCTGATAAATTTCCCCTCCTCTTACCGCATGTAATCTGGTTTACATCACCGCCGCTTTGGTGGGTCCGGGTCACGGGGATTCCCGGGGGTGGACGCCATTTTGGCTTGGGCAGAGGATTTTGTGGCGGGCGCCATTTTGAGCGCTACAGCGCTCGGGTTAGCCTCGCGGGACGCCTATTTAAGGCGGATTTCTCTTCATGGGATGCCAGACAAGGTACTCTTTACAAGCCTAACGACGCTCGCGCTGCTGTTAGCGATTGCATTTTAATCATCCCTGCTGTGTATTTGTTTTGTTGCCTCGTTTATTATCCCCTGATTTTAATAGTGTTCGGGCTGCGATTAGGCTGATAAATTTCCCCTCCTCTTACCGTATGTAATCTGGTTTACATCACCGCCGCTTTGGTGGGTCCGGGTCACGGGGATTCCCGGGGGTGGACGCCATTTTGGCTTGGGCAGAGGATTTTGTGGCGGGCGCCATTTTGAGCGCTACAGCGCTCGGGTTAGCCTCGCGGGACGCCTATTTAAAGCCGCTTCCT
The DNA here is from genome assembly GCF_964204655.1 of Triturus cristatus. Classification (NCBI taxonomy): domain Eukaryota; kingdom Metazoa; phylum Chordata; class Amphibia; order Caudata; family Salamandridae; genus Triturus; species Triturus cristatus. The sequence goes on from NC_140586.1 coordinate 113,509,177, forward strand.
CCCGTGCAGCGGTACCGCGCAGTGGGACGCCGTCGCTTAGCCGGAGTCGTGCCTGAGTCCTGCCCGTCTGCGCCCGTCCACGCTAGGGACGTGCGGGACTTTGCAGGTGGGTGTGCTTGTATTGTTAGCCAGGGTGGAAGGATGATTACGTATTCTAATGAGACGTTACGGTCCATTGGTCTGACTATTACTAAATGTAACCAGGTTATCCACCCTTTAAGCGGCCCGTATTGCTGCGCCTGTAAAGGTTTGGCCCTGACCTCTCCTGCTCCTATTCACCAGAAGCCTGCTGCTGTTATCTCTCCGAGTTCGATGTGTTAGTTCGCCGAACGCCCTACGGATATTCAGCTTAAATGTTAGGTCATTGGTAGCGCATCATCAATTTATCTTTGACCTTTTGCATGATGAGTCCCCGGATATTCTCGCCATTACCGAAACTTGGTTGCAGGAGGATGATGCAGCGATAATCAATCTTGCTTTTCTATCGGAATATTCTATTTTCACCCTTAATCGCCCTACTAGAGGGGGGGGTATTGCACTCGCGGTGAAATCCAATTTCTCCTGCATTTGGAATGCTTTGCATATTGCTGGGTGTGAGAGTGCATCTTTCAAGATCGGGATTAGCCCCCAGTATTCGATCTCGGGGATGGTGGTCTATTGCCCCCCAGGCAATGACGTCGCGTTTAGGGAGGCTCTCCCTGACGCTGTCAGCGCTCTGGCAATTGGTTGTTCCAATTTCTCTATATTGGGAGATCTGAATCTCCATTTTGATAACCAGAGTGCCCCGGCTGTATGTAGCCTTCTTGCGGATCTTGAGGCCCTTCAATTGTTCCAAAGAGTTTCTCAACCAACTCACACAGGAGGGCATATATTGGACCCTTTTTTCACAAATCTAACGGAAGCCTCTATTCTTTCCGTGTCACCCCTCGGATGGACGGATCACTTTCTAGTGGATATTCGGGCTGTATTACCTGAAATTATTCCAACTCCTTTAGCCCGATCTATCCCCAGACGACACTGGAGTAAGCTTAGGTTAGAGGACTTTCATCGTGCTCTAACTGCTGATCCGCTTGAACTTTCGGATGATGTTGAATTGGGCTATGATCAGTTCTGTAATTGGATTACCCGGGCGTTTGACTCTTTGATTCCCATACTGACTAGTAAAATCAGCCCTAGAAAGTCTAACCCCTGGTATGACAGTGCGCTACGTGCACTGAAAGGGAACTGCAGGCGTGCCGAGAGAGAATGGCGGAGATCTTACGATACGGGGAAGAAAGCGCTGTATCTGGCCTCTATTAAGATCTATCATCGTGCCATTTGTAGAGCTCGCGCGGCGTTCTACTCTCTGGAATTCCGGAATAGCCCCAATCCATCCAAGACTATTTTTAAAGCTCTTAAGGATCTGCTGTCTAAGCGCTCTACTTCTCCAGTTTTGGCCTCTACCTCGCACTGTGAAGCCCTAGCATCTTTCTTTTTGGAAAAAGTGCAGGGCATCTTCCGTGCTTTTCCTGGTACTGGGCCCTCTCAGAATGCCGCGGTGGTTGTCCGTGCCTGTTCCATGCTGGCATCTCTTCCGCGGCTTTTACCTGAGGTTTTTGATATTCTGGCTCTGAAGGTCAAATCTGGCTCGCCTTTGGATCCGGTCTGTCCTGCCCTGTTTAGGAACCAGTCTTTTGTGGGTCGGTCTACAGTTTGTTCCTTGATTAATATTTCATTGGCCACGGGCATAGTCCCAACCAAATGGAAGCGTGCAGTGGTTTCTCCTATTTTGAAGAAGCCAAGCTTGGACGCTTTAAGACCAGAGAACTATCGGCCCATCTCTTTGCTTCCTTGGCCAGCCAAGCTGATGGAAGCCCATGTTAATCAGGCACTTACGGACCATCTCACCAGAGCTAACATTCTGGACGTTACACAGAACGGGTTCCGAGCTGGGCACAGTACGGAGACTGCCCTTCTCGCTATGGTTGAACATCTCCGGTCGGTGCTGGATCAGGGACAGACGGCGGCGCTAGTGTTGTTAGATCTGAGCGCCGCCTTTGATACGGTCTCGCACCGTATCCTTCTGCACCGCCTGGAAGAGATTGGCGTTACGGGGTCGGCCCTTCAGTGGTTCCGTTCCTTTCTTGACGACCGGTCCTTCTGCGTTGCTACACCTCCCTATCAGTCCAAATTCCATCCTCTGGACTTGGGAGTACCGCAGGGTTCCTCACTGAGTCCCACCTTATTTAATCTTTACGTGAGACCGCTGGCTGATGTCGTCAAGCAATGGGGCATGTATATGGTCTCATATGCTGACAACACGCAGCTGGCGGTTACCATCAGTGGGGATGCCGACGTGGACGCCCCCAAGTTCCAGAATGGGCTGAGGGAGGTGGCTAGCTGGATGACTGCCAACTGTCTCCAGCTAAACGCTAAGAAGACCGAGGTCATGATCGTCGGAAAGGGTAGGGACCTCTGGGGTGACAGATGGTGGCCGCCGGAACTTGGTGTGGCTCCAACTCCGGTTATGGAGTTGAGAAATCTGGGAGTGTGGCTGGACTCTACTCTCAGTTTTGTGGGGCACACCAAGAAAACCGCGGCGTGTTGTTTTGGAGTCCTTCGGGGCTTAAGGCCTGTCCTTAAGTTTTTTGACCCCTCTACTAGGCAAATGGTGGTCCAGGCAACAGTTTTATCTCGCCTGGACTATGCCAGTTCGCTTTTGTTAGGGAGTAATCAGGCAGAAATTGTTTGTTTACAACGCGTTCAAAATGCCGCTGCCAGAGCAATTGTCGGCTTGCCTAGGTCTTGCTCGGCCTCCAGCACCCTTCGAGCATTGCACTGGCTGCCGATCAAGTCGAGAATTCATTTTAAAGTTTTATGTTTGGCTTTTAAAATTTTGAAAGGATCCGCCCCCCAGATTCTTTCGAATCTTATGTCCGGTTATGTACCGACCCGTTCATTAAGATCCTCGGGTCAAGCGCTTGCAGTAGTCCCGAGGTTCAGGCTCTGCCGAGTTGGTGGGCGCTCGTTCCGGACAAAGGCTGCAGTGCTCTGGAATTCGCTCCCGCTTCAGCTCCGTGCATCTGATGATCTTCTGTCGTTCCGGAAATCTTTAAAAACTTTTTTGTTTTAACTGTTCCCTCTGTTCTTGGTTTGGTGTTGGTTGTGTTGTATCTTGTCGCGCGCCAGGACGCCCCTTAGCTGGGGCAGCTGTGCGCGTAATAAATGTTATTAACACAACATAACATAACTTACTGAAATTTTTCATGTTAGGGACATCATGCCGTACACAAGTTTCACTGGCGGCATCATGCTTTACAAAACCTTTATCCTTTGTTTCACCTAAATCACCCTTGTTGTTGGTGACATTATGTCTTACAGGAACTTCTCCAAACCCTTTGTTCTCTTTGACCACCCTTGCACAATTCCACCATTGTCCAGTGTTCATTTTGACAGCCCTGGAATTGTTGTTAACCTCCTCCTCTGAACAAGGAGTCCCAAACCTCAGTTTACCTTTCATAACTCTAGATTCTTGTAATTTTACTAGTACCCAATCACTGTTCTCAAACTTTACATGTACGGTTGTTTTCTATTCATCATACTTGCACTTACTTTTCGCACTACTGAAAGTGAATTTTTCTTGAACTTGACTCACAATTTGGTCTAAGAACTATTTCTCAGCAGAATTTATAGTTTTGAGATTTGTAAGCCACGCAGGTCGTAAACAATCGCATACAACTTTCCTTCTCAGTGCTTTAAATGGTGAAATTCCATTGTGTCACGTGTTGTGTTAAGACCGACGAATAGTTCGCACAGCATCACTGACATCCACACCTTCTGCAAAGCTCCTCTGACACATTCAGTGATCATACTGTTTGCCCTTTCTGCTTCACCATTAGTTTGTGGATGGTAAAGACTACACCTCAAGTGATTAATTCCTGCATCTGGCAAAAATGACCTCATTTCCGTGGACATAAACTGCACACCATTGTCAGATATGAGCTTGAACGGAAATCCACTGGCAAACACATCAATGAGGAACTGAATAACATTTCTTGTGCTGGGATCCCGTGCAAATCTAACCTTCAACCATTTTGACAACCCATCAAACAAAACTATAGCAAAACATTGATTCGCAGGAAGCAGATAAAATGGGCCCAGAAAATCAATGTACATTCTCTCCCACACTCCTTTAGGGGCTCCCACCTCTCCCATTGGAGGTGTTTCACACTTGCGTCCTTTGCCATTCTGTGCACACATTCCACATTTATTGACACACTCCTCAACATCTCTACACATTCTTGGCCACCAATATGTTTCTCCCAGTATTCTTTTGTTGAGAATCGTACCGATATTTCCTTAATGACAAATACCAAGTAAATTGTTTCTCAACTCATGAAGTGGGATGAGTTTGGTACTTCTAAAAAGTAGCTCGTCTTCTAAACTGATATCTGCCTGAACCATCCCATAAGGTTTCAAATCTACCAGAAGACTACTCTCCCTCGGCCACCCTTTAACATAATTTTCAATCACTCTTCTCAACACCACATCGCCATCAAGAGCTTTTCTCCAAACCCTTCACTCACACTTTTCTCAATGCATGTATTCATTGAGGCCATATCAATGTATAGCAATGCAGGTCAGGCACACTTTCCCATAGACATCCATGAAAGTCAGGCTTTATTACATTTAGACAAGATGGCTGCTAACGAAATCACATGCTGCACGAGTATATGATGTAACGCTGTGCTTTTCAAGGACGCACGTTACAGTAACTGCCACACATTCTAATCATAAATATTTATAGAGCTGCTCACCACCAAACATCCCGTAATCGCCCACTACTACTGCAGTCAACAAATGTTTTGCGCTGTAGTCATTCAACAAACCTGTCAGTTTTGCTGTACAAAACAAAACATCTTTAGCAACAGGATACACATGAGTTCCTTGTTCTCCTCGTCACCACTTGCTAAGACAATAACGCGGTGGTATAGGTGTGAAATAGTTTATTAAAATATTTCCTTAAAATGATCAGTGAATGAGACAGCTCCATCTCCTTTGCCGCTCTGTTTCCCACCACTCTCCGTGGCTCAAACCTGTATTCTAGAATCTCATCACGTAAACCTTGAATACAGAATGAGACACAGAAAGGCACAGGGAACAACATCAGGGAATATAGCACAAAACCTTTTTTAACAACATTAGGATAATGAAATGTTGGATAAAACTTAACTTTCTAATCTGTACCATGCAGATTCCATGCAGCTCTTTGATGGCAGTTCATAGCTCATTGTGTCACATTACAATTGTAACCTATGAACTGCACAATAACAAAAGGATCTCTTTGACAAAAGTAGTAATCAACTGAGCTATGCACATAAAATACAGCTCTTTGATCTGCATGGTACACATTCATTCCAACAGGCATTTATTAACCCTTTGTGCTACCTTAGCTGAGTCAAGACTGCCATTAGACAAAACTCTGATCTCTCTCCAGCGGTAAACAACGTTTACCACAAATCTTTTTCCCCGCAGACTTCCTTAAAGCCCTATGTAGGCTGCTACTTTGAAGCGTTACGTTATTGGCGGGAATATAACTTCACGCAACTATTCCTTAAGAACCCGTTGATACTGATGTTTCTTGATTTACCCTTTAAGATTGTCATTGTCTACTCTGATGGCATTATTTGTCTTTGGGTCCTATTGACTTTATTTTATTTCCGTTGGAAGCCCTGACAAAGTTCCCAAGGCTTGAGGGAACGAAACGCGTTGGCTGTGTGCCTATTTTCTTATTGAAGAATATGAATAAAGGATGAAAACGCATCTCCGAATATTGTTGTTGCTTATATAAGGTTCTTTGACTGAGTGCACCTTCCCTTCTTCCTTTTTTCTATGGTCCCTTGTGACAAGTATCTTTAAACAGCGGATACTGGAAGTTGTTGAACCCGAATGTTTACATTATCACTTAATGAAACTTTAAGTGCTTGACCTTGGTCAGCTGTTGGTTCTTTCTTGCTATACAGAATCAGATTAGGAGGACTGCCATTCTCTCAAATCGCTCCTAAACCATGGAATGCCCTCTCACTCCACATTAGAGCCCCCTCCTCTCTTCTTGAATTCCACAAGAAGCTGAAGTCCTGGCTTTTCAATTAACCAGCCTACCATAGGCCATGGCTAAGCCCACACTCCCTCTCAGCACCAGGATTTTGTTTTTGTTGCTTTTCAATTAACAAACTAAGGCAGGCATCTTTAGTTGATTTCAATTCAAGGAGTTGGCCTAGGTGAGAGCAAATTACCCCTGCAAGATATCATGTTGTGACATGTTATGTGATGGTCTCACATACACCGCTGCATACGTCAGTCCTGGTCTTTTCACGTAAAAGAAACGAGTTCCAAACATAACACACTAACTCAGAAATTCTGCATGATACATTTAACAAAAAACTGGGTGGAGGGTTCGAATTAGACGCAATGACAGCTCAAGTTAAGGGTTCCGTTTTGTTCTGTTGTTTAATTGAGAAACAACAAGCCTTTGTGCGGCGGCCGAGCTGAGCAGTCTCATGGGTCACAGAAGTCTTGTCAACCCACAATGTGCCCGTGTGGGACGGAAACAGTGGCAGTATAGAGGGCGGTGGGGCTTCCAGCCAGGACATGGCGTCCGCGCTCCTTTAAAGACCCGAACGCTCCAGTAAATCGCCTACTGAAGGCAGCAGTCTGCCAGAGGTTAAAAACATCCGATTAAAAGGGCTCATGTGACTGGCAGCTCGTTCCAAGTTGGAGATTATCCCGTGAGCGTCGCTTTTCGCTGTGGAGTGTGCGAGATGGCAGGCGGCGGGCAGAGAACTGTCCTGGTCACGGGATGTTCCTCGGGCATCGGCCTCCGGATCGCTGTCCAGCTTGCCCAGGACCCCAACAAGCGCTACTGTGGTAAGAGCGAGTCGAGGTGGGCTATACACGCCAGACACCCGAGACCAGCCCTGGGGCCGCTCGAAGTGTCTGAAACCCTATTGGGCCCGGCTTCCTTCGTGTGTAGAATGCCCTGGATGAGAGGGGGGATTATATTGCGAATTATGTCAGGATTTCTTTCTTACTTTCAATAGCGCAAAGTCTGTCATTAATATGCTTCGAAGCACTGTAGGTTGTAAACGGGCCCCGCTTCAAGTGCTTCTGGGGGTTCTCTACGAAGGTATTTTTCAGGTGTTGTGTTCTGGTCTGCCCCGACTGCAGGCTGCGTGGCAGTGTTTCATAGCGTGACCTGGTTCTGTGTGAGTTCTTATCTGAGAGGTTTGGCTTTTACCCATTCCGGGTAGTAAGTAATACGCTGGATTTTAAGCAACAAGAGCTATTCTACGTCTTGTGTTGCTGCCTTAAGCCCTGGACACAATGGGGGTGGAAAATATGACATGAAGGGGCAGATTTACAAGCTCCTGGCGCCACTTTTGCTTCACTCTTCCCATGTTAAAAGTGACGCACGGGTCTTGCAAATCTGCCCCGAAGTGTTTACTCGACTTGGTAAACACCTTAACACGTGATCAGGTGTTTACTGGCAGCAGTCTAGCAAGGTTCTCATATCCATTGATTAGAAAATTGAAGAATTTGGGTGCACTGAGTTCGTAAGATCACTGGGCCATGGTGTGACTGCACCTGCAGAAAGCAAATAAGTCCCTCGCCCCAATATTGTAAAATCACAAGTTTAACAATGCTGGTGGTCAGAAAGTTACTAATATGAGAGGACATGACAGTTATTTAATATCATAAAGTCAACCTTACTATTAAATAATCAAAAAAAGGGAAAATCATACGTTTGCATTGGGTATTTATTAAATACGATTATATACACAATATCATATAATAACAATATCATATAAAAACATTTCATTAAAAAGACATCATTATGAGAAAACAATTGTCGACGCAGCGTTTCGGTTGAAATAAACACCTTCTTCAGGACAGTTTTCTAACAATAGCGAAGATGATGTTAGGTTTCAATTTAACTAACACATCTGGAGATTTGTCTCGTTGCAGTATAAAATCATACAGAGAGAGGGGAATGATGATCACCTCTTCATTAAAAACCTTATGGTGCAAGGTATTCACAATGTAGATATGTATACTGGGGCCACCGTTGGTCTATATGGTCGGGATACGGATTAATAAGAACTTCGTAATGCCAACCGTTGTATAGTGATTGGTGTTCTGCAGTTAGGCTGATGTGCCTTCTTTTTTATAGGTCATCCCAGGAGTGGGTTAATACACGTCCGCTTTTGCTGGCTTTTGATTAACCATCTGGCAAAATAACCGCGGCCTCCCTGCAGCCAGTATACAGCTTCCGGGTCAGGATAAAAAGACTGCACCTGCTGCACTATTGATAGGTATTCCATTTTTTACTGGGTCAGGTCTGTAGTATCTCCTATTTCAAGTTCAGACTGGTTAAAGGCTCATAGCATTAAGTTCCTCTTGTCAGCTTCTCGTGACTTGCCGACATTGGCCAGGCAAAAAGTGCGATGGAGTCGAGTTTTCGCACCCAATAATTTACCAGATGGAGTAAATTCTGATTTGCTGGGAATTCCTATCCTAGAATAAACAGAGGTTTGCATCTGGATCAGTTGTTTTCTTGGCGCTAGCGATCTCGTGTCTTCACTCATGATTGAATCAGGTTCGACGTGTGATCTTTGTATTTTTAATTCCATTGTCCTATTCGTGTGTCTGTGTCGTGGAGTGAATGGTCGTACCACAAATTTTCTGTTTTGGTGTGTTGTTTGTGCGGCGTCACACAGCGACCAGTGGAGCAAGTTGTAATGTGATGGATGGCCTGCTATGGGACCTGTACATGTGTGCTCTGTTTGATGTGTGATGTGTTCTGGCAAATGTTATTACGAGACCTAGGCCCTGATTTAGAGGTGCTCCATCAAAAACGTGACGGATCTCCTGTCTGCCTCACTACACATGCATTCTATCCTATGGAGCATGTAATAAGGTGGACGGAGTCATCGTCTGACAAATTCTAAATCCGGTATTACAGATATTAATTATACTTTGCAAGTTTGGGGCATTTTGGTGGCTACAGTTTATGGATTGATATACTTTGGAAGAAGAGTCCACACCTGCCCCCTATTCTTTCTCCAGTGGGCCCTTCTTCACCCTTCTTCACCCTCTTCTCTTTACACCCCTTTTAATTTACTTCATTTTTGTTTTTTCTAGAAATAGGAGTAAGAACACGTCCACGCCCCTTTCAGCGCTACTGAGTGTTATTCACTTATTGGTTCCAGGGATTGTGACAGTGCAGGGTCTAACCTATGCATCACACAAAAACACTGTTGTGGTTCAAGTATAATTATGGAACACTATTACAGCTACAGCAAAATATGATGAACTAAATATTATCAAACTTGGTATGAAGCAGAAGTTTACTCCAAATAGCCCCTTTTTAGGTATCGCCTAGGCTGCACATGCGCTGTCTCGTCGAGAGATGCTGTATACAGTATAGTGGGGGAAGCTCCGCCCACTTTCCGCCAATCTTTTTGATTGGCCGAATTCCTGTAATCTGATTCATTTTTCTCAACTTAATCCCGCCTCCTGACGGCCATGTCGTCATTTTTCTCCTTCCATAGCTATCGGCCCCTTTACTTTTAAAACGGTTTTGTTCCCCTGCCTCCCCCTGTTCCCTCCCGCAGTCCGTCACTTCTCTGCCCACCACAACACCCCACCCACTCCTGTTCCTGCCTTCTTCGACGACCGCAGTTTTATTTACAATGCAATAGGACTCACGTAAATACGAATTCTATTGCATTTGTAAATGCTTATTTGCCCCTCTGATTGGCTGGCTGCATTCGCACTCTATTTTGCCTGACCTAGACACTTGCACGCGCGCGATGCTATACATCGTACGCATGTACGCCAAAAGTCTGCCTCTGCCTCTTGCCTATTTATTTGTGTTTTCGCGGCATCCACTTCAGGGACACCACGCTCTGTTTTTTGTTGTTGTTTTTTTTAAACTTTAACACTGAGCGTAGTGCCCGCTTAAAGGACACCGCCCTCGGTGGTAAAGTTAGAAAAAAAGTACGTGCTGGTTATTGTTATAGCTTGGTAATATGTACGCACACTTGTTCTTATGAGGTAGGTGAACCGTGTGTGTGAGTGGAGCCTTTTTGCCTGCCCGCGACCGGGTGGTGGTGCAGTGTACTTGTGCAGGACTGTGCTCACCGGAGCACATTGAGTGGTCCTGGGCAGAGGAGCTTTCCTCCATGCATGGTGAGGTGCTGGATCTAGCATGGGTCCGAGCCCGGACAGCAGAGGTGGAAGTTGCAGTCAGAGGTTTGGCTCCGATCATGCTGCATCAGTGTTTGCAGAGGTGCAGAGGGGAAGGGGGGTAAAACTCGGGGCTCAGGGCTTCATGTGAAATGGCAGTGGGTGGTAGAGGCAGTGGTGTTACGTGTATATTTCTTAGTAGGATGAGTAGGTGAATGAAGGACTGTGGAGGAGGGGTGGGATGGGCGAAGGCAGTACATTGTGTAAGAAGGAGCTGGGGAAGTAGTAGGTGCGTTTGTTGAGTTTTTATTTAATGTGACTTGTTTAAGCCAAGCGTGTGATGTTGATTGTGTGCAAACTTCTGGTGATCGTTTACAGACACACATATTTTTTCAGCTGCACTGATGTTTATGATTGCCGATTCCCCCCCCATAGGGTGGTTGTCGGCGCGTGATCCTCATCCGCAGCAGCAGACATGCAACCAGCGCCCATCTCTGAGGTCAGGTAACGCGGCAGGCAGGGCTGCTCGGGAGTGCTTGAGGCAGGCTGGCACAGTGTTTTTTTTTAATGCAGATTTCTATAGCGCAAACTCTACCTGAAGGTATTGGAGCGCTTTACATGAGCTCCGATTACGTTACACAAGGGCACATTCAGGCATGGGGAGATTATGTGATCGGCAGGCAGGGCTGCTCGGGAGGAGCGATTGAGGAGGGCTGGCACAGTGATTTTTTTAATGCGGATTTCTATAGCGCGAACTGTACCTGAAGGTATTGGAGCGCTTTACATGAGCTGTGGTTACGTTACACAAGGGTACATTCAGGCAGGGGGAGATTATGTGATCGGCAGGCAGGGCTGCTCAGGAGGAGCGCTTGAGGCAGACTGGCACAGTGTTTTTTTTTAATGCACATTTCTATAGCGCAAACTCTACCTGAAGTTATTGGAGCACTTTACATAAGCTCCGGTTACGTTACACAAGGGCACATTCAGGCACGGGGAGATTATGTGATCGACAGGCAGGGCTGCTCGGGAGGAGCGCTTGAGGCAGGCTGGCACGGTGTTTTTTTTTTAATGCAGATTTCTATAGCGCAAACTCTACCTGAAGGTATTGGAGCGCTTTACATGAGCTCTGATTACGTTACACAAGTGCACATTCAGGCACGGGGAGATTATGTGATCGGCAGGCAGGGCTGATCGAGAGGAGCGCTTGAGGCGGGCTGGCACGGTGTTATTTTTAATGCAGATTTCTATAGCGCGAACTGTACCTGAAGGTATTGGAGCGCTTTACATGAGCTGCGGTTAAGTTACACAAGGGCACATTCAGGCACGGGGAGATTATGTGATCGACAGGCAAGGCTGCTCGGGAGGAGCGCTTGAGGCAGGCTGGCAAGGTGGTTTTTTTATGCAGATTTCTATATCGCAAACTCTACCTGAAGGTATTGGAGCACTTTACATGAGCTCCGGTTATGTTACACAAGGGCACATTCAGGCACGGGAGGATTATGTGATTGGCAGGCAGGGCTGCTCGGGCGGAGCACTTGAGGCAGGCTGGCACAGTTTTTTTTTAATGCAGATTTCTATAGAGCGAACTCTGCCTGAAGGTATTGGAGCGCTTTACATGAGCTCCGGTTACGTTACACAAGGGCACATTCAGGCACGGGGAAATTATGTGATCGGCAGGCAGGGCTGCTCGGGAGGAGCACTTGAGGAAGGCTGGCACAGTTTTTTTTTAATGCAGATTTCTATAGAGCGAACTCTGCCTGAAGGTATTGGAGCGCTTTACATGAGCTCCGGTTACATTACACAAGGGCCCATTCAGGCACAGGGAGATTATTTGATCGGCAGGCAATACATATAAGATCCTAATGGCGAGACCGATTGATATTGCCAATGCTTGTTTGTGTTTAGTTGTAATTCCATTCAGTCGGATTTTTAGATATGTGCCTTACAAAAAGGTGTTGCATGGGCTTCCAGAAGTTAATCATAAAGGAACTTTTCTTTATCTTGTCAGTTAATTTGGAAACTATCCTCAGATCCTAGTGGAAGCGGGAGGATATTTCCCTGTTGGCCAATGCGGCATACATGCATCTTTGGAGCATCAAAGGATCCGGGCAATCTGATTGGTTCACTGCAACTTATAATTTATTTTGTTGAAAATGTCAGGCACCAAAGCCTACAACCTGGAAAAAAGTGATGTGAGGGAGCAGGCGGAAACCCCTAACCTTCAGGATGATGTGTGGGCGAGGATGGGTCGCTGAGGGAGAGATAGTGCCCCAACATTTTCCTCACATGGATTTATAGACCAGGGTCATGGAATCCATTAATGTGCATGTAAATCCACACATGTTTAAAAAAATAACTTTTTGGGTGGAAGGTTGAAGAAAAACTAAAATTAATCACACTGAAACTATGCTTGACCAAAGACTGCTGGCAGTGATCAATGCAGGTTTTTGGGCTGGCAGAAGATACTACCCCGGAACCCACTACATATGGCCAAAGGTAGTGAGAATCTGGTTTAGCAGCACAGGGACCAGTGCAGGGCTTGGATGGAGGTGAGACTCAGAACACACTAATGCCCAAGTGCACACATGGTAGTTTGGTGGCACTGAGGGTAGTGCTGGGCTTACAGTTCCACACCCTGAGCCTACTATGCATGACCAAAGACCTTGCTAAGCCCGTTGGTGGCACATGGGCCAGGCCCAGTGTTTGCTGTTCACGTCTGAAGGATGTTGGCAGGTGGTTCCATGAGATGGGGGCTGGCTAGTATAAGGACTGGAACATTGTTCAGTGACAGGCCAGGCCCTGCACCTATAGTCTGCTGACCAGACTAAATAAAACGAATTAAAAAGAACCAGGCATTTACAAAGGCCCTGCAACTGCACTGTGGTCATGCGCAGTGGGGTATGGCTACAAAGAGGGTTGACCACATAAGAGACAGGACACACGCCTAGCTGTAGGCCGGGCCTTTTGGTCAACTTTAGACATTGGGGATTACAATTAAACCAGCACACACAGCTTTTAGGCCTGTGCGTTATGTGCTCTGGGAACAGGGCCTGGCTTGAAAGAATCCTTCGCACTGGATCCTGTACCTCTCCATCAGCTGTCCATAGCCTTTAGCCACGGACCCTGTGCATAGGGCCTGGCTACAGTGCTCACTGTGCATGGTCTTTGCCATGAATGTATCACTGCACTTTTCTTCAGAACTACTCTCAAATTTGCCCCTGTATGGCACTGAAAACAGAATCATGAACCTCATTACAAAAATTGGGAGTTTATTTAACTTTGGCGACAGTATCTGCCCTTCACGGACCCCTCCGCCCATATACGCTGCAGGGTTAAGGAGTCCTTAAACCCTGAGGATCTTACACCTCAGATACTTTTTTTCTGAGCGCAGACTTTGGTGCTTAGTATCCTGCTTTCATGTGAAACCCAGTTTATTGAGAGCAACACCCAGTAGGTCCCCTAAGCCCCAAAATAAAAGCAACATTTTGAGTAGGGAAAAAGAGGTAGCTGGTACCCTTCACTATGCTCCTATGAGTTAGGGCCTAGTAGAAAGGGAGCGTTAGAAGTCAAACAAACCAATCAGAGAATTTCTCATCCGAAGGTTGTATACTTAGAGCCCCATCCCGTACCCCGAAATCAGTATGCATACAGTCATTGGTATTTTATTACATGATTATACAGCGAAATCAGTATGCATACACTCATTGGTATTTTATTACATGATTATACCCCGAAATCAGTATGCATACAGTCATTGGTATTTTATTACATGATTATACGGCGAAAGCAGTATGCATGCAATCATTGGTATTTTATTACATGATTATACGGCGAAATCAGTATGCATGCACTCATTGGTATTTTATTACATGATTATACGGCGAAATCAGTATTCATGCACTCATTGGTATTTTATTACATAATTATACGACGAAATCAGTATGCATGCACTCATTGGTATTTTATTACATGATTATACTGCGAAATCAGTATGCATGCACTCATTGGTATTTTATTACATGATTATACGGCAAAATCAGTATGCATGCACTCATTGGTATTTTATTACATGATGATACGGCGAAATCAGTATGCATGCACTCATTGGTATTTTATTACATGATGATATGGCGAAATCAGTATGCATGCACTCATTGGTATTTTATTACATGATGATACGCCGAAATCAGTATGCATATACTCATCGGTATTTTATTACATGATTATACGCCGAAATCAGTATGCATACAGTCATTGGTATTTTATTACATGATTATTTATTGTTCATTATTCATCTACGAGGAAAATGCATTAGAATGATTGTGCATATTAGAAACAGATCAGCAAATGCTATACGAATCGGGCAAAGGCTAAATATGCCCCAATCATATTTCCTCACACATCCCTGTTCTAGCATGGTATGGTACGTTTTAGACGAAATGCCAAGTCTGGTACCTTATTGTGTCTATATGCGTACAGTCAAAAGTTCATGATTCATCACCTCCAGCAACTGATCTGTGTGACCAACCCTGTCCCTGCACCGACAACTTATATACCTCACCTAAGCATGGCATAGAATGGAGTGAGGAGGAGCCAGCTCATGCTTGGCTCCTGCATCATTGTACAGAACACGTAAGCAGTAAGTCTCGTTTAAAAAGTGTCCAAGATTAAGAGACCCATTTATTGGGCTGAAGTTCAGAACTTGGCCAAAAATATACAACTTCCCTGGTTTCACTGGTGCTTCAGCCAGCTCAGAACTTTTTTTCATTTGTGCAAGCACTGTCTATCTGGGGTGCCAACATAGATTCAGGGTGGGAGGATCCATCCCAGATTAGGAGGATACCTGCACAGGGTTCTAGTTAGATATAGTGAAGGAAAATGCAACTCAGTTACTTAGTGAGTATGCTGAAAATGTGTCACTAATCTGGACCTCTTGATCTACTCTGGACACCTCTGATCTATACCACAAGGTCAGGCATCATCATCTGGCTTTGGGAAGGTCCAATCAGTTAGGGAGTCAACAGAGCCCAATCTACATTTAGGGGCAGAGCAGCAAAAACCCTGCCATGACCGCCAGCAGGCCCTATGAACTGTCGTGAGTTGGCCTCATGTTGCCCATGTTCATTCAGAGGGTGTATGCAGGTAACTTCTCCTACCATGTCAATGTTTTCAATAGGATAACATAAGAGTGCCATATTAACAGTGGCTCCTGTTGACTTTCCTCAAAAGTTGGAACTGCTTTTTCCTCTCTAGTTTCCCTTAATCAT
Organism: Triturus cristatus; assembly: GCF_964204655.1. NCBI lineage: Eukaryota > Metazoa > Chordata > Amphibia > Caudata > Salamandridae > Triturus > Triturus cristatus. The sequence goes on from NC_140586.1 coordinate 113,524,671, forward strand.
TTTCTCCAAACCTTTTGTTACAAATACCTTATTGTCATGTTTATAAGCGTGGTCTTGATCCTATATTCTGCATAATTTTTCGTTTTTCATTTGATTGAATAAGACCTGAGCCCAGCCCATGCTACCTAACAGCGAGATAAAGATATTTGAAGGAGAACTTTAGCTTGCCTCTGTGGAGTTTTCCTGGTAAAGGTGTTGTGGGGGTTTAGTCTAAGAGCCTTTAGTTAATTTACCATCTCAGCTCTGAATTTTAATCTTTGCTGAGATTTAAAGAGGAGGTCTTAAAAAATGGAACTTCAGAAAGGGCTCTGAAAGGCATGACAAATGTCACCCAAGTCACAGAAGAGGTGATAAACAGTTTCATAACTCAAATTAGAGCTAGATCCTGAATGGTGGCTGTATTACCTTTTATTGAAAGTACTGGGTCAGAGTGGCTGTAAAGGAATGAGCATTATCGTCTTCTGAAAACAGTGGTAGAATTGTTCAGTATTAAAACTATATCAGAAAGAAATTGAATCTAGTCATTTGTAAACTGCAAAAGATAGATAGATAGATAGATAGATAGATAGATAGATAGATAGATAGATAGATAGATAGATAGATAGATAGATAGATAGATAGATAGATAGATAGATAGATAGATAGATAGATAGGTAGACAGACAGACAGACAGACAGACAGACAGACAGACAGACAGACAGACAGACAGACAGACAGACAGATAGATAGATAGATAGATAGATAGATAGATAGATAGATAGATAGATAGATAGATAGATAGATAGATAGATAGATAGATAGATAGATAGATAGATAGATAGATATGCCGCTTATCTGCTAAAGACAAGCCTGTGGAGGGGGAAGAAAGCTCAATAGAATCTAAAAAATAAAAAAAAATCAAGGAATGTGTGGGGACGATCAACCCTGGTATCAGGTAATGCCCACCACCAAATGACCCTTTTTCCCCCTTTGGCACCCAAATTCCCACTATATACCAGGGGTATTATTAAAAAAATAGAATGGGTGTGGATGTCCCATCCAGGCATGGGGATGTGCCTTTACCCCATAAAGGTCTCAACCGTCTGTCTTGCACTGGGGCAAATTGAATTCTTTCATCTCAACCTGCCCCTTGGGGTGCATAAAACCCACTAGATGCCAGGGAATATAATGAAAAAAAGTAGGGCAGAGTGTTGTATCTACGTGTGTTGCTGCTTAGCCAGTCTGCTTGGGTGTGTGAGTGGAATGCCTGATGACCATTGGAATGTTGGTGTGCCTGCCTGACTGGGAGGTATGACAGTTGGAGAGAGTGGGCTGAGCAGCAGAGATGCAGTTCCTGGTGGGACCATATATGGACTGTACATCACCATATATCTACCTGATCTAACTCATCTACTATGTAACTACCATCTTATCATCAACCAATAAACAACTACTTGAATCTACCACATTGGTAACTTCGTTTGATTGCAACATTGGCGACGATCTGGATAAAAAACCCTACGTGTACTGTTTCCTGCCTACCTGAAGTGAAGATTTTGAATTTACAAGCAAAGGATAATTGTACAGAAATTTTGAAGGAACTTAAACTTGGAAACGAGGAGAAGAACACCCAATTTTGTCCCACCAGTGTCCTCCATCAACCGGACAGCCTACTTTGGCGCTTCTCACTCCTCAATGAAATTCATTTAAGCAGTTTGAAATTATTAATTAACATATGCTGGAGAGACACAGCATTAACGACGAGTGTATACTACGAGCATCCTGTGGTGAACAAAACATTGTTAATTTTATACCTACTAGAAACTGGCAATATCCAAGAAAGACAGCCGAGGATTGGCACAGATACTACAGAGTAAAGGAAGTTGTTTCCAAGGTAACGCGGTAATTAATTCAAGACAGAAGAAGCCTGTCAGCTAATGCCTGTTAAAAATAGATGTATGCTGCTGCCACGAACGAATGAAACTCTATAAAATTTTCCAGAATATGAAAGAGGCACTCCTGCCAGAAACAAGTAACTCACTATAATTAGCCCAGCTGATGCCATCCAGCGTTCTTGAAAGTCGGCAATAAGAACTAACCTATTCCTTACTTTTGAAGTCATCCTAATGTAACCGTGAGTAAATTGCTGGTGTGACTGTATTTGTGCGCGCGTGTCCTCACTCACCGTTTGCCAGCTGAGCGATCCTTCTTCGACGCTGTCATCCTTACACTGATGACGTCGTCGAATCTCCATGTGTTCCGGCGGAGAATCAATGTGTCATCGGCATCTAGCGTGTTTGTGTATTCTCTGACTCCTGAAGGACTTTGAGGACGTCACTGCGCAAGGTCACGCAACGTCAAGCAGCCATTTTTGTTGTTGTGTCCCATGGTTACGGGAACGCAACGGAGTGCAAATAAACAATGGATTTCCGTGCAGTGAATATGTGTTCTGCCGAATCGGTGTTACCCATGAGATCAAAGTACCACAATTTTGGCACCTAATACAACCTCCAACTATTGAAACTTTTATTGAGTGAGCTGAACATGTTTTCACACCGGTACTACCTTTGAGCACAGAGACTGGTCATAATTTCTGGAATCAACACGGAAACAGAAACAATCACGAACAAGTTCGAGTTAAGGCTTATATTTTTTTATTTTTTTCACAAGAGTGCCATCTGGTGGTTGTGTTTTGTATTTTATTTGTCAATACTTTTTGTGGTTGAAGGCTACAGCGTTCTTCAAGAAAAAGGATGAAATATTCAAGATACTAAAATCTTTTTACAGTTATTACAACGTTTTTCAGTCAGTGAGAATAAGTGGTTCATGGAAATTTTGCTTATTACAGTTATGCTCTTTTTATTATCTTGTATTTAGCCAGGTTTGTAAGGACAACGTACCACTAAGTTGGGCAGTGTACCCACATTTTATTGAATTATATGTAATGGGCAGTGTACCCATACTTTATATTGATATGGTTAATGGGTAGTGATCCCAATATTTAAGGGGAAGTTGAAGTTGTCAAAGTATTGAAATGTCGAACGCACAATGTGCGGTGTTGAAGTTGTCTAGGTATTGAAATGTCGAATGCACTATGTGCGTAGTTGAAGTTGTCAAAGTATTGAAGTGTCGAACGCACATGCGATGTTGAAGTTGTCAAAATATTGAATGCACAGAGTTGAAGTTGTCAAAAGTTTGAATGCACAATGTGCGGAGTTGAAATTGTCAAAATATTGAATGCACAATGTGCGGAGTTGAAATTGTCAAAATATTGAATGCACAATGTGCGGAGTTGAAATTGTCAAGAATTGAATACACAATTCAATTTAATTTAATATGCTAATTTGGAGGATAGTTTTTGTCCTATTCTCATTTTCAAGATGAAATCTTCTTTCCAGGTGAATTTCTTTCTTTTCCTGAATTCTTGATATCGTATTTTTCCATTCTTGTTTTTCCAATTCTCTGTATTTGCATGTTTGTTTTTTAGATTATTTTTCCAAGGAAAGGGGATGGGTGCTGTGTAGTATTCTTATATTCTCTTTTGCACTTATTTATGTTCTATCTATCTTCATTCGTTTCGTATTCTTACTATCTCTTGTCTTTGCATTAATTCTTTTCTATTTTACCTTCTTTCATTTCACATTCTCATTATCTTTTGAGATGATACATCATTGCTTCATTTGAGATATATTTTCTGAATGCAATGTTTCTACAAGTCTTCTGCATAGTTGTGTTTATCTCATTAGGCTTGTTTCTACTGGTGTTTTGATTTTGTAAAGAAGGGGGATGTGTTGTATCTACGTGTGTTGCTGCTTAGCCAGTCTGCTTGGGTGTGTGAGTGGAATGCCTGATGACCATTGGAATGTTGGTGTGCCTGCCTGACTGGGAGGTATGACAGTTGGAGAGAGTGGGCTGAGCAGCAGAGATGCAGTTCCTGGTGGGACCATATATGGACTGTACATCACCATATATCTACCTGATCTAACTCATCTACTATGTAACTACCATCTTATCATCAACCAATAAACAACTACTTGAATCTACCACATTGGTAACTTCGTTTGATTGCAACACAGAGGCAGCCAACCTGGCATCGGACCATGCCCGCACCCCAACATAACCTCAGTAGTCTTTCTGAGCCCTTCCGCCGAGGGGTCATGGGACAAAAGCGCACTAGTTACCAGGGAAAATGAAGAAAATAAAGAAGGAATGGGGGTGGCTTCCCCTCGCAAGTGGGGTAATATGCTTATTTGAAGAAGTGCAGGAATCGTGGGTGGCAGGCAGGTATGTAGATCTATAAAAAAATCTGGAACTTTCCCTCTGTGAAATGTGCGAAAACTGTTTAATTTTAGCAAAAATTTGAGGTTTGCATGCCATTTTGTGTAGAAAAACCTCATAGGTGTCCCTGGTTGGCAGCCAAACCCAGCCCCAAATGCAGCAACTACTCACACCAAAATAGGTCAATTGTTATGATGATAATGTAACATGTTCATATTGTATATTGGGGCTTAGCAGAGGTATTGTGAGCCCCCTCTTTAGCAGCTACAGTTGGGGTGGAGTTTTTAATGGACCTCTTCTGTCCGCAACTCAGCAGACAAAGGCTCATTGTAGGAAGCTGGCTCTCTATATAGAGCACTAAAAGGAAGTACACTGTCCAGAGAGTCCAGTGAGTTACAGATTGGTATACAGAGGCAAAAGTAGATGATACTGACGCTCTATTTGTGGTGGTGTGGGCAATCAGCTAGGCATATCAGAGGGTAGTACTAAGCATTTGTTGTACTCACAGAGGCAATAAATGACACACACACTCAAAAATAAATCTGAGACCAATTTTAAAACTAACATATATTTTTATGTAATTTGTCAGACCAAGAACTTCGTTCTACAGTAAGCTCTTTTAAGGACAGCGATTTTCAAAGTTCGCAAAATGAATTGCTTTTGTGCTCTATTACGCACCATTGAAATCAAAGGGAGAAAACAGAAAAATGCTTATAAAATCACACAGTTGGATTTGAAGGTTCACCTTTTCGAATTAAGCAAGTAACAAGGTCTGGCCCATAGTTCCACCAGCGGATTCTCAGGAGCATCCCGGATTTGGACAGGAGCAGGGTGCTGAGGTCGTTGGTACCTGGTGCACTAGAAGGAAGGGGGCCACTTGAAAGCCTACTGCACAAGGGGAATTTAAGGTAAGTCCGAGGGGTCCCACTCAAGGGAGCAGGTCGCAAGGGCCTCAGGACCACGGAAGCACAGCTGGGTGGTTGATATCCAGGTCGGGCGATCTGGATGTAGAGCAGGTCGGTCAGCTGTGCAGCATGCATCAATATGTCCTCGCAGTCAGAAGCAGGCAGCTTGTAGAGGCTACTCCAGAACAGCTGTGCCACTTTCAAAGTGGGTTTCAGGGGTCTCAACGTCCCTCAATGGGTGCTCACTTCCTGGGCAGTTGGAGTCTGGAGTGGACTCTTCGTCTTGCTGTATGCTTCAGGTGGTCCAATGCTCAGAGTATTGGTGCATCACAGCTCCAGTAGATCCTGGTGTCCTCATACTTTGTGGGGAGACAGGTCTGACACTCCAGAGTTGGTGTACTACTTTTGGTTTGGGTGCTGCGTACGAGTCGTGGAGGGGCAGTATGTCGACAGACTGGACTTCGCTGGTTCGGTGTCTACGGATGTAAGGGCAGTAGTACCTCTACTCCAAGGGAGTTCTTTGGAAATTTGTAGAAGGCTGGAGGAGCTCTAGGGTTCTTGGAGGCCTCACAGATGCAGGATGAGAGATCATGCCATGATGGCCGAATCCTGGGAGCAGCAGGCAGGGGTTTGCAGAGATATTCTGCAGCAGGTCTTTAGTTCTCAAGCCAGCAGCTCTTCTTTGTCCGATTCGTCTTTATGTCCATGGAATCTAAGTTGCAAGGTCCCGGGATGCCACCTAAATACTACATTTAGTAATGGGTGTTAAAGGGGCTAACAGGTAGTAGCCAAGGGTCCACCTACCTTTAGGGTGTCAACACCCTCTGAGTGACTACTTGCTGTGGGAAGGGGCGCTGCCCTAGCTCTGACAGGTCAATTCTTGCCATCCCAAGATGGGGGAATTGGAAAAGTTGTGCTCATATCACCTGCCCCACCTTATGGGTGTTGTTATTTGATTGTGGGCACACCTCCTAATCTAACAAATTTTCCCACCGGTCCTTTCACCAAATGTGGAGCAGAAAAGGGGGGGTCGGCATCCTTCACTATCTGAAGAATCGTGGGTTGCATTTCAACGGTGGCATCGCCTTTGAAGCTTCCCACCCTGCAAGACCATCCTGGCCTGGATGTGCTGCGATGCACTTCCGCACAGAGCAGCTTTTTTCTCAGCCTCTGAGAGCAGTGGTTCTCACCCCATAAGGTCAGAAACATGTCTGGTGGTGGCAGGCTGCCTAAGACCAGTCAGAGACCACACCAGTGCTTGGTAGGTTTTATTGGAACCCTCCAGGGTGTCTCCTGAGTGCATTTAGTAATAAATCCAACACTGGCATCAGTGAGGATTTATTAAGATGAGATGTTTGATACCAAACATCTTAGGGTACAGTGAAGCCATCACAGAGCTAGGAAACTCGTAATGACAAGTATCCGGCCCATGCACTTTCTATGGCTTCCCCGTGCACTTACAATATCCAAGAATGGACTTGATCTTGCAGGATCATATCTACTCATGCAGATATGTCCACACATGTGATGTAGTGCCCCCTGCCTTAGGGCTACAAGGCCTGCCGTAGAGGTGACTAACCTATACCTCATGCACTGTCTGTGGGCATGGTACACAGGGCTGTGTTTCATGCTGACTCTTCAGATTTCTCTGCACCCAGACATGCAGCCTGCAGTGGCAGTTTGTATGGTCTTGGTGAGGGGTCCCTAGGGTTGCACGATTTGTTCTGCAGCCCCAGTGGACCCTCTTCCATCCCAGTGCCCTAAATACCAGGGGTAACATTTACTAGGGACTTACAGGGGTTGCTGAAGTTGTGGCAAGTGAGGCACAGTTTTAAGGAAAGAACACTGGTACTAGGAACCTGGTTAGCAGGGACCAAGTTGCATCAAAACCAGGCAAAAAGTGTGTGGGGGGGTACTGTAACAAATGTTCAGCCTTCGACACTCATAAATATTGTGAAAAAGTCAGTTGGTGGGTGAGTGAGTGAAAGGATTGATTCATGGATGCCTGAGTGAAAGGGTGGATGGATTGATGAGTGAAAGGGTGGATGAATCCCAGACTCATCTCTCCCTTGTTTCTCCAGCCTTGCTGTGGCATCGCTTTTCCGTCCTTTGATTGCCTCTTGACTGTGCATTACTATCCCCTCTCTGATTGTGCTCTTCTCCACTTGACTTGTTCGTCGCCTCCTAGATTGTGCTTTTTTTCTCTAGACTTTCATCTCTTTATTCTGCTTTGCTCCTGCTGTCCGTCTCTCTATTCTGCATTTTTTGCTCTTCACTTTCATTTCTGTATTATGCTTGGCTCATTTTGACCGTCTCTTTATTCTGCTTTTTTCAGCTTTTTTCCTCTTGATTTTCATCTCTTTAATCTGCTTTTTCTCCTGTTTCCCCTCTTTTTTTCTCTTGCCTTTCTCCTGTTGCTTTGTTTTCCCCTCCCGCTCCGACCACTGCCACTCGTCTTCCTGCTTCCCACCTACCCCCGCACACCACCTACCAGCACCCCTCCCTCCTCCCGGAACCTACTAAACAGAGACTACAGCACACAGTGCGTAATTTGTAATAAAATATGTGCCGGGGCCCTTGGCAGGAGGCCGCTGTAGCTTTAACCACTCATTGCCCCTGCTGCCAACAACAATACCTACACAACTACTCACCATAACACTCCTACAAGTGAGATAGTTCAGACTATTCGGACCCCTAAGCCATAAGAATGGCTTTTGCAGCAGGAAGGAAACATTTTTATGTTTATTGAAGTAATAAACAGTTTTTGTTCTGCTCATCTCTAAATTACACAGACAGTGCCACCAAGGTGACAGACTGTCAAAAGTGCTGGTGTTCAAAATTAAGTGCTGAGCACCTGAAGCCACTGGCTCAAGTTTAGTACTGGCGGATGAACAGCAGGCATGCAAAAGGTTAGTCTATCTGCGCTCATCCATATCTGTACTAAGCACAGCGCCAGGTCCCCTGGCTCCTGGCCCACCCACATGTATGACACAACCATCCTTTGTGCCCTGAACACCGGACATCCCAGCGAACACTGCTGCCTTGTTGCACCCTGCGGTTGTCTTGTTTTCAGAAGATAAGTGGGATATCTATCTATCTATCTATCTATCTATCTATCTATCTATCTATCTATCTATCTATCTATCTATCTATCTATCTATCTATCTATCTATCTATCTGTCTGTCTGTCTGTCTGTCTGTCTGTCTGTCTGTCTGTCTGTCTGTCTGTCTGTCTGTCTGTCTGTCTGTCTATCTATCTGTCTGTCTGTCTGTATGTCTGTCTGTCTGTCTGTCTGTCTGTCTGTCTGTCTATCTATCTATCTATCTATCTATCTATCTATCTATCTATCTATCAATCTGTCTTTCTATTGCGGTTTACAAATGACTAAATTCATTCTCTTTTTGCTATAGTTTCAATAATACGTTCTCCTGCACCAGCACGCCCACGGTCATGTCGCACAGCACCACGCTGACCACTCACCACGCCACACCAACATTGACCCACTGACTCCAATGCCTACTCCTCAGCACATGCTCAATTGGTAAACACTACACTGAGTTATGGGACCTCATCACCACCCTTTCACCCGACATCATCTTCCTAACCAAGACCTGACATCACCACAATGGCTCCCATGGGTACAAAATCATTCCCCAGGACCACACCAACAAGCCACGAGGAGGATTAGCCATCATTCACAAAGAGACCATACTGTGAACCACCACTAACGACAATTCCACCACCCCCGTGGGATACCTCAACTTTACGCTCAACACCATTGACAAGATAACTATCAGAGGCACCCTTGCATACCGACCCTTGGGTCCATGCTCCAGCTTCTGCAACACCATCACAGACTTCAATGTGCCCATCGACCTGTACTCCAAGGACTACATTTTCCTTGGCGACCTCAACTTCCACCTTGCCGACCCCTATGACAACAACTCTGCCCACCTTCTTGACAGTATGAGCAGCCTTGGACTGACACATGTCCTCTGTGACCCCACACACACCACTGGACACATGCTGGACCCCATTTACACCCTCAGCAACCACGTCAAATACAGCCACGTCACAGAACTCACATGGACTGACCACCGCATCGTTCCCTTCAGCATCTCCGGCAGCCTCCACACTGCCTCCCCCAAAATAGCCAACGCCCCCAACCACAGCTGGAGAAAATTCTCAGAGACCCACTGGACAGATGCCCTCAACAACTCTAACTCAACCTCACCACCAAAGTGAAACAGGGAATTAAAAACGTCAATGTCTACATCACCAACTACGCCGACAGCATCTGCTCCATCAAGAACAACAAATACAGAAGATTCTCTAAAAAGGGCAGCTGGTACATTCAAGAATTCTGAATAGCAAATTGTGACAGCAAACAGCTGGAGAGAAAATGGCGCACCAGCAGGGACACCTGCGGCAGGGCAGCCTTCAAGACCTCTCTCAACCTCTACCACTGTCTGCTGAGGGCAACAAAGACAGGCCTAGCCACACACATTGAAAGTAGCACCAACAAAAAGCAAGGAGCTTTTCAACATCATTAAGGAGTTCTCCAACCCGGCTGCCAGTCAACACAACATTACACCCTCACAAGATCTCTTTGGCAACTTCACCGACATCTTCCATGAGAAGATCGCAACCATATGCAGAAACTTCAAACCCCAACCTACACCCACGGACTCCTTCATCCAATATGCCTTCACCGAAACCTACACTAATCATGGACTGACCTCCTGGAACCAGCTCTCCACCCATGACACCACCTCAGTCATGAAATCCATCCAGTCAGGAGCTCCCACAGACCCATGACGGCATGAAGCTGAAGTACTGATCTTCGGCAACAACAATAACCACTGGTGGTCCGCCAGACCTGGGACCCGCACCAAGACTTGCCAATGATACCAAAAACATTGGAATCATCATTAACAACAACCTCACTATGAAATCAGGGATCAATACTGTCTCCTTAGCCTGCTTCCTAACTCTGCGCATGCTACGGAAGATCTTCAAATGGCTACCCATGCACATGAGACACACCGTGACAGAGGCCCTCATCATCAGCTGACTGGGTTATAGCAACGCTCTCTACGTAGGAATCGCTGCACACCTCCTAAAAAGACTTCAAACCATACAGAACACCACAGCCAGACATCCTCAACCTCCCTCAATGAACCCACATCAAACCCGCCTCTGGCAACTCCTTTAGCTTCCCGTAGAGAAGAGATGCCAATTCAAACTGCTGACCCATGAATACAAGGCTCTACACAACCAAGGACCCACCTACATTAACCACCACCTGATCTTCCACCCACTAGTGAGAAGATTACGCTCTGCCTCCCTATCACTTGTCCACACACCCCGTATCCACCAAAGAAGAGGTAGAGGACTTTCCTTTTCCTATATTGCAGCACAGACCTGGAACAGCCTCCCCATGCAGCTCCGGACCATCACCTCACTTCCAGAATTCCAAAGAACCCTCAAGAGATAGCTGTTTGGATGAGCCCTCCGGGACCTGCAAGCGCCTGGATACCCTACCAGGTGATTAGCAGCTCCATAAAAATCCAGACTGATTGATTGATTGATGGATGAATTAGTGAAAGGATGGATTCATGAGTGAAAGAATGATGGATCATTGAAAGGGAGAGTGGATGGATGTATGAAAGAGTGGGTGGATGGATGGATAGATGAGAGAACGGATGGATGGATGCGTGAGTGAAAGTATGGTAGTATGGATGGTTCAATGAAAGAGTAGATGGGTGTATGGATGGGTGGAGTGGAAGGGTGGATGATGGACAGAGTGAATGGGTGGATAGGTGGTTGAGTGAATGGATGGATAGATGGATGGATGCTGGGGAATTGTGAATCCCCAACTTTAGGATCTGCAGCAAGGATGAAGTTGTTTATGGGACTCATCTGCTTGGAACTTGTCAGACAAAGGTGAGTAAATGAGTGAGTTAGTGGGTGGATGTGTGAGTGAAAGGATGGATGGGTGAGTGAAAAGATGGATGAGTAGATTTAGAGATGATTGAGTAAGAGGATGGATGAATCAACGGATGAGCCTTTTTCTTGGACGACCGAGCAGAGCGGGAGCCTTGCGTTGCATAAACTGAGTGGAGCGCATTTACCTGGGAGGCAGCACCGGGTCCTTTGCAGTTGCTGGTGGTAGCGGTGTGCTTCGGGTGGGAGCAGGACTACGCTTCCCAGAAGCCCCGCCACTGACACCGGCCCCACACAGCCCCACCTCCGTACCTGGAGGCGATAAAAACAAACTGCTTCCTCTGGGGAGCGGGAGCCTTTTTCTTGGACGACCGAGCGGAGCGGGAGCCTTGCGTTGCATAAACTGAGTGGAGCGCATTTACCTGGAAGGCAGCACCGGGTCCTTTGCAGTTGCTGGTGGTAGCGGTGTGCTTCGGGTGGGAGCAGGACTACGCTTCCCAGAAGCCCCGCCACTGACACCGGCCCCACACAGCCCCACCTCCGTGCCTGGAGGCGATAAAAACAAACTGCTTCCTCTGGGGAGCGGGAGCCTTTTTCTTGGACGACCGAGCGGAGCGGGAGCCTTGCATTGCATAAACTGAGTGGAGCGCATTTACCTGGGAGGCAGCACCGGGTCCTTTGCAGTTGCTGGTGGTAGCGGTGTGCTTCGGGTGGGAGCAGGACTACGCTTCCCAGAAGCCCCGCCACTGACACCGGCCCCACACAGCCCCACCTCCGTGCCTGGAGGCGATAAAAACAAACTGCTTCCTCTGGGGTGCGGGAGCCTTTTTCTTGGACGACCGAGCGGAGCGGAAGCCTTGCGTTGCATAAACTGAGTGGAGCGCATTTACCTGGGAGGCAGCACCGGGTCCTTTGCAGTTGCTGGTGGTAGCGGTGTGCTTCGGGTGGGAGCAGGACTACGCTTCCCAAAAGCCCCGCCACTGACACCGGCCCCACACAGCCCCACCTCCGTGCCTGGAGGCGATAAAAACAAACTGCTTCCTCTGGGGAGCGGGAGCCTTTTTCTTGGACGACCGAGCAGAGCGGGAGCCTTGCGTTGCATAAACTGAGTGGAGCGCATTTACCTGGGAGGCAGCACCGGGTCCTTTGCAGTTGCTGGTGGTAGCGGTGTGCTTCGGGTGGGAGCAGGACTACGCTTCCCAGAAGCCCTGCCACTGACACTGGCCCCACACAGCCCCACCTCCGTGCCTGGAGGCAATAAAAACAAACTGCTACTTCCGCATCGCGGAACGCACGCGGACGGTGCCGGGCTGAGCCCGGGCAGAGGGCGGGCCGTCTGTGGCCGTCAGAGGATGAAGGAGGTCGGGTTGGGACAATCCCTTAACATCCTGTAACATATTTGTCATATACGCTTGGACTGGGGTGAGTCCCGTAAAGTACTTTCGTCGGTGTCGCTACATAATTATATGTGATATGATGAAGGGGACCTCCAAACCGAGTACAAGGGCAGCGGGCATGGGGACACTGGTTAATTTCTTAAAACAGGCAGAAACTGCTGTAGTAAACGAAATAGCCTTGGTTGAACGTAGACTGTCCCTCGACCCCATTGGACATACAAGTATTTTGTTACCCCCGGTAGACATACCCTCTACTAATGCACCTCCGGCTGTAGTGTATCCCCGTGTGATTCCTAATGGGTCAATTGTGGAAGATTGTCAATTGATTGTTAATGCCCCCTTACACACAGACAGTATAGCCTCTTCACCTGTGGCTATACACACCAGACAGTCAAGGGCCAAAAGTGATCTGATGATTAAAGGGGGGAAAATTGTCACGGGGAAAAGAAAGGCAAACAAAAACCCAGAGGGTAGTCGGAAACAGGCGAAACAATCAAGGACTAGTATTATCGCCTCAGGGTCGGATCAAACTAACATCGGTATTCCTCATCTAGATAGAGTGGACCCGGGAGAGAGAACGTGTGATTGTTCTAATTTGGGCAGGGACAAGAGTAGTGAGACATTCATGTCGGGCTTTGTTACAATCATGGATGCTCACCTTAGGTCACTTACCCAGCCTTTAATGGCTACTTTGAAACGCATTGAGGATCGTATTAGCATCATCGAATCTCATCTTAGTATTAAGGCTCCTAAGATAGGGCCAAGTACCTTGGTAGGGGACTCACTCAGTACAGTCACGGCCTCCGTTGATAGTTTGCTGAACTCAATGATTACTCCATTACAACAACCAGTTCTTCCTGTTGTGTCCAATAGTCTGGGATCTAATATTCCCCCACTATCAAAAGACATCCAGGGAAATACTCATGGAAAGGAAAGGCAAATACAGAATAATGGGGGGGGGGGTCAGATTCTTTAGTTCCCCAACGTGGGGGGGATCTGTCATTACACCTACCAGTAGAGGCATGTCCTTACACCATAATCTTAGCTAACGTCCCAAAATTAGAGTCTGATAAAAAGGAACATTGGACTTCCCTAAAAAATAAGGCTCTCCATTATTTGTCGAACAAAACTGTTTTGGGTCAACATCTTGATAATCATTTTATGATGATCAGAAGGGTTCCATGGGTGGGTAAGACTGTTAAACACCTAGAGGGAGACTGTATTGTTATAAGTTTTAGATCTCCTAGGCTTGTGAATGATATACTGAGACAGGCAGGGTCAATGAGAATCCATAAAGAGTATGTGAATGTTCTCCCTTTGGGTTTTTTCTACCCCCCATTTTATACCAGATCGATGTTTAATGACCAACCCAATAGATTTGGCCCTAATAATTTTGCTGTCCCAGTCTCGAATAGATTTGATGTCTTTTCCAATTTGGAAGAAAATGAGTGACTAGGGACACGAGAAGAAACTACTACCCCTGACATACGGGCTGTTGTCCCTGAACCCGCGATATTGCCAAGTAATGTCTCCACTTTAGTCAGATTTGATCAGGGACTACCGGGTTTATCATCTAAATTGATTACCTGGAATATAGCAGGTTTAAAAAGTAAATTAGATGACCCTGCATGGAGAGAACTAATTGGTATGGGTGATATCATTGGCTTACAAGAAACCTGGGACACAGAGAATACGCTGAGTATTGATGGGTATACTAGCTTTTTCGTATCTGCCGCCCCGACTAGTATGGGGAGGGCGAAGGGTGGGCTGGCTACATTAATTTCGGCAAGCATCCCTGGGTTATTGACCCAATTAGATACAGGTTCGCCAAATTGTTTGGCAATCCAAATTTCGATGATTGGGGGAACTGATATTTTAATTGTTAATTTTTATAATTCCTACGACAGAGTTGCCACGACTGATCACCTGGCCGCGTTAAATCGTTTTTTGGTTAATTACAAGGAGATTAACAAAAATAAAAGCAAAAATTGTCTTACCATAATTATGGGTGATTTTAACATCCATGGCTGTTCACATAAGTGCGTTTCCTCTGATCCTTTGGGTCCGATCGAGTTAGGGGATGCACATTTTGAACACACAGTGGCGGGAGATCTTCTTGAAACTATATTGGCAGACCATGGTTTGCTACTCCCATTCATGATGGACGATAACATACCCACTTTTAAAGGAAATGGAAAAAATTCAGTTATTGATTATATTTTTGTTAGTTCAGTTTTTGGGGTTAGTATCCACAGTTACATGGCGACTTGGACCCACTTTAGCGACCATAATCCTGTGATCCTTAGTATTTTGAACCTCTTTAAAAAACCTGTAACATCCCAGGTTAGAATGGATAAATCTGATATTCGTCCTACAGATCAGGATCGCAGAATCAGATGGAATAAAGTTATCCCAGGCGATTTTTATAATAATTTAAAAAGTAAGGTAGGACCTGAGATAAATACATGCCTGGATTTGGAAGCAGGGAATGAGGAGGTTCTGGCGGCATACTCTATAATCTGCTCGCAGATTTTTGCAGACTTGAGTTGCCCAGGTAAGCATAAGGATAAGGCCGAGCTGGGGTGGTTTGATAAAAATTGCTCAACTGCAAATACAAAGTTGAAGGCCGCCTTAAAATGCAAGCCAGTGAATAGGGTTATTGTTGCTGGGCTGAGGAAAGAATATAATAAAATCCTGGATACTAGGAAAATGAAGATTCGGGAGGAGGCGTGGGTAGAACTCTCCTGCGTGGACGTCCTCAGAAATAGTGCCAAGTTTTGGTCTGTGGTAAACAAACCTTTTTTTCGTGATCCATGTAACGACCAATTAGATTGCGGTATTGGGAAACAGTCGTGGCACTCTCATTTCAAGTCAGTCTATGAAGTGGGCACCTGTGGGGAATCGAGTACTTCTTCCCCCATTGTGAACCCATAAACTTTATTAGTCACCAAGACAGAGGTGGCTGAGGCCATTGGGAAGATGACGAGTAATAAGGCTCCAGGTCCCGATGGTGTCCCAGTGGACCTCTTTAAGTCTGATCCTGAGACATGGTCCATAGTATTAACAAATGTTTTTAACAGGGTCTGTATCGCAGGTATTCCGGACACCTGGTCCGAATCTGTTATCATACCCATTTTTAAGAAAGGCAGCAGGGGGGATCCTAGTTGTTATCGGCCTAGCTCCCTTATTGATTCAGCAGTGAAAGTTTTGGGGCGTGTGGTCCTGGGCAGACTAACAGATTGGCTAGAAGACACGGATACCCTCTCATGTTTACAATATGGGTTCCGTAAGGGTCGTGGGACCATAGATCAAAGCCTGAACCTTCACTTACTAATAGGAAAATATACCATAGCTAAAAAAGGGACGTTATATCTAGCGTTTATGGACCTGTCCTCGGCGTTCGATCGAGTAAATCGTTCGAAACTATGGGGGCTACTCCTCAAATGTGGCATAGATGCAAATATTGTGTATTTCCTTGCGGATCTACATAGAGACCTTACTGCCACTGTCAGATATGATCGCCTTGGTAATTGTACGGATAAGATTGGAATCACTAATGGCGTTAGGCAAGGTTGTATTTTAGCCCCCCTGCTTTTTACACTTTATATTAACGATTTGGGCACCGTATTAACTGAGTCATGCAAGGATATCCCTAGGGCGGGTAAATACTCCATCCCGGCATTACTATATGCAGATGATGCCGCCCTATTAGCACGTACAGCAGTAGGGCTCCAAAATCTTTTAGATTCCTTTGCAAAATTTATGATTGCACTTGATCTTGGCGTGAATTTTTCCAAATCCCACGTGATGATCGTGGGCAGCAAACCAAAGAAAGCTAAGACTATGTTCTGTGAAGGCCATGTTCTATCCCGGGTTACCAGATTCCCTTACTTGGGGGTCATTTTTGATGATAAGTCTACTTGGGCCCCACAATTAGCAGCTAAACGTAATGCTTTTGCTAGGGCAACACTTGCTGTCCTGGACTTTGCACGTAAATTGGGGGTGAAGCCTATGCAATCTATGTTGAACATCTATGCAGCCAAATGTACCTCCATTGCATTGTATGGCGCTGATTTGTGGGGAATCAAAAAAGTTATTGACTTACAGGTTGTAGAAGATAAATTTTTAAAATCCTTATTATCCCTCCCTTGTTCAACCTCGGGTTACATTGTTCACCAAGAATGTGGGATAGACCATCTAGCAGACCGCATAGCTTTAGCTCCATTATTAAAATGGATTTCAATTTGGCTAAACCCTGAACTAGAGTTGAACCATGCGATCATAAAAGATAGCTTATCTCTAGAGTATGGCAAAACTATCCCCTGGTTGAATTATATCAAGAATCTAGCCAGGGAATTGGGTCGGCCTGAAATATTTGATTATCCAGGTAATATATTAAAGGGGGACCTGAAATGGGCTAAAGATACCCATAAACAGAGGGCAATGCTAATAAGGGAAGAGAAGGAGCTACTTAAACCCACAGTAAGGGCTCATCAGCTGATTATTACATCTAATAGTATCAAGCCTTACCTGGGTATTGTTAATAACATGAACTATCGCTTTTTATTGATTAGGTTCAGAATGAATAAATTCCATCTCCTACTTACTGATTCTCCTGGCTGGACGAAGGAGAGGGATCTGGAGATCTGTTCCTGTGACAGATTCTCCATTAAAGACACTACGCACTTTATCTTCTTTTGCAACCATTTGTCTCTAATTCGCAAAAAATGTATTACCCCCTTATAAAAAATAAAGGATTTAGACAGGTCAAACCAGCACTTTTGTATCTCCAGACGTTGGGTTCCCCTTGGGAGATTTTTAACATAGCCAATTTTTTAGCAATTTCAATGAGGCTAAGGAAAAAAATCACGTGGTCTTAGTGTAGCTAATTTCTGAATTGTGATTAATTATTATTAATATCATCTTTTAATATATTTGTAATACTATTTTAAATGTTTTTTATAATGTTTGTATTGTCTTATGGTTTTTGCTATGAACCGAATAAAGTAATCTTGACTGACTGACTGAGTGAAAGAATGGGTGGATGAGAGAAATGGAGGGTGGATGGTTGAAAGGATGGATGGATGATGAGAGAAAGGATTGTTGGCTGGATGAGTGAGTGAAAGGATGAATGGTTGAGTGAAAATATGGATGGATGAGTGAAAGGGAGGATGGATGAATGGAT
Organism: Triturus cristatus; assembly: GCF_964204655.1. NCBI lineage: Eukaryota > Metazoa > Chordata > Amphibia > Caudata > Salamandridae > Triturus > Triturus cristatus. Next base: position 113,542,362 of record NC_140586.1, read on the forward strand.
CTAGTGAAAGGGTGGATGAATGAAGTGAAAGGGTATATGGATTGAAGAGCACAAGGATGGGTGATGGATGAGTGAAAGGGTGGATGAATTAAAGAAAGGATGGCTGAATGAAAGAATGGATGGATGAGAAAGTGTGAGTGGATGATCGATGAAAGGGTGGATGGATGAGTGTAAGGATGGATGGATGAGTGAAAGGAGCAGTGGATGGATGGTTCAATGGGTGAATGGAACGGATGAGTGAAAGAATAGATGGATGAGAGAAATGGAGTGGGAATGGATGAATGAATGGATGGAAGGATGGATGATGAGAGAAAGGATTGTTGATGGATGAGTGAGTGAAAGGATGGATGGCTGAGGGAAAATATGGATGAATGAATGAGTGAAAGAATGGATGGATGAATGAGTAAAAGTGAGAGTAGATGGATGGATGAAAGGGTGGCTGGACATATGAGTGAAAGAATAGATGGATGAGTTAAAGGGAGTGTGACTGGATGGATGAGTGAAACCGTGAATGAATAAGCGAGTGATAGGATGGATGAGTAGATTTAGAGATGATTGAGTAAGAGGATGGATGAATCAACGGATGAGTGAAAGAATGGGTGGATGAGAGAAATGGAGGGTGGATGGTTGAAAGGATGGATGGATGATGAGAGAAAGGATTGTTGGCTGTATGAGTGAGTGAAAGGATGAATGGTTGTGTGAAAATATGGATGGATGAGTGAAAGGGAGGATGGATGAATGGATCTAGTGAAAGGGTGGATGAATGAAGTGAAAGGGTATATGGATTGAAGAGCGCAAGGATGGGTGATGGATGAGTGAAAGGGTGGATTAATTAAAGAAAGGATGGCTGAATAAAAGAATGGATGGATGAGAAAGTGTGAGTGGATGATCGATGAAAGGGTGGATGGATGAGTGTAAGGATGGATGGATGAGTGAAAGGAGCAATGGATGGATGGTTCAATGGGTGAATAGAACGGATGAGTGAAAGAATAGATGGATGAGAGAAATGGAGTGGGAATGGATGAATGAATGCATGGAAGAATGGATGATGAGAGAAAGGATTGTTGATGGATGAGTGAGTGAAAGGATGGATGGCTGAGTGAAAATATGGATGGATGAGCGAAAGGATGGATGGATGAGTGAAAGGGTGAATGGGTGAAAGAAGGGATGAATGAATGAAAGAATGGATGGATGAATGAGTAAAAGCGAGAGTAGATGGATGGATGAAAGGGTGGCTGGACATATGAGTGAAAGAATAGATGGATGAGTTAAAGGGAGTGTGACTGGATGGATGAGTGAAACCGTGAATGAATAAGCGAGTGATAGGATGGATGAGTGAAAGTGTAAATGGATGTATGGATGAATGAGTGGATGGATGGGTGGAAAGGTAGGTGGATGAGTAAAAGGATGGATGACTGAGTGTGGAGGTTTATTCTAAGAACCCTTAGCTGATTTACCATCTCAGCGCTGGATGCTAATCTTTGCTGGGATTTAAAGAGAAGGTCTTATAAAATGGAACTTAAGAAGGGGCTCTGAAGGGGATGACACATGTCACCCAAGTCACAGAAGAGGTGATAAACAGTTCTGTAACTCGAATTAGAGCTAAATCCTTCCCGAATGGTGCCTTTTATTGAAAGTACTGGTTCAGAGTGGCTTGAAAGGAATGAGCATTATCATCTTCTGAAAACAGTGGTATAATGTAAGTATGGCACAGAATCCTTAAATATTAAACCTATATCAGAAAGAGATTGAATCTAGTCATTTATAAACCGCTATAAAAAGATAGATAGACAGACAGGCAGACAGGCAGACAGATAGACAGATAGACAGATAGACAGATAGACAGATAGATAGATAGATAGATAGATAGATAGATAGATAGATAGATAGATAGATAGATAGATAGATAGATAGATAGATAGATAGATAGATAGATAGATAGATAGATAGATAGATAGATAGATAGATAGATAGATAGATAGATAGATAGATAGATAGATAGATAGATAGATGTGGTTGAGTGTACAGATGGAATGGTGAAAGACTGAATGATGGATGAAAGAAGGAATGGATGACAGAATATAAAGGTGAAGTGGTGGATATCTGCTGGTGGATTGAAAGACAAAAGAATGAATGGATATATGCTTGGGTGGAAAAGGCAAGTGAGCCCTTCTGGAGAGGGTCATGATCACGTGCTTCATTTGCTTGGTGTAACAAGAGTTTTGGTTGAAAGTTGGGGATTTTTAAATTTTCTTGCTTCTGTGGGGGTTATCATGTAGCGGGTGGTAGGTACAGTCACAAGTGAGGTACTAAGTTTATCAGGAAAATTGTGGGTTTGATCAATGTTAAGACATTTATGAATCTGTGCAGATTCTGGAACTTTCCCTCAAAGAAATGTGAGGAAAATGTGTGATTATTAGTGAAAGTTACAGGTTTTCAGGTCATTATGGATTAGGAAATGTCCTGGGATCCATGCAAGTTGCATCAACCTGGGCTCTCCTAGGTGTCTATTTTTCAGAAATGTTTAGGTATAGTTAGTTATCCTGGGTGGTGGATGAGCCCAGCCACAAATAACACAGCTACCCTGATCACCCAAATGGGTCAATTTTAATGGTGACAATTTGATGTCCCCATGTAGGGTTTTGCCGTTGCAGGTGAAGGCCCAGTCACACAAGTGGGCTACCATTTTTATTGGGAGAAGTGTGGGAACGGTAAGCATTTCATGGATTCTGAACATTCCAGAACTTTCCCTCAGAGAAATGTATGAAAATTGTGTGATTTTTAGTGAAAGTTAGAAGTTTTCTGGGTAAGAAAACCTTGTGAGATCCACGCTTGGCACACCACCTTGGTGTCTCATTTTCAGAAATCTCCTGATTTCATAGGTTTTACTGAAAGGCGGATGAGCCCAGGACTAAATACCACAATGCCAAAAAGGGTCAATTTTCATGGTGAAAATTTTATGTCTTCATGTTGCATTATGCACACTATCGCTCAGTGAGTGCTAAGCATAGCCATAAAAGTGGGGTAACGTTTTTATCAGAAGAAGTGCTGGGGCACTGGGTGGCATGTGTTTAATGGATCCCCACAAATTCTGGAACTTTCCCTTACAGGAATTCGAGGTTTGAAGGGCAGTTTGGCTGAGAAAAAAACATCAGATCCATCCTTGGCTCTCCTCAGTGTCTTGTTATCAGAATTGTGTAGGTGTAGTAGTAGGTTTCTATGTGTGGCTGCTGATCCCTGGCTCAAATACTGCAGCTGGCCACATTGCCGAAATGCATCACTTTTCTCGGCAAAAATTTGATGTCTTCCCATTGCATTTTCGGACCTATTGTGTCTCAGATGATAGGCCTGACCACACAAGTAAGGTACTATCAATTGAATTGCTCCACATTTTTGGCTTCTAAGTGTGAGCTAGAGTCCATGAAGGAACACATTTTGCAAAATGCCCTCCGAGATGTACACATAACCACTATTTCTAAACTCATTATTTCGGGCACATTGTGAGTAAATGCGGTTTATTGTATGGTGTGGTTGTGCGACCTCACCGTGTAATAAACTCACAACCCTGTTTAGGGTCCAGTCAGACTCATTTGTAAAACCTTAGATCAACCTTGGGTAGCTGTGGCTAGAGAAGTTAGGCTTACACAAGGAACGAGTGCAAAGCATTTAGTAGTACCGAAACAATTGAATAAGAAGAAAACATAACACAAATGAAAGTTAACACCAATTTATAAAAATCACTCTTATTTTTATGAAGTTTTAGACATCAAAATGAACAAAATCCACTGAAGGGATTCAGAGATATAGCTTTTTCAGCAAATCGTAAATCACTGCTTTCCACTCAAAATGCAAACAAGCATTGACAACTACTGAGGCTAACAGTTACTTTGAAAACTTTTAATAACCTTTTGTAAAGTTGGATTTGGCTACTCCGGCCTGCTTTGGGCAACCAAATCTGGAAGAGAGCAAGTCAGGTGGTCCAGTCAGGTTTAGCAGGACAGTTAACTTGCAGTCAAAGTATTTTCCAGTCCAGTTCCAGGCTCAATGGGCAACCTACCACAGACATCAAAGGAGTAGTCCTGATGCAAGAGATACAGGATGCTGAAGATGCTGAGAAGGGGGTTCTCCTCTGGCCATCCGACAGTCCACAAACATGATGGGGTGACTTTGGCAACACAGGTCGATGTCCCTCAAAGTCCAGGTGAAGTCCAGCTAAAAACTAGCTGCCACTGGTCTACAAGTAAGGGCGGATGGAGACCTCCGCTCTGCCAGCGGAGTGTGCGGAGATTTCCCTACTCCGCTGAGAAAGCGGAGTAAAGGGCAAAACTCCGACTCCGCAGCAGAGCGGAGTTAGCCAGCCCCCCCCTGCTAAATTGGCTCCTCGCCTCCACCCTTCCTAATAAAATAATACTTACAAAGTCATTTAAAAGAAATATATTCACTTACCTGTATTGCGGCGTCCCCGGGCTGCCCTCCTTGCCGTTCATTCTGAGAAAACTGCGCATGCGCACGAGCATGCACATCTCCACCAGAACTGCTCGTGCGTGTGCACGCATGCGCAGTTCTCACAAGATGTACGGCGAGGAGGAGGAGGGCAGCCCGGGGATGCCGCAACACAGGTAAGTGAATTTATTTCTTATAAATTACTTTGTATGTGTTATTTTATTAGTGGGGGTGGAGGCGGGTGGCGGAGCGGAGCGGAGTTCCACTGAGTTTTTCCCCAACTCCGAGGACCTCCGCATAATTGCACTCTGCCAGCTCCGCCCGGGGTTATCTACAAGTCTACGGTCACAGCCAAACCAGCGTTTCCCTTTAACTATGTCTACTGTCCATAATGGGTGTCCAAACTGCAATTTGATGACTCCCTCAGGTCCAGCAGACTTGGGGGCAACTTTTGAGTGTCAGGGTTTGACCTCCCAGGCTGCGCTCCAGTGATCAGCGGTGAGCAAGCAATTGTGACTACCAACTTGCCAAGGCAGTTTCTTCAGCTTTTGTGGGTGGACCTGTAGCTGTAATAAGGAAGTCAGCCAACTGACTCTTAGAGTTCAATTCTTTTGTCTGGGGCTTGGTGAGTGGCTTTTCCTCAAGCATGGAACAACAGGCACTGTTCTCTCTATGTTAGTCCAGGAGCATTAGGTGTAGTCCAATCTTTAATGCAGACTTTTTTTGCCAGGTCTGGTTAACAGCAGGGCAATCTTTCAGTCCTCTCTCCAGTACAGATGTGATCTTAAGTCTGGGTGCCAGGGCTATCCCATTTATGCCCACAACTAGCCCTTGCGGGATGTGGTGACTACTACCCAATGGGCTACCAGATCCCCTAACTCCTGATGACGAATTCCTGTAATATGTGAATTCTAGTATCCTAAGATGTAATATTCATTTTACTCCCAAGATGGTAGAACCCTTCTCTCATTGTCTGGAAATTGGTAGCCCACCCTAGAGGTACGGCTGCCTGAGGGCTACACGCTCATGGGAAAACTGGTTTGGCACCTGTTTTGCTCTCTCTATCCCTCATGTAACACTATAAGTTGCAGCTCAGTTGTTGGCCCTGGGTATAACATGTTTTTAGACAATATACAAACAGTCTGACAGATGTAACGGTGTATTGCTTTTGTAAATTGACCATCAGGCACAACATTGCAGATGAAAATACTGTCATCTATTTCAGTTTTTTCCCTACTTATTGTTATTATTTTAATTATTACTTTCTTTGTGAAAAAACATATGCAATCTACAAAAATGACCCCTTGCTGAATTCAGAATACTATCTACTTTTCAGAAAGGTATAGCCATCTGGGTTCACCAATGGGTTTCACATCTGCTTCTAACACAAACTTCAAGTAGTCCGAAACCTTTACCACTTAGAAAAATGCGTGCTCCCTTCCCAATTAATTTTAAAGGATGCGACCTGGGGGATGAGGTTCCTGGAGACAAATTCGGCCCAAGCGGGGGGCGGGGGGATCATGCACGCCCTCCCCCCGAATTATATATTATATTATATTATTATTAGCTCTAGGGGTCACGATATTGCTACCCTGCCTCCTTCTGTTTTATTTTTGGTCATTTTTTTGAGGAATCGGGCTGAGTCGCAAGTCCCAAGGTGGCTTTAACACTTCCAGCCTGAAGAGGTGGCAGCCAATCACATCTCAACATGGAATCTGTCACATGCGCAGAGCATCCACGTCTCTAGATTTACATAAATACATAAATATTTTCCCTTTGATTACTCCAAAACTACTGAACAGATTTACAGCAAAGTATGAAAATAGGTTTTCCAGGGCCAAGATCTACCTTTCTGCCAGATTCAGTGTAATGTCGTTGAGCAGTTCAGGCTGTAGTCGTGTGAAAAATCTCTACGGGAAATTGGATGGAGAGAAAGCATTTTGGGACCGACCTTTTCTCATCCCCGGCTTAACGAATCACCCCGAAACTTTCCAGGCGGCAGCTTAAGTGACTGGCAAATTTGTTTTGAAATTTTCATGAAGATTCCTCAAAAGGAAACTAGGTCCTAACTAGAACTGCCTTCTGGTGACTGCCAGTAGGTTATATATATATATATTCACTGAAAAAAACATAGGTTTCAGGCACGTTGTAGTTAGAAATGAGCATTTAAAAAACCTTTGAAATTCACTGAAAAAACCATAGGTTTCAGTCACGTTATAGTTACAAATTAGCATTTAAAAAACCTTAATAATTCACTGAAACAACCATAGGTTTTAGGGAAAGTTATAGTTAGTTGGACATTTTACCCGTACAAAACCGTAGAAATTCCCCCGTTATAATTAGTTCAGCTAACTAAAACTCGCACCCCCGCAATGCACTGCTGATGAAGTCACATATTACATCTAGGCCTGGGCCATAAATTCTGTTCCGCTCGCGGAATTTGCGGAATTTGGGTAATTTCGCGTTCCGCGGAGAACGCGAAATTGGCCAAAAATCTGCATTCCGCGACTTCGCGAAATTTTTTGCTTGTTCGCGTTCTCAATATGCGTGTTCGCGAGATATTTCACCCCGAGCACGCAAACAGCGATCGCGGACAGGAAAAAAGTATCGCGAACAAGCAATTCCGCATGTTCGCGAAATTTCTGCGTGTTCGCGGAGATTTTTTACCGTTTCGCGGAGATTTGCGTAACGCGATTACGCAAATTCCGCCCACCCCTAATTACATCACTCATGCTATGGTCAGTGACATTACTGATGACATCACTGATGACATCTCAAATGACATCACTGATGACATCACTGATGACATCATCCAGTGACTGTGTGTTTCTGTAACGTTTAAATATGTTTAATATATATAGGGAAAGGCATATTGAAGAATGAGTGGGTGTATAAGTGTCTGAATGGATGATTTCCTAGGTGCGTGACTGAATTTATAAGTGAGTGATTAAACATATCTTACTGAATGCATGGTTAGTGACTAAACTGTGTGAATGTCTGTATTTGTAATGTCTGTTGGTGTGTAAGCAGCTGCATGGGTTTGTGAATAACTACATAAGTGTCTGTATGAGTTATTGATTGGTTGTCTGAGTATCTGTATGGGTGCCTGAGTGTTTGTGTGGGTGGGGTGTGTGTGACTCTGTGCATAGATGTGTGAGTGGGTAATTCACTGGGTGCATAGTTTGAAGTGTGCATCTGTGATGGACCGTATGGGTGGGTGAGTGTGTGTATGGGTGTGTTAATGAGTGAATGTATATCTCAGTGGTACATGTGTGAGTAACTACATATATGAAAGGCAGTATATATGTGTGTTAGAGTATATAAATGGCTATAAGTGAGAGTGTGTGATTGTGAGAGTGGTTGTATTGAGGTTCTGGACTTTTAAGAGTCCAGAGGTGTCAGGGAAACAACACCCAAAGACCCCTGAGTTCCTTCCTGTCTTGGTGCACAAATGAAATAGAGACGCGGGCTTCTCGATGGTGGCGTCAGAGACCAAGATTTATTTACTGCAGGGACACAGAAGTCATAGGAACCACACAATGGCAGAATCTACGAGACTGTTCGATTTGCAAGAAGTGGGTTGCACCTTAAATACATAAAATATGCCTTCAGGCAACATTACACGAATACTTTTCATGCCCAACCCGGTATCCCAAACAGACAATAAATATACACCAAACAATAATTAGTCGTAGGTTTTCAGTATTCGATCAAATCCCTGTGTCAGTTTCCCATTCTTTGACCGATCCTCCCCATCATAAAAATTGTATCCTCCCCATCGTAAAAGCCCAGAAGGAGAGGAGCAGAGCCAGGTGTGGGAGATAGAAAAGTAGGATAGGGATGTTTATGGATCATAAACGGGCATGGCTACCGTCTTCGGCCTCTCAATCAGGACAATGGACACGAGAACCAGTATAGCAGGGCTGGCCTCAGGCAGGGGAGGCAGCTTGATTCTGCTTAGTCACGCAGCGTCAGCTTCCTCGGGCTCGGGCTTACGTGTCCTTAACAAGGTGATTCTGCCGGGGTCATTGCTCGTCCATTGACTATGTGAGGGCAAGAGACAAAATGGGTGCCGTATCTAAAATGGATGCCATGGCTTTACAACAGAATGCCCTATTTCTCAGTGAATTCATGCTCGTAGCGCAGCGAAAACACTGTCATATATATAATGGATCATTTACGGTTCATTGGTACCAAAATCGTGTCAGTACTACGATACCGAATACACGGGTTCGGATCGCTGCAGAACCTCAGACCGTCCTTTTGCCCTTACATAGGCAATAACTCACTCTATGTCAGAGTCCATCTCTATGTTCATCAGGTCACTGATATGTTGCTGGAACATCATTCTATCCTGTGGCGTATCTCCAAGAACAGGTTGTCTTCTTACGCATGTCGAAACACAAAGGCCACATAAGGCAGGACCACACTGAATAATGAGACAGCACGAGAATAAAAATACCAACGCAACACCAGTGACTATCAGAACCTTCCATCCCCACACAGATAACAGATTCCAGAACCATCCCATTAGTGACCAGTCACCTTCCTCTACATGAATAGAGTCAGAGATTTTGTGTAACTTAGAAATGGCCTTATATACCGTTGGTGCATTATCTGGGATAAAAACACAACAACTCGATTGGATCATCTTACATACCCTACCTCGATCTGCAAGTAATACATCAAGGACCATACGATTCTGTAACGTCATGAGGCGATCCGCTTGAAGCTCAGCTGTCAGGTTGCTAAGGGCACCCGCAGTCTCGGTAATAGCGGATTCAACTACCCGTGTTAGTTGACGTAAGTTTCTACTGTTGGCCATAGGCCCCCAGAACGGAAGGAAACCTTTGAAGAAGTCTCCTGCTTCTTGGCCAGCGGTGTCTTCCTTATTGAAAACACCTCTCACAACTCTAGTTTTGTGATAATCCGGTGCAGCAGTGTATGTCGGAGGCAACAGTTGAGCGATATAACATGAGCCTGAAAAGTCAGCGGGCAGCCACGTATATGCTCTGTCTTTGCAAACAAAATAGGTGCCCTTAGCAGCTAAGAATGCAGGGGAAAACTGTGACGGGAAAACGTATGTCTCGGTACAGTCACTCTTCCCTAGTCGAGCTTTCGGATTCCTCCCATTTCCTTGCAGACAGACCTGACCTTGGTGGGGTACGACCCAGATCGGAGTCGAGCTTTTACGTTTGTTCTCACCCAAAGTAATGCCATATTCCGTAACGTTCCAACCCATGTAAACCCGCAATTCATCCTTGGGAATAAACGGAGTGTTATTGACATCTCTAACCATGTCAGTAATTCCCTTTACCAAGGCTCTATTAGCGGAGTTATACCTAGTGGAACGCGGAGGTCGCGGGGGATGGTCTCTAGAGCATAGGCGAACATGGTCTGAAATGCCCAGAATGATCCATTATAACTAAATGGCAGAACCAGATAAGGGATACCCTTGTCCATGGTATGTGGTATCAAACCACACACCCAGCAGTTCGTTGTGTTTACCACTAGTTGGTGTTGGTGCAAGAGCTGAATGAAAGTGTTATTTATAAACTCAGAGCGTCTAGCTTGCTCATGTGCAGGAAAAGGATGGAAAGAATTAACAGAAACAGTAGTCGGGGAAACAGAAACATGGGGAGATTCCGTAGATGTAACAGGTGCAAAGATCAGTTGAATACCAAAAATAATTCCGCCTACCAAAGTTATTAAAACAATCAGAAATGTCAGAGCACATTGCATTAGAAAACATTTGCTATATAATATTTCATACAGTTTTGTCTTGCGAGCATTTATGACGTTAGCCCGTCGCAGTTCAGGAAGCTCCATCTTCTACAACCGTTCACAACGGATGGTTTGTACCGGTTAAAAATTGCCTCTGTCTACCCTGGGAGTTCCCAAGATAAACAGAAGAAACCGACCTTGTGTCTGGTTCCCTGCAAGTTAAAACAAGGCACACGTTACGACCCTACGGTAACCCAGATGGCAAGGTGAGAGAACAACACAAAAAAACAAAACACAAAAAATTATAGAGCAAACTTCCTGACTGAATGGAAATGTGATAAGATCAAAACAGTTTTCAAATAGAAAGGTAATTATGCAATGTTATTGGTTCATAGAATGAGAACGTAGGTTATATCTGTACTTTCCGGGTCTTGTCTGATCCTGAAATAGCTGGTCTACAGGTGCAGTAATGTTCGAATCCACAGGTGACAAATGTTCACTTTGTACAACACTCTGTTCAGGGTTCGAAGGAACAGTTCCTGGTGGGGTATCAGAGTTCTGCGTTTCAGTTCGTTTGTCCGTTATGTACTCTGCATCACTGAAGGGGATGAGCCTAGGAACAGGTTCTGTCTCGGATACACCAAATCCCTGTCTAACCCAGTTGTCGTAGGGGAGTGGGAGAGGGACACGCTTCGTATGGCTAGCGTGCACCCAATTCTTTCTTCCAGCTAGGCGTACAGCAGTTCTTGTTGCCAGGAGCACCTGAAACGGTCCCACAAATCTTGGCTGGAGGTTCCGGGTTCGTTCAAAATTCCGCACCACCACTTGATCACCGGGTTTCAACGTGTGGCCTGGACTCTCTGGCAGTTTAGGCAAGGATTCAAATACCTGTTGATGAATAAGGCTCAATTTAGCAGTCAGGTCAAAAAGGTAATCGATCAACATTGGATATTCGATCTGTTTGAATTCCTTTGGCCTAGGGACTCCCCAAACATTAGCAGGACGACCAAACACAATCTCATATGGGCTAAGCCCTACTCGAGAGTGTACAGTCGCTCTGGTGGACAGTAAAGCTAAAGGCAGTGCGTCTGGCCACGATAGACCAGTGGAAGCTTGAATCTTAGCAAGTTTTAGCTTCAAGGTACCATTGTACCCTTCAACCAAGCCTGCTGACTGTGGGTGATTCGCACTGTGGAATTTCTGGGTGATTCCCAGACCCGCACACACACTCTTCATAACTTTCCCTACAAACTCACTTCCATTGTCCGACCAAACAATCCGTGGCATACCATACCTGGGGAAGTACTCTTTGAGGAGTATTTTTGCAGTAGACATAGCAGTGTTGTCCTTTAACGGATACGCCTCAATCCATCTTGAAAAGGCACAAACTACCACTAGGATATATTTAAGATTATTACATCTGTCCATGTGGATAAAATCCAACTGAATCACTTCAAAGGGACAAGAAGGGGGAGCAAAGTGACCAACTGGGGTTGGGGTTCCCTTGCCAGGATTATGCATCAGGCATATCATGCAATTTTTCACCACTCTTTCCGCACACTTAGTAATTCCATCGTTCTTCCATACTGGAGCTAACATCTTACATATCCCTTTCGAACTAATGTGTGCCGCTCCATGCGCCATCGTGACTACCGCAAGTACATACGCATCAGGTAACATCCAACGCTGCTGTTCAGACAAATCAACCCAACATCCACTTGAATTCATTCTACCCGTTTTCTCCTTCCATTCATTCTTCTCATTTTCAGTTGCTTCATTCTGGATTGCCTTCACGCTTTCAATTGTATTCTCACACATTCCTGATTCAGCAATCCATCTCGCAGACGTTGCAACGTACATTCGACTCATCATGTTCTTGGCCGTCTCTTTGGCGACCTCATCAGCAAACGCATTCCCACGGCCAACATCATCCGTAATTTTTCGATGTGCACTGCACTTCACAATCGCAACTTCATTCGGTAGGGTCAGAGATTCCAACAGGTCATTGACTAACTGTCCATGTTGGATCTTAGTCCCATGGGACGTGAGAAAACCTCTTTCTTTCCACAGACGTCCAAAACTATGTGCTACGCCGAAGGCGTATTGGCTATCAGTAAACACATTCACTCTCTTTCCCTCAGCTAAAACACACGCTCTTGTTAATGCAATTAATTCTGCAGCTTGGGCAGAATTCTGACTTACTCTTGCGGTCTCAACAATCGTACTCAAAGTCGTAACTGCATACGCGGCCGTCACATCACCATTCTGTAGTTTAAAACATGACCCATCGACGTACAAAGTGCCATCTGGATCTAGTAACGGAGTATCTTTTAAATCAATCCTACCTTTTGTCTCTTCCTCAGTTCTAAAACAACAATCATGGGGCTCTGAATCACTCGATTCTTGAGTAGTCGGCAACAACGTTGCTGGATTCAATATGTTGCATCGCTTGATCTGAATGTGACTTGCCAAAAGCGTCAGCTCATAGCCTGATAGTCTAGCACTGGTGAGGTGCTGAGTTTTCGTTCGATTCATGAGTGTATCCACAGCATGTGGAACCATGACTACTAACATGTTGTTCATGACTAGTCCAGCAGACTGTCGAATAGACACTGCAGCTGCTGCTGTAGCTCTCAAACAACTTGGCAATGCTCTGGCTACCGGATCTAATGTGGATGAGAAATATGCACAAGGTCGCTGTTTGTCACCAAATTGTTGCGTTAAAACACTCAACGCACAACCTTCTCTTTCATGGACATATAAAGTAAACGGCTTACTGTAGTCAGGAGTACCCAACACAGGAGCTGAACACAGCGCATCACGTAAGTCGGAGAAGCTCTGTTGACATTCATCAGACCATGGCAAAGGGCTCGGAACACCTTTTCCAGTCAGGGCTACCAATGGTTTTGCCATGAGAGAAAAATTTGGGATCCATTGCCTGCAGTATGACGTAATACCCAAAAATGCACGCACTTCTCTCTGTCTGCTTGGTACAGTCATCTGCGAAATTGCTTTGATTCTCTCCGGGGTCAATCTTCTTCCCTCCTTTGACAAAAGATGACCTAAGTAGGTCACTTCTTGGCAATAATATTGCAGTTTAGAAGGTGAAACCTTGTGATGTAAGTCTGACAAATGACGTAATAAAGAAATTGTAGCTGTTTTGCAAGTTTCCTTGTCATCAGCAGCCAGTAAAAGATCATCTACGTATTGGATCAGGGCAACACCAGGAGGAAGTACAAGAGCATCTAATTGACTTTTTAATGCTTGGCTGTAAATTGAAGGGCTCTCACAATAACCTTGTGGAGCGTGCTTGAACCTGAAACTGCGACCACCTAAGGAGAAACCAAAAATGTCTCTACTTTCCTCGGCTATCGGGATGCTGAAAAAGGCATTCTTCAAGTCTATCACTGTAAACCATGAGGCCGATGCAGGAATCAACGTCAATAATGCAGTGATATCTGGTACCACAGGAAACTGTGGAATCACTATTTTGTTAACCTCTCTGAGGTCAATCACAAATCTGTAGATTGGTGGTTTGGAAGGGTCAGTGCGTTTCAAAATCGGCAGAACAGGACTATTGCAGACATTTCCTCTAGTTTCCTCTATCACATCTTTCTGTATTAAGTCTTTCACGATCAGTAAAAGTGCTCGTTCACCTTCATTCGAAATCCGATATTGTGGGATTCGTGGGAATCTAACATTCGCTTTCAGACTTACCACATAAGGGGGAATTTCCAAAAGACCTACATCATCAGGACCAGTCGCCCAAAGAGTATCAGGGAGAGAACGCAGCTCCGGTGGGAGTTTATCCATTGACATGTACATTGTAGAAATGACTCTCTTACCCAATGTGAGCTGTACTCCCGAAGGAGAACAGTACAGTGTCGCATGCAGGCGTTTCAACAGACCCAAACCAAGCAGATTCTCATTACAACCGGTTGTTAGAATAAGGGGTGCTTCCAGTTCGCATGGCCCAACAGAAATTGACAAAGGACTAGAAACAGGATTGTGAACAGGGGCGCCTGAGAATCCTACTGAAGTGTTCGTTAAGCCAGACAAAGGTGCGCCAGGGAGTTTCGCATGCATTATTGAACTTTTTGCCGCACCAGTATCCAACAGAAACGGTTCGACCACGCCTGATGTAACTACTGCGACATAAGGTCCACTCTGATCAACTGGAACTGATACTACTCCCTCTCTTTGCCTGTGGCTGTCCTAGTACTCACTTTTCTGAATCTCTTCATTATTATCATAGTAATCCTCAACATGATATTGTGGAGATCTACCTGGTTGCGTAGATTGTACATTTCGCTGATCAAAATAATTTGATGGGCGATCAGCCTGTGGAGTCATTGTACCACGTCCTCTACCTCTAGGAGCTTGCATAAACCCACCACTACCTCTATGAGCTGGGACACCACTGGTTTGTGTGTGCAGTACTGGACACTCGTTCTTATAATGGCCCTCCTTTTTACAATATGCACACTGATTCCATGCTAACTGTTGTCGGGGAAAACCATAATTAAATCTTTGGGACGTCCCTTGCTGGAATTGTGGCTGTTGCTGAAGCTGAGGTCGCTGCTGTGAATCTGACTGAACTGTGCGAGGTGGGTATGCCTGTTGCAAAAGAACTTTAGTTTTTAAATCCTTTGTCTTCTTTTCTGACTTTTCCCTCTCTTCTTTCTCTCTATTCTCGTAATACTGAGCAGTTGCAAGTATCTGTGCTGTCGTCGACACTGCCCATGCACTCTCAGAATCTTTTAATTTGTTACTAAGCTCAGGCAGTAAATTAAACATAAACTTGTCGACAAACAACCTCTGACCTCCTTCAGTACTCATATCTTGCCCACTGTGGTCTACGAAGGTCTCTTCAAATCTAGTGAAGAAGTCAGAGACGCTTTCGTCCTTCTTTTGCTTGCATGCTGATAGTTTGTCCCAGTTGACCCGTAACTCTGGCATCAGCGTTTTCATCAGATTAATTATTCTGCCAGGTAAAGCAGCAATCAGTGGCTCAGGTTTAGCACCACCAACTTGTTGCGCGTCTGCCGCTACAATAGCTGGCCAATCACCTCCTAAGGCGACTGGGTGGTTCTCTTGCCGAATCTTGGCCCATATAGGCTGTGGCACTACATTGCCAAATAGCATTTCGATGTCTGCCAAATTCATGACACACGCTTGAACCGTCTGCGTTAACTCTTTATAACCAGCAGGATTCTTACGCGGGTCCGGCAATGCCTGTTTTACTGCTAACACTTCTGCCCGCTTCCAAGGGATGTGTATCCACACTCTATGGAAATGCACCGGAGCAGCTGCAATACCATGAGCCGCATCAGCTTGAACTGCTTTGCGCCATATCGGCGGAACTTCCCTCATCGGATACTGACCTCGTCTTTTCCTCGTAATCGGAGAACCATCAGAACCCATTGCAGGCCGAGAAGGAGAATCATCCCTATAAGCTAAAATCAGTTCTAACGCTTCCCTTACTTCTGAACCTATCACCATTCCTGCGGCGAACTTTTGCTGAATATTTATCAAATCAGAGGGGACGGAATCTGAGTCATCATCATCCCATTCCTCACGCAAAAGAGAACACATCACGTCAAAGACATAACGCTGAGTTGGTTCATTCCATTGCATAAATGTATCTGACACTCTTCGTGCATCATACTTCGCAGCTTTCGACATCCACCTGAGAGCTGTCGAATCCAACATTTCTCGTTCCTGAGGACCAGGAAACTGGCTACGTCTCTGTGTAGAGTCAGAAACGGGGGTCCCAATTAAAGACCTGTAGAGAGGAGTTAGGATATTAGTTACAGAGTCGGTTATTTTCCGACGAACAGAAAGCGGAGTCAGAATGTTTACAGAGTTCGGGAACAGGGAAGCTGGAGCAGATGAAATGGTAAGGGTGGGAGTAGCAGGTAAAGCAGTTTGCGAAACGACAGGCACAGGCGGAATAGGCAACCCAGGAAGAGGGGGTGCCGAGGGAGCATTTACCACAGGAAGGACAGGAGCTTGAATCAAAGGAAGTGGAGCAACTATTCCAGGCTGACCAGCAGCTGGCTGCACAACAGGTAGTAACTGTGGTGCTGTATTACCCTGTGCATACGGTGGAGGTGATCTCAACAGATAAGACAACAGAGGATCCTTTTCAGGGTCCTCTATCGGCTTAGCAGGACAAGATGGCAAGACAGGGTAGCATTTATCAATCGCCAAATCATGTTTTCTATTCGCTATCTCTATTGCTTTCTCAGTCTCGTTGACATGCGACTGTCTAGCAGACTCCATTAATGTCAACCCTTTCTCTTTCTGTTCCTTCTTCATCTTCCTAATTTCTCTCTGTTTAGCTTCTTTACGCCATACGCGAAAAGAATCAAACATTGCCGGCCGGGCTTTCTTTTTAAACAACTTCATCTCTAGATTGTCAAGAATTTCGGTTTCAAAGCTACCATGCGGTGGCCAACTAAGGACACCATCTTTCCTGGTGTAACGGACCCATACTTCATTATAAGCGATAGGACCTACACCGTGTTTACAATAGAGCTCATATGTAGGAGTTCCAATTGGAGGAACCGAACACGGATCCTCCAACCGGGAATCCCCGTTGCAACTTAACCAGGACAGGAAACAATTACTACTGTTAGTCATTATAAACTAAGGACAGATTCCAACCAAAATGCGCAAAGAACTTAGGCCTACCAAATGAACTAATACCAAAACAAAGATTATCTTAACAAGAGCAACCAATGATAATCTACGAATTCAAAAACAAAACGTATCCAGAGAACAAAACAAGAGCAACCAAGCACAACCCACTTAATACTTAACTGAAATGTGGAAGACGTCACCAAGGAGAACCCGTCTACGTCTCGCCGTACTAAGGTCTGCACCTCGGGTCCAAGACAGGGTGACAGTCAGGGCAACGGTCCTCTGTAGCCGTCTAGGAACGGGAACCCTCGTGGAAGAGATCGTCGGGCCACTTTTACGACATACAGGGATCGATGAAGCGGGGTACAATTTTCAGGCTTTGGACCGGTACCAGATGACGTCGCCCCACATTGGGCGCCAATTTGAGGTTCTGGACTTTTAAGAGTCCAGAGGTGTCAGGGAAACAACACCCAAAGACCCCTGAGTTCCTTCCTGTCTTGGTGCACAAATGAAACAGAGACGCGGGCTTCTCGATGGTGGCGTCAGAGACCAAGATTTATTTACTGCAGGGACACAGAAGTCATAGGAACCACACAATGGCAGAATCTACGAGACTGTTCGATTTGCAAGAAGTGGGTTGCACCCTAAATACATAAAATATGCCTTCAGGCAACATTACACGAATACTTTTCATGCCCAACCCGGTATCCCAAACAGACAATAAATATACACCAAACAATAATTAGTCGTAGGTTTTCAGTATTCGATCAAATCCCTGTGTCAGTTTCCCATTCTTTGACCGATCCTCCCCATCATAAAAATTGTATCCTCCCCATCGTAAAAGCCCAGAAGGAGAGGAGCAGAGCCAGGTGTGGGAGATAGAAAAGTAGGATAGGGATGTTTATGGATCATAAACGGGCATGGCTACCGTCTTCGGCCTCTCAATCAGGACAATGGACACGAGAACCAGTATAGCAGGGCTGGCCTCAGACAGGGGAGGCAGCTTGATTCTGCTTAGTCACGCAGCGTCAGCTTCCTCGGGCTCGGGCTTACGTGTCCTTAACAAGGTGATTCTGCCGGGGTCATTGCTCGTCCATTGACTATGTGAGGGCAAGAGACAAAATGGGTGCCGTATCTAAAATGGATGCCATGGCTTTACAACAGAATGCCCTATTTCTCAGTGAATTCATGCTCGTAGCGCAGCGAAAACACTGTCATATATATAATAGATCATTTACGGTTCATTGGTACCAAAATCGTGTCAGTACTACGATACCGAATACACGGGTTCGGATCGCTGCAGAACCTCAGTATGGATGAGTGTTTGCTTGTATCAGTGACTGTATAAGAACCTAAGAATGTGCTAGTATTTGTATGAGTAAGTGAGCTGGTGTGTGTATAACTGTATAGGTGAGTAAATGGGAGTGTGATTAATTATTTGCCTGATTGACTAGGTGTGTGAGTACCTCTATGGATGAGTGGTGGTGTGTGAGTATCTATATAGGTGTAGGAGTACATATGATAGTCCTGTACTGAGTGACCATAAGTATGATTGACTGTACGGGTGAGTGAGTGGATGTGTGTGTGTTACCTAAGAATCAGTGAGTAGGTATGTAGTTATTGGTGTTGGAGAGTCTATGGTTTTGAGAATGGCAGTCTGTAGTTTAGAGTGGGTGTATCTAGAGTTATATTAGGGTGTGAGAAGATGCATGAAATTATCACATGGATGATGTCATCAGTGATGTCATTTGAGAGGTCATGAGTGATGTCATCAGTGATGTCACTGACCATGTCATGAGTGATGTAATATGTGACGTCATCAGCAGTGCATTGCGGGGGCGCGAGTTATAGTTAGCTGAACTAACTATAACGGGGGAGTTTCTACGGTTTTGTACGAATGAAATGTCCAATTAACTATAACTTTTCCTAAAACATATGGTTTTTTTAGTGCATTTCTAAGGTTTTTTAAATGCTAATTTGTAACTACAACGTGCCTGAAGCCTATGGTTTTTTCAGTGAATTTCAAAGGCTTTTTTAAAAGCTAATTTTTAACTATAACGTGCCTGAAACCTATGTTTGTTTTCAGTGAATTTCAAAGGTTTTTCAAATGCTAGTTTCTAACTATGCCTACAGAGGTAGGACATGTGAAGAAAGAAGAAAAAACGCACAGAAAGAAGCAAAAGAAATGCAGAAAGAAGCAACAGAAGTCCACAAAGACGAAGAAAAGTGCAGGAAGAAGCAAGACATGTGCAGAAAGAACCAACAGAGGAGCAGAAAGAGGCCTTGTTGCAAAATCATCCTGTGCCCACAACTTTTTCAGACGGGTACTGGTGGTAACTGACTCTGACTAACCAGGCCTAGAGCCAGTGCTATGCTAAAAGACAATTAGAATACAGTGAAAACAGCTACATACACTAGGGAACACTATGCGTTGGGGTACCCCTGTGATTAGCATGACCTCCTCCGTAAGGCTCTAGTACATAATAGGGCAGGGGGATTAAAACTACCTCTTAAAACACGCTACGGGGTGTGTTTTCACAGTGGTAAAGGGGGGGCCTGAGGTGACATGTGTGCAAACACGCCCTGTGGTGAGATTAAGTCCCCTTGAATCCTGACGGTCCCTGGGTTCCAACTAGCCAACCAGGTACCTCCAGTAAGTGCCACAGAGCTGCATTGCAGAGAGGTGTAAAAAGGGGCATGGTCTGGACCACCTCTCTGCAACGCAGGCCTCTGGCACTTACTGGAGGCACCTGGTGGGCTAGTTGGCCCCCAGGAGCCCTCAGGATTGAAGTGGAATTAATCACCCAACTTAAAACGCACCACAGGGCGTGTTTGCTCACATCACCTCAGACCCCACCCCCTCCCTTCACCACTGTGCAAACACACCCCATGGCACATTTTAAGTTGGGGGATTAAGTCCCCTTGAATCCTGAGGGTCCCTAGGGTCCAACTAGCCCACCAGGTACCTCCAGTAAGCGTCCTTGTGGGACCCCCTGAGCAGGCCTAGGGGGTCAGGGTGTTTCTACCCTGCCCCCTTTTCTTGTTTTGCACGTTTGTTTTACTGTTTTCTTGTGCCTCGGTTCTACCGAGGCACAAGATGGCTGCCAAGACTTCCTGGTGTGGGGTGTTAACAGTCAATTATCAGCAGGATGCGCGGATCCACCGCGGCCATAGATATCGAAACTTTTTATTTTTTATTTTCTCAGCAATTACTGAACGGATTTACACCATTTAAAAAAAAGGTCTCTTTCTGAACCAAGGGCTACATTTTTGCCACATTTGGTGTAATTCCGTTCAGCAGTTCGGGCTGTAGTCGTGTCTAAAGTTTCCTATGGAAAATAATATGGAGAAAATGCGTTTTGGGACCCCCTTTTTTCTCACCCCCCCGCTTGGCGAATCACCCCGAAACTTTCAGGATAGGAGCTGACCAGAGCGCCCCGCGAGTTTTGAAAATTTTGCAAAGATTCCTCCTCCGGCGCCAAAGTTATTGGGAAAACAAAAAACGCTTTTCCTATGGAAACTAGGTCCTAACTATAACTACCTATTGGCGACCGCCAGTGAGATATACCATCACTGAGATATACACACATAAAACATCAATAAAAATCAAATTTTCTTAGTTCATTTCTTTTTCTAAAATAGTTCTTATAGCCATTTAGACGTGCTAGGATTCAGAAGGAGAAGGACGGGAAGGCTTCCAGCCTGAATGGAGTCCTTATCAAGGAAAACTTAATAAATTAAGAAATACTAAAAATGATGAATTTAGAACTTGGAGATTAAAATCGTATAAGAATTCTTTTTGTGGAAGTACAAGTGCTAACTTTAGAAGATGAAAAAAGAATAGCAAAATAAAGAGACTATAAAAGCCCTGAAGAAGAGCAGTGGAGCGCGAAACACTTATTGGCTTTGTACAGACTGCGGCTATGTTTTGACTGCTTAAGAAAAATAAATAACAACAAAAAGAAAAGAAATTCCGACCACCCCTAGTGGGGACCAGTATTTGAGATACGTGAAGCGGCGGGCAATTTTCCTGTTACCCACAGTGTGTTTTGTATATATATATATATATATATATATATATATATAAAACAAACACCCCTCCGGTACTGAAAGGTAAGAGGCCTCTTGGGGAATTTAAATTGGAAGCCTTTTAATAGGACTGATGGGCATAATGCATTTCGGCATTTACCGCCTTCGTCAGATGCCTCTGCATACAAGGCGCTGCTCCACCCACACCTTTGAATGTCCAGCCATGCTCCCATTGGTTTAGAGAGCCGCGCCCCATGATCACCTGTTAGCAAGATATATGTGGTTTACGATCTTGACCACAGGTCCCAGAGTTCACTTTTTCGGGGTAGACCATGCGTGGGGAAGACAAAATCCATGTCCATATTACCAGGGCAAAGGTGAGAACTGAAAAAGTGGAAGTCCTTGAATTTGAAATAATGTCCTGTGGCTTCCTGAGTCCCCTTGACATCCGAGCCCCTCATGCAGATTCCCGGCGGGCCGCGAGTCGGGATACAATGATTCCCAGCTCCTCGTGAAGTCACGAGCTGCTCCTGGCAGCAGCCCTTCCCTTCATCTGCACTTCCAGGCGGGCCGCTGCAACCAATCCCTTGGTTAGAAAAACGAACAGCAAAGCTGAGCCAGCAAAGCTCCTGCCCTCTTGACAGGATGGGGCCCCCTCAACATCCAAACAAACACCCCTCCAGTACTGAAAGGTAAGAGGCCACTCGGGGAATGCAAATTGGAAGCCTTATAATAGGACTGATGGGCATAATGCATTTCGGTGTTTACCGCCTTTGTCAGATGCCTCTACATACAAGGTGCAGCTCCACCCACACCTTTGAATGTCCTGCCATGCTCCCATTGGTTTAGAGAGCCGCGCCCCATGATCACCAGTGAGCACGACTTCTATATATATATGTATATATATATGTTTGTTTATATATACATACATATACATATACACAAGGATGTTATAGTTAGGAAATAGAATTAAAACACTTTAGAAATTAACTTAAAAACCAAAGGTTAGAGGGACGTTATAGTTAGGCTCAGATTTAACACACACAAAGCCATGGAAATTCAACAGTTATAGTTATACTTATCTCAAGAAACTGTAACTTGTGCCATAAGGTAACTATCACTCGTGCCCCGCCATGCACAGTTTTCTCATCGATTATTTTATTGCAAATGTTGCAGTTATATTATGAATGATGTCATAGAAGATGTAATTGCTGATGTAGTATGTGGGGTACATGGCAGTGCAATGTGAGAGCACGAGTTATAGTTACCGGAGGGCACAAGTGCCACGTGGCCCCCCCCTCCCCGGGATGATTTCGACTCCGGGGACCCTATCCCCCGGGGTCCAGCCATTCAGTAAAAGGGGAGGGGGCCATGCCCCCTCCCCAGGACAATTTTGCTCTGGGGACCTGGCCGCTTCATGCTGGGTGCCCTGGCCTCACCCAGGGTAGACCAGGGCACAGCCCCCCTCCCCGTAAAAACATTGGCCTTGCCCCGGGGTGGTTGTGGTCCCCGGGGATGAAATCAGCCATGTGAGTCTGCGGGCTCCTCCCTCCCCAATATACGAATATAGACTTGACCCCCTTGACCTGGCGCCCAGAGAATAAAGTAAAAACAAGTGCGGCAGACCGCACTTTTTTTTTTTTACATTTTTGCCAAGATTCATGGCTCCACCGTGATTTTCATGGCAAAATTTATTTCCATGGTATTTTCCCTGTGGGACCCCACCACCAGGCCTTGAGGCTCATTGTATTCCTACCCTGCCCCTTCTCTCTTTTTTTCAGTTTTTTACTTTTTTTTGGGACTCTCAGAGTCCGAGTTCCAAAATGGCTGCCAACACTGCCTGGTTGAAGTGTTGGCAGCCAATAAGAGCTCCGCATGAAATCTGTTGGCTCCGTGGAGGATTTGTATCTCTAAATATCTATATTTCTTTAATAACTCTAAAACTACTGAAGGGATCTACACCAAATTGCAAAAAGGGCTCGCTTTTGACCTAGAACTAGCATTTTGCCACATTTGGTGTAATTCCGTTCAGTGGTTTGGGCTGTAGTCATGTTCAAAATCCCTACGGGAAATTGCATGGGGAAAATTTGTTTTGGGAATCCGCCTTTTTCTCGGTGCCCACTTATCAAATCACTCCAAAACTATTCAAACAGCAGCTGAAGTGAGGGGCAAACTTATTTGCCACTCACTTCAGCTGCTTTTTGAAAAAATTTAGTGAAGATTCATCAAATGGCGTCAAAGTTATTAGCAAAACAAAAAATGCTTTTCCTATGGAAACAAGGTCCTAACTATACCTACCTACTGGCAACCACCAGATACATATACATTTATTTAAGGTATTTATGAAGCACACCATCTTCCCCTAAGGGATATCTGAGCATTAGACCTCATATTTTCTGAACTCCTTCCATCGCCATCGCAAAAGTCATTAGAGTGGAAACAGCCAACTCTTCAACATCCTCAGAAAGAAACCTGACCTCAAACGTAAATTCAGAGGCAAGTCATTCTAATGAGCAGCTGCCAAAAAATTAAAGTAGCAACCACCCATTCTTGATTTCTTAATTTGCCTCCTATGTATCAAAGACTGATGAGCCAAAAGGAGATCATGCTCTGGCTTATAGAAAGTAACTTTGACCCGTAGAATCAGGGCCGGACTGGCTACCGGGTGTTTTGGTGTGCTGCCGAGCTGGAGGCTGATTTCACTGTGGTGGGGGCTGATTTCGTTGATGGGGACCTGCGTGTGCTCCTAAATAAACAAAGCAAAATGAATGGTTTTAAGCACACGCAGGTCCCCATCAGCGAAATCAGCCCCCAACTTGGCAGCACACCAAAACGCCCGGTAGCCAGATCGGCCCTATGTAGAATTGCTGGACCGTTGCCATAAAGTGCTCTATGCGCATGGCAAACTGACTTAAAAATAACTCTCTTGTGGATTAGAAGCCAATGAAGAGAATTAAGATAGGCAGAAACAGGGCTCCTGCTAGGCCTATTACAAATCAATCTTGCAGCCGCATTTTGAACCAATTGAAGGCACATAATCAAATATTCTGCCATGCCAACCTACAATGCATACCCATAGTCTAGCCTACTCATAATCCAAGCTTAAACAATATTCCTTCATCATGCTACTGGTTTCCTCTAAAATAGTCTGCGAAGAGTGCGTAGAAGTACAAAAACGCTCCTACACACAATATTTACCTGGTCCTGTACTGAAAGAGAATCATCTATCAGGAAATCCAACGTCCTCGCCACCCTTTTTGGCTTGTGTACAGGGCCTAAGAACAAGTGCCACCAAGAGTCCTTCGAAACATTGCCGGACCCACCAAAAAGCACATTTCTGTTTTATCTGCATTCATTTGTGATGTCATCAGTGATGTCACTGACCATGTCATGAGTGATGTAATATGTTACGTCATCAGCAGTGCATTACGGGGGCGCGAGTTATAGTTAGCTGAACTAACTATAACAGGGGAATTTCTAGGGTTTTGTATGAGTGAAAAGTCCAGCTAACTATAACGCCCCTGAAACCTATGTTTTTTTCAGTGAATTTCTAAGGTTTTTTAAATGCCAATTCCTAACTATATCGCCCCTGAAACCTTTGGTTTTTTCAGTGAATTTCAAAGGTTTTTTAAATGCCAATTCCTAACTATAACGTGCATGAAACCTATGGTTTCTTCAGTGATTGGATTTCTATATTTTTCAAATTCAGTGTGTCAATTTAATTAATTATCTTTTTTTAAAAAAACTTTTTTACCACCATTTATTAAACTTATTTTTGCAATTAATTCTTTTAAAAATTTAAAAATATTATTTGAACTTAATGGGTTTTTCAAACATATTTTTTTATATTTTTCAAAATATTTTTTTAATTATATGTTCAAAACTGTATTTTATATATTTTTTTCAATGTTTTTGGATCCGCGGACCCTATGCGCACCGTTCTCGATCCCTACGCGTTAGCATCCGCGCATGGTATGCGTCGGGTACGTGGTTAGTGCGCGATTCCAATGCAACCGGTACGCGACTCCCAGCCTATACGCGACACGTTCGATGTACGTAACGCGACGTTTACGAGCTTCCACGATGCGTCTTCTGCGTCTATGACGCGGTAGGTGCGCGGATCCCGTGAAGTATTTAACATTTAAAAAAACATATGTATGTATTTCATATGAATATTAATTGAAGACAAACTCTAAACTAGTCTTAAAACTAAAATATTTTTACATCTAATACTATAATTTTTTTTTCATCAATTTCGCGGATGTGCGCTGGGTGCGTGCTGCGTACGCGCAGGGTGCGCGGATCCCATGTGACCTGCAAAAAAAGAGATTTGATTGGTTCATTACACTTCCTCTTCTAACTATTGGAAGACCCCACCCATTTCAATCATTCTTCTTTGACCTTCTTTAGAGCACCATCTCTTTGGAGAGAAGAAGATTTTTTAGGCTAAGCTTACACTTAGCTCTAACTTTTTTCAATCAAAAATGGCTTCAGGGCAGCAGGCATCACCTGCATCACCTCATACTTCTGAGGATGAATTTTTGCCGGAGGCACCACTCAAAGAACGTTTTTCTTCAGTGGTGTGGACATTTTTTACTTTTCCCGAGGGGTAGAATAAGACCAATGCCACCTTGGTTACGTGCAAGATTTGCAAAAGAGTCTTGTCGCGAGGCGATCCTAACAAGAAATACTCTTGCGACACGGCAAGTATGATGAAGCACATGAGGACCCTTCATCCAAACAATCTTGCACGAGAAGAGTGCCGACGGATGAGAAACACTCCTGCTCCTGCGCCATCCACCTCATCGCAGCCGAGCACATCAAGAGTGCATCCATCAGCCCAAACCTTGGACATCCGTCCTCAATTTCAATTTTTAAAAGTGCTCTGCACTAAGTGCAATGCGACTTTGTGCTATGGTGAGCAGTCGATCGATCTGATCTGCCGCCGCCAAGAAAGTCACATTTGCTAGTTTTTTTGTTTTTTTTTATTGTTCCCTGTAGTTCATTGTTTGGTTTCTCTTGTTTTTGTTGTTGTTTTTTTTGCAGAAAAAACAAAAATATGTAAAAATTGTTCAGAAAACCCCAAAAAAATTATAAAAGAAGAAAGAAGAAAAAAAAAAGTTTTTGTAAGAACTAAGTCTCCTGGTTTAATAAAAGAGCTAAATTTCTTTGTTAGTGTTAGTTTAGATGAATGTATGTGTAGTACGTAATTGACTGAATGAATGCATTAGTAGCGTATGGTGAATGTATAAGTGCAGAAGTATGAGGAAGTGCTGCAGCATCACACAGTAACCTCTTGAACTGCAGTGTGCTGTAGTACTTCCGAAGCACAGGGATGCAACATATGTACATAAATATGGTGCAAATCTATGATTCTGTCTGCACGGCTGCTTAAACTGCAGCCATGTGGTGACACAGGCACCCTTGCACCGTAGTGCAAGGATATCTGTGTCATGTGCTGTTTGTTTTTCTGCAGGAAGACACACCTTCCTGCACAAAAACAATGAGAAAATGCATTTTTCTCCTTCAATGTATGCTGAACATTTCAGCATGCATTGAGGTATAAAAATGTGGAGAAATGAAAACAATTCTCCTTGTTGTGCTTTCCTACATCAATTTTAGAATGGTGCACCATTCACACATATAAAGATTCATGATTTCTGACAAATCTAGACATGTGTCTTGTACTACGAGTATTCAGTGCAATCATGCACAACAACACTTATAGAACACCCTATCAACGCAAAGTGGTCTGCATGATGAGGTTGTATTTACATGGAGTATAAAAAGTGCACAGAGTGCCTTTTCCTCTCTTTGTAAATATGAAACAGTATCTCACACAAAAACTATGTTACAAAAAGTGACATATTTCCGTTTTTAAAATTCCTTGCGAATGATAAAAGGTAAGCACAGAGTTTTGTCTGCAAAGATGTTCAAAGAAGAATGATCGAAATAATTGCGGTCCTTCAATAGCTAAAATAGGAAATAATATGAACCCCTCAAATCTCTTTTTTTGCAGGTCACATGATATCTGATTATGGTCAGATTTCAAAACTACATAGGTATAAACAGAGTGTTTTTAGAAACATGTTTCCACTTTGTAGCTTCTTGCAGACCTCCTCATTCTGCATATTGAGACTTAGTTAAACTTACCTTCACAGTAATAGGAATAAAAAATGGTACACATTTTTTTCACATTTTCATTCAAATCTAAATTCTTAAAAATTGCTTATTTTAGAATTAGGATCTGTAAAGAAAAGAAAAAAAATATATAACATGTAATAATACATTTTTTACAACACAACATAATTTCCACAAAGTAATTTGTTTGCCTTTTTCGTTGTTCTCAGAATATATTGAATATCACTAGAAATAGTGATTTCAATCGTACTCATCACTTAACAGAAGGCAAAAAAAAAAACAATCAGAAAGATTGTTAAAAAAAACCAACATACTATTGTCAGTAAAATTCCAGAAAATACAAATCATACATATATGAAGTGCTTATAGATTACAAAATTTTATAACTTTAACTTATAAAAACTGTAAATGTTGCCGCATTAAAATAATCACCGAAAAAATGACCACCAAAAAGTCCATAATTCAAAAATATACCTTTCCTTGAGGCCAAATGGTATTTTTGCACTTCTTCTATATGTAAATTGTCCAATGGTAGTCCTATTAAATTATAATAATAAATTCCTCACAGAGTGAATTATCTTCCTAAAACTTTGGCTTTAAAAATATTAGGTAGGAATTTGGTAATTCACTAGGCAAACATTGTTTGAAAACCAACTGGGCATCATTACAAAGTGTCCAGCCTTTGTCACATTTTAGATAGGCAGTGTAATGTCCAGATGTGGTGGAAGGTCCATCATGGAACATTATTGCAATTGCTACAAAAGTCCTTCCTGATATTGATAGTTGTGCTGCTACAAATTGTTTTATTAAAGTTTCCAATATTCTTCCGTCAGCTGTACAACGTTGCATCATTAAAATTATGTATTTTCCATATTTTGTTAAGAATAATGTGGATAACATTTCTGATTTACATTGGCTACACTCCATGTTTTGAATTGCACCTTTCACTAATTTATTGAAAGACACTGATTTACAGTCTGGTAATGTTAAATACAGAAATCTCTCAGTGTCTACATTGGTGCTACATGTATACATGCAAATTTCACAATAATGTTCCCATTTGTAAGAAAGGCCAAAAATATTTTCTTTTTCTACACCTTCATTTTCAAAAATGGTAAGCATATACATAAAAAATTCCTGAGCATCTTGTTGGATATTTTGTGTAAATTGTGTAGAACCAGAACACACATCCAAAAGACTACGAACATCTGAAACAGATTGTATTTTACTTCTATCTGTTGTCAATTTTTCATTAACAGAATGCAACAGAGAACAAAATCTTTTTTGCCGATTCTCCATAATTTGTTCTTGCAAACCTTCAAGATAAAAAACAACATTGACCACTACATTAGCACAGCAGTTGACACCAGAGCTATTTTCAAACTGATAACCAACAATCTCTCCAACAGGTGTCCAATTTCTTTTTACCTGCAATCACAACATTATCTTGTTTTTTTCTTTTCTTGATACCTTCAGAACAGATATTCTCTAACCTTCTTTTTCGACAAACCATACGCTTTTCAAATACAGGATGTTGACCTAAATTTGGAGCATACACCCTTCTTAACCTATTTTACTCTTTTACACAGTTTGCATCTGCAGTAACCTTTGTCTCATCAAAATCAATCAAAAACAAACCAGATAATGTTCTGACTCGCGACAAAGCAACATATGCCATACCCTCTTTAAATACGGTAGATCCAATGTTCACCAATGCACTGTCTACACTTAATCCTTGCGATTTATGAATAGTCACTGCATATACCAGAGAAAATGGAAATTGTTTCCTACGGACATATAAATCTTTAACAAGCAAAAAACGAACTGAACAACGACCAATTTCTTTAACTTCATCAATCAGATCAAATTAAATTTTTAAAAATTCAATTCCTTCTTTTTTCTGATAATTCACAAAATCCACCACTTTGCCCATTGCACCATTAACTAAACCTTTCTCTACATCCAAATTACGCCTTAAAATTACCAGACAGTTTACACACGCATACAGTGTCTTTTCCAAACCAGCAGTTTTAGATATTTTTTTTCTAAACAATCCAGTTTAGATCTCAACTTACCCGTCAAAATAATAATGATTCCTTCATGCAGTATTTTATCGATGGCTTCCATTTTTACAATTTCTTCATTTTCCAATTTTAATAATTCTTCATTGAATATTGAACACTCACGCAGTGTTGACATTAAGCAAATCACTGACTTATTTTTAGCAATTTCCACGTACACTTTTGCAGGAACTGCATTTTCATTTGGAAAGACATTGCAAAGTAATCGACTCTCCAAAGCTTCTTTCCCTTGTTTTGAAAGAATTCCAATTCTTATATCTTGAAGAATACTTCCAAATTCAGCATCATTTGCCTGTCGCATATTTGTTGTCAGTTCTTTGTATTCAAAATTACTCCAAATGTTCACATTACCAACACTGCCAAGAGACTTTCTGTTATCTTCATGCGCAAGTGTTTAAATACCGGTTGTCCTTTTACCGGTGTCAGTTGCAGTAGATCTCCAAAAACTATGACGTGTTTTCCTCCAAATAACACGTCATACTCTGTTTTAAGAATTTGCTGCATTCTTAAATGCACAAAGGCAAGCATCAAATTTTAAACCATGCTCACCTCATCAATAATGAGAAGCTTCATTTTCTTCAGGACTCTTGAAACTTCACAACAAGCTTCTCCAGATAGCTTGTGGTATTCCAATTTGTTCTCATGCTCTACTGGCAGCATTAGTAAATGATGTAAAGTAATTCCTTTAATGTTATGTGCTGCCAACCCAGTTGGAGCAGTGACAACACAAGACAAATGCGACTCAGTGGTTTTTTGCAGATAACTTGTAATTACTTTAATTAAGAAACTTTTTCCTGTTCCAGCTTGACCACTCACATACATTCGGATAGGTTGAAATGATGTACATGAGCACACTCTCTTTTCATGAAGTAATCCATTGTCAATCTGCTGATATACTTGTTTCTGTTCAACATTTAGTTGCTCTTCCAAGTTTCCTAACTGTATTGCATCTTCTTGTGCTCGATACATTGCTGTTTCCACCTCATTCATTGCAATCGCTGCTTCATTTTCAACAATTGGTTGTCCTAGTGGATCTTGACTCAGTGCAGCAGAACTTTGACTGTCTTGAGAACTGTCTCTAGCAATCTCAGCTGCAATTATAGCTTCTTGATCAATTTCATCATTCAACATTTTGACATAATTTGCGAAAGCACTGCATTGTATGCTATCTTTACAAGCATTAAATGAATCTTCATAGCTGGGAAAATCTCCAAGTAATTCCAGTTCAGAACGCCATGGTTTGAACATTTGCAAAAGGGCTAAATAGTAAAATTCCCTTTTGTCAGCAGTGTCGCAACTCAGTTTTCTGTGATTAATTAAATTTCCTTTCCTTTGTTTCACCAGACATCCTTCAGAACCAATCACTCCATATTTTACATCGTTGATGTTCTCTGTAATATTCCGTTTAAAAGTGTAATTTTGCAGCACTTCATAGAGACACATGTTCTCAAGATGATGACTTCTATTTGGATAGTATGTGTCCAACATATTGGTTTTCAAAATATCTGTACTTTCAGGGTCAATTTCTGCTAAATATTCAATTTCTTGAACAGATTTCAGTACCCGATTTCGCATTCCTGCAAGACCTAGACTCACCCAAATGATTCTTCTACTTTTGGAATATAGACTTGCAGATGATAACCGATCTGAACGTTCGTATGCTCCAATTTCACGATGCGATAACATCTTCAAACTGAAACTGTATAATTTCTTACTTAGAGTCTTCTCGTGAGAAATCTCTTCCCACATTTCTTTCAATTCAGTCTTTTCTGATTTAATAATGTAAGACGTTACATATCGAGCAACAGCAATGGAATTGTCCGCAACATACTGAATATCCATGTTAGCGTTCCACATGGATAAAATAACTGGATTGTAGTCATTTATGTATTTTGATTCTTCGCTTCTTCTTAATTTGTAGGTGTTTTTCGGAGACTTTCTTGTGATGGTATGTCGTACAGCTGACATAAAACTGTTCACTCTTCCTTTGGATAATACATGACGTGAAAATCCAAAACGACATTTGGTATAGAACTTATCCTTTGACTTGTACTTTCGTCGACAGTATTTTCCACACCTGTGGCTTTGAAATCGTAAGACTTGTTGTTTTAAGTTTTTCTCTTCTCTGCTATTTGGAAGAGCACATGTAGCATAATCTTCAATGAAAGACAAAACAGCTTCATCTGAATCTGTTCCAAATTTGGGGGCGTCCTTGACCCATAACAACATGTGTATGTGAGGAGCACCTCTTGCTTGATACTCCTTTCTCCAAAAGAAATCCACAACTTCTCCAAGAGGAGGATTCTTTTTATTGCAGATGAAAGACATCATAGCTTCAAATCTATGATTGAAATATCTGCATACATTGACAGGCTCCAAAGAGCACAATTCTCCAGGTGTCCTGTATTCAATATTTTTTATATTGGAATTTGCCTCTCGAAGAAATTCAAGTAAATCATCCCAAGCATACTCAGCACAGCTTAGTGTAACAAACCATGTAGGAGTTCCCAAGTTCCGTAGCATACATTTCAGTTCTCCATGTCGACGGTACCAATATTCAATAGTCCCACGCTGACATGCCATCAGATTAATCAACTGAGATTCTAAATGATCATCTCTCTGATGCACTTTATCCATAAAATCCTTTGCAGTTACATTTTAAAGATGCATTCCAGTTTTTAAAATGTGATTTACTGCATATGAAAGTCCAGACAAGTCACTTTCAAACAGAAGATGAAACATATAAGGGATACATTGTAGAAATCTTGGATCTTCTGCATATAATCTTGTTGTCCGATATTCAGATGCAGGAATCTGCACAGGACGTTCATCATATCGTCCACCTTTTCCTGTTGGAAACAACTGCGGGAAACAACTAGCTTCCAAGCTCTCTTCCCATACACTCATGGGACTTCCTGTTGCTATTTTCATTTGAAACAACTCAATCGTATTCCCCATCACCTCTTTGGAATGAAGTGTTTGTACACTGTAATGTTCATAGATCTCTTCACATCTGGACATGTCCACTTTTTCAATTTGTCCACTTACTGTTTCACTATCTTCTGCTAAATCTATTTCTTCTTCTCCAACAAACACATTTCTATAGTACTCATTATTTTTTAACAGCTACAATGATGCCTTTTGCACTTTTCTAACATCCACTAACTCTTGCCAGATTTTCTTATTCTTAGTAGGAACACCATTAACTAGAATGACTAGTGGCTCATTTTCTGCATGATCTACACCAATAGTTTCAATATTTTTCCTTAAATCTAATGGTAAATACACAACTCTTCCTTTCAATCCTCTTTGCAACTCTGATGGAGGTAATTTACTTGTTTTGGGCTCCATACGAACAATATCCTGAAACGGGTGAACACATTGTATCAGAATAGACTCATACGTATTTAAATCTATCAGCTGTGGAGGAATAGCAACCAACTCTAGATTATTATGAACAGCTCTAGCAGGCATTTTATTCTTATCTAACTTGTTATAACAATATTTGCAAATATGCTGCTCACATCCCAAATCAAAACAATCCTCTACCAACAAATAAGTTGCAAATTCCATCCACTTATCATTATCTTCTATTTCACTTTTTAAATACAGATTGACACCCCTAGTCTGATTTTTATAGTGACTTCGCCGACAACAAATACAAGAAACATTTGGTCTTTTACCTGAAATTAACTTAAACTTTGTGATTTCATCCTCAAATTTTTCTGTAATTACAGGTTCTACATTGTCTTCAACATTTTGTTCTACTAATGTGTCAGTTTCTTCACTCTCTTGCTGAGGCCCAAAGTAACAAAACTCAATATCCTCACAGACCTGCTTCACATCTGAAACTGACCCACGTAAAAGAGCACTGTTCAACTCACTTAACTTTAGTGCTGGCCTTTTTGCATAATACAACCTTCTCACTAACTTCCGCATTTGAGTATGATGTACTGCCAGCATTCTGAAATGGTGAAAAACACTTTCACAAACTTTCCTAGAAAGACAAGCCAGAGAATGACCTTGCAAACCAGTATGTTTTCTCACTCTGCAAGGGTCTAGTCCTTGCAACAGCTTAATCTTTTGTTTTACACTTTTTTTAGTATAGGCTCGTAAAAAAACTACATAATTTTTCAATAGATTCCTGTCGTACACTACAAACACTACTGCAATCCCAAGTGTACACAGGGATTTTAGCCCGTCTCCCTAAAACTTCATCAGCTATCACTTCTTCTGCATTTCTTTCAACCATTTTCTCTTTCTCTATTGGACAACCATCACTAACCTCATAACCTCTACCACTGGTGTCAACTGCATACAATAAGTTTTCACTCAGTGAATAACTCTCTTCATTAAAAAAAGGCTCTGAACTAGAACTGTGTTTCCATTCTCCCCAAAAAACATCACATTTTTTTTTATTTATTAATAACTCTTTCTTCCTACTTTTGGCCTTCATTACATATATTGGTTTATCTAGTGATCGAATTCTGTTTATCACTAAAATAAACAGTTTCCTTTTTACTTCAAAAGCCTTTTCCACAATGCTTTCAATATGCTTCTTCTTTTTATAAAATAAAGCTCTCTTTTTATATTTCTTCACATCTTTCAGCAAATTATGCACTACTCTCTTGTAAAATATTTTTTTGCGTAATTCCTTATACTGATTTTGTCTTCTTTTACCATACTTTATCTCCTTTGACTGAACATTTGCTTTTTTACTTTTCCTCTTATTTTGAATGTTTTTCTTACTTGAAAAATTCTCAGAAGTTGCAGCATTATCTACATTCTGTTTGCTCCTACAAACATTTTTAATAAATTGCTTTGTGATCTTACCAGAAGATTTTTTCCTTTTAGCCACATTATCTTGTTTATTCAATACTTGTGGTTGATGTTTCTTCAAATAATCCTCCTGTCTCTGTTCTTTTCTTTTTCTCTTTTTTATGGCATAATTTCTCTATTTTAACGTTGAAAAACAGTATCTGCAAAAAAGAATCACAAATAAATGTATATTAATAACTTTCAAATTTACAGTATTCCATTACTGTACAAACACATTTTATATTAAAAAAAACTGACTAAGAAACTATAGCCCTGAACCACAAGTGTGACAATGGTTAAAACACTACATACATAGTGCATACTACTTTGAAGCAGTTCATGCCCTAAAGCCTACCTCACTAAAAGACTACATGCTAACTGATCGAATGATTACAGTACTAAAAGGAGACACACTGGGTGAGGAACAGGGTGTTTGCTAGAAGTGTATGAATACTAACTGGGGAATTGAAGGTGTGAAAGACAACTGTGTAGCTGATTAGAGGACTGAATGCATACTGGATAGGCATTTAAAGCAGTCCATGTGCTAAGGCCTGGCTCACTGCATGAGTACTTGGGTACTGACTGAATGATTAGACTACAGCAAGGAGAGTGCCTGGGTGAATTTATAAGTGGTAGGCTTTTGGGGCAGGGAATGGATTAGTACTTGGTACTGAATGGGTCACTAGAAGAGTGCAAAGGGAGTGACAGGATGTTTGCTGGACTGTATGGATACTGACTAGGGAATTGAAAGTGTGAAAGACAAGTGTCTAGGTGGTTAGAAGACTGCATGCATAGTGCATAGGGGTTTGAAGCAGTCCATGT
The DNA here is from genome assembly GCF_964204655.1 of Triturus cristatus. Classification (NCBI taxonomy): domain Eukaryota; kingdom Metazoa; phylum Chordata; class Amphibia; order Caudata; family Salamandridae; genus Triturus; species Triturus cristatus. Next base: position 113,577,065 of record NC_140586.1, read on the forward strand.
GCTAAGGTCTGGCTCAGTGCATGAATACTTAGGCAGTGACTGAATCATTAGAGTACTGGGAAGAGAGTGTCTTGGTGAATTTATAAGTGTTTGGGTTTTGGCTCAGTGAATGGATTAGTACATGGTGCTGAATGGGTCACTACAGGACTGCAAAGGGAGTGACAGGGTGTTTCCTGGAAGTGTATGGATACTGACTAGGGAATTGAAGGTGTGAAAAACAACTGTGTAGGTGGTTAGAGCACTACATGCATACTGCATAGACATTTGAAGCAGTCTATTTGGTAATGAATGATTCACAACATAAGTACTTAGAAACTGACTAAATCATCAGACTACTTCTAGGACAGTGCCTGGGTAAAACTTTTAAATTTTCAGTTCTGGTGCAGTGAAGACAATACTACATGGTACTGCACTTTAGTGTCAAAGCGTGACTCATTTTATCAATGCATAAGCAAACACTGGCTTCTAATGCTACTAAAACTTGTCAACATGACAGGTTTAAAAACTCTCTCACAGTGGTTCCCAAATGCACACAGACTCACAGTGTGAATCTAGACAACAACCACTATCCCTAGTAGTTTACCAAAACTGATTCACTACTATGGAAGTGTTAATGAAACTGCACTCAATCTACATATTTCAAGACTGCACTTTTGTGTCAAAGCCTGACTCATTTAATCAACGCATAAGCAAAGACTGGCTTCTAATGCTACTAAAACTTGACAACATGACCAGTTTTAAAAGACTTATCTGTCAGAAAATACACAATGTTACCCAATCCTTCTCTCACAGTGATTCCCAAATGCACACAGACTCACAGTGTGATTCTACACAAGCACCACTATCCCTAGGAGTTTACCAAAACTCATTCACTAGAGTGGAAGTGGTAAGGGAACTGCACACAATCTACCTATTTCACGACTACACTTTAGTGTCAATGCCTGACTCACTTAATGAAAGCATAAGCAATCACTGGCTTCTAATGCTACTAAAACTTGACAACATGACAGGTTTTAAAACAGCTATCTGTCAGCAAATACACGATGTTACCAAACACTTCTTTCACAGTGGTTCCCAAATGCACATAGACTCACAGTGTGATTCTAGACAAGCACCACTATCCCTAGGAGTTTACCAAAACTCATTCACTACAGTGGAAGTGGTAAGGGAACTGCACACAATGTACATATTTCACGACTGCACTTTAGTGTCAATGCCTGACTCATTTAATCAACGCATAAGCAAAGACTGGCTTCTAATGCTACTAAAACTTGACAACATGACAGGTTTTAAAATAGTTATCTGTCAGCAAATACACGATGTTACCAAACACTTCTCTCACAGTGGTTCCCAAATGCACACAGACTCACAGTGTGATTCTAGACAAGCACCACTATCCCTAGAAGTTTACCAAAACTCATGCACTACAGTGGAAGTGGTAAGAGAACTGCACACAATCTACATATTTCAGGACTGCACTTTTGTGACAAAGCCTGACTCATTTAATCAAAGCATAAGCAAAGACTGGCTTCTAATGCTACTAAAACTTGACAACATGACAGGTTTTAAAATAGTTATCTGTCAGCAAATACACGATGTTACCAAACACTTCTCTCACAGTGGTTCCCAAATGCACACAGACTCACAGTGTGATTCTAGACAAACAACACTATCCCTAGGAGTTTACCAAAACGTATTCACTACTATGGAAGTGGTAAGGGAACTGCACACAATGTACATATTTCAAGACTGCATGTTTGTGGAAAAGTAACGCCCGGGGGGAGAACATGGCGGCCGCGTAGAACGCCGGTCGTGGCTCCGAAAGAGCTCTCAGCCCCACATAACATGAAATCGTAATCTAAGCCTGTTAATTCTTGCTAAATCCTTCGTGAATTTGCGGTTATTTTACCGCATACCGTTTGCCGCTCACCGCTTTGGCCCGAAAGCGTTTTGATGTGCCTGGAAACGGAGATCATTCCCGCTCGACGGTGTTCGGCCCCGAGCTGCTCTCTCTCGCCTACTGGTCCGCGCTGCATCACAGCCGCCCTGGAGCTCAGGAAGAGCCGCAGGGCAGCAGCCCGAAGTCACCTCCGGGGTAGTGTTGGCAGCGTCAGTACATGCGCTGGTTTTGCACATCCTGGGGGTTTAGACGCTGACTGCTCATAGCCAGACAAGGGACATCGAGGACCACAAATTTTAAGAGGTAGGGAGGGAAAGGAGGGGGGTTGTACGGACGAGACCCCCAAGGAGAAAATAATAGGAGGGCTCCAAGAGTGTGAAAAGTCTCAAAATAAACAAGAGGAGTTACCTGGAGGGGTTAAAGACAGTAAAGGGCGGGTTCAATTAGTTTCCCACGAAGGGGCAGTAAAAGAACCACAAACGCCCTCGTATAGGGAGAGACAAAGACCAGAAGTGAAAAAAAGAGGCAGAACACTAAAGAAAAAAGTAGAGCCCATAGACCCTAAGCTGAAATTTACCCCATCTCTACGTTCTTTTTTCAAAATTCAACCGCCTGTCCTCAAATTAAAAAGGCCATCTCTAATGGAATTAGAAGGGCAGAAAGATGACTCGGTTTATCCAATCAATAGCAGTGAGGGGGGTGGCACCCAGGAACCCCAAATCATTAAAGATAAGATAGATTTGGTGGGCAGTAGCAATGGGAAGGACAAAGCAGTAACTTCAGCTAGCCCGGGCTTATTGAATAAAAATATAAATAGTAACATAATTACACCCGAGGTCAGAAATATAGTAGATCCAACACCTTGCTCTTTGGAGGCAATGATGGTGAAATTAACCACAGAGATCAAGAACGGTTTCTCGGTATCAGAGACAAACCAGCGGGAAATACGGAGCTTCTGTGAGACTCTAGATAAAAAACTAGATGCTCTATCCAACCAGACAGAAATCCTTGAAAGGTCAGTAGAGGAATTAAGAAAGGATCTCGATAACAGTAGAGCGGAAATACAAATACTCCGTAAGGATGAACAAGGTTTACAGGAGAAAGTGGAACAACTTGAAAATAACTCGAGGAAAAATAATCTGAGACTATTAAATGTACCGGAAGAAAAAGAAAGAGGAGACCTGAAATCGTTTGTGGTAGCCATTATAAGATCTGCAAATCAGATAGAGGAAAGTGAAGAAGAAATTGCTAAGGATATACAGAGAGTACACAGGGACCCCTTTAGAAAAAATCCAGGAAAAACTAAACCAAGAAAAATCCTTATAAATTTCCAGACATATGCGATTAAAGAGAAAATGTTGTTATCGGCACTAAAACTAAAGTCCCTAAAAGGCCCCAATTTTTCTTTGGAAATAAGGTCAGACTTATCAAGAGTGACTTTGAACGGACAATGGGAGTTAGGAAGACGTATGGATGACTTTAAGAAATCTGGGGCCAACGTCCAACTAAAATTCCCCGCATCATTACGTATTATGTATAACAATAAAATGTATATGGTCAGAAATGTTAAAGAAGCAGATGACCTGTTGGAAAGTATAAAGGGAAGTGGGGAGGATGTAAGGAAGTAAAGAGGCATTTAAGGCAATAGGGAAATCTGCTTAATGGTTTATATTGTAAAACAGGAATATCAAAAATGGGGCTGAGGGGAGTCGGAGCAAAGACAACTTGGACTGACATCATGTCCAAGGAGAAGAAGCAGGGGTGGGTTCTCCAGGGTAAGATGGGTGGGGGGGTTAGATGGGGAGCACAAGGTGGGGAGCAAGTGGGAAAAGAAACAAAAAAATCCTTAAGATCCTCAGAGTTAATTAAAATAAAAAATAAAATAAAACGGATATGTCCATTCAGATTTTAACCTGGAATGTCAATGGCTTCCGAGCAAAGGTCCGAAGAGATAAAATACTTCAGTACTTGAGAGATTCATCGGCACATATTTTAATTTTGCAAGAGACACATTTGTTAAAAAATGAGTGCATTGACCTCGTTGACAAACAAAGTTGGGTAGAACAAGTCCTTTGTACAAATCAAAGTTGTAATAAAAGAGGCGTCGCAATATTAGTGAAAAAACGAGCAAATGTATGGGCTACTGATACAAGAGTGGACAAAGGGGGAAGGGGGATTATAACAAAGGTTAAGGTCAATGATAAATCATTAACACTTATGGATTATTATGGTCCAAACCATGATGATTGCGAGCCCCTAACAGATCTCTTTGCAAACTTGTTGCATTTCCCTGACCCTATAATTATGGGAGGGGACTTCAATGTGGTGTTAAATCTCAATTTAGATAAGTCAAGCAAAACTAGAACAACGCCAACTCCTAACTCACGTATTTAATTAAAGGCTATGATGACTCAACACACACTCTGTGATCTCTGGAGAGAGAGAGCAGGAACCTCACAGGGTACATCCTTTAATAATTAGAAATATGGGACCAGGTCCAGAATTGACTACTTCTTGGTAGATTGGAGTCTGAGACAAAATATCTCAGATATAGAGTATAAGGCGGCCCATCTATCAGACCATTCAGCAGTCTTGCTAACACTGGAAAACTTTAATAAAGATGTAGATAGAAGGTGGAAATTGGATCGTACCATAATAACAGATAGTGGAATAATGGAAAATCTCACTGAAGAGGTTCGAGAGTTTATTGAGGTTAATAGACACACAGCCTCACATGGAGTAGTGTGGGACACCTTAAAATCTTTTATTAGAGGAAAGATCATAGGAATCACCTGTTATAGGAACAGCATATATAAAAAAGAAATATCACATCTGGAGGAGGAGTTGAAGAGAATAGATGTAAAGATTAAAAGGACAGACTCAGAGGAGGAAAAAATAGAGTTAGTGAAAAAACAGTTACTAACGAAAAATCAGTTAGCGAAGATCCTCCAAGTACGAATAAAAAAAAGATGGGACGCCAGTAAATTAGCACATTTTGAATATGGGGAAGGGGCAGGCAAACTCATGGCATGGAAAGTTCAGGCAGAACAAAATAAGAACAGAATTAAGGAAATTAAAGAAGATCAGCCTGGGAATTTATTGAATAATGAAGACGAGATTATTGAGGCCTTTGAAGAATGTTTTTGTGATCTTTATATGGAGGGGAAAGACGAAGTGGTATACGAAGATACAGAGGGATGGCTTACAGAGTCTACTAAACCTATACATTTTAATCAACAAATTAATCTAAATCAAGAAATATCTCAGGAGGAAGTTGTTAAGACCATCTTAATGAGTAAAGGGGGTAAAGCGGCCGGGCCTGATGGTATACCAACTGAGCTATATAAAATCTTAATAGAAGTAGTCTCCCCTTTATTTACTGTGTTGATGAACGAGATGTTGGGACAGGGTAAAAAATTACCAAAGTCATGGAATGAGGCTACGGTCTCTCTTATTCTGAAACCAGGAAAAGATCCAAAAATATGTGAGCCATATCGGCCAATCTCTCTTTTAAATTCAGATTATAAAATTTTTACAAAGATTTTATCAAACAGATTAGCAAATATCGCAAATATTACAATTCATGAAGATCAGAGAGGCTTTGTTAAAGAGAGACACTTACATGAACTCACATATGAAGTTATAGGGGCCATTGATTTTGCCACAACTTTTAATACCCCCTTAGCCATAATAACATTGGACGCCTCAAAAGCTTTTGACAAGGTGAGATGGTCCTACTTATTTACAGTGCTAGAGAGATATAATTTGGGGGATAATTTTTGTAGAGCAATTAGGTTCATCTATGATGAACCAGTTGCGAGAGTACTGGTAAATGGAAGATTATCTGCACCTTTTAAAATTTTTAGGGGTACAAGACAGGGCTGTCCACTCTCCCCTCTTTTATTTAATTTCTATATGGAGCCTTTTGCTTTTAAAATTAGACATACAATGGACATTCCACCATTCTATCAGGGGGACTGGGTTAGGAAAGTCGCGCTATATGCGGATGAGCTTATGGTCTACTCATCTGATTTAGTTATCGCTCTACCAACGATTCTGAGTATAGCAACAACATTTGGAGAAGCCTCGGGCTATGCAGTGAATGAAAATAAGACTGAAGTGATGGTATGGAATCATACAGAGAGCAACCCTCTTATAAAAAAGGAGATACGTTATCTAGGGATTAGGATTTTTCACGAAATTAGTGAAATAGCAGAAAACAATCTAAGGAGGGTGTTTAAAGAAGTTGTTAAATTAATGAAGATTTGGGCATATCTCCCATTGACCATCTTGGGTAGAGTAAGTTTGGTTAAAATGACCATCCTACCAAAGATCACCTTTATTTTCAACTCTATACCACTTTACTTTGAAAAAACGATTATACAAAAAATCCAACAGGCTATAAATTCATTCATCTGGGCTAATAAAGGGGTTAGAATCTCATGGAAGAAACTACGGAGGCGAAGGGAGAAGGGAGGTCTGACCTTGCCAGATATTCAATATTACGCATGGGTTTTCCAATTAAAGAATTCCAGAATGCTCACTAGGACACCTGATGGATCCATGATAGGACTTATGTATATAGCAATGTTAAAAGAATGCCAAATAGACTTAAATGGATTTCTCTTCAAATTTGGGGATCCCAAATTTTTCAAAAAAGTTAAACTGAAGATACTTCAGTCAATGGCAAAAACGTAGTATCAAGTTAGGTTAATGATTCCTACTTTGCTCCCATATGGGAGTCACCAGGCACCCCAGAATGTCTCAAGGATAAATTGGCAAAACCTACTAAAGTCGCTGGTATGGAAGTCTGGGGCGACTTGACAAACGAAGGCAAATTATTACCTTGGTTTAATTTAAATGGGATGATGGCAGGCTCATTATCCAAGTTTAAATATTTACAACTAAAAAGCTGGGAGCAAAGCAAGAAATCACCATTGGGAATGGGCAATTCCCTAGAAGATCAACTGGTAGCTAAATCTCCAGGAGGCAAGGAAATAGCACTATGGTACTGGCACTTACATGATATTATAGATGGAGACTTCAAGTTGCCGGAGGAACTGTGGGGAAATTACTTGCCGAGAGAGAAGCTGCAGAATATTTGGCAAGTATCTATGCGTACACTTTACCACACAGTTAAACCTGCTTTTTTAAGAAGGAACCATCTCTTCTCACTCCATAGGGCATATATATCACCTGAGAAGTTATCCAAGATGGGGAAAGGAGGCTGAACCAGTTGTGCTAAATGCAGGCTTGAAGGTGCTACGGATGGGCACATGTTTTTTCAATGTCCCGCAATCAGCGACTTTTGGAATAAAGTGGAAACGACAACATCAGGTATTCTAGGTCGGCAAATAAAGGTAAGCCTCCCCCTAGTGATATTCAGGGTTACCGATGAACATACGAGTAACTGTAGAGATATGTTGTTTTACACAATGTTATTAGCCAGGAGGGAAATATGTCGAAAATGGGTGAGCAATATTCCACCACAGCATGCAGAATGGCTGGAATCCCTTACATATATGTCTAGAATGGACCTATCTGGGAAAAAATCAAAGAAGAAAGCATTCTGGAACTTGTTGCAGCTATGGTTGGATAATACAGAAGGGTTATCATAAAAACGTCTCTCTAATTTATTTGGGATCTCAAGAATGAAAAATGTCCAATGATTACACCGGCATACTCTTCGGCTGCTATAGGGTCTGGTTTCACCTTCAAACTACAATCAGCTCCGGTGTTCTCACCGTGTGAGAGTGAAAGCAGCAGAAAAGCGGGTGCCTTTTGTACTAACCCCATTACCCCCCTTCGTCAAACAAAAAAGAATGGGTGGAAACAATAGGACACCTTTCATTGTATATTTTCTCTGAGGTGAATGAGGACAAAAAAAAAAAAAGAAAAAAAAAAAAAAAAGACTGCACGTTTGTGTCAAAGCCTGACTCATTTAATCAACGCATAAGCAAAGACTGGTTTCTAATACTACTGAGACTTGACAACAGGACACATTTTAAAAGAGTTATCTGTCAGAAAATACACAATGTTACCAAATGCTTCTCTCACAGTGGTTTCAAAATGCACACAGACTCACAGTGTGATTCTAGACAAGAACCACTATCCCTAGGAGTTTACCAAAACTCATTCACTACAGTAGAAGTGGTAAGGGAACTGCACACAATCTACATATTTCAGGACTGCACTTTTGTGTCAAAGCCTCACTCATTTAATCAACGCATAAGTAAAGACTGGATTCTAAAGCTACTAAAACTTCACAACATGACAGGTTTTAAAACAGTTATCTGTCACCAAATACACAATGTTACCAAATGCTTCTCTCACAGTGGTTCCCAAATGCACACAGACTCACAGTGTGATTCTAGACAACAACTACTATCCCTAGGAGTTTACCAACACGTATTTACTACTATGCAAGTGGTAAGGGAACTGCACACAATGTGCATATTTCAAGAGTGCACTTTTGTGTCAAAGCCTGACTCATTTAATCAACGCATAAGCAAAGACTGGCTTCTAATGCTACTAAAACTTGACAACATGACAGGTTTTAAAAGAGTTATCTGTCAGCAAATACACGATGTTACTAAATGCTTCTCTCACAGTGGTTGCCAAATGCACACAGGCTCTCTGTGTGATTCTAGACAAACAACACTATCCCTTGCACTATACCAAAACACATTTCTTCATCTACAAGGAGTACTACATTTTAGTGCAGAAACATAACTCATTTCACAAATTCATAAACAAAGACTGGTTTCTAATACTACTGAGACTTGACAACATGACATATTTTAAAAGAGTTATCTGTCAGAAAATACACAATGTTACCAAATGCTTCTCTCACAGTGGTTTCAAAATGCACACAGACTCACAGTGTGATTCTAGACAAGAACCACTATCCCTAGGAGTTTACCAAAACTCATTCACTACAGTAGAAGTGGTAAGGGAACTGCACACAATCTACATATTTCAGGACTGCACTTTTGTGTCAAAGCCTCACTCATTTAATCAACGCATAAGTAAAGACTGGATTCTAAAGCTACTAAAACTTCACAACATGACAGGTTTTAAAACAGTTATCTGTCACCAAATACACAATGTTACCAAATGCTTCTCTCACAGTGGTTCCCAAATGCACACAGACGCACAGTGTGATTCTAGACAACAACTACTATCCCTAGGAGTTTACCAATACTTATTTACTACTATGCAAGTGGTAAGTGAACTGCACACAATGTGCATATTTCAAGAGTGCACTTTTGTGTCAAAGCCTGACTCATTTAATCAACGCATAAGCAAAGACTGGCTTCTAATGCTACTAAAACTTGACAACATGACAGGTTTTAAAAGAGTTATCTGTCAGCAAATACACGATGTTACTAAATGCTTCTCTCACAGTGGTTGCCAAATGCACACAGGCTCTCTGTGTGATTCTAGACAAACAACACTATCCCTTGCACTATACCAAAACACATTTCTTCATCTACAAGGAGTACTACATTTTAGTGCAGAAACATAACTCATTTCACAAATTCATAAACAATGACTGGTTTCTAATTCTACCAAAATATAAAAACTGCATAGTTATCTGTCTACAAACACATGAAAAAAACAAATCCTTATCACAAAATGGTTCCTACATGCACACAAGATTGTGGAGAAAAAAAAGTACTCCCTCCACTTTTAGCAGAAGAAATATATTAGTCTGATTAAAATAAAAATAGTCTACATACATCCCCTCACAATTAAATAACTCACCTTTCAAGATGTTTTGTAGATTAAGAAGTATATCAGTCACACACCAGATACCAGTCACACACCAGATTTTCTTATACAGAATCTCTGCGCTGTGCACCTGTCAGCAAAACCAAAGAATGGCAAAGTTTCCCTCTCATTTTCCACACATATACATGTAAACATCAAGGGCCTCATGTAGGTAGCATACCAGTTACCACTTCTAAAATACCGAACGATACCGAATCGGTATTTTAGAAGTGGTAACTGGTATGTAGGTAATGAGTCGGTATTTTTTACCGAATCGTTACTAGTCGGTAATTACCGAATCGGTATTTACCGATTCGGTAATGAGGCATACCTTCCCATTGAGGGGAAGGTATGCCTCATTACCGAATCGGTAAATACCGATTCGGTAATGGGGGGAACACATACAAGGGTGGCAGGGTGTCACGTTGACACCCTGTTGCACCCCTGATTCGGCCATGTGTGCACATGTGGCACACATACATGCCCTAAGGGCATGTATGTATGCCACATTGCACACTGCTACGCGCGTATAAATGCATTTACACATACATTCATTATTTACCACCAACTATTAGTTGGTGGTAAATACCGACTCTTAAACACACACACACACTCCCCCTACATCTCGATTTTGCTTTCGGAATTTACCGAATCGGTAAAATTACCGATTCGGAAAAGTTACCGATTCGGTAACATTACCGATTCGGTATTTTTACCGAATCGGTAATTTTACCGATTCGGTAAATTCCGAATGCAAAATTTGTACCCCTACATACCAATGGCCAAAATACCGGTCGGTAACGGTATAATTACCGAAAATCGGCCGTTACCGACCGGTATTTGGCTACCTACATGAGGCCCCAAATCACATTCCTTCCCACATAAATTTAAAAGCAAACACACATTTCTATTGGTTAAACATTTCAACCCTTTCCAAATGACATAAACTTCAACCCTTCCCCCAATCTGCCTTCTGCCCGTTACCATAGAAACAGGTCATGGAACACTGTACTGAGCACACAGGTCACAAGTTCAGCACACACAATGTTGCTAATCAAGACAGCAAGTGTACTTGACTTCTCAACATATCAGCTTATGATATATAATGTTCCTTACAATCAGTTTTTGTTAACCAATAAGAATCATGCGTTTAAAAAACAGAAATATGCACCCTACCTTTCAGTGTAGAAGGTTGTCAAACAACCAATGATTTGTTGTCTTTTTTCAAAATTGCATCTTAACCACCATTTTAGAAACATCTTACTTTCCAAACTGCCATTTCATTTACAGAGACCATCTGAGTGGATCCAGACCTCCTTACAAGATGCTTAGAGTGTGGATTGTGGGACACAGCTACATTTTCTGGAGCCAAAGGTATGCAGAAAACAAAGGCATTCACAAAGATCTAGGTTTGCCAAATGTAGACATTAAATGGATTGGACAGAGAGGGTTAAAGTGCCACCAATTGATGCCATTGGTGAAATCCTTCATGCAAATCCAACACCCTGACCTCATAAAAGTGCACTGTGGTGGCAATGACCTAGGCACTTTGACTAGGGTAGGTCTGGAAATGCTTATGAAGGACACCTTGGCAGAACTGATTTCACTTTTCCCTAAAACTGCCTTTGTGTATTCTAACATATGCCAAAGGCAGAAATGGAACTGGTCCGATCATTTTTGTCCACAGATTGAGAAAGCTAGGAAACATGTGAATAAATCTGTTTCTGCGTTTCTCCGAGACTACAGAATGGGGTCCATTTACAATAACAATCTGCGCTTTCATATGCAAGAGATGTATAGGAGAGATGGAGTACACTTTGATGATGAAGGAAACAGAGTCTTCCTCAACAACTTTAGACTCTGTATAGGTACTTACTTATAAGTACCAAAAACTCTCAATGAACACAACGGCTCTTTTTAGAGCCACTCAAGAACAAAACACTTAAGCTTAATCTTTATCTCCCAACAATTTCATTTTTTTTTTCTTGGATCCGCGAACCCACCGCGAGAGAAACCGTGCATCCAACGCGATAGAATGCACGCACCGTGCGCGCATTTCGCCGTTTAAAAAAAAAAAAAGGGGGGGGCCCCAGGAGCACGTCTAGAGGGTCAGAGTATTTCCACTCTGCCCCCTTTATATGTTTTACACACTTTTTCCCCTTGCTTCTTCAGCCTCGCTTCTACCGAGGCAGAAAATGGCTGCCAACAGTTCCTGGTTTCGTATGTAGAGAGACACTCGACAGCCAATTAGCATTCAGCGCGTGATCGGGAAGCACACATGGATATTTAAATGGGGGCAATGCGATTGAAAAATATTCAGAGGCCCGTGAGTTGTTCGGCAGTGAGTGGCATTTGATGGGGAGTATTTTTTGAACTGCCTGAACCGCCGCCACTTACCAGCAAGATGACATTCATCAACACTATGTTGTCATTTACTAAAAATGAAAGGAATCCAGTTACCAAACAGGAACTTGTGTTGTCATCCCTGTGTTAGGTGGAGTACAGCAGGGCGATGAACATTCTTCACTGAGCCCCCGTGCGGTGAGTGGAATCCAGCAGGATGTGTGAAAGAGAACTGCATGCTCATTCCCACTTAGGGTCGAACATTACGAAAATGGATATGTACGAGCATGCAGCCAAGCTCACTTAGAGATGAAAAAAACTTTCATGCTGATATGGCGGACATAAAAACGGATAGAACTACTATTGTCTGTGATCACTGACATTGCTTCTCACAACCAATGGGGAAGCACACATGGATATTTAAATGGGGGCAATGCGATTGAAAAATATTCAGAGGCATTGAAAAAGGCGTAATGCTGAAACCGGTCTGCCTGAAATTAAATCCATTGAAGCATGCAAAAGCCAGCAAGTGCGTTATTTAATTCCTTTTAGGAAATTGGTGAATAATAATTGCGTGAAAGCCACTTTCACGATAACGGCACCCGCCCGTGAGTTGTTCGGCAGTGAGTGGCATTTGATGGGGAATATATATATACATGTGATCAAGGCCTCTGGTAGGCTGAAACGCGTCATGCAGGCATTGCTGTGAACAAAATAAAATAATTCTCTCACTTGCAACTTGGGTCGGTTTTCGTCTGTTCCTGCTTTCCCTCGAGATCGCCGGTGTGCAGGAGTGTTCCAGGCGAAATCCCCGTCATATATATATATATATATATATATATATATATATATATATATATATATATATATATATATTGTTCTCCAGAGGCTCAATAGATTTTTTATTTTTTATATATATAGTAAGAGGGATGATTACACTCTCTTCACGACCCGGCTTGCTTCGTGTATTGAGGTTGAGGCGTTGGGGACTCAAGGGACGCCTTAACACTGTATTTTAATGGGGACACCAGCTGCTACACGGCCCCACTTTTTGCGAGGCAATTTTTCAGCGCTCACTGTAGCGAAAGAGATCCTGCTGCTGTACTTACCACCAACGTGCATTCTGGGAACTGTAGTCGTGGCATGGACTGCAGTGGCCCTGAGCAACAGGGTCAGCTGATCTCCCTCCAATGGGAGTGCCACAGCAAATTCAAAAGTGGGAGAAGGTGGAACCTAGGTAAACGAGCGGCATCTGAGGAAGGCGATATGCCGAAATGCATTATGCCTAGCTGTTACCTGTGAATAAAGGCTTCCCGACCAGTACCCCGCTGTGTCCTTGGAGTGCTTTGAATGGGTGATCGTTTTTGGATATGTTTTCGCGCCTGCCAGGAGCGCGATACAAGGACCCGCCTTACAAGTGTCCTGGGGTTTCGCTGGCAAAGTGACTGTGTTTTTCAAGGTATTGAATTCCCCCAGGAGCACCTCAAGAACGGGCCTGGCAAGTGGCCGCTGTCAATGCAGCCCGTGACTGCACGGGGAAGAGGGATGATTACACTCTCTTCACGACCCGGCTTGCTTCGTGTATTGAGGTTGAGGCGTTGGGGACTCAAGGGACGCCTTAACACTGTATTTTAATGGGGACACCAGCTGCTACACGGCCCCACTTTTTGCGAGGCAATTTTTCAGCGCTCACTGTAGCGAAAGAGATCCTGCTGCTGTACTTACCACCAACGTGCATTCTGGGAACTGTAGTCGTGGCATGGACTGCAGTGGCCCTGAGCAACAGGGTCAGCTGATCTCCCTCCAATGGGAGTGCCACAGCAAATTCAAAAGTGGGAGAAGGTGGAACCTGGGTAAACGAGCGGCATCTGAGGAAGGCGATATGCCGAAATGCATTATGCCTAGCTGTTACCTGTGAATAAAGGCTTCCCGACCAGTACCCCGCTGTGTCCTTGGATTGCTTTGAATGGGTGATCGTTTTTGGATATGTTTTCGCGCCTGCCAGGAGCGCGATACAAGGACCCGCCTTACAAGTGTCCTGGGGTTTCGCTGGCAAAGTGACTGTGTTTTTCAAGGTATTGAATTCCCCCAGGAGCACCTCAAGAACGGGCCTGGCAAGTGGCCGCTGTCAATGCAGCCCGTGACTGCACGGGGAAGAGGGATGATTACACTCTCTTCACGACCCGGCTTGCTTCGTGTATTGAGGTTGAGGCGTTGGGGACTCAAGGGACGCCTTAACACTGTATTTTAATGGGGACACCAGCTGCTACACGGCCCCACTTTTTGCGAGGCAATTTTTCAGCGCTCACTGTAGCGAAAGAGATCCTGCTGCTGTACTTACCACCAACGTGCATTCTGGGAACTGTAGTCGTGGCATGGCCTGCAGTGGCCCTGAGCAACAGGGTCAGCTGATCTCCCTCCAATGGGAGTGCCACAGCAAATTCAAAAGTGGGAGAAGGTGGAACCTAGGTAAACGAGCGGCATCTGAGGAAGGCGATATGCCGAAATGCATTATGCCTAGCTGTTACCTGTGAATAAAGGCTTCCCGACCAGTACCCCGCTGTGTCCTTGGATTGCTTTGAATGGGTGATCGTTTTTGGATATGTTTTCGCGCCTGCCAGGAGCGCGATACAAGGACCCGCCTTACAAGTGTCCTGGGGTTTCGCTGGCAAAGTGACTGTGTTTTTCAAGGTATTGAATTCCCCCAGGAGCACCTCAAGAACGGGCCTGGCAAGTGGCCGCTGTCAATGCAGCCCGTGACTGCACGGGGAAGAGGGATGATTACACTCTCTTCACGACCCGGCTTGCTTCGTGTATTGAGGTTGAGGCGTTGGGGACTCAAGGGACGCCTTAACACTGTATTTTAATGGGGACACCAGCTGCTACACGGCCCCACTTTTTGCGAGGCAATTTTTCAGCGCTCACTGTAGCGAAAGAGATCCTGCTGCTGTACTTACCACCAACGTGCATTCTGGGAACTGTAGTTGTGGCATGGACTGCAGTGGCCCTGAGCAACAGGGTCAGCTGATCTCCCTCCAATGGGAGTGCCACAGCAAATTCAAAAGTGGGAGAAGGTGGAACCTAGGTAAACGAGCGGCATCTGAGGAAGGCGATATGCCGAAATGCATTATGCCTAGCTGTTACCTGTGAATAAAGGCTTCCCGACCAGTACCCCGCTGTGTCCTTGGATTGCTTTGAATGGGTGATCGTTTTTGGATATATATATATATATATATATATATATATATATACACACATATATAAACTGCAAATCTCCTTGGTGTCCGTGAATACTTTTGGATTGGAAAGTGTGGTGTTTCATATATATATATATGTATATACATGCTAGTGAGGCTACAGCTAAGTCTTCGGGGGCTGATTGAGAGTTTGGAGGATACAGTACTCTGTCACAACGGCGACGGAGTACCCTCTCCGCCAGACTGAAGGTCTGCCAGCCTTGTATACAGTCCGGTTGACCTTAAGTATGTCAGCGATGGAGCTCACTCCAACTCTGTCATGACATACTCATCTGACAACTTGACAAAGTATGTGCCATTGGTGGTTTGGTCAATTGACTGCACGCCCAATTTATAGAGGGTGGTTGAATAGCCAGTTTGTACCAGCCCTTATCGCCATGAAAAAAGCTAGCAGTAAGGTAAATATATATTTTTTTAAATTACCCCCACACCATGGGAAAAAACTCCCATGGTGTGGGAATCATTCGTTTTTGTTTTTCAAAAACAAAATCCCACTTCGGGATTTTGTTTTTAAAGAAACAAAATCAAGTAAATAGTTTGACAGGTTTGACAGGTGAGTAAATAGAAGAGATTTTGTATTGTTTTGCTGGCAGCTTGGCAAATAGCAAACAAATGTTTCTTTTTACCTGGACTGTGGCTAAATGGCAGACGGCTGTGCAAATTGCCAATACACTTCACAACTTACCCAGCCATTAACAAAACAGCAGACATTATGTACACTTTGACCAGCAGCCATGCAAATCACAAATAAACTTAATTATTTACCTGGCTGCTGACTGAATATCAATAAATATGTACTTTGGCCAGCAGCTGTGCAAATTGCGCTGAAATAATTCACTCAGCTGCTGGCTGATACTACATACTTTTGAAAGATACTTAGGCAACTAGCATAGAAACTTCACTATTTACTGGCTGCTGTCTAATCAGCTGAAATTCTGAATGATTATGCCTAGCTCAGATACCAGTAGGTACTAACCACCAGGAAGACCTGCAAAGAGTGAAGACAATTAACACCCATTCCCTTATGCAAGTGTGTGTTAAATGGGCTAAAATGCAATTTGTACCCAAACATCCCTGTCTACAGGTCCCAATAGCCATTGAAAAGAATACATGAATGTGTCAAAGTTAATTTGTCAGCCACAGTACAGAACGCCACTCAATTGAGCCAAGATGCAGTGACTTGGAATCCCCTTTATTGAGCTCTTTAGTTAATCCACAAATGCTCTATCTCCTTTAAATGTATCTGAAGAGGTGGCAAATGCTGAAGATGATCATTAGAAAACTAGGTGAAGGTGTTTACTCTCTAGACCAATGTCCTCGCTTTTACTCACAATGTCATGTGAATGCACCAGGGATTTCCAAAAGGCTCCATTATATCAGCACCTCTTTTCCTGCCCTGAGTTTTCATGTAACAGTCCTGTGTATTCTAGTATTTGTAATTTTGGTTCAGTTCGATTGAGCAAATCAGTCTAAAACACCTGAAAACAATCATTGGTAACAGCAAAGGCCACAAATTCAAAATGTGTGTCCTACTGACATGATGCCATCTGATAAACCTAGGCATGTAGGTCAGGGGTGATGCTCTGTATAGTAGAACCAGTTGAATATGGCCATTTATACAATTTGCTAAACTTATTACCATTTAGAGGTAGATTCCAATCTCAAGACAGGAAGAAGGATGAAAACTATATATATCAAACACAAATAGAATCTATGTGCCTAGCCAAACTTCAGTCATTTGTCAGATGCCTTCATGAAAATGTTTGGCAAGTAAATATTGTCTAAACTAAATAACTGCGTGGTTGATAATGACATTGTCCCTCCAGCCTAACAAGAAGGACAGTGGATCAAGGATATGCCCTGTGTAATCCTATTTCAAAATATATAATTATTGAAGGGCAACCTTTATGCATTACCTTTATAGTCCTGTTGATGCAGTTGATGTTCCATACCTGTCGGTATTGATTATCCTCTGGTTAGACATTTTATAGTTTTTTAACCAATAAGTCTAGCACTAGCTTTAAAGAGTCATATGCAAACATCCAAATACTCCCAGAGTTTCAAACAAAATATCTATGTGGCGTTTCCTGAATCTCCGGTACCAGAAGTTGGATTTCTACATTTGTTATTTTAATTATTTTACCACCCTTGTCTTAATGTATTCACTTATTCTTGTACATAGCGATGTACATATGCCTATGTACTTACATTCAAATGCTTCACAAACTTTCCTACACACTTATTACAAGATGGCCACCACACTGCCTTTGCTCAGAGTCCCTTTTCTGTTTATATCTGGCTAAATAAAGTCCTCCTTCACACTATATATCTGGCTGCCAGTCAAATTGTACATGTCTCTGATCTTTAGCCTGCTGCTGTTTAAACAATGAAGTTTCAGATATTCAGCCAGCCACTGGACCCGTAGTGATTACCTCTTCACCACAATGTTTTAACAAGTAAGGAAGGCTTAGTTTGAACCTAAGTTTCCTTGTTCTACAGCCATCAATTTAACTACGAGCCACTTTCCTTTGAATAGGACAGTTTACCCCAAACACTTTTACAACGCGAGCCATTACTCCGCAGTTTTTACTCTGCAAAATCTTTTACAACTCAGGGCTTTACAATACAATTCATTACAAAGCATTTCCCATTACAACGAAATTTACTAGTCTAACTCCACCAGAGCGTTACTTTGGGGAATGTGTTGCAGTGGTTTGCAGTGTAAAGCCATGCGTTGTAAAAAACAATTGCGTTGTAAAAAATGTGGGCTAATGGCATGCGTTGTAATGCATGCGTTGTAAAGGATGTTTCCCCTTCCCTTTCACACCTTGATACCACCCTGTCACTTGTTACAAAAATGTAGTCCTGGCTGAGTCATTCTATACATGTCAATATCAAAGCTTGGCATGATCCCTAGAGGTCATCATCGATGTCAATTGCTTTCACCCAGCAATTTTAAGGGGGGAAGGGTTCCCCGTCCTTTCTAGTCTGTTCACACAAGCAGAGAAATAGAAAACGGACATTAGTCAGAAGGTCAGATGGTAAGACAACAAACTACACGGCACGTTAGTTTGTCCAGTATGACCGGTGTACTTCAAGCATGTCATGAAGGTGGTGGAAGGCAGCGGTATTTTGAGACCAAAGTGTTTGTGCATGTTCAAAAAAAGACGGGTTGCAGTTTTATGACAAAAGCAAGATAACACAGAATTGCATCATCACATCACCACTTTACAATACACAACCCCAGTAATCGAACAGTAAGGCGGCAAAGGGGGCTTCCCCTTTCTATCCCTAGGTTGTGTGATATTGGGTTGGATATCTACAGCTGTGCAAAGCGTCCCGAATAGGATCAGATGAGTGCGCCACAACAATTGTTGGGCATAATAAGCATCAAAAGTAACATCATCCATTAAAAATCTACGTCATTCACAATTCCTTAGGAAAGCGCATTTTAACAGGAACAACTTGCGAATTAGGGGGCATATTATCAAGAAACGGCGTTAAAATTATCGTCAACATGGGCTTCCATTGGAATTCTCAAGGGCATATTATCAAGCCCTTTATCGCCGCGTTAGCGGCAGTTTTCTGCCGCTAAAGCGGCGATAATTTTAACACCATACTTGATAATATGCCCCTTTATCACTAGAGTAAACATGTCTATTTTGCAGTTGTTCTATGACACGCGGATATAATTCCCCACTGCTGTTCGGAAGGGGCATTAGTGATGTGATCTTGAGAAATTAGGTTTTGCTGTTTCAAAAATCGCCTTATTGGGCCTTAATTCCTTCCCCTTCATTATGGTCCCGCTTGGTATCTCCCTTCCTCCCCCTTCCCTTGTTCAACCCTTAGAATGTTCGTTATTCTCAACATTGCAATTCGCGTGGTAAAGCACCCCATACATTTACTACTCAACTCTAAAAAGGAATTATTTGTTTATGATGGCAGATATCCTCTCGTAGCCTCTGCTCGCTTTCCAGAGGGCAGATAAGGAAAGAGCTTGCCTCGGATCTGCACATAAACCCTCTAATCCCTATTCTACCAAGAACATCCCGTGGTGACCTTGCTGACCTGTTGAATTACACAAGCACAGAATGTAAACATAGATAGTGCTACAGTGAAAGCAACCTCACAGTTTTACAATGCAGTGCTTTGCGTTTTAAGAGTAAAGCCCGCTCAATCCAAATATGTAAAAGATATCACTACGACATTGAGCAAATTGTCCTAATTTACGTATTTGATTATGACTAGTTTAACATTTTTTTTAGTTATGTAGCATGAACACCATATAACATAGGGCCAGATGTAGGAAGCCAAAGTGCGATCGCAAATGACGAAATTCACAGAATTTCAGCGTTTGAGATCGCAATTTGGCAGTGAGCAAGGTAGGTAGGCAAATACCCTCACGCAAAATAAGGAATCGCAAAAATTGCAATTCCTTATTTTGCGCAAGCATTTAGAGAATCGCAATTTGCGATTCCCCAAATGCTATGCTAGTAGGCATCGCAATTTGCGATTTTGCCTTAAGGAATCGCAAATTACCACCAACTTCAAGTTTGTGATATATTGCGATTTCCTTTAAAAAAGCACTTTTTGGCTTTTTTCAAAGTGCCATGTGGCACACATACTTGCCCTTAGGGCATGTATGTGCGCCACATGTGCACACATGCATATTTCAGGGGTGCAACAGGGTGTCCTTTTGGAACCCTTGCACCCTTGAAATTGTGCATGCAATTTGCGAGTGCTTCTTGATTACTCGCAAGTTGCGTGCGCAAATCCCATTCATTCCTATGGGCCCCTTGGCCCATAGGAATGAATGGGAAGGTATTCCTTAATTGCAAATCTCAATTTGCAATTTGCAATTAAGGAATATTAAAGAATCGCAAATATTTTTGCGATTCCTACATACATTCCATTTTGCGAGTCCTTAATAGCGATTCGGTAAAAATCGCTTTTAAAGACTCGCAAAATTGAATTTACCTACATCTGGCCCATAGTGCTTCCTTGTCATTAAGTGACGTCAATGTTTCATTGTTTTTCTAATAATCCCTATGTGGTTATAACATGGTTCTTTAAATAAATGAGTTGCAGACCATGTTGTTCCGACACATGTTGGTGCTGTGTTAAGGCAAAAGACACACAATTGATGGACGGAATGCAGAACAAATCAAAACATTCACCCCCAGTCATGAGATCTGGGTTAAATCCATCATTCTTTTGCTCACCATGCCACCTGGCCATATGCAAATCAGTCTTGACCCTGTGCCCCATGGGAATAGTCCAGCCTGAACTGCCAAGCCAGGTCCTCCCTGGACCGGAAACAAGCATCCTAGGACCGGTTTCGGGGTTTCACCCCTCTTCAGCCAGGATAGTATGATTCCAGTGGCACAGTGAGCCCAGGACCCACGTCTGGTCATACCTGGCGCACTTTGGGCAAGAAAGCAAAAGACACACAATTGATGGACAGAATGCAGAACAAATCATGATTACTTGCAAATTGCGTGCGCAAATCCCATTCATTCCTATGGGCCTCTTGGCCCATAGCAATGAATGGAAAGCTATTCCTTGATTGCGAATCTTAATTTTTGATTCGCAATTAAGGAATATTAAAGAATCGCAAATATTTTTGCGATTCCTACATACATTCCATTTTGCGAGTCCTTAATAGTCAAGTCAAGTCAAAGATAGCTTTATTCTATAACAGGTATCTTAAAAGCATTAACATTCAGACAATCATCAATAAAAATTCAAGTTATCAAAAAGCAACAGATAAAATATGAAAATCCATAAACACAAGAAAAAAACGTAATACACAATAAAATTAATTAGATTCCAACTTGTATACCAGATATTATATAAAGTAGAAGTGCAATATAAATAAACAGACCAATTGAGCTCAGGATAAAAAAAATATAAAAACATGATAATTCATTGAGATGTCCCACATAAGAATTTAAACCTTACTATCCAGAGTCCTTAATAGCGATTCGGTAAAAATTGCTATTAAAGACTCGCAAAATGGAATTTACCTACATCTGCCCCATAGTGCTTCCTTGTCATCATGTGACGTCATTGTTTCATTGTTTTTCTAATAATCTCTATGTGGTTCTAACATGGTGCTTTAACTAAATGAGTTGCAGACCATGTTGTTCCGACAGATGTTGGTGCTGTGTTAAGGGCCTTAAATCTGTAACTGTGAAGTCTTTAATCATGACTTTGGCTTGCTATTGTTCCTAATACTCAGGGCCGGCTTTAGTGCTGGTGGCGCCCTGTGCGACAATGTTTGTTGGCGCCCCCCAATGACCACCTCCACCACGGATTCTCTCACTAGCACCCTTTAACAGTGACCAAGACACCATAATCACACTCTCTCAGATGCATTGAATTAGTTATATAGCGCCACTCATACCAGTGTAGGGTATCCGAGCACTTTGCATCACACACACATTACACAGAGACAATCAATCATACGTGTGTAAATCAGTGTATAGGAAATGATACATAAGCCAAAGGAATGAAAGTGTTGGAGTCACATGTCATCCATACTGGTAGGCAGTATAGTTCAAGAGTGCTTGGTGTGGAGAAGCACAAATGCAGAGTCGAAAAAGAAACAGCATAGTCGGGAGTTTTCTTTAATAATAAGAATCGATTTTTAGCCAAATTAACCCTTTTTGCAACATTAATCAATGTTCTAATAATGTATACTTTGCAGTGTGTATGCAGTTCTGGGATGAAATTTAATAGCTCACTATTCTATATTAGGACTTTAAGTTATGAATTGCAAGTAACAAAAGGATGTGTCTTATGAAAGCAGGAACCTGCTGATCTGTTTACATCATACCCACTCTGTAATCTACTTGGTACACGTTCTTTGCAGCAGGCATATTAACCCCCTGCACTAACTTCACCTAAAAGACAAAACCTCAACTTTACAAAACACAGATCTCTCTCCAAGAAGATAATTAATCACACAAGTTTTCTTGACATTTTTGTGAGGCCTGGTTATTGGCGGTGGAAAGAAACGCTGCAGCGGGTGCTTCAAAAGCATAAAAAACTTTCAAACACGGCGCCCCCAGGAAGCCAGCACCCGGTGCGGTGGCACCGGTCGCACCGCCCTAAAGCCGGCCCTGCTAATACTATTTGAGAAAAGAACTACTGGTCACGCTGCTGTTGTGGAGCTCTGCCTGTTTGGCATCAGTAAATATTTCTGATTTGGATCTTGACTTTGCACTGAAAATCCATTGTAAGTCCCCCCTTCACTAGTCAATTGTTTTTGTTGGGTAGTTTCATATTGACCGAGGGTATCAGAGCGCTTTACATGAGCAACAGTTACATTACAGATGGATACAATCATTTGTTTTAGGCACGGGGAGATCAACTGATTTTCCCAGAATCACAGGATGTTGAGCGTCCCGGCCCCGAACTCGATCTCGCTTCCCCAGCTTCAAGGTCAATGCTCTAGCCGTTAGGCCACATCATCTCCCTTACCATTTTAAGTGTGTTGGGTATGGCTCTGACTTTACCAGTAGTGGACCACCACACTTTTCTGTTTAGTGCTATCATAGGCTTATTTAGACCATAGCGGACAGTCCACAGGTCCTTTGGTGGGGCAGAGACCATGACCGCCTCCAATCTGGAAGAGGACCATCGGCCCTATTTAGAGATTCCCACGTGCCTGGCAGTGATCTGTGATCTGTGCTCTGTGACTAAGCCACCGCTCTGGTAACTTCTGCCACAGCACTACAAGTTTGCCAAATGGGAGCAATGTTTAAAGCACCCGCTCAGCAAAGTTCTTTTGTATTGAGAATGTAAACTCACAGAGCAGGAGTTTGTTTTCACAATAAAGTAAAGAAAGGAAAAAAAATCAAATGGTCCTGATGCGCTGGTACTTTTTTCCCTGCTCCTGCGGGCATTCTTCATTTTTCTACCTCGGCCCTCATGGAGGTTACAGACAGGGAGAATGAGTTATGGTCTTTCGGCAGTGGCTGAACCTCCGCTGAGGCGGAGGAACGTCGCCCCACTGCTCTTTGAGCAGTGCATAAAAATAAAATAAAATTATATCAAGATGTTATTATCATTTTCTTTTTCTGTGCCACACAAAGCAATGTTAGGGGGGGGCAGGGCTGGGCTCGCCGCCTCCAGAGGAAGCAGCATTGGTTTGCACTCCTTAAGTACAGATGACTGTTTGGCCGGCCCAAGGCCGGCCAGGCATGCGCACTTAGCATGTTCTTCACCTGGCTGTGTTGCGCAGCCCGTTGGAGAACATTCCCAGGCTCCCAGAAACTGCCTGAGTGCCCCAACAGGCCGCTCAAACCAATCACAACCTTGTTGCTTCGGGTGTGCAGCAGAGTGAGGACGGAGGAGAGGCGTGCAGCGGCGGCGAAGGTAAGTTAATTTTTTATTTATTTTTTCACCCCCCATTCCTGTTAGGAGGCAGCCGCCTCTGTCTTCCGGCCCTCAATAAGGCAAATAGGCTGCCAGGTAAGAGGTTTACACTAGCTGGACCAGGAGCATCTGTGCCAGTGTAAACATGGCACTTCCCTTAACTCTAAATAAAGCAGGGTTGGTAGGACAGAAGTCCAGCTCCACCAAACTCGTTGTTGTGTTGTTTTATGTAGCTACTGCTCCTCTCATGGTTAAGCAATCCTAGCTAGATAACAACAGGCCTGAGTAATTAAAGAATTTAGTGTAGCACTCAAAGTGCATACTCCATATAGAGATATGCATTTATTTCTCTTGATCCTTAACGTTTCTTTATAAAATGTTGGTTCTCCAATGATCATTTGCACAGCTGGCAGGTGTTTCAATTTAGTCAAAGGACTTCAGGCTTCTTTAAGGCTGTTGACAGCTTAGTTATTCCATTTTTCAAATAGGAGCCTTTTCTGACACTAGCTTACCAGGCGCTATGCAGTCCTGTGCTGCTTTTGTATCTATCTGTGTCAATCTTACTCTATGCCCCCTGAATTCTTTTAATATTGAAGCATAAACAAAGTAGAAGTATTTTCTGTACAATCAGCTTGTTTGGTTAGCTCAGCCTTCCATCCCCCCCTTATAAAAACGGATTCATTTTTTCTGCGCAGAATGCCTCAAAATAGAATTTAAAAGGTAAAAAAAAAGCAGAAAATACAATAAGTTTTGACTTGCAAGAAAACCCATACTTACTAAGTTCAACATAAAAGAACTGTTTCTTTTGCTTCACACTTAAATTAGTATACTCTGTTATCTACTGGTATTCAGGAAGCATTTTATGTTAGAAGTTAACATATATTTGTATGTCATGCTATTGAAAGATTGGATCTCATGAAGTACAAACCTTATAACGAAATGTTATGGTTTTGGAGGCGTTATTATGCCACTTTACTTAGCTGTATGGCTAATAATGTCACCAGACCCAAACGAGTGCATTTTTTGCCTGTACCTGACAGCAAAATGTATTTTTCTTCTATTTGTTGTATGTAACAATAGTTTTACTAAAACTATAATTTAAATGAAAACACTTCCTTGATTCTTTCAACTGCTAAAAGCCTTCACAAATCATACATTGTCTCATAGACTACAATTAGATTTTATGGCAGAAGAGAACCAAACTTAGGGGCATATTTACAAGCCCCTTGCACCGTCCCTGTGCAATTTGTTCTTGACGCAGGTGCAATCAACACGCCACACTGCGCCATATCTACAAACTAAGGTATTGCGCCAAGTGTGTCAGTTTGTAGAGCCCTGCGTCACATTATGCCTGTGCCAGGTATAATGTATGCAGGGTAGGTGTTCCGACGCAAAAAGCCACGTAGAACTGGCACGGTGAAATTTACAACATTTCACTGGGTCACTCTACGACATCACTGCGTCAAAATCCTTATGCCTGCTCAGACCAGGCATAAGGATTGACGCAGGGCTTTTACTATGGAACTCGCCTATTTGTTCTGACACATTGCTGGAGTTGTGTCAGTTTTACGACTAACTCCAGCAATGCGTCACCTTATATGTTAGAATTTATGATGCATCTGTTAATCCTAGCGCCATGGAACCCCGTATTATAAATACAGCGCATCCATGGTGTCGCAAGGGCATTTCTCGCAGGTTCAAGGAAAATGACACATCATGTCGATGTGTCCATTTCTTGTAAATGAGGCCATTAATTTCTTCAATATGAAGATGTTTTTAAAATTTGCTATCTCGGCAGACGAGTAAAAAAAATTTCAATTTCTGTCCTCCCACTTGGCATGTGCACTATGAATTACCATGTCCTATAATGCTGAGATTCTCCTCTTTAAAGAAAGTGTCTGCCTCACTCACAGTTCCCAAAAAAACACAAAATAAATCAAGAAAATCAGAAATCCTTCTGTGTACTGTAATAAAGTAACGTCTGATAAGGCATCAAGGCAAGCAAGCATTGAATGGCATTACTAAATTGCGTTTTGTCACTGACTTGTTATATCTGCCACAGTGCACCTTCTTTCACCCTTTAGCTGCTGTGGGTTTGTTCCTCTTTAGTATTAAGTCATTTCTCCATTGAGCTACACAAAATAATTTTATATCATTTTTTTGGCTCGTGATTGTAAAAGGAATACGCATTTATGATTTTCATTTTTGTTACAATAAATTGCACCACATGAACAAAAAGGTTTCTTCCTCTGTTTAAAATTGCCAAAACCATATTTTTGAGTCACAGATAATACTTATAAATAATATGCATTATAAGTTTGGGGTTTATTAGCCGAAAGATCTTAATTCATTTTGACTCAATTAGCAAAGTAGTCGAGGCTAATTTCACCTAATTGAAAATGTGCTATGTCCAGATGTAAATGTTTGATCCTCAAAAGCCATATGATTAAATTCAACTTGGCACAATTTGAATTCAAGATGGGCTCTCTTGTCGTGTATTTACTCAAATGTCAACATGCCCAAATTTACAAGCTAAAACATAGATATATTTGGGAGTGATAAAAATAAAAAAAAACATAACATCTACACTTAACAAAGCAATATAAAATTAGAATAGAATGTGGTAACATTGTATCTGTTTCTCTTGCTGTTATCTTTACAAAGTCTCTGGTGTCTTCTACAGTGATTGCCACCATGAGGGACCTGAAGAAGAAGGAGAAGCTGGAGGAAGCGGCAGGCAACTCTCTGAATGACACTTTGGTGGTCAAACGGCTGGACGTTTGCAGCGATGAATCCGTAGCTGAGTGCCTCGGCAGCATCCCTGACCGCAGGGTGGACGTCCTAGGTACCACTATATGATTCGCAGAGGAGAGGCAGGGAGCGCTCTGGTTGGTTAGGCCGCAATTCTGATTTGCCATAATTTTCTGGCACTTGCACAAAGCCCTGTTTGCGCAGGTGCCGTACTTCCAAGTTGGGTGGTATTTACCACACCTGTTAATTACCTAGGTCCTGATTCTGAGATTTTTGGAATCAGTGGTGGCTGGTGACATTTGAAAGTGGTGAGGCATGAAAATTAGGGTGAGTGCATTGTGGCCAGTGAGCGTAGCAAGTGTCCCCGGCCGTCATACATTTTGAAAAAGAGTGTACAAATTGTGATTTTAATGCAAATTTAAGACAGCAAAAGGTTAATAAAGCAATTTCATATGATAAATATGTAGGTAGCTACTTATTTAGTGTAACCACAGAATTGCATAACAGAAGACACAGAATATTGCGCATACAGAGGTATTTTGCTTGACTTTTCATGATACATATCATGGAATCACCATTATTTACAATGACGCCATCCCAACTTTCAGCAGCGCACTCAGAGCAATAGTTAAACTTTACAAGCGTAACTATGCCAGCTGGCATTAAACTGTCAACAGAAAGGATATGTTGGAAGCTGATCTCTAATGAAGACATATAACCCATGCTAACTGGTGAGAGAAGCATTGGGGAGTAGCTTTAATGCCTGTGGGTGCCTGAGGAGGGTTCCCTACACATGTCAATGATAGGTTGGAATGGCTTCAAGGCTTCCACTCAGCAGCACTTTGGGGCATATTATCAAGCCAGGTGATAAAATTATCGCCGCGCTAAAACGGCGATAATGGGCTTGATAATATGCTCTATGGAATTCCAATTGAAGCCTTGTTAGATGTCCTTCACATTTAACATGGGCTTCAATTGGAATTCCATAGAGCATATTATCAAGCCCATTATCACCGTTTTAGCGGCAGTTTTCTGCCGCTAAAGCGGCGATAATGTTATCGCCTGGCTTGATTATATGCCCCTTTGTTGTATACTGTGGTATGTATGTGGTGCACCGCAAGCCTAGCTAGGGAACAGCAGAACTCTGGACATTACAGAGGTCTTGAGAAATGATCTTTCATGTACATCAAGAGCGGATTTACATCTTTGAACTTCATAAATGAATACATTTCACGTCTTTGGCATATACACATTTTATCAAAAAATCAAAAGAGAGTGGATCACTAGTCCCAAGAGAACCAGGGAATGCAATGGTAGTACAAGGTACTGTTAAGAAACCCTCAATCACGTATTGTAGAGATCGATTTGAGCGTTATATTTTCGTTCTCCGCTTCGATATTAACAACGTGACAGCATCATCATCGGGTTAATGTAGTGCTTCCTCCACCTGGAGGTCGTCCCACTGGTTATTCTGGTAGTGATTGTGGAAAAAAGTGATTTTTGGTGAAGTGACAAGTGGTGAAAAAAATTAATTTGCAAAAATTAAAAATCCCGTGGAGCCAGTAAAAAATCTTTAATTACACTGGATTCGGGAAATTATAAAAGGTCTTCGGTGTGCACTCAGAGGCTAGTTATGGCCATGTGCCCTATAAAAAGGGTGTCCATAAAAAAGGTCGACATGTTTCAGCCCTTCTGGTGCCCCGGAGGGTCAAGTGGGCTTTCTTCAGGACCTAAACGGTGAAGAAGACCCTAGTATTCAGGGGGCCTTCCAGTGAGTAAAGTGAGATCCGTTAATCTCAGGAGTATCTGTTCAATTTGAACCTATAATCGTTGTTTATGGCAGTTGAGGTAGGGAAGGGTAAAGGGGATAACACATAACAGACCTTGTTAAAAAATATGAAGAAATATACTCAATCGAATACAAACGTTGATGGTTATTCACGGATGTAAATACAATGAATAAAATGCTATAACAACTAAAAAATGGCAATTCTTTTTTTTTTTAAAGTGAGTGACTGTAAATATACCCACTAAACATGGCAAAATTCGTCCCACCTTCCCACAAGAGTAAGAGACATACAGTCCATCTTGTCATATGCTGTAGGATAGTAAATACACTTGTATTGATGTCATTTCTGAGAGATTAGCAATGTTTTCCATAAAGCAATTGTCCCATTGTATTATTACTTGTTATGATTGTAAAGCGGTAACAGGCAGCTTATTCGCAGAACCTTTATAATACTCTAAGGAGGAAATGCGTAAAACATAGGCAGAAGGTGGTTACTGGTATGTGAGGGTCGTACAGTTTCTCATGGAAAGCATGCTACGATGGTATACGGGTATTTTTTAATTTTTTAATAGTTCACATTATGATTGGAAAACGGGTCTCTCGACTATGCGTAGTAGTAGAAAAGCCGTTACTTAACAGCAAAATTTTATTGTACCTGGTTCTCGTTAGGAAAATAGTTAATATACATTAGTTTGTTACATTTTATATGATGTTCTTCCAGGGGGTAGTCACATCTTCAGTGTTATTCCTACAAGGGATCCGTAGTGTGTGTAAAGTCGGGACCATGTTAAACAGTCACCCGTACAGTATTTAAATGTCCTCATCATTCGAGGGTTGAGTGGACCAGTTGGAAAATCTACAAAGCTAGGGGCGCGTGGCTTATGCAGGATTTGAGATAAATGGCGTACAAAGGGACCTGATAACACTGCACATATAGATGTATTAGTTTGTACCTGTTCGCCGTTAATGCAGGCAACAGCGGGTGTAAAAAGGGGGGCGGTCGCTCGCGCTCTTTGTAGGGAGAGGAGAGAAATATAGTTTAACAAACTGTAGTCAGTCTATTACATTAAGGTAACGGACATCAACTCTCAGCCTTCTTACCTCTTCGGCGTCGGACGTGCGTCCAGTGCTGACTCTGCCCTCTTTGGCCCGGTACTAATTCCGGTGCCTGTGTAGTGGGGTTAGGAAGAGATGGGAAAAGGGGCTTAGACACTAAAAAGAGACAGTGACAGGAGAAACGTTACGTCCAGAGTGAGGGGGAGGGCAGTTTGTTATCCCAAATAGTAATCGTACATGTAGGTTCGAACAATCTCATAAGTGTGGAAACAACATTAAGCGGATAATTATATTAAATTAAAATCAGTGAAGAATCAGGTTGTTATATTTGGGTTACAAGATGTTCAAGTCGAATTAAGATATATTGCTAGCAATGCAATGTGGTGACAGTGTCTACGTTTGCTTAATGGTATGTCACCTGATATTAAGGATAACATTTGTGTGGGTGACATACAGGGTTCAGAGTTTTGGATAACAACAGTCATAGTTATGAACAAAGTAGAAACCAAATGTGGTTCCGTACATCCAGAATTCAGAGTTTTTAGGTAAATACAGTGATGGTTGTAAACTATATGTGGTTCTTGTGGATGAAGAACAATAAGATTACCTGTATTTATGAAGATTATTATATTCTGCTGCTCAGTGTATTACCTGTACGGCTTCATATGTAGATTTTGTCTGTGTCATGTGCACACAGTGTCAATAAAGTTGTATGATTGTCATAGGAGGATCTCATTATTTCATGAAGCTCAGCCATGGTATATTATCATTCAGTCCTTGTAAATATGTCTGAAGGCGATAAAAACCCATCTTTGCTCCTTTTCGAACAGCACTTTCTCAGCATTGTTATTCTTGATGGTTAGGGTTTCTAAGATGACCCAACGTAGATCGTTGACTGTATGTCCTTGCTCCAAATAGTGAGTACTCATCTTGGTCGTGCTCTTTTTACACTTGATATTGCTGCGGTGCTCGCAAAGTCTTTGTTTTACTTTTCGGCACGTCATACCAATATAGCGTAAATCGCATGGGCAGGTAATCATATAAATGACATGGGTGGTATTGCAGTTAGTATGGGATCTGATTGTCCATTTTAGATTTATGAGTATATACACATTTTAGGCACAGGGAGATTGAGTCGTTCGCCCAGAATCAAACAATTTTCGGGTGTGTGAATGCCAGGATTCGATCCGGGTCCCCACCTTTCAAAGTAAGCATCGGTCTGAGTCGCTACACAATTTGATGGCTTGTTATTGTACGTGTACAGCACGGCCATGGTAAAATAGTCTAGGTGTGCATTCTGCATAAAACTCTGAGCTCGGGTAACACTGACATCATTACTAATGTGAATACCTGTGCGCAAGGCACGATGCACGCACACTGAAGCTGAAACACACAGGCATGCAGCTGTTTAGAACGAGAAATCAAATGCACACACGAGGTTCAAGCACTTGCAGTCCACACACACTCTGCACAGAGAACATACGGCCAGCTCTGTGCATGTAACTCGCAAAAGTAATTCACACTGTCATTTCAGAAACCGCTCAGGAGGGTGTTAGCTGCGCCAAAAGGAAGACGAAAAACACCCAGAAACCACGCAATTTTTCTCTCTCACGGTAGTTTCCCTACTGCACAGAGAAAACAACAGAACTTAAGGGTAAACGTGTCGCACCTTCAGGATATTTAACAGAAGATCCGATACACTGTACACTATCCCTAATTTTACCCAAGAAATCCACAAGAAATTAAAGCTCAAAAACTTGGGTGCTGAATTAGAAAGAATCTTGGAGATATGATCGTAAGGCACTAACAAGCTACACAGACAGTGGTGGCTGGTGACATTTGAAAGTGGTGTGGCTTAAAGTTTCTGTCGGAGTGCACCGTGGCAAGCGATATAGACCTGCAGATATAGACACGTGTAAAGCTAGAAGCACAGTCCAATATACACACATTCGAGGTTAAACACACACACACATGCACCAACACACACACACATTCGAGGTTTCTCTCACACATACACACACACACTCGATGTTTCTCTCACACACACACACTTGCAGACACATACACAATGTATCTTTGTTTGGCATCCTTGTCTGAACACCTTTTCTCTGAACAAGTGTCCTTTACTGTGTTCCCCCGGTGCAAGGATAATTCTCTTTAGTGGCGTCAGCGAAAGAGATTCAGGTAGCTTGCTGACGCCAGTGAGGGGTAAAGGCCAGCCCACCGATGTCAGTGAAGGGACAGAACAGCTTACTGACGTCGATGAGACATACGAGGAAATAGGGGAGCACTCAGCAAAGTAGCAAACTGCAGAAATAAATACATTAAACAGCGTGATCGCAGCAGAATCGTGAAAGAAAAGGCATTCATAGCATTTTAAGTGACCAGATTTGCATATTTTAAAATGATGTCCAGGAGTGGAACCAGCAAGCACGAGAGGATCACAAATGCGTCATTACTAATAATGTTTTGAGGTAAAAATAAAATTTAAATAAAGCATTAAGTAAATATTGTGTGTTGCGAGGCGCGCTGCGGGGCCTAGTGCGCTAATTGCTGGAGCGCGAGTAATGGGAGACCACGCACATTACTGGTGTCGGCGTGACTGCCTTCGCAAGGCATGCCCATTTATTTTTATACTGGCGCACGCCACCGTCGTGGCGTACGCACAACGCACGTAAGTTACGCGCTCTAGCCCTAACCGCTAGAGCGCTGACTGCAACATCCCTCTCCAACTTGGATGACGAAACACCGTCATTGAAATTAACAGTCACTCACTTTCTTGGCACACGAAGTCTTTGAGGCGGCTGCTCGGTGGGGGGTTTCCCCTCAGTCCATACCTGGTGGTCGCCCGGGTGTTGGGGTCTGCGGGGCAAACATCACCAGCCTCGGGGGCCCCGGGGCTTGGATGTTCTGGCCCGGGTGCCGACTCAGGTCTGACCTGGGGTAGCTGGGGTTCGGTTCCAGTTCCGGGGACCACTGCGTCTTCCTCGTCCTCTCTGTCATGGTCACAGCAGTGTTCAGTTGCCTCGGGAATGCGCTTGAACCACGAGATGTTGCGCGTGGCCGACTCTGTTCCGCGCCGGGCCGTGACCATTGTCCCCCGTATTCGTTCTACTACCCAGCTCCCCGGCTCATACCGGGGTTTGAATATCCCTCCGGGCCTGCGATTTCTTATGAGCACACTGTCTCCCGGCCGACGGTGCGGTTCCTGCTGCCCCGTGACCGACTCACTTGCTGATTGCGGTGTGCCCTCCGCTGGAGAGTCTGTTCCTCTTGGAAAGGTGGCGGGGTCCACCCTGGGGCCGTAGGGAGTCCGTCCTGGCGAGCACCATTGAGCATGAGGGCCCACGGTGCTTGCTTGGTGGTGCAGTGGGGTGTGCTCCGGTATTCTCCTAGGAACCGTTGGATCTCTTGCTCCGGATCTTGGTGTTCAATGCTGGCTATTCGCATGACTTTATTTAATGTTCGCATGAACCGTTCAACCTCGCCGTTGGCTTGGGGCCACTGAGGGGTGATCCACCGGTGCCGAATGCCCTGGTGTGCGAGGAAGTCCCGAAACTCGTGGCCTTGGAACGGTGGTCCGTTGTCATTCTTCAGCTCGGAGGGACGCCCAAACATGCTGAACATCTTCTCGAGAGCTGGTTCTACGAACGTGAACGCCGTGGATGGCAACGCTTCCACCAGGGGGTATTTGGAGAAACTGTCCATGACCACTAGTGTGACCCTTCCGTCGGGGAGACTCCCGAAGTCTACACTGACTTTGTCCCAAGGGTGTCTCCCTGTCTCTTCGGTCACAATGGGGGCCGGAGGTTCCGGTCCGCTCGTCATTTGACACGCTGGGCAGTTCCTCACGGTGTCCTCCACGAGGGTGTCCATTCCTGGGAACCATACTTTTTCTCTCATCCGGGCCTTCATTTTCTCGGTCCCCTGATGCCCTTTGTGGGCAAGTATTGTGGCTTGGCGGCGTAGCGCTGTTGGTATGATGATCCTGGCCCCTCGCAGGACAATTCCTTCTCGCGTCGCGCTGAGCTCGTTCGCACTCGCCAGATTTGTTGCAGGTCTTTGCGTTCGTCCTCCGTCCACGTGTTGGCTGAGTGTAAGAAATTTGTCCACGATCCTCGTTGGAGAGCTTCCCGGGTCCGTGCTATTACTGTGTCTTGTTCCGTTGCCTGCCTGATCTCCTGGAGCGTCAGCACTTGGGGGCAGGTCAGAGCGGCTAAGAGATCGAGGTGTGCTTCGGCATCATCTTCCTCTTCCTTCCATGTGGGGCCGTGCTCTTCTTTGTCCGGATGTCGGGACAGGAAGTCAGCTGGGTTCTTGGTGCACGGCCGATAGGTGATGTCCATCTCATATTGCTGCAGTCCAATGGCCCATCGCTCGATTCAGGGAGGTGGGTGCGGTGCTGTCCCTTTGAAGAGGGGCACTAGCGGCTGGTGGTCCATCACGACTGTGAACGGGTGTCCGCAGACGTACAGGTGGAAGTGTCGACAGCCCCACCTTATAGCCAGTGCTTCCCTCTCGATCTGGGAGTATCTCTGCTCCCGTTGCTGTGAGCGCCTTGCTCGCGTACGCCAGCGTCGCCCATTGCCCCGGCTCTTGTTCCTGGGTGAGCACTGCTCCAAGCCCTACCGGGCTGGCATCGACGAGCAGCTCAGTCTTCCTGGCCAGGTCGAAGTAGACCAGTGTGGTCTGGTCGAGGAGCGCCGTCTTGATGGCTTGGAATGCTTGGTCTTCGCGCGGTCCCCACCGCCACTGGACATCATTCTTGGTGAGGTGTCTGAGCGGTTCGGCAATCGTTGCCAGGTTCGGAATGAACCGTCCGCAGTATGTGGCCATACCTAAGAAACTGCGAACCTCTGAGGCGGACGCTGGTGCGGGGGCGTTCTTGATGGCCAGGGACTTCCTTGGATCGACTTAGATGCCGTTGCTCGTGAACGTGTAGCCAAAGAACTCGATGCGTTGTTGGAAGAGTTGGCATTTGTCCTTGTGGAGTGTGACTCCGTACTCTTTGAGTCGTGTTAGCGTGGCTCGGACCCGCCGGTAGTGCTCGTCTACTGTTGTGGAGTGTATCAGGATGTCATCACTCACATTCATGACTCCGGGCAGGCCTTGCAGGGTGTCCCGAATGGTGTTTTGGAAGATCTCTGCTGCCGACGAGATCACGAAGTTGAGCCGTCGGTACCTTCGCAACCCTAGATGAGTGCTGAACGTTGTGATGTACCTACTCTCTTTGGCTAGGGTCAACTGGTGGTAGCCAGCGTTTAAGTCCAACTTCGAAAACCAGCGGGCTCCGTTGAGGTCGGCTATGATATCGTCCATGGTAGGCGTGATGTGCCGTTCCCTCTTGATGGCCTCGTTGGGCAGCCTCATGTCGATGCACACCCTGATTTTGCCTGGTTGACGGGGCTTCTCAGCGATAACCATGGGGGACACCCAGGGTGTGGGTCCGGTGACAGTCTCAATGACTCCCTGCTACTCCAACTTCTTGAGCTCTTCTTCTACCAGGGGGCGTAGGTGGAAAGGGATTCGTCTGTGTTTGAGCGCCGTGGGCGCAACGGCGCGGTCAATGTGGAGCTTGACTGGTGGGCTCTTGATGCTCCCTAGACCGGTGAACAGCTTTGGGAACTGGTCCAGTAGGTTGGCTGTCTGGGTGTCTTGAACTTTCCGGAGGAACGCCAGTAGCCCTAGGTCCTCGGCTGCGTGGCCGCTTAGGAGCGTGTCCACTTCCTGATTGATGATGTGTATGTCGATTGTTACTTCCGCGTCACCTGTGCTCACGGGTACCTTCATCTTCCCTACTAGTAGTAGGGGCACATCGCTCCCGTAGGCGTAAATTCGGGCCTTCGACGTCTTGAGTTCAGGTTTCGGCCTGAGGCGGTTGTACTGCTGCACTCCCATGACGGTGACTGACGCACCAGCATCGATTACTGCGTCCACTCTTGACCCTGCTACCATGATGTCACACCGAGGTTGTGGCCTCCTTGTGCTTTTGAGTGCTTTAGTGAATGAGACTAGGTACGTCTCCCCTTCATCGTCTGAGTCAGAGTCTTCTTCACGCAGCGCCTGCGTTGGCCTGCGGTTTGCGTCCGCGTGAGATGCCAGGGACAGCTGGGATAGTTGCCTCTGTGTGCCGGAAGCGCTCCACAAGAGCCGACCACTGAGGGAAGAGGCCGGCAAGGACCATGGTGAGGCAAAGTGGTTTGGGGTGCCACAGTGCGTGCACCTTTTCCCCTTCACTGGGCAGGGTTTTCCTGAATGTTCTTCGTACCCGCAGTACCCACACTGGGCTTGTGCCGACCTCCTAGGCGCCTGTCGGTGCGGCCTCTCCTGTGTCCTTACTGCGTCGGTGCGTTCTACCTTGATGGGCACGCCTGGCCCCGAGTTCCGCGTGATTGACTGCTCCATTTCTTCTGCACGGGCGTTGGTCAGATCGTGGGACCGTGCGAGCACCAGGATGTCTGCCAATGGGATGTTCGGTTGGCGGAGGATGAGGCTCCGCAGTTTCTTACTTCGGATACCGCATATCAGTTGTGCTCTGATCTCTTCTTTTGCCCTGTCCCCTGCGAGGTGCGTGTCCGCGAGTACTCTCAGTCGGGCGTGGAACGCATCCACTGACTCCCCTTCCTTCTGCCGTGCTTGTCGCAGTTTAAAATGTTCGAAATCAGGATTCATTTGGGGGTCAAAATGCGCGTTGAGCACTGCAACGGCTGCGTCATAGTTGTCCGCATTCCCCGTGTTGGGGAGGTGCTTGAAGAGCGTGTACACCTCCTCACCAGCATAGTGCAGCAGGAGGGAGCGCTTCACAGTGCCATCAGTCTCTCTGGACCCCGTAAAGTAATTGTTGAGCCGGCCAATCCATGTCTGCCAGCGTGGGGCGGCTGTGGCGGGGTCAGCTGTCTCGCTGAATGGCGGCATTACACCAGTTGGTGGGTGAAAAGGGACGGCTGGCGCAGGGCGGGCGTCGTCACCCATGGCTGTAAGAATGCAGAGGGGCACCAAGACTTGGAAGGCTGGACCACCGGGCGCGACCCAGGAAGGAGCAAGGAAGCACACGCAGCACACTCAGGGGAGGCAGATCCTGGGACAGGAGCTTCAAATGCACAGGCCACAGAGAAAAGCGTCCTTGGGAGGCATGGAAACGGGCAGACCAAGCGGGAATTTTCGTCCGCTGCCGCTGGGCGCTGTGATTGGTGCACACGTGCGCTCACCGTCACTCAGGGATGCACGAGGGGGTTCCAGCAGCGGGCCGCGTCGAAGCGGATCAGAGGCAGGCAGACGGGTCGTCAGGGCGCCGGTCGCGGGGCCGCCGCGAGCAGATCGGCGAACAGCTGGCAGGCAGGATGCACGGCGGGTCAGACCGCCCTCGTCGCCATTGTTGCGAGGCGCGCTGCGGGGCCTAGTGCGCTAATTGCTGGAGTGCGAGTAATGGGAGACCACGCACATTACTGGTGTCGGCGTGACTGCCTTCCAAGGCACGCCCATTTATTTTTATACTGGCGCACGCCACCGTCGTGGCGTACGCACAACGCACGTTAGTTACGCGCTCTAGCGCTAACCGCTAGAGCGCTGACTGCGACATTGTGTACAGGGTGCTTAATTCGAGTACAGCAAACTGAGATGACACATTAAACCTTGGAACAATCATAGCTTAATTCTCATCCCGGTTTCCCTATGTCACTAAACTCCGTGATCCTGGGGCGATTGTTTTCAACTACACGGAGCGGGACAAGAAAATAGTAATGTCGCCATTATGCGGAAAACGACGCAGCAGCAGAATTTCATAATTCCAGTGTCCCTATCCACAAGAAAGCATAAATTACGTTTCCTCCGTAAGAGAGTTGCAAGGGTGTGGCAGCTGTAATGTTGTTGCTTTTCATAGACATTAAATCAAGAAAAAAATGCATACAACGTGCGTCTCCTCGTCTTGCCCTCCCTCCCTCACCTCACACTACAAGGCAAAACATAATCTATTTTGGTGAAAGATGGCATCGGTGGGGCTGAATTATAGCATTTTCTGGAAGATGCTGTGGGGAGTACCTCAGAGCGACTGCCGGCTGCACTACAAAGCGTCTCTACCTCGGAGTCACTGCTTGCTTCAGCCAAGCGTGCGAAGAGCCGCCAACTAGATTTACCGAAGTTTTATTGTAGTGTGTAGTGTGTGCACTCCGTATCGTATGGGAATAGTGATGCAGGAGGAGATGAAACGATTTGCCCAGGGTCACACAGCTTAATGGGGGAGAGAAGCTGGGACCGGCAGTCGCGGCTCGCAATACTCGATGGGGGTGGACTCGGGTGGGGACAGGGGGAGTTTTAAATTAAAATAAAATAAAAACTTACCTGACAGGCCTCTGCTCCTGGGCCGAAGTCCAGCGTTGGCGCTCTTCAGTTTGTGAACAGGAGCAGCAGCGTCACAGGACTCCCGCCCTGCGTTCTTCAATTCCGGCCGGCTGCAGCTCTCCTTGTGTCATTGGGACACGCAGCCTCCCTCCCTCCCCTCCACCAATCAGACTCTCCAGGCGAATCTGAGCGCGCCCCATCTGGGCCATTTTCTCTATGTAGGCTGCTGCATGCAGCAGCCTACATAGAGAAAAGGGAGAGTGGGCGGTCCTGCTCAAGGGTAGGGGGGGAGTGGCTTGTCCACTGTTGTGCATACGGACTGTTTGATCGGCCCCAGGGCCGACCAAACAGTCCCTATGCACAACAGTGGGCAAGCCACTCCCCCCTGCCCTCAAGCAGGACCGCCCACCCCCAACCAGGCACTTCTGCTTTCTCGCAGTGCGAGAAGGCAGAAACATAAATGGTAGTTATTACCATTTAGGTTTCTGCCTTCTCGTACTGCGAGAAAGCAGGGGGGCGGCACCCAAACGCCCCTATGGAGGAGCCGCCACTGTACACAGACTATTATTAATAACTGTTTTGTTTTGTGATTAAACAGCTTTGGAACTCTTCAAGAGTTTCTGCATTGCTCGATGTTCTTGCTGCAACCATAGACCGTACTCCAAAAATGATAAGGCTTGGGTTTTCAAAGTGTTTATGAAGTCCGTATTTCATGACTTCTTGCAGCTGCGGCCGGCATGACTCGCCAGGAGATTGTGGGGGAGGGGGGGGTCGTGTAAGAGTTCGCGGGTGGGCGGGGGAAATTAAAAAAAACACGTACCTTAACGCCGGGTCCAGTGCTGCCACTGTTCCTGCCGGGTCCCTCATTTTCCTGCTGCTTTCATGTAGGAACAGAAAGCAGCCAGCAGGCAGGCTCCCTCCCCTCTCCTAAGTCAATCACAACGCTGCAATGGCGGCATTGTGATTGTTGAGGACGGCACGCAGCTGGGTGCCTATGGGGAGGCCATTTTCTCTATGTAGGGTGCATGCCCAGGGGGCGACCAAATATTCTGGCCCCACAACAGTGGGCAAGCCACTCCTCCCTGCCCTCGAGCAGGACTGCCCACCTGCTCCCCCCAACCAGGCACTTCTGCTTCCTCTGAATTCTGCCTTGTGTGAGTCTCTCCATTTTGGTAAATACAAATCTTTGCTATTTTGCATTTTACACATAAGGTGAACTGGTCTGGTAGCTTGGGATGTGTGTGTGTCTGATAGAGACAACTGTGTGCAACATGCAGGTCACCAGTGTGCCTATTTAAAAATGTTATTTTCAACATCTTAAGTAAGGTTGAATAGACACGCGGTTGGTAAATAACATGTTGTATTTTCAGACAAAAATATATAGGATCGTTTTCCTAATAGTGCTTAATTTGAGCCGATGGTTGCCGGTATACAACATTTCAGGTATTCACAGGGAGATCTGAAGAAGAAGGGAGATTGATTGAGTTCTCTGCGAAAGAAAGAAACCTAACCAGATAAGTACATGGCCTTCTGGAAAAGCCTATTGATAAGAAGGGACTGGGAGATAGTGGTGAGTGCTTCCAATAGGCATAATAAGCTAAGGGTTCACACATGGGCGTTCGCAAGGGGTAATAAGGGGTGGCGCTTGCTCCCCACCCCGATTTTTCACTTGCGCCTGGAATTAATCACACATATCAGGAAACCTCCAGCTGCCAGGTGATCATCTCCTTTAAGATATTCCGAATTGCGGCTTTGCGCCACAAAGGCTGCAGGCCAATTGGAAGAAGGATTATATGCGCAGCGGCCTAAACGACAGCTCTGACTCGCATCATTTGTAATAAAGCTAATATCTTGTTCTTCCCTTGCACTGGTTGGGGGACACTGCAGTGATGTCAGACCCAGTGCATGTGCTGCTTGGCTTGGCCATGGAGAGATTGCCCTTTTTCTTGGCAGTAAAAGGATGAATCAAACCTGGGATTGGACAGCACTACCTGCTCATCACACTTGCCCACATTGAAAATGGGTTCAGCAGGCCTTGCAGCAACCGTACTCTGCCTTGCGGAGTCAGGCCTGTCTAAAGCTTTCAGCCTTTCCCACTGGTGGATTTTGAGAACCGAAAAGTGAATGTAAAACTCTGAGTCTAGATGAGACAGAAAATGTATCCCCTCGGTGAAGTAATTTAGGTAGCTACAGAATCCAGCTAAGTCTTGCCCAAAATGTATGGTGCAAAACCACCAACTTTAGTGGGAGCTTGATGTAATTTGTATCTGACTTTTAGGAGCCCCATCAGCTTCAACCTTGAACCTTATCCTGATCCCCTTGGCGAATCTTTCCTACACTCTATTGATGTATAACTGACTCGTGCAAAGGTAGCAGTCAAGCACAAATGGATATTTCTCAATGGTGCTTTACTTTTTCCAAGCACCTTTTGTGTTAAAATGTCAAACATTGATATCTCTAGTTCTCCTTATTGGTATTTAACCTTTTTGATGTCCGGTTGCTTATTACATTTTCTCTTCTTTCCTAAATTGGTCTGGGAATTTTATGTTGTTGGTTTCCTAAGTTTGAAACTGTTGGTACTGTTTGAAATTAACACATATTTTTCTGTGAAAGTGTCAAAGGTTTTGTGCGATGGCAACACAGCAGTTGAACAGAGTTTCAACGAGATTTAACCAGGAATTGTTTATTAAGTTGAAAAAGTCCCCTTCCCAAATTTTATCCCAAGTTCTGACAGCTTTTATTAATCTTTCTTCCTGCCATGTTTATGTGGGAACAGGGTTGTTGGGGAAAGCATTGCTATTGAGTATATCCAACACACTAAAGTAGGTCGTATAAAAGAAGGGCATTTAACTCTTACCATCTGATTGCAGTGAACAACGCAGGCATTGGGCAGATTGGGCCAATAGAGAGCATCAGCATGGACGACATGAGGAAAGTCTTTGAGACCAACTTCTTTGGAGCAGTACGGATGATCAAGGCAGTGCTGCCGGACATGAAGAGGAGGCGGGCCGGACACATAGTAGTCATTAGCAGCGTGATGGGGCTACAAGGTAAAATAACTCTGTGGCTGTGCTCACTCTTTTGAGTGAACAATCCTGTGATAATGTGGCATAATGTTAAACCAATCCCCAAACTGTTTCATTAACAATTCTGGGGCGCTTACATCAATAATTCAGCCAGATTTACCATGGACTTAGACTGAGGGCATGATTCACAAAGGGCCTCCGCACTCGTGGGGGGAGAATCCGCAATGAGTTTAGTAGTCTCCAGTCAGCAAAAAGTATCTGGTTGGCCAACCATTATTGTGTGGAATGAACTCTCTATAGAAGAATGAAATTCCAGGCATATCACTCAATTTAACAAATTCTATCCTGGAGAGAGAATAAAAGATAATGGCATGTTTGAAAATATGTATGTATTCTTCTGCTTCTTCTTATTATTATTAGAATATGGATTACAACTTGAATGATATGTCAGACTAGAATTTAAATGACATGAAAAGCTATACTAA
Source organism: Triturus cristatus (assembly GCF_964204655.1). NCBI lineage: Eukaryota > Metazoa > Chordata > Amphibia > Caudata > Salamandridae > Triturus > Triturus cristatus. Next base: position 113,618,164 of record NC_140586.1, read on the forward strand.
AATTAAAATTACACATGTAGTTACATCTTGCTGTACAGATGTAAAACAATTTTATTACATTAAATTTGCAATTACAATTTAAATTACAAGCACAGTTACAGATTCCATTCCATTTACAGTTACAACTCAAAGGGCCTGTTTCACAAAGGTAAGTACTCTTTTGAGTAAGTTTGCACTTACCTAGTAAGGTTACTACTTTTGGTATTCACAGATTTTGAGTGTAAACTTACTACAAAAGTCTAAGGGCTTCATTATGATGGCGGTTGGATGGGCATCCGGCTGCCATTGTTTCGGGCACAAGACTGTCTGACAAGCAGTTGGTGGTCCTGATCGTCCAATTACAATATGACCGCTGTGCAGACAGTCATAAAATGCTTTTTACCATTGTGGCTTGTGCATCAGGCAAGGAAAAGGGCCACTTCACAAGCCGCAAAAGTAAAACGCATTTTGAAAACATCCATGCACTGTGTGCCAGGCACCATGTGGTGCCTGGAACACATTGCATGGATGTTTGGGGGGCATCCCATATGCTTCCCTGCCCACATAGCAGAGTACTACAGAGGATGGCGACCCTGCTGGGGGACCCCATAGTCTGTTTCCAACAGCGTTTTCATGACGGTGGGATTGCCATGAAAAAGCTATCAGAAACTGACATCCTAGTCCCCATGGCGGTTCCTCTGCTGGCACCACCTCCACTGAAGTGATTAAACCTCTGACTGCCACTCTGATAGACTTGTTGAGTCTGTCGGAGATGGCGGTCTTTTCCCCACCTGGTGAGCTCTGACTGTCAGTCAGACCGCTACCCTAGATGTCAGGCTGACTGTCCTACAAAGAGAACAACTCCAATTAGCATACCTCCCTCCTGACAGTACTTCTGTATCAAATGTATACACTACAGAACACCTCAAGCCCCCTTAACACCATCAACCTCTTCCCAATACACCAGTGCAGTAACAGCTGGCAACTACGGGGAGATGGAAGGTGGAAGCCTGAGCAGAAAAATGAATAAAGACATTTAAAAAAAACTCCTGAATGAGCACAACGTCCCCACCCCGGACCTCCATAGAAAGAGGAAGCTGGAGCCTGGAACTCACTTGACCAATCAAAGTGCTGCTCTCATGCTGTGAGATCAGTGCCCTGATTAGAAGGAGCGGCCCCACTTAGCGCTCCAGAGCTCCCTGGATGCCTGCACTGACTCTAACTCAGCTGTGTTAAGGCAGTTAGATTAGAGATGTTTAAAGTGCGCATGTGTGGCTGGCCGTCTCGGGAGAGCCGGCCAAAAAGATATGCACACTTTAAACATAAGTGCTTAGGCAGTTAAGCCTCCTCCCTGCTGCTGTCACTCAGCAGCGACCCCACCGCCGTCCTGACGCTTGGCTTAGGATGAAGTTGAAAATTAAAATGGTAATACATTACCATTTTATTTATAATAGGGTTTGGGGGAGATATTAGGTGGGGCGACGCTTCTCCACTCCAATGGAGGAGCTGCCCCTGCACCACATGGTGTAAAGAGTTCTTCCTTCAGACGCCATGGCAGCGTTGCTATTTTGTTGTAAATACAGATTGGCATAGGAGTTTGCATCTTGATGCAAAGATATTGTGATTCAGAAATATCATTGTCAAGAATATTGTTTTTCAGGTAGGTAATAATGATGTTGAGAACATCCTTGTTGTTAATATCCTTTTAATACTATAGGGCCTGATTTTGATGGCGGTTGGACTGCATACTGACAGGCCGTCAGTGGCGTTCCGGCCACTGGCAGCCATTTGGTCCATCCACCGCATTTCAGTGCAGGCAGTCAGATCCACAGTGGGCGGAGTACAGACCGCCGCCTCTGACAGGATCAGTGGTCCCATCAGGGTGGCGGTCGAAATCACAATGCTTCGGGACTACAATATCCATTTCCAACAGCCTTTTCATGTCAGTAAGACCGCCATGAAAAGGCTGTTGGAAACGGATTTTGGGGCCCCCTTCCTTTGTGGGCCACTGTAAAGTAACCCAGGGGGCACATGTAGTGCCCTCACGCACCCCCATTCACCATATCACATGGTGGATGGATACGCAGTAAGTTCTCCTTTACACCCCTGTTTGTGATGTGGCCCCTTTCCTAGCCAGAAAAACAAGATGATGAACGGAGTGCTGAAACTGTTTGACCACCAAGCCCCGGTCACATATCCGGGTTTAATTCATTGTTCAGTGCCTTACTATGCCACTCCAGTTTGGACCCAGCCCTATGCAAATCAGTCTTGACCCTGCTCCTCATGGGAACAGCCCAGCCAGAACTGCCAGGCCAGGTCCTCTGCCAGCACTCTGTAGTCATGTTCAGCAGCACCCATAGACATTCCTGTATTTGAAATCTGACACATTGTGCCTGACATATATCTACATCCTGCACCTCTGCTATCACATTGCTTAGATTCATGCGTATCTCTGCCAATGCTCATCAATCGTGCAGCAGTATTGTTTATTTCAGTGCTAACTAGCTGGCTCGCCACCACACAGACCAGCACTACACATTCAACAGCAGATTAAATAACATCCTCTTGTATTTACCCAGGTACTGGAAAACAGCACCTTCGCACCTATACAGCACTCTGACACTGCAAATGCTGCCTATGTTCTGCTACTGGTAATGCTGTTGAAAGTAAACAGAAATGCATGTCAATGACGTCATCTCAATAAGAACTACTTTTTTATTTTTATGGATCTGGCATCCGGAAACAGACAGTTACACATATTTTCTCCAGTTAATCCATGTGCTAATTCCACAGAAGAGGGTTAAGGTGATGCTGAACTATGCTATGTAGTCAATCCCTATTCATTTTCTAAAGTGGTGTTTCTTTTTAAAAAGAAACACGCTAAAAGCATTCTCCACTTGTAATGGAGACACCATTAAGGTACGTTGGGCAGTAATGTGAACCTTTGCAAAAGTTCTCCCACCGAGACCATTTTCATACAGTCTAGTATTAAATGCAGATACTATGTTGTAGTGACCTGGGGCAGGGCACTAGGACCCTGTAGTGGACTATGGGGACACCAAGGGAACCGCACACCACATCCGGTCAAGGATGTGCGAGGAGAGAGCATAGGCAGATGTGCATGGGCACAGTACAGCATAATATATCCAAATAAAGAATACAACATCCTTACCTGTCTCCCGTGTATCTGTGGGGCAAAGACACGACATATGTCAATACCAGAAAAAATATTTTGCTATACATATTTTCTTTTAAGAGATCCAAACTGATTTTTTTATATTATACACACATTTCATAAACATTAATTTAGTAGACCTCACACTCTGTGACTGAGGCCAGGCAAATTGCAGTGTTCTTCTCTTCTAAATAAAATAAAGGTGTTATATGAATTTAGAAGAAAAAATCACTACTTGTTCAAGAACTGCCATTAACGTATGTAAAAATGCAAGTACTCTAGTGTAGCCCTTGGCATCACATACCGCTGTTGCCAGGGAAAAACAAATACTGTCAATTATCTCCTTATCTAAGACACTTTAACTGCATTGCAGTGCCCTGTGTGTTCATCCCCCCCCCCCCCCCCCAGCACAGGTTATATTTTATCCCATTGTAGCTTGATACTTTGTGTATGTTAGTGAGCCTTTTCAAGCAGCCACACTGCTGTTGGTTCAGGCAGCTGGACAAACAACTAAAACAACCCTAGCTGTCTGGCCTGTCTGGAGAGGAAGCACATAACTCTTTCCAGAAATCCAGAACTCACAGGAATCTGCTCATGCCCCACCAGTGGTATGTCCCAGGAGCTCAGTGTTTTTGGAGATCCAAGATGAGCTTACAAAACAGTTTGCACATTTTGCACAACTACAAATTTCACACATCACTTTTTGCCTTTATGAATCTACGTATGTGCAAAATTCAGCCTTACACTTCGAGGTGGGCGGAGTTTGCTGAGTTTTACTCCATGGAATTCTGCAGATTAAAATGAAAACTCTGCAGATTCTGCAGAGTTCTGCAGAGAAGGCGGAATCAGCAGTACATTCTTCTGAAATACAGTAGTAAGTGATATAGCTTCATCAGCCGTCTGCCAACATGTTTCACAAATCAGCCAGAAAGTGGCGCTCTGAGACTGCTGCCTCACCTGTCCAATGGTACCAATGTGGGGCCAGTGATATCTGTCAAGTCACAGGCTACCAGTGTGCCACTCTCTCCTCCCATTCATCAGTGCCTTTCTCCTGCTTGCCCGCTGCTCTGCCGGAGGAAGCCCTGGTGGGGAGCCTGTCTTGTGTTACTGGGATGCCCTTCGGCTCTATTGTTGTTATGCAGCAGGCCGGGGATGTGAGCAGCTGATGCTGCTCAGTACAGACCACTTCTCGCTGAGCAATGGCGACAGCACCCTTATCCACATGAGCCCCGGAGAATAACGCAAATCTCCCCTTCATATTTCTTCTTGTTCTCAAGGGAGATCCTGGGGAAATCCAATAGCACTGCGGGGTCTCAAATCAAACCCTTATAGCTTGGCACCTATTCTCTAGTAAAGCTGCAGTAAAGCTTGTTCACAACCAATCATGAATGCGTAAACATTTTTTTTATTGGTGTGAAAACCAGATTACCTGACATTCGCTGGATAATCTCAAGTGGCGGTCAGCACAGGTAAGCACGGTGAGGCAGTGAGACGTGGCAGGGCGTGGCAGAGGGGAGCCGACAGACGATGGAATAGGTGTTATTTATTTATTTAATTATACCTATTCCATCATTGTCGACTTCCCCCCTCCCACCCTACCCTGCCCTGCCTCACCGGGTTTACCTGTGCCGGCCGCCGCTGATAAACTCTTTTTAGTGATTGGCTAGCAGAACATTCCTCGCTATTCACTGGCTGCTGAGCATTACATACTGGATGATGGCTTGTGATTAGGCCTGGGCAAAAATTTCGTTCCGTTCACGGAAATTGCGATAATTTGACATTTTCGCGTTGCGCGGAGAGCGCGAAAATGTCAAAATTTCCGCATTCCGCAGCTTGGCGATAATTTGTTTCTTGCTCGCGCTGTAAAATAATACATTCTCGCGCGCGCGCGATCGCCTTACCTGAATCCCTGCGTTCGCCGACAAGTTTTCTTGATCCGGTCACGTTCTCCATGAGATGTTGTATTGTTTTTAGCCATTTGCGCTGTCTTGCGACAGTTCGCACCCGCAGTGACGTCATGCATCGCGCGATCACGTCTTTCTTCTCGCGATCATGCACCGCGAGACAACTGAAAACAAGATGGCCGCGCCCGCGAGCAACCACATGGGTAAGTTGGCGAGCCGCAACCATGCAGAAAATCTCGCGAACATGCGGGAAAAAAACTTCTGCATCTTCGCGATATTTCCGCGTGTTTGCGATAATTTTTAACATTTTCGCGATAATTTGCTAAAGTGGATTTCGCAAATTCTGCCCACCCCTACTTGTGATTTGGTAGTTGCATGTTTGGTGGTTCGGATTTGAAAAGCGCTTTCCACTTCCTTCAGTGAACGGTTTGCCTGACCCATCCATCATGGAGGACTCTGAGTGGAATGCCCGTGTTCCTGTGCCCAGGTCAAATGCAGATTTACTTTGCGACTCGTATGAACGGGTCAGTACTGGTGAGCAAACCCTTGGATAACAGCAACTTAGTGCTGTTACCTGGCTGGGTGGGTACTCAGAATGGGAAGAAACTGGCAATGAGTGGTGAGCCATTCTGCTTTGCCGCGCTACCATTAGCCACTGATGTGTGGAAATATGGATTTTTCTGGTCAGTTATGTCCCCTATCTTGGACCCCAACGGTTCTATATGCATGTCACAAGTACATGTATGTTCCCTCCAGTTCCAGTTATGAAGACGCAAATACATGTGCGTCCACAGTCAACATGTCCTCTGTCAGATCCGCCATGAATAGGCCGGATATTCCATTCTTAAGTACAAAAGGCCACCGGCTTTATATGGTTCACTTATGCTATTCTACAGTCCAGGCAAGTAGGCCCTGATTCTGTCATCGAAACTCCTCTTGCCTTCTGCCTCTGAAAGCTCCAGTCTGAGCCTGCATCTGTGACCATGAACTTTGTCTCATTCTCTGCGCGGCTCACGAAGCCTGACATCAGCCTATTCTCTGCCAAGAACTGTATTTCACCTTCGAATTATCTGCTTCCCCCTCAGCCGATGCATTCCTGCCTAGTAGCTTAAGTAAACATTCTTCCAGTTATCGAGCAAAAGGCCGGCTTCTCTGTCCTCATGCAAGTAATTCATAGCCTTGTTACCATGGAATATTCCTACCCCCTCGCATTTAGTGTAGACACTTAGACGCTTGTACATGCACGCACAGTCAGTATAGAATAGATTCTGTCCGAGAGTCCTTCTTTTATGGATAACATAGTTCTTTAAACATAGGATGTTAGATATGATTTGGGATTAGGTTGACTTGACCCCCCAGACTTCTTGTCTCCACATGTAGAGCTAAATGTCAAGTCCCCTTCACCCCCTAGTTACACGTCAATTACACGTCAGACTGCTGCGCGCGCATCCATGCCAAGTATTATCTTATAGATCCACCTATACATGACATCACAACCAATTATGTTCCTTTTTTTCGCCTTATTACACCCATTTCTGGTTACGCAGAACAACTCGTCATTTTCCTTATCAATTGTTACGCCTACTGCATTTACTTCATTGTCATGTATGTACTATAAAAGTCATTTCTTGTCAATAAAGTGTGTGCTTCACTTCCTGAACCTTCGTGGTGACGGAACATTGGGAGCAACCGATTATAATCGAATTAATGGAATAAAGCCCATTCCGAACCTCTAATACCACGGATTCTGCCTCTCATTTTATTGAGCTATTTTACTATGTTCCTGTATCAAATTCAGTCCCGGTAAAGGAAAAATATTTACCACATGATGGCGCCCGAACAGGGACACTTTCTCATCTCACGCGCCGGCGGTGCGTTGCAGGCCCGGTCTCCTGCCACAGCTGGACGGACAATAACGCGTACCAGCAGGATTTCCTGTATCTCCCTCCGGTCAAGCGGGGGCGACTGAGACTGCGATCAACACCCAGACGAGGCGGTGAGAAGTGCGAAGTATCCCGACCAGAGCCTAGCTGAGAGAGCAAGATCCGAGGTATACAGAGACCCACCAGTCCGAAGTCAAGCCCAGTGTCCGACGAGTCGAGTCGAGTCGAGTCCAGTCCGGTTCAAGTTCAAGTTACTGAGGCCTTCCGTTTCCGAAGCTACCCGGTGAGTACCATTGCTGGGGAGGCATTTCTGACGTGCACATAGGTTGTGCCGGTCAAGACGGGTTTGGGTACACAAATCCGGTCTGCACTGTTTTAGCAGTGTATCTGTACTGTTTAGCAGTATATCAAGTATTCCGAAGTATTCCGAAGTGTCTAGTTATTGTCTAGTTATCGTCGAGAATTAAGCTTGGTGATTAGTTATGCAGACGATCATCATTGTTGTTTCAGTTAAAGGTTTAATGTTTAATGTTTAAAGTGTTTAAGTATGTTCTGTATATCGTGGTATGAATGACTGTTCATTATCGTGTTTATTGTATTAAGTCTGTTCAAATTCAAGTATCAGGTCAAAATCAAGTATAAGGTGAGTTCTCAATATGCCGCTCTTTTCGAAATTAAGACAGATCACTACCAGAAAAGGGGTTCTCGAAGAAGCCGTCCCTATTCCTCCTAGGGACACTCCAGGGCACTTTATGTATCACAAACATGGCTTAGACGCTATATTATTTCTTGATTTATGGGTAGACTACACCAAGGGATTACCAGAAAGTCAGAGGTGGCCCACAGCGGGGACCTGGGATGCAGAGTGCATCATGAAAGTCGAGGAAGAGTTATGGAAAAGGAAAGTCAGACAGTCACAGAAAGACGCCGTTGAATTATGGCGTAAAGAATCACATAGACGAACAGAAAAAGCACGTAGACAGGAAGAGAAGAGTAAAGAGAATTCCAATAAAGTTCGAGAGAATCTATTAATTGAGGAAGGTATCCGAGTGAAATCAGAACAAGTAGACAGACAAAGAAATGCCCTTATGAATGGTATGTATCCCCTTCTGGCCGAAGGATTACCTAAGGCTACTCCAGAAACACCAAAAGACTTGCCACCCCCATTGTTCCCAATAAAGGTACATCCTAAGGGGCATCCTAGAACCGCAGAAGATGTTTTTCTTTCCTCATATTTAGATGACGCAGCTCCCGAGTATGCTAATTCCGCCCCACATAGACCGCATACCAGGGAGGTTCAACGCCAAGATCCAGTGCCCGTATCCCTACAGCAACAAATCGAGTCACAAGTTCCGGCAAGCACATCTGTTTCTGTATCCGCTCCTACAGCTACTTCTATGGCTGTGTCCACACCTGTAGTTGCTGTGTCACGTTCGACGAATCCTTTTACACCCGACGCCCCAGATGGGGCCGCGGGAGGAGCTACCAATATCTTTTCTACGCCACCCAGAATAAATAAACTTACTTTTCAAGAGTCAGCGCATTCACGTACACCCAAACTCCTTAGTGCCCGTGCGCTTAAGGAACTTCTTATAGATTGTAGATATGACCCGGTGCCTGGAAAGGAGGACGAAATGACCCTAGCATCATTGCGTATCAGACGAGCCGCAGTGTATTTAGCGAAGTTACCAGGAATGACTGCGCATCTAGATAATATATATCATTTTGTCCAAACAGGGCGAGATCCAGAATGTATTTACAGAGCTATGGAATACCAGAAAGTAGAGATACAGGGGGAACTGTTACGTTTCCTCATAAACTGTGTGATCAGAAATCAAGACCGACCGGGGGTAGACCCGGAAGCAATGAAAATTCTTACAAGATGGAGCCAGAATATATCAGAAGGGAGACATGATAAACAAAATTGTATAATAGCCATGTGCCGAAAGATCCGTAAAGAAATAGAACGCCTACACGAAGAGCGATTAGAGGTAGACGAGTTCGAACAAAACGAGGAAGAAGGGTCAGGACTGCCCACAGGACAGTCGGACACCATAGCCTATGTAGGTAGAGGAAGATCTTGTAATAGGAATCAGACTAGATATCATACTGACTCAATACATCCGATATGTCCAGATAATAACAGGAATTTTCAAATACCTATAATTAATATAAGGTCTAACGAGCATTCGTTCCAAACCGCCGACAAACTACTCCGAGAACGAAGGGGTTATCATTTCCTCGATTCTATGGATGAACAAGATTTAGCCAGGGCAGCTGTCCATTGGGTGGACAGTCCCGGAAAATATAGTGATGATACAGTAGTACGCACATTTTTGAATCTTACCCCAGATGAACAAAGGTTAGCTGGGATTTATATGATTCAACAACTCATTATACTATATCGGAGTCAGCATTCGGACCCTGGTCCCTTGCCTGACATACTGACTGAATTACTTATAAATAAATGGAGAGGTCCAGGTACTGAATTAATTAAAGAAATTCTAGAATCAAGAAAGCAGTATATTCTTTTTGTATGTTCAGAACATGTTCCATTGTCCGTCAAGGAAAGAACTACGTATCACATAGATAGACAGAATCCCTTACGAGAAGTGCACCCAATAAAGGGTGAGGACAATCAGTTTAAACGCGTATTTGTATATACGCCCATATCGAAAATAGAATTGTTACAAATGAAGAAAGTGGTACCCAGTCATGACAAAGACCCAGCGGGTTTTCACCGAGAAATTAAAGACATGTTACTCATGGGAGAGTATACCTACCCCGACATTATGACAATATTAAAGGTATTGATGCCTGCTGGCATTTATGAAAAACTCAAGGAAAAAGAGTGGGAGGTAGGAGACCAAAAGATAGAATGGTCAGTGTTAGAAGCTGAAGAAAAGGCCCGAACTGCAGGAGCAGGGCTTGGGGACAAAACTAAGGCATTACCAGGATTACTAGTACAGGTACTGCCGCGTTTATTAACTACGAAAAAGGAAGATTGGGGTACAATTTCAGCCTGTAAGCAGAAGCAAGATGAAGACACTAGTGATTACTATGCCCGATTTGAAAAATGTTTTGGTATAAATAGTGGCATAAAAGCAAGTAGCGAATCATACCCACATCTGTTTGTAACAAAATTAGTAGAAAATGCTCTGCCCCCAGTAAAGAATAGAGTATTAAAATTCGAGAGTACCTGGCAAGGTAACACTCCATCACAAATGTTACAAATGTTACAGTACCATCACAATAGAATTAGAGAGGAACAAGAACATGAACACAGACGCATGAAAGACACGAAAATGAAAATGTTAGTTTCCCAGACAGTTCCAGCTGAAGGGCATAAAAGGGGTATGACACATTCCGATTCAGCAGGACCTGTAAAAGGGACATGCAATTATTGTAAAAAGCCAGGCCATTACGTACACGATTGTCCAGTTTTAAAACATAATATCGCCATAGGTAAAACACAAGAAAGATCACGGCCACTCAGACAAGATCAGAATGAACAAGGAGCTATGCAGCATGCCCAGGCCATGCCAGCCGCACAACAGCCAATACAGTTTGTGCCAGCTGCACCCCCATTGCCTGTTGCTGCCACACAAACAACAACACGACAAATGTATCAGACCGCACAGTATGAATATCCCGAGTATCAGCGTTACGCATGAACAAGCCTAGAGAGGGAAGTTGACTTACCCCTTATTGAAATCCCAGTAGACCAAGAAGGACCTTATGTACATAGTGAATTATTAGGCCAAGATAGAAAATTTCTACTCGATACAGGGGCAAGTCGAACGACCATAAAACGTAGTGAAGTTCCAGGGGCACCCCTCTCAGGCTCACAGAATATTTCCCTTGGTTTTTCAGGAAAACCTATTGTTAATGAAGTGTCACAACCTCTGCCACTTACGATAGGACCTTTGACCCGAACTACAGATTTATTGCTTACTAAATCATGTCCAGAAAATCTATTAGGAATAAAAACGTTAAAAGCTCTAGGAGCTATAATATGTTGTTCTCCGGAAGGAGTAAGATTGTTTTTACGTGATTTTAAAGGTCACTATGTGTCTAGAGACATGGATCCCCGATTACAGATTTTACCTACACGTCTATGGGCACAAGGCCCTACTGATGTTGGATGCATGAATATTACACCATATCGAGTCACATTAAAGGCAGGAGTGGTGCTACCACGAATGCGACAATACAAGTTACCACCAGATGCTGTAGTGGCTTTACTACAAATCATTGACGAGCTCATTGCCCAAGGAGTAGTTGTGGAAACAGACTCCAATATATGTAATTCACCGATAATACCGATTCTTAAACGAACAGATCCGAAGGCCCCGCCAGTATATCGATTGGTTATTGATCTGCGCGAGTTAAACAAATGCATTGTGCCACAATTCCCTGTGGTCCCAGATATCTCGTCATTACTGACAGCTATTGATTCCGAAGCGACATTCTTCACTGTAATCGATCTCAAGAATGCCTTTTTCAGCGTCCCAATAGATCCGGAAAGCCAATATTTGTTCGGATTTAGTTTAAATGGACGTAGCTTTAAATTCTCACGCGCACCTCAAGGATTTACAGAAAGCCCCAGCATCTATAGCCAAGCACTGAAACGAGAACTTGACAGTATCCACATGCCAGTTAACACTGCTCTGCTTCAATACGTCGATGATCTGCTGATCACCGCCCGAAGCGAACCTGAATGTGAAAAAGCATCACTGACAGTTTTACAATTTCTAGCCGAAAAAGGGCACAAGGTGTCCCCTTCTAAGCTGCAATTCTGTGTCCAGCGAGTTATTTATCTTGGACACTCGCTGTCCAAGGAGGGAAGGCAGCTTACACCAGACCGCATTCAGTTAATAGCTAACATGCCAATACCCAAGACACAAAAGGAGGTGCGGGCTTTCATAGGCCTCACTTCATACTGTAGACAGTGGATCCCGCAATATGCATTTCTAGCAAAACCACTCATTCAGTTGACAACCCAGGAGGCAGCCACATCGACTGTTCTCCCTTGGACTCAAGAACATACACAAGCTTTTGAAAGCCTAAAGAAAACTTTATGTCAAGCACCTGTTTTAGCAACACCATGTTACAGAAAACAGTTTACACTCTTTGTTACAGAACGCGAAGGTACTGCCTTGTCAGTACTCACACAGGATCAAGCAGGAGCACACAAACCATGTGCTTATTTTTCTAGTACATTAGATCCCGTAGCTCAGGCTTTGCCTGCATGTCTGAAATCAGTGGCAGCGACAGCTTTAGCAATCAGACAAAGCGATGCCATAGTGTTAGGACATCCATTGACAGTTCAAGTACCACACGCAGTAGAGGTTCTTATAAATAGAACACAAACACAACACTTGACCATAGCACGACTTACAGGGTATGAACTTACATTGTTTCAGCCACATATAGAAATAAGACGCTGTAACACATTGAATCCTGCCACACTTTTGCCAGTAACCGGAACAGACCCACTAGCCCATGACTGTATTGAAGTTATTACTGTAGCGACAAAACCCAGACAAGACTTGACCGATGTTCCATTGTCAGATCCAGACTTGACATTTTATGTAGATGGTTCATGTATGAGAACAAGTACAGGAGAATTAGTGGCCGCTTATGCAGTCACAACAGATACTGAAGTCATTGAAACTAATCGTATAAATACTTTGTCAGCTCAAGCCGCAGAGCTCATCGCTCTGACACAAGCCTGTATTCAAGCCACGAATAAAAAAGTCAACATATACACTGATTCACGTTATGCATTCGGAGTTGTACATGACTTCGGCGTGCTGTGGCGAGAGAGAGGTTATTTAACTTCCCACGGTGCCCACATTCAGCACGGACCCCTCATTCATGCCTTATTAGATGCAATACATCTACCTACTGCAATATCAATTATGAAATGTAAAGCTCATACGAAAGTTACTGATATCATTTCCCAAGGCAATGATCTAGCCGACAGAACGGCTAAACAGACTGCTCAAACTCAAACTCCCGACATGACAAAGACAATAGTCCCGATGCCGACACATTGTATGACAGTTAAAGATCCTACTCTTGACGTAATTGACATACAGACACATGCTACACCAGACGAAATAAAGAAATGGACTGAATTAGGAGGGATCCAAACGGACCAAGGATGGATGATGAAGGAAAAGTCTGTATGGTTCCTTCCTGATTCAATGGTCCAAGTTATAATTAACACTATACATAGTCCGGCACATCTAGGAGAAAAAGCTATGCTAGACAGCATTCAACACATTTGGTTTAATAAACATTTACGAACAGCAGCCAAACAAAAGGTCCGTACCTGTATGATCTGTTGCCAGTTCAACCCAGGAAAAAGTGTTCCCGTAGAACAGGGTGGATTTCATCCTCCTGATCACCCTTTTGAAGTCCTACAGATGGATTATATCCAGATGGAACGATGTCGAGGATTCAAATATGTTCTCGTAGTTGTCTGCGCTCTGTCCCGTTGGACAGAGGCGTACCCGGTTTCAGATTACACTGCCCCGACTACTGCCAAACAGTTGGTTCGAGAATTCTTCCCACGATACGGTTTACCACGTGTTGTTCACTCAGATAACGGCCAGCCGTTCTCATCCGAATTAATGAAACATGTTTCACTTCTGCTAGGATATCAGTGGAAATTCCACTGTGTCCGACACCCCGAGGCAGCAGGTCTCGTAGAAAGACATAACCAGATTCTGAAAATCAGATTGTCCAAAATATGCCGAGAAAAAGGTGTCGACTGGATAGTAGCATTACCAGTTGCACTTTTTTACATGAGAATGGTAGCACACTCTAGAACAGGGCTATCCCCGTATGAGGTGATCTTCGGTAGACCACCAAATATGTGGGGGACGCCTGTACCACGCAAAATAACTGATATTGACTGTAATATGCTGACAGATTACTTGGCTTCCTTGATGTCTGCACTACAATCTTGTCGTTCACAGGTTGCTGCAGCATTTCCCGACAACACTGAGGTGAAACCCCATGACATAGTTCCGGGGGATTTTGTGTTTGTGAAAAATTTCGACCGAAAGACTCAGCTGGAGCCCAGGTGGAAGACACCCAAGTTGGTTCTGCTGACCACAAGAACAGCCGTGAAGATCGAGGGCCGCAAGGGTTGGATTCATTCAAGCCATGTCAAGAGATTTCATGGACAATGCTCGGATATAGACATTGTGCCCTGCACTCCCTCACAGACTGATTCAAAACTTCCTTTGGTGGAAAAAACTGAAAGCGAACTTTACAAAGTTAAGTTAAGGCCTAGGACGTCAGACGGTTTGATTGTTTAAGTCCTCTCCTAGGTGAAGCGGTTGAATCTGTCTCTGACATGTATCCTCTAGACCTGAATCATGAACAGTCGCGAAAAATGATGAAACGACAGGCGTATTGTAAATCACTGCGTAGCCATTGTATAGGGACATTATTAATTTTGTTTTCCTTAAGTCTTTTAATAATTATTACCAGTATGTTGTTGCACATATATTACCCTATTGCCAGAAATGTTCACAATGTTATTGCAGAACATTCTTTTAGTGACTTACCCCCGCATGAATTGTCCTATAGACTTGCGCTGCGCAATAACACTTTCATTAGTATGTTACATCATTCCCATCAGACTAGTAATGCTACTAATTGTTGGGTGTGTGGCCGACTCCCTCCCTATCAGAATTATGAAGGAGTCCTGCCATTCTTTCCACACCCATTTACACACAATGGCTCCTGTGGAGCATGGTTCAGTTTAATCAATTCCATAGACTCAGACACAGCAGTTTACCAAGATCATTGGATATGGGGAAACCTGAACCTAGTTTTACTCAAAGTCTGCTACCCTGACAAGGAGGGTCGCCCCAAAAGAACAGGAACTGATCTAGAAAATGAAGTGTATGGATTAGGTAATTTTACACCTAATCTCATGATTCTAAATGTCGTATCCGAAGTTGAGCTAGTCTTACCCACCATGTCAGTATTCCCAGCAAAAGGTGAATTGTGTGTAAGAAAGGTTGGTTCCATACATATGGGCCATAGTCAATGCACTACTACAGTAGAATTCAGTGATCAAGGCAAATCTTCATTCAGAGCTTATCGCCACTCCTACTTTATATGTGGTCAGACTGCATATATGCGTCTACCTCTAGATTGGGATGGTACCTGCTACATAGCATTCCTTTTGCCACCTGTTTTCCTAGCTCCTCCTGATTATTATAGAAATATTCATTTAGTACACAATAGAGAGCGGAGAGATCTCCCAATTGTCGATTATACTGAGACGGCATGGGACAAGTATGTAGATTTCAATAAAGGCATCTTTCCCTATATAGGTACAGTTACCAATAGTAAGCTGATACGTAGATTAACTAGAACCCTTGAAGCAGTAGTGAATGAAACTATTTCCGCCTTAGGCAATTTAACAGAAGAGCAGTCTGCTATGCGGATTGTTGTGCTTCAAAATCGTCTTGTCCTTGACGTCATCCTGGCTGATAGAGGCGGAGCTTGTAGGGTCATCGGATCAAGCTGCTGCGTATTCATACCAGAAAATTCGCCATCTGTATATAAAGCTATAACTCGCCTTCACAAGATTGTAAGCCAGATGCACCAGAACCCAGGCACTTGGACTTGGTCCAGTTGGTTTTGGAATGTGATATCAGCCTGGGGATGGAGAGTTCTATCCTTCCTAGGTATTGGCCTTCTCCTACTATTCAGTTGCTGTCTATGTCTACAATGTGGACCAGCGATTTGTGGTCTGTGTGCCACATCGTGTATTCCACCATCAAGATTTCATTCAAGATTCCGGAAGAAGAAAGAAGAACAAATGATGCTATATGAACAGATCAATGGATTAATGAAGATTGATATCTCTTAACGGGCAAGTAGGGGACAAGGAGGGAATGTGGAAATATGGATTTTTCTGGTCAGTTATGTCCCCTATCTTGGACCCCAACGGTTCTATATGCATGTCACAAGTACATGTATGTTCCCTCCAGTTCCAGTTATGAAGACGCAAATACATGTGCGTCCACAGTCAACATGTCCTCTGTCAGATCCGCCATGAATAGGCCGGATATTCCATTCTTAAGTACAAAAGGCCACCGGCTTTATATGGTTCACTTATGCTATTCTACAGTCCAGGCAAGTAGGCCCTGATTCTGTCATCGAAACTCCTCTTGCCTTCTGCCTCTGAAAGCTCCAGTCTGAGCCTGCATCTGTGACCATGAACTTTGTCTCATTCTCTGCGCGGCTCACGAAGCCTGACATCAGCCTATTCTCTGCCAAGAACTGTATTTCACCTTCGAATTATCTGCTTCCCCCTCAGCCGATGCATTCCTGCCTAGTAGCTTAAGTAAACATTCTTCCAGTTATCGAGCAAAAGGCCGGCTTCTCTGTCCTCATGCAAGTAATTCATAGCCTTGTTACCATGGAATATTCCTACCCCCTCGCATTTAGTGTAGACACTTAGACGCTTGTACATGCACGCACAGTCAGTATAGAATAGATTCTGTCCGAGAGTCCTTCTTTTATGGATAACATAGTTCTTTAAACATAGGATGTTAGATATGATTTGGGATTAGGTTGACTTGACCCCCCAGACTTCTTGTCTCCACATGTAGAGCTAAATGTCAAGTGCCCTTCACCCCCTAGTTACACGTCAATTACACGTCAGACTGCTGCGCGCGCATCCATGCCAAGTATTATCTTATAGATCCACCTATACATGACATCACAACCAATTATGTTCCTTTTTTTCGCCTTATTACACCCATTTCTGGTTACGCAGAACAACTCGTCATTTTCCTTATCAATTGTTACGCCTACTGCATTTACTTCATTGTCATGTATGTACTATAAAAGTCATTTCTTGTCAATAAAGTGTGTGCTTCACTTCCTGAACCTTCGTGGTGACGGAACATTGGGAGCAACCGATTATAATCGAATTAATGGAATAAAGCCCATTCCGAACCTCTAATACCACGGATTCTGCCTCTCATTTTATTGAGCTATTTTACTATGTTCCTGTATCAAATTCAGTCCCGGTAAAGGAAAAATATTTACCACAGATGTCTGCCTATGTTACAACCTGCAGTCAATAATTCAATCCTCTATGCTCTTTCCTACACATCCTTTACCTGCAATGAAGCATGCTCGTACAGTTTGTAAGTGGTGAGGGGTGCTATTTTGCGGTTGATGTTTGAGGCAGTACCTAATTTAGGAGTGGTTCCCGATAAACTTCACCACACGGAACGGCAGAGTTGTTCCCGAAACTTTGTGCTTCAAGCGGAACGCAGAGTAAGCAAACTCTGCTAACTCCGCAGGCGGAACAAAGTGTAACGCCCACCCCTACTTTCATTGCACTGCCAATCTGTGCTAATGCAGATCATGGAAAGAATTTGGGAACTATTGGCTAGATATGCTAAGATAGGATTCTCAAAAAGTGTTTTCAAGTTGTGCACTGACTTTTGTCAATCCAATAGTTAGTGAGGTAGGGCACTCATTGCAACCCTCAATGTTTCACTACTATCACAAGGATGGTGGCCTGTTGCGGTCAGCAGACCACCAGGTCTGTGGTTGCTTTTAAATAAAACCATAATTGGTTTATGGAGCCCATTTTCCTTGACAGACTCTTGTGGATCACTGCCTACTCCTAATTATGTTTTGTCAGCATTCACAAAGGGGGCGGGTGGATGGGAGACCACTTCCAGTCTCAACTGGATTGCCATTACCTTTCTGTAGACAGTAAAATATTAATGTTTTTGGACCGGATTTTGATGGCAGAACCTTACTAAATCCCATTGTGAATTGCTGTTTGGAAGGGACACGCTAAACACTCCACTTTCAAATAGCGATTTGGTTTGTACTCACAAACTCAAATTGTGACGGACTTGCTATTTAAGTTTGGTGCATAACAAAAAGCTATTTTGCAGGTGCAAAGGATCCAATTTAATAAATCGGATCCTTTGCAACAGCAAAATGGCTTAGCACTAGGCCTGGGCAGTGAACTCTTCTTTGTTTGTGGAGTTTACGGTGTTTTCTACACTCCACGAAGCATGCAGAGTAAAACAAAACTCTGCTCCTTTTCCTCACTCGCACTCACTAACATCAAGTTGGCATGTACTTATGAGGAAAATCCACCTATAGGTGAAATTTTACCTTGTTCGCGCTCACCAATGTCAAGTTGGAGTGCGCAAGCAAGAAAATCCACCTCCCCGCAAGATTTCTCTACACGGGTGGTCGGATTTCTCAACGCGGGCGGTCGTGGGTGGATGGGATCGCTCATGTTGAGAAACCTACTGTTCACGTTGAGAAAGCTGCTGCTCGAGTAGAAAATCTATTTGAGAGGTGGAAAAGAAGCAGCACTCTCAGCGTTACACATAGTGTTGTTCGCGTTGATATTTTCCAGTGTGGGACAAACATCCAGCACTGAAAATCAGCACAAATAGGGATGACCAAGCGCACTCCGCTGCTTGCGGAACTCCGCATAGCGCAGCAGAATCTTTTGGTCACTTCCCAGAGTTCCACATAGCGAAACTGTGAACTCCGCCCAGGCTTACTTAGTACCTCTGGCCTATTATCCATTGCCTGTTTAATTGCACTCAACTTACTTGCAAAAATGTAACTCATGTTCCATTTGCAATTATGACATCAGTATATGTGTATGGTCACAATTCAGAGTGTTCTTGTTTTTTAAAATATGTTATGTAATAAACAAACTTTCTCTGTAAAGATTTATCTGTAATTTATTTGGTGTTATTTGTCTCTCTAGGGCTCATTTGTAATTAATTCGAAGCCTAGGAGAGCGCAGAAGTTACAATCTAAACGAGTCTCCAGGCAAATCTTGCTCATGTGGAGCACTTGGTCTTAGATTTTACCCTAAATATCTGGTAATGTAAGAGATAGGCACTAGCCTTAAAGAAACTAGCAATTATCTTGGAATGGGAAACAGCCTTTACGTTGTACCTTTACCACGCATTTTTTACCACACATAGTTTTAGAACGCATATGCTTTTTCAACATATGCCTTTACCACGCATTTAAAGTATGTTCGGGGGTGTGAGGATTCTCCCCCCACAAATACATTGTTTACATATATAAATATATATATAAACAATGCATGGTAAAGGCATACATTGTGAAAGCATATGCGATCTAAAAAAATGCGTGGTAAAAAGTGGTAAAGGCATGCAGAGTATTTCCCTGCGTTGTTCCGTCATACAACCTCTCGCAATAGATGCATAGCTCACTGGCTTCTTAAAAAGTTTGGAGATGGAAGGCATAAAAAACAACATTGATTGTTCATGGCCATCTCTTCTTTTCTTTTCAGGGGTCGTTTTCAATGATGTCTACGCCGCATCCAAATTCGCCATGGAAGGATTCTGTGAGAGTCTTGCAGTCCAACTTCTAAAATTTAATATATTGTAAGAGGGAATTGGTGTTTGTGTGTTTGTTGTCGACATTTGAAAATTCTCATTAGTTTTCTTTCTTCAAGAGGACCTACCATTGGTATATATACCAGTACTTCCGATAGCACTGAGGTAAAACAAAATGGTGGCTATTGAGACAGCTTAAAGTTTTATCAGTTTACTAATTCAGGTCACTTTGTTGTGTTCCAAAGGGCAATCTAGGCCATGGAGGGTGTTAAAGCGATGTGCATGCCGTGCGGTGGGGAGCCGCAAAGATAATTTTTTAGTCATAGGTTGATGTTGACGGACATGCAAGAAAAATAGTACTTTGATTTGCATACAACCTGCAAATCGACAGTCAACATGCTTCACGGAGTTTTATAGAAAACCACAGAATTTGACATTATTATTGTGGGATAGAGATTGGACTGTTGATTCCTTGGTAGATCTCCAAAGTATTCATGTAGCAGTTTGCTGGTCGTGTTGTTTGGACATACAGGTTCTTGTTGGTACTACTTTGATGCTCGTCCATTTCGGTCGACTCATTGTGTGATGCACTCATTCCTGTGTCAGAGAGGATGGAGGTGGGCTAAATCTTGCACTGATGGACAGACAAGCATGAGTAAAGCATCCATGGCGTTTCATGTGCACTTGGTCCTCATGGTTAAATTCATAACAATGCGCTGTGGTTGTTTGGTTGGCATCTGGCGTCGGGAATGTAGTTGATCTATTGAGTAAGGATGTCAGGTTTCTGTACTCTCATTGTCACTATAAACGGATTTGCTGTTATTGCCTTCTCTTCTGAAAATGTCTTCAAATAAGTTTAATATGAGAAGCTTGGCCCTGTTTTTGTGGGTGAGCCGAGGGTCAGCATTTTTTATTAGAAAATCCCTTTTATCATTCACTTGACTCCTCCTCCCGATCTTTCGTGTTACAGGACTGAGGTTCAACCTACGTGCCAACGCAGCAGCTCTTGCTTTTACAATAAGAAAGAGAGGGAAGTAGCCGTGGCGGCTCCTCGAAGGAGTGCTGCGGGGCGGTAGGGCGGGGCGGGGGAGGTGCAGGGTGGGGGGTAGTAAACCCCGGCATACGGCCGAACGGAGTTAAGTAAATAAATAAATTAATAAATAAAACAAATTATATTGCGTGCGCTGCATCGCCATTTGGCGTTGCAGCGCACGCAATGTAATTCGTTTTATTTATTTACCTAACTCCGTTCGGCCGTATGCCGGAGTTTACTAACCCTCCCCCACCCGCCTCACCACCCCGCAGCACTCCCTCGAGGTGCCGCCACTGGGAAGCAGTTGTATAAAAGCATTCTTGTCATCCAGGATGATGTCACTTTGCAATGAAGGTTAAATCAGTACTAATAATCTCAAGGTTGTTCTGTAAAAACTAATCCCTTCTTGCAATGCTCAAAACATGGGTCCTATTTTTCTCATCAGAGTCAGAACTATATGATGGATGAATTCACTTCCAGAAGCAAACACCTCAGTTCCCTCTTTTTTTCTTACTTATTAAGTTTCGCCCATATGAATGAGGAATACATATCTCCACTCTTCCCTCTATAATTCCCAGAGTTGTTCACCAAAAATATAAATTAAAGGCAGTGCTTGATTTGTAAAAGAAAGAGTGTTAGTGCCCGGAGCTCTGTTAAGAAGCCCCAGCCTTAAACGTTGGCGCACGTAATAGCAAGGCTGGCAGTCTTAAATCCACCTCTTACCACTTTAATCTACTGCCAGACACTCCCTTACACTTTATCTCTCTTGCAAGTTTCTGTTTTCTATCTTTATGACGGTTTTCCATCTTCCTCTTCCTCTGCCTTTCCAATTTGTGCGTTTGCCCTCTCTTGCTCTTTGTAAACACATGATTTGGAAAATTAAATGTCGGCCCCCGAAAATAGGTGCTGGTGGCCCGACCAGCAACCACGGGCACTGCTTTGTGGATCAAACTCGCTCACAACTCCAGCGACGGCCCGTATAGGGCGTGTTACCGGGGCGGTGACGTGGGGCAGAGGAGGGGAAGGAAAACTAATTTTGTTGCGCGCGCTGCATCGCATTTACCTTACTCCTGTCTGTCGTATGTCGGACGCTACTACCCCCCCACTCTATCCCTCCCCTGACTCACCGCCCGCAGCACTCCCTCGGTGAGCCGCCACTGCTGGTTTTGAAACTCTGGACCACTCTCAGTGCCTCTGACTCTTACCCCAGGTCTCTGAAATGAATTGCAGGAGGCACAGGGAGGCTTCTAGAGAGAGAGGGGGGGTCATGGGGGAAGGTAGAGAGAGAGAGCGATCAAAGAGGAAGGAGCGGGAGGGGAGAAGGAGACAGAGAGAGATTGCCCGAGGAGACCAGGGCAACGGGGCTAGTTTGGGCATTTTTCCTAGGGCTACTTTTGGTTCCCCAGTCCAGTCGTGGCGACAAGAATGCGCGAGATTGGGTGGGATGCAAATTGCTAGTGAGTAATAACAAATTACCCCACTGTCATTCTTACTCGTCACATTCCAAACAGTGTGAGGCTATAAACAGCAGCAAGAAATGGTTTTACAAACAGACCCGTGGTTACATATGGTAGAACGTATTGCTCTGCCTAGATTTTGTTAACCAAAGAGGTAATCCAGACATGAGAGGGCCTCAAGGCGCGAAGGACGATGAGTAAGCCTCACCAACTAGCAGAACAATCTTTACATGCTGGGCTTTATGGCCCTCTAGGGGGCTAGTATGGCTCTTTTGTGCAGTGCTTAATTTGTAAAAAATTAAGTGCCAGGGCCCAATCTTGGAAACCCACTGCAGCCTGCCCCAGCCATACCCTGCCAGCGCAGCCAATGGCAGTGCCAAAATAACACCTAACCATCGCACTCTTAAAAATGTGATGATTCAGGCTATTTCAGGCCTAACAAAGATATAATAATGGCATGAGAGGATGGTATTAAATATTTTAAGTGTATATTGACCTAATATACACGGCTGATGTGCTCATCTCAAAATTGAAAAGACCAGTGTCACCATGTGGTGGACTGTCACTAGAGCCCGTGCTGACAATTAAATGCTGAGCACCGGAAATGACTGGCACATTAAAGCACTGCTCTTGTGACTGGTATGGCCCTCTGGGTGGCTAGTAGGACCCTCTGGATGGCTAGGAGGAATAGCACTCGATACAACACATGCCATTACAACGCAAGTCGTATCACAACGATGCGTTGTTACATCGCATGCCATTACAATGCAAGTCATTACAACGCCTTGCTGTGGGGGGGGCGCTGGAGTTTGGAATAGTATAATTTACTCTTACAACTCCAGTGTGTGCAACAGTAGGGAAGGTGTTGGATTGAAAATCCAACAAATCCAACACCTTCTGCCACCTACAGCAAGTCGTAGATGTTGGGAAGCTGAGACTTGAAGGATTCTGGAAGGGTTTTTTTAGAGGGAGGGGATTGGGTGGGGTGAGTCTTTGGGGGCGGGTTTGAAGAGGGCATAGGTTTTCTGCAACTTTTGCTATTTTGTGCATTTTGTTTGTTTGTGCACTAGATTCAGAAGATTTTGGATTTGCTTTGCAGTAGTAAAGATTATGGTAATTATTATGCAAGGACAGAATGAAATGGATAGATTTTTAGCACACACTTACCCTTTAGCATCATCTATATAGAACATGTGTATGGTTTGTCTCCTTGTTCACAAAGCAGCTGAAAGTCATTCTCCCTCTCTGGTCTTCTGGCCCACAGTGTGTCCATGGTGGAACCTGGACCCGTCAACACTGAGTTTGAGATGAAGCTCATGGAGGAGGTGTCGCGTTCAGAGTTCCCTGGAACTGATGCTGACACGATCCGTTACTTTAAAGAAGTTTACCTCCCTGCATCTCATGAGATCTTTTCCACCATGGGGCAAAACCCTGACACCGTTGCCAAGGTAGGTCCATGCAGTGCACCCTGCTCAAGTAAGCAGAGGCTAAATATGCCTTAAAAAGACTTGCTCTTTTGATACCAGAAGTAAAAATGAGGAGCGTTTTCCAATTGAGAAGGATTATTTCACTTTAAAAGACTCAGCATCAAACAGGGAAAGTGTACTTTAGGTCCCATGGTTATGCAGCTCTTATTGCTTTTTCTAAGGATTACTGCAAGAGTGCCAATTGATGAGCTGGTAGAATTTGGGTAGTGACTGGATTGAACCAGCTATACAAAACTCCACAAGTGTGGGAGAGGTACCCTCCTGACAAAAGGTACAGGGTTAAATATCATGGAAAACAACGAAAGATCCCTCTTGTGATACACACTCGTATTTTCACATCTATATACTCATCTTCTTCAGGGAAAGCCTCTTTCATTTACCATCCACTTAGCTATCTAAACACTGAACCCTGTTTAATGTAAAAATGTATGTTTTATTTAATATAATCAATCCTCACAACACAGAAAGATACCATTTTCAGTATTGTCTTCATGTAATCACGTTTGTAGAGTGGCGGAGAAAGGGGGCTGGGCCTCTGACCGGCTTCCAGGAATCCTCCTGTGTAGGACTTTCAGGAGGAATCAGCAGGGCTTCTTATCCCCCATGGTCCCACAGAGTAAAGTGGATTTCATCCCCCAACCAGTAGTGCACCAGGAGGTACGTTTGCAGAGTGGTGGAGAGAAGGGGCATGCCCTCTAGGGATCTCTTAGCAATCCTGCTGTGTGGGACTTATTGGAGGTAACAAGAGGGGTAGTTGGCTCCCAAGGACTTCCTTGGGGGCCAAATACTTCTCCTGCTACCTCCAGTAAGTCCTACACAGCAGATTGCTGAGACCTCGTAGGAGGCCACACCCCCTGTCTCTGCCACTCTGCAAACGCACCTCCTGGCGCACTACTGGTAGGGGTATGAAGTCCCCTTGGCTCCTAAGGGCCCTTGGGGGACAACAAGCCCTTCTGTTACCTCCAGTAAGACCCACACAGGCAGATTGCTGAGACTTTGTCAGAGGCCACGCCCCCTTTCTCGAGCTCTCTGCAAAGCCGGCAGGGACCACAGGGGCCTTCAGGCTCCCCCCACGGTCCCCAACTGGAAAAACTGGGTGCCCTGGGTGGGACCAGGGCACTCAGTAGTGTGGCCAGCCCCGGGAGATGAGGTCCCTGGGGCCAAAATCAGCCTGGGAGGGGGGCCGCGTGGCCTCTTTTCCATGTGTATAACAGTTTGTTTTTTTGTTTAAAAAAGGACAAGCCCTGGGAGATGGGGTCCCTGGGGCAAAACTCAGGCCAGGGAAGGGGGACCACACGCCCCCCGTTCCTTTATTACACATCATCAGTGAGTCTTGAGAAATGCAGCGTGTGGTCGTAAGCAGTGCATTGCGGGGGTGTGAGTTATAGTTAGCTCACTAACTATAATGGCTGAATTTCTCTAGTTTTGTACGAGTGTCACCTGAGCCTAAATATAACATCTGTATTGTTTTTTTCAGTGAATATATCTAAATATATCTATATATTTATATAGATTACCTACTGGCGGTCGCCAGTAGGTAGATATAGTTAGGACCTATTTTCCATAGGAAATCCGCAACATTCTATTTGGAATAACTTTGGCGCCGGTTGACGAATCTTCGCGAAATTATCAAAACATTTGGCCAGCTCCGGTCCGCTCCTATCCTGAAAGTTTCACAGTGATTCGTCAAGCGGGGGCCGAGAAAAAAGGGGGGTCCCAAAACTCATTTTTCCCATGCATTTTCCCATAGGACCTTTAGCCACAGCTACAGTCTGAACTGCTGAAAGGAATTACACCAAATTTGGCAAAGAGGTAGTCCTCAGTTCAGACTCGTGCCTTTTGCTTAAATGGTGTAAATCCGTTCAGTAGTTCCTCAGAAAATTACAGTTAAAAGTACATATATATCTATGGCCTCGGAGGATCCGCGTACCCTCCCGATCACAAGCTGAATTTTAATTGGCTGCCAGCACTCTGAAACAGGAAGTGTTGGCAGCCATCTTGTGCCTTGGTAGAACTGAGACACAAGAAACAAGAAACCCCCCAAAAAAGTCGCAAAACGCGAAAAGGGGGCAGGGTAGAAACACCCTGACCCCCTAGGCCTGCTCAAGGGGTCCCACAAGGACCCCCAAGGCCCCAAAAAAAGCCTTGTATAGGCCCTGGGGACCGCCACCCCCCAGGGCCGGCTCCTGCAGTGCAATTATATATTACATAATGTACATAATTATTTCCAATCACATACTTACTTTAAAATTATTAATTAATTATTACTTTATTAACTTACAGCCCTAGCCCCCTACAAACCCAACAACCCACTACAACAACATAAAAATTGCTATTAGAAGTTAAATAAGAAAATCTAACTCACTTAAAATTACAAACTATTAAAAACAATTCATATCAATTATACTAACATTAATAACGCATACAATTAATACATAAATGAAAGCACATTTAAATAATTAAAGAACAATATTTTTTACAATTATATTATTGAAAACGATATTAACAGAAATATTCTTACCAAAATAAATACTTATCTAAAAACATGATATTCTTGACAACGATATTTCTGCATCACAATATTATTGTATTTCAATACTTTTTTCTGATAGTTTTGTCTCTTGATATAAAAAATCGATATATTGTCCACATACCGGCACTGACACACCCGACACTGAATTGGCACCTAGTAAAGGAAGGTCAAATATTATTTTTCCCACGATTCATGGCTTGGCTCTACTCTTAGCTAGCGTTGAATCTGAGAGAGCAATTACCACCTCCGTCTAGACAAGTTTTATACCTCCCTTCCCACCAGCACAAAACACCACAAGGCCCATAGAATGTTTTCCTAATCCTATTCCATTTAGTAATTCTGCTCTCCCATCTGCCACACCACTACTCCTGGAATCTTATCCTAATCAACAAATGTCAAGATCATTGTTAGGATGGAATTTAGCAGGGATTACACTATTACCTATTAGCTTATTCGACAACCTGCAAAAGAATTTCTGAAAGCATGTTTAAGGCCATTTGACATCATAGATAGAAGATAACAATGTCAACTCCGAACTCTAAGCATGTTTTAGGTCACAAATTGAAACTATTGACTGGATCTTCGGGTTACTTATGACTAGATGGAAGATGGTTGCTGTTGGAAGAGGTTCAGTTTTCACTGCTTTCATTGATTTGTGAGCAGCATTAGACCTGGTCCCAAGGGCAAAACTGTTGGAGGTCTTAGCAGACATGAAAGTCCCAAATAACTTGCTGAATATAATAATTTACTTGCATGAAGGGAATTATGCTAGGCTCCACCAGGAACTGTCTGACAATATAGATGTAGCAAAAGGTGGTTGCTAAGGCTGTGATTTGGCCCCTACCGTTTTTCTCTGGTTCATAAACAAAAGTATAGGCTGCTTGTTAAATCGTGTTAGTGACCATGGCCAAATATAAGTTGCCAGCTGATGACACTGTGCTGCTTTCCAAAATACGCATGGATCTTCAGACGCTTATGGATAGGTTCTTAGTGTTTTTCAAAACAATTTGGACTAGAGGTAAACGTTCTAAAGACCAAATTCATGTTTTATTCTCAAAATAAACGATTGGGTAGTACTATTGAATTGGGTGGTGCTTCTCTCAAGAGAGTATCGGAATTTGACTATTTGGGGATCAGATTGTCGAATAAGAAGTCCTGGGGATCCCAAATCCAAAAAAGTAATTCATTAATCAATCATAGAGTTTTTGCCATCCTAAGGTTTGCCAAGAGAACTCCATCCTACCCTATTTCCCCTGTGACACAGATTTACAGTGCCCAAATCAAGAGGGCTGCTTTGTACGGCGCCAAGCTGGAGCTCACGTAACTGCTCGCTTCTTGGTGTAGGTGAAAACAACTTTATAAGGGCTGTTGCATGTCTGGGGTGAGGCATTCCATTTCTGCTGCTCAAACTGGATCTCGTCCTCAAGTCGCTCCTGGAAGAGGCGAGATTGTTACACTTATTGTACTGAATATGGGTTTGGTCAATAGATGCCTTTAAACCATAGAGAGAAGCCTTAAGCAAGGTCATTGCTTTCAAAGATTCATATAAAATCCCTTGGCTGGTGCACACTAAACAGACCATTTGCCCAGGGCTGGGTAGCCTATGAAGTGCCCCCACAGCCATTAATACCAATGGACACATTTTATTACACTTAGGGAGTTCTTTGACTTTGTAGCAGGATCAAAGCCTTTTGTAACACCCATAAAAGACTTTGAACTCAAATACATCCTGGATTACCTACTCCCCACCCCCAGGCATGTTCCTTTATCCGTAGTTTCACTATGGTTCCCTCCCACTGGCTATCTACACCTCATGGTGGGCCTCCTCGACCGACAAGTCAACTCTTTGCCTAGTTTGTTGTTCAATGGACGAGTCGGCGGATCACTTCCTATGTTTTGTATGGCATATTCCAGACTGAAGGTAAGGTGGATTGCCCTAAAGTGTTGGGCTTTGGGTCTAACTGATTAATTCATTGTATCGCATTAATCGTATTAATTCACTAAGTATATGCAATAGTGGTCTTTGCAGTGACTAAATTCATCAATTCTTCATGGTCGAAGCACCAGAAGATTTTCTACTCTATTAGATCCTAGTGTTTGAAACAGGAAAGGTAGCTTTTTAATTAACTTCGTTTGTGAACTTGAAATTTGAGTTATTATCACAAGGAAATTGCTGATTTGAATACAATATTTTATTCTTCGTCGTTTTTAACTTGATAATATATGTAGATATTGTATTTTATGGGAATGTTTTGGGTTTTGTACTTAAATTCGACCTGACTATACATTTGGAATTTGAATAAAGAGACAACTGGTGATAGACAGCTGAGAGGCAGAAAGAGGCAGGCAAGGGCTGTAGGAAAGATACAGCTTTGAGATGGACAGGTACGACAAATAATAGAGATGAAGCTGAGAAAGAATTGGCAGATAGGTGGGAGAGGTGAGATGAGTGAGTGAGATTAAAAATCATTATAGTTATCGTCATTGTGTTTTAGAGGACCTCTAAACATAACGGTTAGGGGACACTAATTCCCCCACATACCGTCACCTGCTTTTAAACATCATATAGTTACCTTTCACATTAAAAAACACAATGAGGATAACTATAATGATTTTTAATCTCACTCACTCATACACGGGCCCCCACTTAGTTTAGAAGTGCATCCCTGTCGTCAGGTGTATGCCCGCCCTCTATCAAACCAAGGTTTTAGAGGGCGAGGACTGGTCAATGATGAAGCATGACACCAGGTGGTGTGTGAGACCAGTCCGTTACTTTTTGTGAGATGTCCCCACTCACAATATAACTCAAACCTTATAGTGGTTATCACTTTAGGAGCAGCTCTTTTGTGGTTAAACATAAATAGGACTATGACTGTTTTGTACTTTCCTTACCTACGGCAGTTTTTCCCATACTATTTCGTGTGGCTCAAATTCTCTCCATAGAAACTAGGGCCCAGAAAGAGTTTATACAAGACAGGGCAGTAGGCAAAGTTGCCGTGCTAGGTAGTGTGAACTGAAGAGAGCAGAACTGTGCCATAGCTACAAAGAGGTGGCACGTTTCTGCTTTCTCCCTGCACAGGTGCACTTTCAGCATCCAGGCGCCCTTGCACCATTTTGCAATGGTGTCTGATTTGTGGTCAGCATAGTTTATGTGCAGGAATGGGTCTTTTACTGCACAAAAACTATGCTTTAAGGCAATTTCCTCTTTGTGTGTTGCAGAATGCAGCAAATACACAAAATGTGGTGAGAGGAATGCTTGCAATAAGTCTAACCACTGGCAATCGCTCGGGGTAGCATGTTGTATGTCAGAATATGGATAACAATAATATTGTCTGAGATATATATTTAAATATTGTGACTTGAATTCTGTTTACAAGCATATGGTTCCACTGGGTGTCGATTTTTTATTATTATCGACAAGGGGGTGATCATTTTGTAAATTATATTTAGGCCACAATACTTAAGTCAAACAATTTTTAGGCCACTATATTCTGGTACTATACCGCTGAACCGACTGCAAGTTCCAGTTGAACAGCTTATGCAGTGGACAATGGGATTGTTTTTGTAATTGGGTCACTGAGATGCATGTTTGTACAAATAAATGAAGTTGAGGTTCTCCTATACACTAAGATTTCTGAATTCAGCTTTCATAAACTTCAGGTGGCTTGGGTATATGTACTGCAATTTGGAGTTTGGAAATTATATAAATCCCTCCAGCCAGGCTTGGGGGTGTTTGATTATTCGTTGCTTCCAATGTTAAGGGTCTGATGAGATATTGAATTTTTGAATCTGATCCTCTGTTCTAGGCAACCGTCAAGGTGATCAACATGGCCCAGCCAGACTTTCGCTGCCAGACGAATGCATTGTACACCCCACTGACTGCGCTGAAGTACGCAGACGACAAAGGCAACTTGTCTGTGAGAACATTCTATAACCTACTATTCAACTTTGGCACCCTCTTCCACTTTAGCATGAATCTGCTCAAGTGCATTACCTGCAACTGCTTCAGACGCCGGGTCAACCCCGCATAGGCCGGCTCTAGGAACCTTAGGTGAGACTGGAGTGTGTTGTTTGGAGAGGGGCCGGACATACTACCACACTGAACTCCTACCAACTACAATAGAACACCAAAAGAAATACCTGGAAATCCCAGCCGTCTAGTAAACCCATTTTAAATCAAGAAGGAATTTAAAAAACAGGAATAATGACACCCAATGGAAATAATGAGATGTATTATGTTTTCTGATTATTATTCTTCTATTTAGATTTGCTCTGTTGGAGCTGTGCGGGCTACTTGCCAACTGGACGGGAGGAGAATAGACTACAACATGTCAGTGCTTTAGCAAGTAAAAACTCAGTGACAAAGCCAGTAGGTCAGGCACTTTGTAAGGGAATGTGTTTAGTGATAGTGGGACAAGAAAATTCCACAATCAAGCCACATCATGGAATTCAACGTAATGGGCACTGGGAGTAAGTCTCCTTAGCTGAACAGTATTAGCAACTGGGCCATCAAGGAATAGTAGTATGAAATGGGTCAGAAAATGAAGATTACATTGTAAGTGGTAAACTAAAGGGCATGCAGAGCAAAATATTGTATGTAGATATATTTGACAATGGACCTGTATTTGTGTTGTTTCTTTAAAAATGTTTGTGTGGATATTTCTTTACATTGTAAACAAAAATTCAACAAGATGTTATCAGGACAGGAAACTAAAACAAAGAATAGCTCGCAAATTATTCTCACACTGCATCTTTATGATAAGCCAAAGCACCACAACAGCTGCACACCTCCAAAACATAACGTCATAAAGTAGTAATTAAAATGATATTGTGCCAGCAATGTAAATACATGAAACTCCACACATTGGACCCCATTCACAAAGGTAAATTTGGTTGTAATTATAAGTTTATGACCAAACATAACTTTTTTACACCTGCCAGGAGTTCACAAAGGGATTCCAGGCAGGTATGTATGCCTTTACGATAGCAGATTTATCTGCTGCGAGTAGGGGGTGGGTGGTAGGTGGGTTTTCCAATGGGTGTTTTAACTTTGATGTTTTGGAAATGCCCACAAGTATGTGAGATCTTGAACATTCCCAAATTTTCCATCACCTTTTCACCTTGGACTGGTCGGAGATTTAACTAAACATTAATAGAGGGGATAACAAAACACCTAGCCAGGTTCTATTGGAGAATACCTCTAAAACTATACGTGGCAAGCTCAATACCTTTTTAAAAGAACTAAAAAAACTGAGGTTTGTGGAAAACAATTTAAACGGAATGGAGTTACAATTAGGAAAGACTAGCAAGTGATGAAAACAGAGTGGCAAAAGAAGTACAAGGAGAATACAACTCAAACTTAGATGTCAGAACAAGATCACAAACAAAAGGGAATATGAAAAAACTGAACACAGCATAGTGGTAAATGTGGCCTGCAGAATACCTACCACTGAGGAGTTGAATGCAGTGGCCAAAGTCTTATCACTTACTCTCATGCTCCATTGTAATATATTTGAACTCAAAACAGACCTTTTTTAATTTATTAGGAACTTGAAACTTAAGAAATACTTCTCCACAACACCTGCGAGACACAATGAGATAAAATACACCCCTGAGATCTCAGAAACAACTATTCAAGATCTCTATGATCTACACATTTTGTTGAGTTTAGAAGAACGATTATCTTGTGATATAGAGGAGGTGGCCAAGGATCTCAATATTGATGTTAATAAGTGGTTAACGTGAGCAATCTGACTTCATTCCAAATTTGTCAAAATATAATGTGATTGATGTGTTTTGTGAATTGGTAATGTCTGACTTTGAGAAAGTCAGAAGAAAATCTTGCAAAAATAAATTGAATAGTAAAGAAAAAGAATCTTTAAGAAACATGTTTGATTAATTTCAGTATTATTGTACACCAAGCAGACAAAGGGGACAAAAGGTACCTGTCTTAAGAATGAGACTAATAAATATATTTCAGATTCTTTGGATTTAATTGTTTACTGTACACTACATAAAACTACTCCCCACATTACATTACTGACTTGAGATTTACTCCAGCAAAGGGCTTGAGTAACTCCCTGTTAGACCTGACAGCCTTAGGGTGGACTTCCCCAAACATTTTGCCTTCTTGCCTCGCATTTTTGCTGATTTCTTTTTGTTGGCCTTCAGACACTGAACACTTTACCACTGCTAACCAGTGCTAAAGTGCATGTGCTTCTCTCCTAAAACATGGTTTGATTGACTTATCGGCAATTGGAATATTGAATTTGTCTATAAGTCCCTAGTAGAGTGCACTACATTTGCCCAGGGCCTGTAAATTAAATGCTGCACTGATAAAGCCACCCACACTAGTAGCACTTTAAACATGTCTCAGGCCTGCCACTGCAGAGCCTGTGTCTGCAGCTTACTACCATGTTGAGTTGGTGTTTAAAACCCCTTCCCGAGCCTTAACCTCCCCTTTAATTACATGTAAGTCACCCCTAAGGTAGGCCTTAGGTAGACTATAGGGCAGGGTGCTTTGTAATTAAAATTTAGGACATGTACTCCTACGTTTTACATGTCCTGGTAGGGCAAAACTACCAAATTCATTTTTCATTACTGTGAAGCCTACCCCTCTCACAGGTTAACATTGGGAATTCCTTATTACACTTATAAACTGTATTTCCGGATTAAGAAGCTGTAGCTCTGTCATATTTCATATCACAGGAATGGTGATGATAAATCCTCTTTACTGGTAAAGCAAAATTTAGCATTGCCCTATCTAAAATTCCACTTTTTAGAAACATGGCATTTTCTGCTCTTAGCCCTGTGTGCCTGCAGCCTGTCCCCAATGCATGTCTGGGGTGGGTGACAGATGGACTTTGTGCATTCCCTCCAGAGATCCACACACAAAGGAAGCTTAGGTGTGACTGATGGACCACCCACAACCTGATGGGTCATCCTGGCCAGGATGGGAGGTAGGAGCTGACACTTACACTTACATAGTCTGTGTCCTGTCCCCACACAAAGGGCTGTATACCCCCTGGAGTGAGTCTGGAGCTAGATCTCAGAGGGAGAACCTCTGTGAACTTCAAAACCCCTCTTTTAAGTCACTGCCACTTCATAGGCACAACTGGGTATAAGCACTGGGTCTCTGACCAAACCACGTCAGTTCACCCCTGGACCTGTGAAGAACTCTGCCAGGAGGAAAGACTGCTGTGCTACCTCAAGGGCCGAAGCCCACGTCGACTGCGTGACTCATCGCCTCCCGTTTCCGACGCATTGCCTACATCCTGTGGCTCGATACTGACACATCCCTGAGTTGTGCAACTTGATCATGATGCATTACCTACAAACCTGTGTTTTGGCACCAACACATTACCTACAAATCTATGTTTTGGTACTGACACATCTCCTATAAACTTATGTTTCGGCACCGAAGCTTTGACATTTGCTTACCGTATCTCAACCAAGTCGATGATGCATCTCAGGTACTTTAAACCCAGACAAGATTGGTCCCTGTATCCGACCCGCACTAAATTGCGGTTGGCCTGAACTTTTGGAATTAGCCCAGTCTAATGCAACTAGATAGCCCTGGTTAACACTTTAAGCTTTTAAACACTACCTTACAGTTTAATCTTTAAAAATTCATAACCCTGTTTATACTTATTGGATTTTTGTCGCTTTGGCCTTGTTTTGTTCAGAAATGGTATGGTTTTCCCTGTCTTTTTATTTCTGACCTCTTGTTTTTGACTGTGTGCTGAAGGGCTGGCTTTAGGGCAGTGCAACAGGTGAGGCTGCTCTGGGCGGTGACCTGTTGAGGGGGCGCTGACTTCAGGGGGGTGCTGCTTTTAGCAATAAGTTATGATTGGAGCGATGAGGGGCTCTTTTGTCTGGTGGTATTGAGGAAATCCAAAAAGGCAGTCATGGGGTGTGGGGGGGGCGGCAAAAATTATTGTTGCCCCATGAGCCATGAGAGATAAAGTCGGCTCTAGTGTGCTGAACTTTGTTTTTGCTGGCTTTAGGACTCTAAGCAATTTACCACTGCTGACCAATGCTAAAGAGCATGTGTTCTGTGTCGAAATGTAATGGCATTTGGTTTCTCCAAGATTGGCATATTTGATTTACTGTTAAGTCCCTGGCACCTGAATAGGGCTGTGCCTCTCGCCACACAAAGAGCTGCATACTCCTCTGTCTGGAGCCAGGTCAAGGAAGGGCAGGATCTTGTGCACTATAAAGGCTTTTTTTGTAGTCTCCCTACTTCAAAGGGAAAAATGGGTATACGTACTCGACATCTGACACCATATACTCAGAACACTTATGGACTGAGGACATTCTGTCAGGAAGAAGAGCTGTTGTGCTACCACGAGGGACTGCCACTTGGCTGCTTGCTTAGCTGTGTTGGCCTGCTACCTACTGCTTCTTGCCTGGGAGTGAGAGTACTGGACTTTCCTCTCTACATCCTGCTTTCTAAAGTTCTCCAAGGGCTTGACTGAGCTTGCCTCCTGTTGCTGAAGTTTCATGGACATCAAAGAATTCACCTGTATCTTGCTATTAGCACCTACGGTCTTCTGTAGTGAGTCCCGACCTGCCAAGTCCTGTCAAATCCAGTCCTTGGCCCTTGGAGGTGTATTTGGTGCTGCAACCAAGAAAATCAATGCATTGACTTCAAGCGTCACTTTGGAACTAGTGCAACCCTGCAAAATCGATGCATTGCTGCTGCCTGCCCCGAAGCCGTGGACACCACTCGCCGGATGCATAATGCAACAACCTTGACTTTCAATGAAGCCCAAATTTAGCTGCAGCATCTCCAAACAACCGCTCCTGCATGAGTCTCTGGTAACGCTCCACCAAAGTCTGTGGTGAACCTTCCTGACTTCCCAACCCTGCGTTACTTTTGAGAGAAGCATCGCCTTTCAGCCCAGCAGGTCCACTTTGACGCAGATGAATTGACGCACTGTCCTTTTGACATTGACACATCACCGACACTGCACCACCTTCAGAAACCAAAGCCTCACACCCACAAATGACACATCACCTCCTTTGCACAACACATTGTCCCTGAGCACCCAAGCCTCCATGACCTGGCACTGCCTCCAGGAACTGAAGCATCACCTGCATCCGCAACACATCCTCTTCATTGCGCAGCGCATCATCCCCGAGCATCAACGCATCCAAGGTACTGTAAGGGGGTCTGCGTGAATCCTGTATCCAGCCCACGCTTCATCGCAGTCAGACTGAACTTTTGGATTTGCCCCGGTCAAGCGTGACCAGATAGCCCCAATTGGAGCTACTGACTTCTAAGCACTGCATTTGGATATAATCTTTCTAAATTCATGTCAGGACTTGTATATCTTGGATTTTTGCAGTTTTGGTCTTGTTTTACTCAGATAAATATTGGCTTTTTTTCTAAACTGATGTGGAGTACTTGTGTGTTTTTTTACTGTGTTACTATGTGTGTGTGTGTTGTGTGTGTGTGTGTGTGTGTGCAGAAATACTTTGCACAATGCCTCCTTAGTTTAGAATGGCCTGTGCCAAGCTTCCAGAGGTTGGCCACAGATAAACGTTTACTGTGTACTACACTTACCCTGAATAGAGTGTGGGTCCCAACTTGGACAGGGTGCATACCTCTGCCAACTAGAGACCCCATTTCACACAATATAAATATACTGTATTTTTCTAAACTGGTGTGGAGTCTTTTTGTGGGGTTTTCACTGTGTTACTGTTTGAAGTGTTGCATAACTACTTTAAACATTGTCTCTCAAGTTAAACTTTCCTGCTCTGTGCCAAGCCAAGAGAGGGTGGGCACAGGTTAATTCCTGGTGTTTATTTGACTTACTCTGATTAGGATTGAGGTTACTGGTGCATTCCTCTGCCAACCAAAAACCCAATTTTTAACACTCTCCATCCAGGATGGCAAAGAAAATGGATCAGCCCCAAATTTGGTGGGGCTGAAGGGGAAGAATTTTCTCCAAGAGAAAAATGTTTTCCCAGAAAATAAAAAAATAAAAATACACTTGCCCCATGAAGCACAATGTTCCCTCTACACAGAGGACAATTCAAAAAATGTTACAGGACATTCCCAGAAGTATGCCTTGAAACCTACTTCTGGGAAGGAACCATAAAAATGTACTCAGGCAGAGACATGAATATCGGGACATTTCTAGGTTTTTTGGATAGGTCTCATTGGCTCTTGACAAAAAAAGGAGTTCTTCATGCCACATCACTATTGGAAACAGAAAGGGACCAAGTAACCATCCATAAAAATGTCCACGGCCTTGTAGAACAACCTAAACACACAATAGTAGACCATAAAAAACACGTGAACACCAGTGGCTGAAAGAGGCTAACCTAAAGCCTACTCTTTGTCTGTGCTGATTATTTTATACTTTTGAATAACTGATGAACCAAGGGCTATAAGCAGACCTAAAAATAAGAAAAGGAAAAACTGCATTACAAAAGAACCCATCACCAAGATCATCTAGCTACCACTACACATCCCAGTTTTAGTGATTTTCACCACTGTATCAGGGCAAAAGCAAAAGGTTTTACGTGCCTATTTTCACTAAGAAACACTAATACTTTCCTAGTGAAATATAAATGCTAACTTCTATGCCCCCTTAAAGTGCGGTATCGGTGGGTGTCAAAAGGGCATGTCTGTTTGCAACTCACCATTGCAGAGGGTGGATTTTGTCATTTCTATTTCTTGCTGCATCAGTGATATTGTTTAGTGTAATCTTGAGGGGAAGAATAGACATTATAGTTTCTAAGGACTAAATGCAAGCAAGGAAAACGGGTCACTATGCTTGACTTAGTAGAAATAAAATAGGTATAACTGAGGGTCGGTTGGTTCTTTGCAACCCAGAACCCCAGTCCTACTGCACCATCAATAGGTATGCCACTGGTCTTCATCCTAGCATGCAGATTCAGGTACAGTAAAGTCCTGGTAAGTCTGTGGGAACTCATAGGCCCTTATTGTGAGTAGCCAAATAATTGTGACTGCTGCACCAACCCTCTGGTTATGCAGGGATTGGAATTAGAAGTGACATGAAAATTATCATAACCAAAGGGGATGATGGACGGAGTGTTGAACATTGTAAGCACTCACCCCCATTCAACTGATCTGGGTTTAATCCATCATCATTCTTTAGCTCACTCCGCCACCCCAGTTCAGACATGACCATATGCAAATCAGTCTGACCCTGTGCCTTATGGGAACAGTCCAGCCCGAACTGCCAAGCCATGTCTTCCCTGGACCGGAAACAAGCATCCTGGGACCAGTTTCTGGCTAAGCAGCCGTCATCAGCCAGGCTAGCTTGAATCCAGTGGCAAAGTGAGCAAGGGACCCACGTCTGGGCAAACCCAGCCAACTTAGGGCGAACAAAGCAAAACCAAAGGGGATGATGGACAGAGTGTTGAACATTGCAAGCACTCACCCCAGTCAACTGATCTGGGTTTAATCCATCATCATTCTTTAGCTCACTGCGCCACCCTAGTTCAGACATGGCCATATGCAAATCAGTCTGACCTTGTGCCTCATGGAAACAGTCCAGCCCGAACTGCCAAACCATGTCTTCCCTGGACTGGAAACAAGCATCCTGGGACTGGTTTCTGGCTAATCAGCCGTCATCAGCCAGGCTAGCTTGAATCCAGTGGCAAAGTGAGCAACGGACCCACGTCTGGGCATACCCTGCCAACTTAGGGCGAACAAAGCAAAACCAAAGGAGATGATGGACGGAATGTTGAACATTGCAAGCACTCACCCCCAGTCAGCTAATTTGGGTTTAATCCATCATTATTCTTTATCATACCCAGTAATTACTGGATGGGATACAGTTTGCATCCCCTGCTATATTTTGCTGATAACATTTTCATGGTAAAAATTCTGGTATTTAATGCGCCATATAGACTTTGGGGCAGGTCCATTGTTGAGGAAAATACCGTATTAGGTGTTTTTTATCGCACTGGATGAATTCCGACCCCAGCACTGTTGGATCTCACCATTCTCAGGGCCATTTACAACAATAGCATTAATGTGTGCTATATCAATTAGAAACTCTTCTTTAGAATAGCTCTATATTCTTTGATTTATGTGATTTTTGAGGTCATGGGTAAAGGTTCACTCAGATACCATATCCCATTGCTCACTAGAACTGGATAGACACATTCTTTTGTGTTGTCGAAACGTGTTGCACATGAAGCGCGTTAGTTTTGAAACTGAAAGTGGTAAATCTTCCTCAGTTCATTTGGGCTTCATACCAATTTATTTTTGAATCAGCGTTGATCCTTCAAAACCAATATCATGAAATCCCTCTTTCCTATATTGATGAAATGATGTCCTCCTAAAGTTGTACTGTGGGTTTTCAGCATTCTAATATGCATATATTTTTGTCTTTGTTGGAAATGTTTGGGTTGCTTCACAACATGTGGTTGGTTGGTGCAGTTCTTGGGTCATGGCTAGAGAGAAGTATGCAGAAATGGGTGACTGTCCATCTTGTATTAGACAACATGGGTAGATCATTCATGGACTGGATTCGTTGTCGTTGTGATACAAAATGCCTACATGTTGCCACTTTGGTTATTTACTCTATTTGTTTTATGCTGGGCTCTCTCAGGGTAAGCAGGAAGTAAGCCATGCTTGTCTATTTTCTGGCAGAGTGACCTTGTAGAGTAAGTTATTCTATGAAGAGGAATTGGGGAAGATGCATGGACATTGTACATGTGAATTATTGAATCTGGGACAGGGGTGAACATTGTGATCAGAGTAGGGAGTCCTTGCCTCCAGGCCTGTTTATGACAATCACTAGTAGTGCAGGTGCTCATCATTCACATCAGCCATGAGGCATGGCTCTGCTAAACCAGGGTGCTGGCAAACAATGAATGCAATGCCTGAAAGGGAGAGTTTCAGAAAGGGCTTACTGCTCAACTCAGCCAGACACTTTTAATATTCCCCCAGCATGGGACTATGGAGTCCCAATGAGGCAAGTTGTCACAGATGAGATTTGGTTGCAAGTTGGTATTTCATAAACAATTTTTACAATGATATTTCGAATAGTACTATACCAACACAAAATGGATGTCTAAGTACAACTAAAAATCACTTCAAGGACTAGAGGTATTTGTCTCATACTTAGACAGTTTTTTGTGCTAATTTGCATTGCCTCATCTGTGCACTACAAGCCAGAGTCCCAAACTGGGGGATACAAATGGATCAGAGACGGCACATAATCTCCCTATATGTGGATGATACTCTGATTTACCTTTGCAAAAATGGGGATCATATCTGGTGTGCAATCACATGCCTGGAAGACTTCAACAGGATCTCAGGTCTCTAGTCCTGCCTCTTTCCCCTCACACATCCAGCCAATGCTCAATATGCAGCATTACCAACTGCTCCACTTTCTTGGCATTTTGACACCTTTAAATACCTGGGGGTCCGTATTTACCACTCAGAGGGCGGCATGATAGCTGGCAAACTGGGGTGGGTATTGTCAGGTATGAGGATCACGACCCTCTTTTGGTCTAGGTAGCCAATGTACCCATGGGACGCAGTGCAAATGCCAAGATGCTCCCCCCTTACAGTATTTTTCTTTTCCTCTATACCTTTTAGCTTTTTAGAGAATTGCAATCTCAACTGATTGAACTAATTAATTTGGAGCACTGCTAGGTGCAGGGTGGCCACCTCCAAACTTTCTACCCTGTTGACAAAGGGGGGACTCAGAGCCCCGAACTATCACTCTTACTACTTTAAGACCCAGCTGTAATAGCCTATACTCTGGTTGGGTGGTGACTACCTTCAAGAACTGGGCTGCCAGTTCCCAACCTCAACTACAATCTCTATACTGGAGTGGGTGATGGGACCAACGCTAGTCCACCCCGCCTAAGTCTGAATGTACTACTGCCAGAGGCTCGCCACAACAGGAAGTCGCTCTTTCGGCTGATGAAAGGATGTACCTCTTATGTGCCATGAAGTTCCCCTGTGATCTTGGGCTGTAAAGAGCTGCACGCCATACACGACACCCAACCCTGGAAGGATGTGGGGCTTCGCACATGGGGGGATCTCTTTCTGTAAGGATTATTACAGGCATTTGAAGACTTAACGGAAACTAAGGGGCTCGCTGCAGGCAGTTTTCTCCTATACTCTGCATTGACGCCCCAGCTTTCACTAATCTGAAACTGAATACATGATGCCCCTGAGACATCACAGGTCCTGCAAACACTGTTGATGCATGGCAGAGCCAGGAAGACGGTGTTATACACGTTTCACACATCGTCGGCTTGTTTGGCTGTTGATGTCGTTTAAAGGGAGAGAATGTGGTCTCACGGCTAGACTGCCGACTTTGGAACTGGGAAACCAAGGTTTGAGCGTCGGAATCGAGTCCACATCCTGTGATTCTGGGCAGATCACTTAATCTTCCCGTGCCTAACCCAAAAAATAAAAAAAAATTATGCGTCCTTGTGTAACGTAACTGGTGCTCACGTAAAGCGCTCCAATACCTTCGGGTCGAGTTAGCGCTATATAAATCTTTTAAAAAATTTTTTTTTATTGTTTTCTACTATCCACTCTGATTTTTACAGTGTCCTCATATTGCCTTTTGCAGATGAAGCACTGTTTTTGTAAGTCGCGATAGTGCCTAAATGTTATTGCATAAAAATATTCAATAAAGATCAAGTGTGAAAAAAAATATTCATTACCCCATCAGAAAGGCATTTTGCCAGTAATCATGCCCCATTAGCCAATTAGTGTGCTAATTAACAAGCTTCCATCAGAAAGCAAGTCACATCTGCATTTTTGTGTAATTACTCCTTGGAATGCAAATCCAGGATTCTCAAGTAGGATTAGCCCCGCCCCATCGGCTTTACGTTTACAATCGTCAATAATTCACTCAGAATGCGCTTTATTCTTCTGCCTTTATTTTTTTTGTTTCAAAAACGTTTATTGTATTTTATTACGTAGGCAGTAAGGGCAAAACAAAATAAGTACACATATGTGATAGCACAGCATTCCATTTGTACTGGGTATGGTCGTGAGATACAATTGTGCAATCAATCATTGTGTTGTGACAAGGGCTTTTTGGGGGTCACTAGTTCACAGAGCACAGAGTTCGGTCTATTGCTGGTAGGGTCCTATTCTTACCTTGACCAGTGCCCAGTGCACAGTCCAATAATTGTTGTTATCATTATTATTATTATTATTATTATTATGAGAATTATTGTTATATAAAAATAAAACGTAATAATGATGATGGTGTGCCTTTAAAAAAAAAATAATAATAAACAGGGGCCCAAATGTCTGCTGGCATATGTGTTTTGTAGGAACTGGCACTGCTCACTAAACTCCAAACCTACATAAGGGCGTCAGGTTCGAAGACTATTGCAGCAAAATCAGAAGTCGTCATCGGAGCATCGAAGGAGAAAGTGAAAATAATAAGTAGTTTGCTTATCATTCAGACATTTTTTATTAGGTTTTTTTCCCGGGCAAAACCACGACTTTGAGAAGTTAGAATCAGCAAATATTTTAAAACAAACATTACTGAAACTACAAACAGCATAAATCACCACCAGAGCTCAAAATAATTTTCACAAGAATCACTGCTTCCAAGGTTCACCCCAGACTTTTGCCTTGCCATAGGTGTTGGATTGTTTTGAGCACTGTGCAGGTCTACTTGAATAATGCGGCATGGAGGACCGAATTATGCAGCAGGGTGGAATAAATTATGTGTCAAGAAAAGGCAAATTATGTGACGTAATGCAGGACATTTTGTGATAATATCACTTCATTATTTGTCATTTTTGCACGTTAACACTGTCCGTGCATAGGTTTTACCTTATAAGTACCAGTTTAACACCTAAATAAAACAATAAGCTACTGAAAGGTGACCAGTCCACCTTTGAAAAGGGTCTTCCACTGCACACAGCCGTGGTCCGTGCAGGTAACAGCAGTGGGGCGGTGGGGCCGCATTGGGGAGATTTCGAGGGACGATGTAGAGGGAAAATTATTTATTTATCTAATTTCCCTCAGCATCGTCCCTCGAACCGCCCCCTTCCCCCCCCCCCCCCCCCCCCCCCCCGCCAACGCGGCCCCACTGCCCCACCGCTGCTACCTGCGCGGACCGTGGCTGACTGCACAGCAACAAATGTTGCAACATTTTTAGTAACTATTGATCTGCTTGAGCCAGAAACATTTTTTTTTGTTAAAATCGGAAAATTATGCAACAGATGATGAATTAGGTAGCAGTAGAAGGTGCATCTGCAGAGGTCAAGACTGCACGGGCGAGCACTGTGAACAGGTGCACTGGACTTTTGCACAAACAGGAGAATGTCCGAAAGATCAGCACCTCAGTGGCAAAGGTGGTCAAGTGTCATATTCAAGGATTATGAAGGAGGTTTTGCACATCTGCAGTATAAGCACAGAGTAATCGTTCTCAATTATGCAGCACAACTATATTGTAACATTATGTTGAAAACGAACTCAGTCTGTGGGCACAGATATTACACCAAACATATGAACACAGGTCTGCAGTTGGATTAAAAATTCCCTTGGCTTCTTTTCTTTCTGAAAACAAGCACCTGAGAAGTAGCAAGCAAATCATGCCAACCTTAATTTGCACACTTTGGTACAGTTGAGTGCAAACGATTCTCAAACAGGAAATGGGAAACCTTAATATTAAGTATGTTTGACAAATGATAACCATCAATTCATCGATTTATTAATTCATCATGACATTAACAAATTGTGCGCATTTTATGCAAATGCTTATTTTGTCAAAAGAAATAAGTGCCAGGCCCAAGGTATTTCATGGCATGC
Organism: Triturus cristatus; assembly: GCF_964204655.1. Classification (NCBI taxonomy): domain Eukaryota; kingdom Metazoa; phylum Chordata; class Amphibia; order Caudata; family Salamandridae; genus Triturus; species Triturus cristatus. The sequence continues at coordinate 113,660,808 of NC_140586.1, forward strand.
AACTTGTGCAACCTACCAGTGCTGCCAAATGACAGTCCACTGTTAACTTATAACCAAATCATTCAAATGAATGTTCTAATTTGGATGATTCCATATAACTAAAGCTGTTAGAACAGATTGAACGTGGTACTTTAATTTTAATTTACATATATATTAAAATTCTAATCAAACTATGGATGTGCTCTCCTCAAGAATAGCATAACAGCAGCACCATGTGGCGGATTGTTAGAAATAAGTGCAACGGTTGAGAAAAAAGTGCTGTGCTGAGCACCAGAAACCACAGGCACAAACTGAGCATTGATGCAATACGGTCTCAAGTCATACACTCTGGCGTAACCAGGAATTTACATTATGGACTCCAAATAGCTACAGAGAGCCACCTGTGCGTTATGTTCCCGGGTTAGGCCCATGTAACAAAACAGCTTATTTCTTACATTGTCCTCACGAACAACATTTCCAAGCTGTGACCTTTTGCATTCATTTGCAAGCACAACATTGTTGAATTAGTTTCTCTGAAACTAAACTTGTTTTTCATCTAACTTCACACAACATTATCACAATGCCCTGAACATCATGTTTAAGGTCTCGTTCCTTACTACGTACAAATGTCACCACTATCTTCATCCATGAGGCGACAGGGTTATCTACATATCCACAATATTACTAATCTAATGTGTACATCAGAAGGCTGCTTTCTATTCTAAAAGATGAGCATTCCAATAGATTAGTAGAGGAGGTACTTCCGCTGCCCCCGAGGGTCCTTGCATGCTGAGAAATCCCCACGCAGCAACCTGACATCTTGTGAGGGGTGTCTCTATCCCATCAGGTAAGGGGGTTGGATCATCCCGTGGGGGGATTCTTGGCTCTACACCTACACACACACTCTAGGTACACTGAGGGGGTAATTAGGATGGCGGAAGGACTGCCACCGCCACCCGTGCGGTGGTGATTTGTCCGCCATCAAACATGGATTTCCCAACTGCCATATTAGGATGGCGGGCGGATCCACACATCGACCGTGGTGGACGCAAAGACCATCCGCCATGGGACCGCCACAAGCAATCATACAAATTGCCTGGTAGATGGTCCAGATAGTCTAAAATGGTGGCAGTGCCTAGCAGGCACCTTCCACCAAATTAGGATGCTGGCTACAGCCAGCCTTTCCATGGCGGCGATACCGCCATGGAAAGGCTGGTGAGGATTTGTTACGGGGACCCGTTGCGGGTGGGTGGGTACACTGGGGGGTGCCCATGGTACCCCCCTGCATTTCACAGCACTAAGTGGCAGGCACCGTGTGGTACCTGCCACGTTGTGCTGTTATATGCACATCCTGCCTTTTTGGCATCGTGGCGGGAGCTGCAGTCAGCATCACCCGCCGCTATGTTAAATGGCAAGATGCGACCGCCATGGTGGCGGTCACATCCTATTTTAGTGTGCGGGACCGTCTCATGCATGGCGGACGGTCCCTGTCACCACCACGATGGTGGGCGGTCTCCAGTCCGTCCGCCATCCTAATGAGCCCCTTAGTGTTGGGTCCGCATAGTAGGAGTACACTAGATTACTACCTTGTTTATATGCCTGCATATATGCAATTGTCTAGCACCATGGTAGAACTATCTCTACTATTTACTCTGTTAGTGTTTGCAATCAAGTTTATCCGCTTCTATCATTGAGGCACACATATTTTTTGCAAGAATAACGTTGGTTCATATAAGGAAGCGAGATGCAGAAGATCAGAGATGGCCAAGATACGTAGTGCCTAGGCCCTGACACGTCTGGAGACAGTCATTAGGAGGTGAGTGCGTGGCTGCAGTGGAGAGGGACCAGACACCCACCTGAGCGCTGCGAGGGATCGTGGGCTGGTGAGACCTCGCAGCGCGTTGTGCAATAGGTGGAACTGCTGTGGAGCTCCGAGGGCGGCCTAGCGAATGAGAAAAGCTGAGAGAAGAAGGACCACAAATATTATAACAGCTGCTGTGGAGCAAGGGCGCATCACAGTGGAAAGTGCATAGGGCAAATGACCACTGGGGGAGAAAGCTAGCCGGATCTAGAGACAGTGAGTGAAAGAGAGAGAAGTGTCCCCCAGATGGTCAGACCAGCAAGCTCCTCCAGATCTGCTAGAGTGACAACCGGGCACGCCAGTAGTGAAAATGTCTGGCATGTGAAGAACACTGCGAATGAAGGGGCTGCCATGTGTGGTTGAACCAATGTCCAGAGCAGACCCTGGGAGTGCAATCTACAGTGTGTAACAGTCTGAGGCCTCGATCTGGGTTAAGCAACTATAAGAGAAGGTGTGGCACGCCATTATAACAGCATTAAGGCGAAGCAGAGGGTTGGGACCGCCCCCACACAGCTGTGTGATAACATGGAGAAAACAGACAAAAACACAGTCGAAGCTACAGTCTGAGTGAAGGTGGCCTCAAGGAACACGCAAAGATGATCAAGCTGTAGCAGCTTCAGAAGCAGTGACTGCAGAAGCAGGACTGGGGGGAGAATTGCAACAGATACTAATGTACAGGGTTGATAGATTATCAGAGAGAATGGATAAACATGCCAAGCGATAAGACAAGATGGAGCGCAGAGTGTCTGATAGTGAACATCCCAGGGGAAGACTGTGGACTCCCAAAGACAACAGGAAAAGGCGATAGCAACGCTCCAAGCCAAAACAGAAGTATTGGAGGTGCTGTCTAGGTGAAATAGCCTCAGAATTATAGTAATTACGGTGTTCACCATCACGGGCATTAAGGAGTGATATGTTGAACAACTGCTAGCTGGGGTACTTGGCCGAGAAACCTTCTCTGACCTTTTTGTGGTATAAAGGGCCCACAGATCCTTGGACCCCATCTGTCGCCGGGAGACAAGTCACTCCCCATAATAACGAGGATCCTGAACTACAGGGACAGAGACGCAGCACTGCGCCGATCCAGAGAGCTAAAGATACTCGGATATGAAGGTACAGAGATCTCACCATACCTAGATTTCACTCCACAGGTCCAAGTAGCATGGAAAGAAATCATCCCAGCAAAAAAGGAAACTTCAAGAATTGAATGTTCCCTATGTCATGCTTTACCCAACGCACCTGAAAATAACTGTGGATGTCAAGCAAAAAATACTTGGAGACTCAAAAAGCCTACACCAAATACTTGCAACAACAGAAACGGGCAGGGAATAGACGCAAATATCCACGCGGAGACAATGGCGAACAAATGGCCCACTCGAATTTGGATGATCTGGAGAAAGGGAAGTCCTCAAGTGCATAAATAATCCAGCTCAAATCAATTACCGATTCAAGCGCAAAGACAAGACACATCAGAAACTTGAGAGATTATGAATGGAGGTGATGCGGAAGGGCACGAAGGCTAACCAAAAGCGATCAACATAACGGTATCGGACTGTCACAGCGACTTCCATGAATGAGACATTTTCAAAATAAGGGGTACACTAGGACAAGCCAGGGGTGTGAGGAAGACATTATGGACACGAACATGGTCAAGATGTGCATGCTGATTTGGTATATGCAGCCATCTCCGCACTTAGGTGTGGAGTGGTCTGGCAGGCTGCTCAGACCCCTACGTGCATACCACTAAAGCAGGTGTTAATACGGGATTGTTTGTAGAGTGGGGGGGATGTTGTTAGGGGGAGAAATCAGAAATTCAGAAGTGGGTAGTGTCTTTGGCGCAATTGTGGCGCTGAAGTGGGCGGGGGGAGGGAATAAGGGGTATGGCTGTTGTGAGGCCATGATAGATGGCAGTATGACACTATCACAATGCGAAATGATGCAGCACATCCGTCATTGAGTCACTTATACAATATGACCTGTAGACTGATACATGGCACAGACACATTGATCATTGACCTTACTTACATTTAACGTAAGGGGCCTTAACAACCCTAGGAAAACCCGACAGGTGCTCGCATACCTAGACCGGCACTGCGTGCTGGTAGCGCTGCTTTATTAGACACACCTTACTAAACACTCTGAACGTAGCATTGGAGCCAGATGGGCGACGGTACGTATAGACTCCTACTATTCCACCTATACAAGGGGGGTGCTACTGATGGTGAAGAAGGGGACCCCATTTGAAGTGCTGCATATGAAAACGGACACACAGGGATGATATATCATCATTCAGGGTGACTTTAGGGGAACGATCCTGACATTGATTAATATATATTGCCCAAAAACAGACGACCCCGCATTTTTTACACAGATTTGGGCAAAATTGCATGAATTGACGCCGACTGCGATTATATGGGGGAAGACTTCGACACATGCATAGGTCCTGTTTTATACAGAGACACACAGGCTGTCAGATATGACAAACACGCTGCCAAAGTGCTAAAGGCAACCATGAAAGAGCAGGGTTTGGTAGACCTGTGGAGGTTGAAACATCCAAATAAGTGAGATGGTATGTTCTCCTCTCTCACACATAACTCTTGGTCTAGAATAGACTACTGGTTAGGGATCAAAGAGGTGAGACCTTGGATGAAGTCAGTAGAGTATGTGCCGGAGACCATGCCCCGGTTCGACTAAAGCTCCTACTGCCCACACATACAACCAGACAGTATATGTGGTGCTTCCTGTCAGATGCGCTATCAGACCAAGTATTTAAAGCAGAAGTAAACAGGCTATAGTAGATATTTTTTAGAACAACTCAGGCTCAGTATCAAGAGTAAGGCGACTCTCCGAGGATTCTGCATTGGTAAACAGGCGGGGGTACTTGGTGACATTCGCCGGCAGCTACGCATACTCTCAAGAGACATCCAAGTATCAGAAAAAGAGCATGAACAGACCCTAGATTCACCATTGCCGGCCACGATATGGGAAAAGATGTCAGAATACCAGGAAATGGGTGAATGAGAAATTTGCTTTCTTACACGCAGATACACAGAGAGCACACATTGGGAGGGTGGCAGACCGGGACGCAGATTGGCATATAAGTTGCAAAAAATGCAAGCGATCACACAGAAAGTACAGATAGCGGATGAACTTGGCAGAATATTGCATGACACGCAATCAATTACTGACTACTATGCAAAACTATATTCTACATGAATGCAAGCCTCAGAGGCGGAGATAGCGGAGTATCTGCAAGATATTGCCACAGCCTGGCTTTCAAATGGGCAAAGGTAATACATTATTGTTAGAAATGGGGGTCTCTAGTTGGCAATGGCTGGCACCTGTCCAAGTAGGGACCCTTCTTCCTAAGTCAGAGTAAGCGGGCTTCACCCTTTGATAACCCCTGCTCAACCCTGTGGTAACGTAGCACGAGCAGCTAGGCTTATCTCAGAGGCAGTGTGTGAAGCATTTATGACCATACACAGTAACACATTGAAGGACACTACAAAGGGACGCCACACAAGTAGTTATAAAAAATAAGCATCTTTATATATAGACTTAACACAAGACCAATAACAGTAAAAATCCACAACACTAGAAAATAGGGTTACTCTTGAAAGGCTGCAAAAATAGTTCAAAATGTGCAAAGAAGAGTTCCGTTCAAGGCAGTGGTCTCTGCGACCTTTTTACTCACAAGATACCTGGATTCGGTAGAAAAGCAACCAAAATGTCGCTAAGGAGTTGTTGCGATGATTTTCCTTACGCTAACCAGCGATGCGTTGAATCCTTGCCACAAGGGAGGATGATGCACTGATTTGTGTGCAGGACAAAGCGACAAACTTCCTCACGCTAAGCCGGTGATGCGATGAAATCCTTGCAGCGAAGGGAGGATGATGCGCCGAGCCTGTTGCGTGTGCGATCTTGTTGCGATGAAAAGAAATGGCACCCCGCGAGGGAGCGACGATCCTGATGCGATGCGATGAAAATGGCGAACGCTCGGCGTCCGCGCTGCGATGTCGTGAAGCGATGAACTCGATGCGATGATCTTTGGTTAGCGAGCGCTTTGAGGCCCGCAAACATGCAATGCGATAATCTTTGGGTTAGCGAGCATTTGGCAGCCCTCACAGAGGTGATGTGATAATCTTGGAGTCGGTGAGCCTTTGGCAGCCCGCAGACAGGCGATACGATGATCTCCGGTAGCGAGCACTCAGCGGCAGCAGCACGATGATTTTCCTTACGCTCTTCAGCTGCGGCGGCTCGCTAACCGGCGTTAGCAACGATTTTCAGCACTCTCTTCTCCACAGTAGAACTAGAGGCCCTGGAACTCACAGGAGCCTCACCTGCAAATAGAAATCCTCGCTGGGAGGAAACAGGAGGCTGGTGGTGGAGTCTGATGTGCCTGAGACTCCTGCCCTGCAGGAGGCTAGCTCTATTCTAGCCCTTGGGTGATTGCTGTACCAAAATAAAAGTTCCTTCAAAGTCCTTTTCCTCTTTGTCCAAGTCCAGTAGTAACCACTGCAGGTCAGTCCAAGAAACAGCACACAAGCACAAGGACAGTCCTCTCCTGCAGATTCCTTCAGTTACACGGACAGAGGTTCTTCTTGTTGTCCAGGAGCAATACAAATTGTACGGGTTTCAGCACAGATATTTATGCCCCAAAAGTCTTTGCTCTAAAGAGTCACAAGCCACTGAACCCAGCCAGAACCAGTTCTGCCCAGCCCTGGAGCACTTTGTTTACCAGGCTGCATCCTTCCTTTCAGAAAGAGGGGCTCTGCCATCAGACGCACAGTGGGAGGTGGAGCCAGCATTCACCTTGCCAGGCACAGCCCTATTCAGGTCCAGGAGCTACCCCATCCCATACTCCAATGCAGATCTCTCTATTCAACCCAGGTCTGACTCAGCCTGCCGTGTCCCTCCAAAACCAGACAGCCAATACACATAACAGCGGAGCACACTGGAAGGCTTAGGCAAGAAAATACCTACTTTCTAAAAGTGGTATTTTCAAACACAGAATATAAAAATAAACTTCACTAAAAGATGTATTTTAATATTCTGAGCTCAGGTATACTAAAGTCGTTTTTCTACCATGTTCTGGGAGTCAGTTAGGACTATAGAATGTAATAGCCAAACCTCCCATTCTGGCCTATGGAGAACAGGTAGCCTTGAAGTAATGAAAAATGAAATTGGGTGTAATTCACTACCAGGACATGCTACACACATCAGAGCATGTCCTACCTTACACATACAATGCACCCTACCATAGGGGTGGCTTACATGATGCCAAGTGAAGGTTCAGGGGCTGGGAAGTGGGTGCACTTCACAGCCAAGATGGCAGTTCTAGACTGCACACAGACACTGCAGTGGCAGGTCTGAGACACACTTTACAAGCTGCTTCTGTGGGTGGCGCAAACCAGCGCTGCAGGACCACCAGCAGCATTTGGTTTACCAGCCCTGGGCACACACAGGCCATGCTACTAGGGACTAACAGGCAAACCAAATAAGCCAATCATGGATGTACCAATTCACATGTCATCTTTACACAGGGAGCATTCGCGCTGTGGCACTGAATGGCAGTGGCACAGCTCCCAGAGCATCTATTACCAGCAAAAACAGAGGAGACAACAGCGAAAAATGGAAGGGAAACCCACGCCAATGGTGCCAGGTCTAACATTTATGCAGCCAATTAAAGAGGAAAAGGTCAAAGATTCAATACGAACACTGCAAATGGCAGAGGCCCCCAGCACAGATGGATACACTGGAGCATTTTAGAAGGAGTTTGGGGATCTATTAGTGCCACACCTACTTCAAATGTACTAGGAAGCCTATGAACAGGGCCTTCTCCCTCCGATGCTCCGTGAGGCACTGCTAATCATTATACTTAAACCGAAGAAAAGCCCGGAGCACTGCAAATCATATAGACCGCTGTCATTCATAAATATTGATGCCAAAATACTGACTAGGATGCACCCCCTAATGTAGCACTTAGTGCTGCCTGATCCGTCAGGATTCATTACTACCCGCTCAACGACTCAGAATTTATGTACACTGTTTGCCCTATTTCATCACCTTAACCCAGATTTACCAACAGCGACTGCTTTATTGGATGCAACAAAAGCGTTCAACTCGGTGGAGTGGCGAGATATCCTTGTATTATTGAGAAGAATGGGACTACCGCAATCATTTCTCTGCAGGGTACAATTATTATATACTGAGCCGGTGGTGAGAATTAGGGTGAACGGTAATACAACGGAACCATTTGCCATTCACAGAGGAACGCGACAGGGTTGCCCCCGTCACCACTTTTCTTCACCTTGAAGCTGGAACCCCTAGCGTGCAAAATACGACAACAATATGCGGATGCAGCACTGAGGTTCAGATTAAGACCCCTTAGTATATCGATATATGTAGATGACATGGTCTTATAGGTATCCAACCCTGCAAATAACCTAGAGTGATAGCTGAGGGATTATATTGAATATGAAAGATTCTCAGGCCTGAGTATAAACTGGGTGATTATACCACTAACCCCCTGCACAAAGAAATGCACCATCGAATTCCTTCTGATCTGGAGTACAGACCTGGTCAAGTTTTAGAGATCTGGGTCCACAGAGACCCAGAGCAGGTGATACACAAGAACTATGGCAGGGCATTGTCGAAACTGGAACACCAAGTAGTCCGATGGATCTGGCTGCCACTGTGTCTCGCCGACAGGATTGAGATACAAAATCCCCCTGACACAACACCTTTTTGCAAGTTTGCGATCCAGTTAATTACACTTAGATGGGCAGTCCACAAACCACAAATTGGCTGGGAAGAACTGACTCGCCTGTATGCGCAGGGAGGTTTTGGAGCGCCACATATGTACCTTTACAATCTATGCGCACAGGCGCACTTTGCGCACTACTGGCAACACCCACATGAATATGTACTGCACGTTGCCATAAAATCGGACAAAGCTCTCCTGATCCCGCTTACAGCTCTAATACCACAGAGAAGGACAGGAATCCCATGCACGGTTATAAACCCAGTGCAGTGCGCAATAGAAGCATGGAACAATCGAGTGCAGCAAGCACACAAAGTACTTCTGTACACCCCTGCACTACCCTTTTTAAACCATCCAGATATAACAGTTACACAAGAACAAAAGGCACAAAACCTACTAGAGGAAATGGGCTTCCTCACCATGTTTGGGGAGAAGATGTTCCTCAACTCGACAGTGATATGTACTGGATCCTGTTACACCTGTTCACTTACATGCGTCTGAGACACGCCATTAGGCATTATACCCATCCTTTCCACAAGAGCAGCATTGCAAACATTACAGACTCTACTTCTGCCCCCACACGAGAACGCTTAATCAATAAACATTACACTGCAGCACAGCAGGACAAATATAGAGACACAGAGCGGGCGCTAGAGAGCTGGAATGAAGCATTGAACACACCGCTATCAGAGGCCGACTGGGGATATTGCTGCACACTTACCAAGTTGCTTACACCAAACTGTAATTTACGTATCATTCATTTTAAATTTCCACAACAAATGTATTATACGCCAGTACAATTGAATAGATATGGATTGCGAAGGAATGATAATAGTAAACGATGTGGAAATATGAAAGTAGATTTTATGAATGTTAGTTGGGCATGTCCTCCTGCCAGAGATTACTGGAGAGAGGTGACGGCACACTGGGTAGTATGCTGCTTGAGCCTGTCCCTACACTCCACAAGTAGGTCTCCTTGGCCTAGTAATGCCTCAGAGGACATCTTATCATAGATTACCTGCGGTGGCACTATTACTAGTCTGAGGACCCATAGCAATGAATTGGGGCAGCAGGAGAACTTCGAATACAAAAAGCTGGATTAAAGACATAGTGTACTGTAAGGAACAATCAGAAACATACGCAGAGGAGTTACCTGTGACCTTGAGACCGAAAAATATATGGGGCACAGTGGTTCAATACCTGCAGACATTGGGAAACACCTCATCAGAAGGAAGGCAGAGGAATGCCTTACAAAACCAATAAATCTCGAAGTGTCGGGGAAATACCATCAGTCAGTATAAAGGAATGTGACACAATACTTAACAAAATAACATGCTGTATTGTAAGATGCTATATTCGACTCAAATGTGGCATGCCAATGTATGTGTTTACTGGATAATAAATAAACTTTTCTTTTTTTTAAAAATGGTTATGGGGGCTTACGGTGGCACTGTGAGCTAGCTGGTCTATAGGCCAACATATCCTGCAGGGGTGTCTGGAATCAGTCTTAACAGCAAGCCCTTTGTTTATGTTGTCCGAACAATGCACAGATCCTACGGATCGGTGGAAACTACATGGCAGTCATGGATCTTGACCACAACCTTCCAGCAAGTGAAGCCACCACAATTAGCAACCCCTGGATACAACTAGAAGGCAACTGCCACCATCACGCCAGCTTTAAACCCCAGCCTACCCAAAACCCCCACATGCTGCTAGCTTCTCCCCACCCCACCCACACTCTCTAGCACTTCGGCCTCCATGCACCTGTTCTCCAGCACCATTTCTCTCCCCTTTACCTCCGTTCACCTTTATATGTAACATGTATGTCTTATTTCATGAAATATCAATTGCATGAGTTGGAATAGGACACACCCCTAACAGCTGTAACACACAGACCCAATCAATAAGCAACGGTAACTGAAAATGAGTCTTTTTCTTAAATTATACCTCAATTCACTCCCACGATTTAGGTCATAAAGAATTTGGTGCAGTGGTGCTGGAACAATTTTCTGAATGATACTGCTGGCCCAGGGCATTGGCTCACTAAAATGGTAGGAGTTGTAAAAAATCTTGGTTTGACTGAAGAGGGTGTGCAGGGAATTAGCAAAATCTTTAAGCGAGGAGAGGGGATGTGGAGGCTGTAGTACGACACATTTTTGCAAAAATATGGTGCATTGTATTGCAATATTCTTAAATAAATTAATACAATGTGCCTGTTTTTACTAAAAAAAACTGAAATATGTAAAACAGACTATTAACAAATCAGAGTGGTTTTAGCATGTGCAAACAAAGGTTAAATAAATTAGTTTTTTTTTCATTCTCACTGACCTCTGAAACTTGGCTGCACCACATGCCAGAAATAAAAGGCCCAAATGAACATTTTAAAAAGGAGATTCTTCTACCGGGGTGAAGTTTATGTGTCTCGTTCATTCATTCTCCATAGGACCCAATTTCAAGAGTGACAAAAGTTTGTTGTCCATTTAATATAAACACGACAAGCAAATATGTATTGGTTTGTTAACTCCATAAATTAGGGCATCAGCTCACCGACCATACCCGCATTCCCTCTCCAGTGCATCTGTCGGCCATTGGCCAACGCTGGGGAGGGTTTAAGGAAACTTCTGGAACTTGCCCCGGAGGTTTCCTTTTTAAAAAACCACATGTCGAGCGATTCTGCTTCAGACCCTGCATCTGTGAGGCCCATCCGTGGCGTAAGCGCCACTCAAGGCACATTGACGTCACAGATCCCCACCAGACGACGAAGAGCGAGGTTTGAGGGATCTGTCCACAGTTCAGTGGTTTTTTTTTTGGCTTTGATGTAATGATCACTCTGGACGCTTTCAGGTAAGTTTCAAGGATCTTTATTAGGAGCAAGCAGGTACCCTCTGTCCCTCACAACAACTACTCCCAACTGTCTCTACCTTCCCCACATTCCAGAATCCCCATGAGCATGTGGCATCCTGTTACCTTGACACTGGTAACCAAGATACCACATCTTCCTTCATTATACAAAACATAAAATTAATTAAGAACCATTTCAGAACAAAAACAAATGTAAATACAGCAAGGTCAAATATGGCAATAAGAGTTGGTAACTATGTAGTACAAGAGTGCACCTTAAATATCTCCACTCAAGGTTACAGATATCACACGTGTAATAATAACAAGATATGCCTCGAGAACCAGGCTAATAATAAATGTAATATGAATTCAGAATAAGATACAGGTTATACTGGTCCAATTAACTAATAACAAAACCAAAAGAGCTTTAACAATAACCTTATCCTCCTCTTTTCAACAATCACATAACAAAACTTTTATATCTCACAGGTAAGTTTACCTGTCTGCCAATGCATGTTCCTGCTGCCACTTTAGAGTGGCCAGCAGATTGCACACTCTGTTCCGGACGGTTGTCAACATGTGGTTGACTATCACTGACATAATTATTAGTTGAATCTGAAAATGGTGTGGAAGTGTTCTTCTGATCACCATCAGTCACGTCATCCATTCCATAGGGGATGACTTCCAAACTTTACCACAGTCTGGAACTTTACCTTCAGGAATTTTATCACACTTCGTCAATTTGCTGTGATTCCAAACCTTGTTATCACTTAATTTTGCAGATTTGGAATAAGTTTAAATAACTTGCAAAGGTGCAGAAAACTTACTTTTCCCTTACCACATTTTGGGTCCCAATTTAATCCTAACCCAATTCCCAACCTTTAAATCTGCATCTTCGTGCAATGCTTCTTATCAAAATGAGATTGGTACAAATCATGCATTTTTCTTAAGTTTGACCTTACCACTGCAAGTAACCACTTGCCACACACCTTCATTTTCTTCCATGCAACGCTGTCTTTAGTAAAATGTTCTCTCCCTCTCAGAATCCTAAATGGGCTATAGCCGGTACCAATGTGGGTGTAAGCCTGTATGCCCAAATGGTGGTATAAAGTTATTTTTCCCAATCTATCCCCGCATATAGAGATGCTTAAACACTCTCCATAATGACTCTGTTGAAACGTTCTACAATTCCATTCCCAGCTGGGTGATAAACTGGTGTTTTTCCCCACAAAAACCATTCCTCTTTGAAAAATTCATGAACCTTTCCGCCGCAAATTGATGTCAATTGTCACTAAGGATACTTTTTTCGGATTACCCTCACATATAAACAAGTTTTCTAAGGAACACACAACTTGTTTTCTATCACAATTTTCTGTGAATTCTCTTTCAGGACATCTGGAATAATTATCTATGGCAATAATAATGTGTTTATAAGTTCCATCATCATCTTCAATAGGACCCAACCAATCTATACTCAATTCTTCCCACAGGTGTTCAGCAATAATTCTTGAACCTAAAGTAGGTCTAATGAGGCGTTGTGTTTTGTCAGCCTCCAAGCAAATAGAACACTGTTTAACAAACCTCTCCGCATCTTTGTCGATTCCAGGCCACCAATGGGTCAGTTTTACCCTTTTCTTCAATTTGACGATGCCTAAATGGCATTCATGATTTATTTTGAGCACCCCAATGTGTAATTTTGTGGGAACTAATACCCTTGCACCTCTGCATATATAATTAGCATTGTCAATGGATAACTCTTCTTGAACTTCCCACAAAGCTCTTAATTCATCCTGGAGTTCAGTTTTGCTTGGCCACCCCTTGACGACAAAATTGAAAACCTTACTCAAAATGTTGTCGTGTGTGTTCCAAATCTCACTCTTCCTTCAAAATAGCACCACCATTATCATAGATGACAGCCACACAAATCATCCTATTCAGCACACTCAGTTTTATCATGAGGTAAAGGGGATCTGCTGAGGTAATCGGCTACTGGATTCCTCTGACCGGGTAAGTACTCTACGTACATACGTGAAATCCAGTAGTTTCAAGGTCATCTTTGCTATCCTTGGTGTAGCCTTGAGCATTCCTTCAGAAGTCAGAACCTTAAGCAAAGGTTTATGGTCAGTACGCAAAGTAAATTGGGCACCCCACACAAACTGTCTGAACTTCTCCATAGCCCATACTGTAGCCAACATTTCTTTCTCTATAACTGAGAATTTCTCCTCAGGTGGAGACAAAGAGCGGGATGCAAATGCAATGGTAGCTTCCACACCCACTTTATTCACTTGTGTCAAGACCGCCCCAAGATCCTTCCCACTGGCGTCAGAGGTAATGATAATATGAGGGAGACTGTCAAAACCCTGTAAAGGAAAAGCAGAGATGAGATCATGTTTTATCTTTTCAAAGTCTTTTTGGAGTTCATTGTTCCAAATGAACTCTTGCCTAGTTTTGAGTAACTGCCTTATATTATATGATTTGGTTGCGAAATTCTGCACGATTTTTGAGTAAAATTCTGTCAGACCTAAAAAGGATCTAACATCTTCTTTGGATTTGGGACGCAAGTATTACTCACAGCTTTAATCAGGCCTTCCTTGGGTGAAATGCCAACGCCTCCCACCTCATGGCCTAAGTATGTGACTGACTTCATGGCGAAAGTTTGCTTAGAACAGCTTTTAATCTGTCGTCATGCTCATATTTGTACCTGCCCATGACCAAAATGTTGTCTTGAAAATAAGTGACTCCTTTTTGGTTCTTGAATAACTTGTGCATTAGTCTTTGAAAAATGGCGGCACCCGATGCAAGCCCGAATGGCTTGCGGACATAACGGTAACAACCAAAAGGAGTTCTGAATGCAGTTAAGTCTCTGCTGCTGAGGTGTAATTGCATCTGGTGATAAGCAGAGGTTAAATCTATGGTTGAGAACTATATAACTCCTTTGGTTTGTGCTAATGATGGAGCAGGGTTTTTACTTTAAACCCGAATACCTGTTTCATTTTCGCATGTTATAATTAAAAGTACTACTGATTAATTATTAATTATTAAAAGTTTGTCAAGTCTTGTCTAACCAACCTTATTAACAAGAGAATTACACGTAGGAATGCTATTGCATGGCTAAAATAATAAGTGAACTAAGTTGGTGAGCAAACTGACAGAAATAGAAGTTGCTTATGTAATGTTATTGTGTTTTGCGCTTATAATTAATATGCATTAATGGCTTTTGATGTCGCAAATGGCTAGATAAATACATACACATAAGGGTATTAGCAGGGGAATAACACTGTATAATCATTTCCGTGCAGTAATTCTGTTTTATGTCTATTTTCACTTAAGTTGACTAATGTGGCCTACCAGAAAATGGCTACCACCCGCAGCCTGCATTCGAGTTGATGGAAATTTTGCAAGGAAGCTTCGCGCTGCCAGTGACCTTGCCCACTCGACAAAACTGAAAAGCCATGATCATGACGACAAATCCAGGACGAATGCCAAGAGCCCCTGAACATGAAATTTGTTTCCAATATGAATGCTGAACTTATGAACTGATGATCCCACAACTGGGATACATTATATCTGAAAAGACATCCGTAAAAGTATCGAATTAGTTATGGACATCTTTATTTTCTATTCATTATTTGGGACAATCTAAGTGTGAGAAAATCTTGCACTGTATCGCAAATGTACCAAGATGACATTATTTCCGCCATTCATCCGTTCTGAACAATGAATTGTAACTTTACAGAATGTACATTTTAGTATAAATATTAGAAGGCTAGAGAGGTCTAGCGCCACTTCTTCCCGAACTGATGATCCGAGGTCCCTATGCTGACGGAGAGGACGATGACTCTACATGACGGCAGAAAACTCTGTTTCTTCTACTGAGGACCGGTTCTGACTTAGGATCTGACATTTAGACAGAATAGGTAAATATGAGAGAAATGAGTTTGCATTTAATTGGCTTTTCTTACAATTTTAGATAAACAAATAATTCTGTTTGAATTTCTGTGTCGGGTGATTATTTCTGGTCATGTTTATTGAATTTATTTGTGTATTCTTTTAAATGTTTTCGCTAGATTTATAAGCAACTAAGTAGATGCCATTGACCTCAAAGTACATGCAGATTGGATAGGTATCAGAAAGTGTTTCCCCTTATACATGGCACGGATAAGAGTGGTAGGATGAATGTTGGTGTAATGGGCCCCACCAGCGTGTGATGTGTGTGTGCGTGTGTGACTGTGAGATCACTCCGTCCGTGGAAGTAGAGAGGATCCGGAAGCTCCGATCTGCACCAGTTTCTTGGTAGCAGAATGATGGTTTACTATTGTCTTGATCTGGCAAATTGCGTGTATATAGGCTTGTTGATTATTGATTGATATTTGTACTAACACTAAATGTTGAAGTCGTGTTGAGTTTTATGTATTGTGAACGGCTTCTGGGACGTAGGGAGTCGGTGACAATTCCGTAGTAGGGCAGAGGGAGTGCAGCTCTCGGAAAAAGGCGGGATTGTTGGCCCTGTATGCAGACAGGGGAAAACGTGTGACAATTGAAGTTGCGCGTCGCATTGTCTGGGTTCGATGAGGTAGCATCGCCGTGTGCTGCCATTAGAAACGTATTTTTTGTGTGAGAGAAGTGTATATGATAGCGAAGGTTATCTGTGAAGTTCTGGTCTTAGGTCTCAGGGATCCGTATGGCATTCCATTAAAGCTTAACACTAGAAAGGTACTAGGTATTCTCTGAGCTTGTTAGAAGGACAGGGCAGAGGTAAGCGCTGCTTTGTTAACGTGTGATATAATTCTGTAGTAGGACATACTGTTCGCTGTTCTCGGGAAAGACAGAATTCTGTGTGAATGAACTACATTTTCTGGTGTGAAAGTGCGTGAATGAGAAGGCATTCTGGTTAATTGTGAAACTCTTAGGAGCATTCCGGAGAAAACAGTTAATTGGTGCTTGTTAGAAGGGTAAAGTAGAGGGATGTGCTACTTTATCAACGGAAGTAACGATTCTGTAGTAGGGCAGAGGTAAGCGCTGCTCTCGGGAAAGGCAGAATTCTCGTGGGAAAGGTCTTTTGCTGTTCTGTGGCTAGCGAAGCAGACAATGGAGATGTTTGTATTTTGTAACTAACAGACTCGTAGAAGTTGAAACAAAGTCTACAGAGTAGTCTTGTAAAGGAGGGGTAGACGAGAAAGACAGGAGACAGGAGCAGAAGCGACTGCAGCGACTGCTGACGTCAGGGAGACCGCGCTGTGGTTGGACAGTGGGTTAGAACAGTGGAAGCTCGGTGATTGGTGTGCTAGTGTACGCCGCGCTAGGATTGGGAGACATACAGGGTGACGTAGACGCTCCAGGATTGGTGCGTTGGTGTGAGTCGTGCTGGGATTCGTGGACTGAGTCAGTGACGTAGACGCTCCATGATTGGCACGTTAGTGTGAGTCGCGCTGTAATTGGACGGGAGATCGTACAGCTGTAGAAAGGACAAGTAGCTTGGGAGAAATAAGAAAATGTACTACCACGCTGAGGAAAAGAAAAAGAAATCTTTGCTTAGTAAAGTAAAGAACTGGTTCGATAAGGATAAAGATATTGTGACCAGGGAAGGACAGATATTGCCCCCGATAAGAACCCCAGCATCCTTAATGGTTGCAAAGTATGGGTATCATACCTGTATTTGGTTGGATAACTGGGTGAAGTATACGAGAGAAGATGGGGGTTTTAGCTTTCCCGGAACATGGCTCATTTAATCTGGCCATACTGAGAAATTTACGGGAACGGATGATGAGTCTAGAGCCTCGGCCTAGGCCGACCCAGTTTGAGGCATTGACTGAATGGGAAGATGAAATGCATGAACGAGAAAAGCAGAGGGGTGGAGGTAGCTACAGGTACATGTTTGGGCGAAAGTATGATCGCGAAACCCATCATGACCGGATGAGACGATGGCGTGACGCCAGTATGACCGAGGGATTATATCCTGTAAAGACAGCAGAGGAGTCAGAAGGGAGAAAGTGTACAGAGAAAGAACATAATATAGAACCCAGGAGATATGGGGCAAATGAGTCTGATGATGATGAAGTCTTAGAGGACATGCTCTATAAAAGACCACCCCCGTATAGACGAGAACCAGAGGTAGGAACAGCAGTGACCCCGATGAGAGACACCCTGCTGATTATTAAGACAGAGGGTACCACCCCTGGATTGAGAAGCAGTTGTTCTATGGCGGAAAGAGAGAGAGATAGAGAGAGAGAGAGAGAGAGAGAGAGAGAGAGAGAGAGAGAGAGATAGAGAGAGAGAAAGAGAGAGAGAAAGAGAGAGAGAAAGAGAAAAAGAGAGAGAGAGAGAAAGAGAGAGAGAAAGAGAGAGATAGATAGAAAGAGAGAATGAACTTGAGGATGAAAAGACCAGAGAACTAGCAAGAACTACCTTTGAACTGACAGAGAAAATCAGAGAACTGACTAAAAATCTTGAGGCAGTTACAGTGCCTGTGACAATAGGCCCGGTTATGCGAATTTTTGACAAGCAGAGGACGGGCGAAAGTGGTTTGACAGTACCATATGTGAGCAATAGATTGATTGTTCCTCCGGAGCAGGCAGAAATGAGAGCAGGAGAAACACAGTGGAGAACAGGAGAAAATCAGTGGAGACATACCATATGCGGAGGAGAATTGAGTGTGCAGACTAACTCAAGTTTGAATTCTGGATGTGTGGAAGGGAATAGAGGATCAATTTTAGAACCACAAAGAGTGACAGAACCAGGGGGTGCAGAAAAATCTGTGATAACTGCTGAAGATTTGAATGATTGGCTGAAAACTTTGCAGAGAAAAGAAAAAGAATCCCAGGGAATTGATGTAGCTAGGCTACGTATGGAAATGGAAGAGATGATAGTAGGAACAATCCCTACAGAAACACTGAAAAATTATCAGGAAGGGGAGATCCTCTTCCTGTGTAAAAGTATCACATGGAGAGCAAAGAACATACATGACAGATTGAAAGGAATAGCCAGTGAATTGGGAATTGACATGGATAAGGTAAAAGCTTTACAAAAGCCTTACCGAGTGGATTTTACAGATAAGGACATTGAGAATTTGAACAATGCAGGCCGAACAGGGCAGATCAAGGAGATGATTGCTTTGCCGAGAAAATGGGGAGACATAGAAAGATGGAAAGACAGATGGTACCGAAAGCGAGAGGATGGGGCAAATAGAACTTACTCGACATTTCCTCTGAAAGAAAAGGAGAAAGCAGTAACAGCCTACCCTATGAGGGAGATTCCAGGAGGTGGGTATGTACATGTCCCATGGACCAGACAGGATATTTTATCATTTACAAATGATTTCCCTCGACTAAGGGAAAAGCCCGTCGAGTGGTATAGACAGGTCGACAGATTTGTGAAGTTGTCAAAAGTGCTGTGGATTGACCTGAATAGTCTGTTTGATATAATTGTACCAGCAGACCTGTGGGCAGAATGTAAAATAGTCATAGACTGGCCCACTAAGGAATACCCGAGAGATCCAAAGACAGGAGCTCCAGACCCGGAGGTAATGAAGAAGTATGAGCAGGTTATGGCCTTCTTGAAAAATAAGGTACCCCCCAAGGAAACCGATTGGGTTAAAATAGATCGAACACATCAAGAATTGAAAGAATCAGTCCATGCATATTATGAAAGATTAATATTAGCTTTCAAACAGTTCAGTGGAGATGAACATCTGGGTGACAAGGACCTGAGCCATTTTGTATATAGATTTGTGTACGGTTTGCGGCCGGAAATCAGTGAAATGATAAGGCAGCATACCGTAGACTGGCAGAGCAAGAAGATTGATGAGATTCTGAGACATGCAAAATACTTCAGTGATGAAATTGAGGCAAAGCAGAGGAAGCTAAAATAAAAGGCAATGTGGGCGCAGGTGAAAGTTGCAGAAAGACAGAAAGCTCAGTTGGTTGAACAGGCAAATAACCCAGGAAATAAACCTAGGTTTGGTCCAGGAAAAGGGAAAGGAAATATTGAAGAAGCAAAGAAGAAGTTCCCATGCCACAACTGTGGAAAATTGGGGCACTGGAAATCCGAGTGTAAGAATCCACCGTCTACTAATGATGATAATCCATCATTGAATTCACAGGTGCAGAGTGAGGGGTGTGGTCAGCATCGGCAACAGCAGAAGGCTGATAAGCAGCAGAATCAGGTGCCAAAACCACCCTTGCCACAGAGAAGAGGATCCCAGAAGTACAGCCAAGAGTCGGGGTTCTACGATGAAGAGCAGGTAATCAAACCAAAACGCGCAAGCGCTGTTTCTCAGTACTGGCTGAAAAATGAGGGAAGCGACTCCGAGGGAGACTTCTGACGATGCCGAAGAGAGGAGGAGGAGTGCGTACTTGGCGCAACTCTAGAAATAGACCAGGCAGGGCCTTTTGTAGATGGGAAAATGAATGGTGAAAGTGTTACTTTCCTAGTTGACACAGGGGCCACGAGATCAACTGTCAGGTCAGCTGATATAAAGAATCTTCCTCTCTCGGACGAAGCAATCCAAGTGGTTGGTGTGTCCAACACACAGATTAAAACTCTACTTACTGAACCAGTAAGGGTTAGAATAGGGAAATGTTCAGACATGCACCGATTTGTGGTGTGTGACACAAGTCCTGTGAACTTGCTAGGCAGGAACCTGCTGTGCAAGATGAATTGCACTATTTTCTGTACTCCAGATGGAATAACCTTTGAGACACCAGATGAGGATGTTCTATACAGAATGACCATGGATAACAGGGAATGTGAGGCTCTGGGAACATATGCAATGTTTAATCCAGATACATTACCCCCAGAATTGAAACAGACAGTGAAAGCAGCAGTTTGGGATTTTACTGGAGAAGATGTGGGTCTGATGAGAAATGTAGATCCAGTAAAGATTACTGTAAAAGAGGGAGTGGCTTACCCAAACATACCGCAATACAGACTGACACCTGAAATAATTGAAGGAATAACACCCATAATTGAGAAGATGATTCAGCAGGGGGTGTTAAGAGAAATATTGAGCAGCCCATGTAATTCACCAATAATGGGACTGAAGAAACCTAATGGAAAGTTCAGAATAGTACAGGATTTGAGAAAAATTAACAAGATTGTTGTGTCATGTTGTCCCATTGTGCCAAATCCATCAGTGATTTTGTATCAGATTCCCCATGATGCAGAATGGTATACTGTAATTGATTTGTGTCATGCTTTCTTTTCAATCCCATTGCATCATGACAGTCAGCCAATATTTTCTTTTAGATTTGGAGAGCGGATTTTGGCATGGTGCCGAATTCCACAGGGGTATACAGAGAGCCCTTCAATATTTAATCAATTGCTGAAGAAATCTCTGGAAAGTCTAACAATGCCTGAAAATTCAGTCTTGGTCCAGTATATTGATGACCTGCTTGTGGCATCAAAAACCCGTGAAGCCTGTGAAGTAGATACCATAGCTTTACTGAATCACTTGGCAGATGGAGGATTAAAAGTATCTCCAGCCAAATTGCAATTCTGCAAGAAAGAAGTTCAGTACTTGGGACATAACATTGAGAAAGGTCTGAGAAAAGTGACCATTGACAGGATTAAAATCATTAGAGGGATGAGAGCCCCAATGACACAGAGAGAAGTGAGAATGTTCCTGGGAATGGTGGGTTACTGTCGTGAGTGGATAAGTAACTTTTCCCTGATTGCCAAACCATTGATTAAATTGACCAAAAGTGAGGTGACAGACCCATTGGAACTAAACCCATAAGAAATGGCTGCATTCAGAGAGTTAAAAGACAGACTATGTGAAGCTCCTGCCCTAGGAATGCCAGATTATGAAAAGGAATTTGAGTTGTATTGTAGTGAGAGAAATGAATGTGCACTTTCAGTGTTAATCCAGAAACATGGACGCCTGAGAAGGCCAATTGCCTATTTCTCAGCAACACTTGACCCAGTAGCTGTGGGTTTACCAGGTTGCCTGAAAGCAGTAGCTGCTACCTGTAAAAGTCTGGAACAAAGTGAGGGAATCATAATGGGATATCCTGTAAGGGTATTTGTACCTCATGATGTGGCAATCCTTTTAACAAGGAGCCGGACACAGTTTATGTCTCATAGTCGGCTGACTAAATATGAGAAAGTCATTCTTGGTGCAACAAATGTGACTCTGGAGAGATGTGTGAATGTGAATCCAGCGACACTGTTGCCTGATGCTGAATGTGTGGGAGTAAGGAATGAAGTTGATCATGACTGCCTGGATGTACTTGATTACTGTACAAAGCCAAGGCCAGACATAAGAGATCTGCCACTGCCTGAGAGTGATCATGTGTTGTTTGTGGATGGATCTTGCTTGAGAACGGATGAAGGAACACTGAGTGCAGCTTATGCTGTGTGTACAGTTTCAGGAGTTGTGGAAGCATCACCTTTGAAAGGAGTTAAATCCGCTCAGGTGGCAGAATTGGTGGCACTGACAAAAGCCTGCAAAATTGGAAGAAGTGTGAGAGTGACTGTGATGACTGACAGCCAGTATGGCTTCGGAGTTGTCCATGATTTTGGCCAGCTATGGCTACAAAGAGGTTTCCTGACCTCAAGTGGAACTCCCATAAAGAATGCTGAAGTGGTTGGAAAATTGCTAGAGGCGATACAGCTGCCTAAAGAACTAGCAGTTGTAAAATGTGCTGCTCATGGTCAAGGTGATGATTTTGTTACTGTGGGAAATAAACTCGTCAATGACATAGCACAATACTGTGCAAGAAACAATCATTCTGTTAATCGGAGTAAAGAAAGAGAAATATTTTCTTGTTCCTTGATGTTTACTAATGAAGTGGGAACATGGGAGGAGGTGAAACAATTGCAGGATGAGGCAGGAGACGAGGAAATGAAAGATTGGGTGAAAGCAGGTTGTGCACCTAGAGAAAAGGATCATGTGTGGGTCTATAGAGATGGAAGACCAGTCATGCCAAATAGCATGCTATCAACAATGGCAAGGATGTATCATGGCCAAGGACACCTGGGGAGGGATGCTATGATAAGAGCCTTTAAGCAAACCTGGTACAGTCCAAAGTTCAGGCTGATAGCAGAAAGTCTCTGTCAGAGATGTCTGATATGTCAGCAATTCAATCCTGGAAAGAAAACAGTGGTGAGCCTAGGAACAATAGGCAGAGAGGGAGGACCCTTCACAAGAATGCAGATTGACTTCATTGAAATGCCCCAGTCAACAGATTGAGGTATGTCCTGGTGGTGGTCTGTTTGTTCTCCAGGTGGGTGGAGGCATATCCAACAAGAAGAAATGATGGGATAACAGTGGCCAAATTACTGTTGAGAGAGTTTATCCCAAGGTATGGGTTCCCAGTAACCATTGAATCAGACAGAGGAGGACATTTTTATAATGAAATCATGGGTCTAATCTGTGAAGCATTGAGTGTACAGCAGAAGTTACATTGTGCCTACCGACCAGAGGCTTCTGGTGTGGTTGAACAAATGAATGGTACCATCAAAAACAGAATTGGCAAAATGTGCTTAGCCACAGGAATGAAATGGCCCGATGTCTTGCCTCTAGTCCTGATGACCATTAGGTCTACTCCAGACAGAACCACAGGTTTGAGTCCACATGAAATTATCATGGGACGTGCTATGAGACATGCCTTTGTACCAGTCAACAAGCTGATGACTATAACTGATGACATGATTGTGGATTACTGTAAAGGCCTGGCTGACGCAGTTCATTCTGTGTTTCACCAGGTTGGAGAAGACGCCACCACACTTGAGAAGAAACCAGCCCATGATCTAAGCCCAGGGGACTGGGTAAGGATAAAAGTCCACAGAAGAAGGAATTGCCTGGTTCCAAGGTGGGGAAGGCCAAGACAAGTCATTCTGACCACAACGACTGCTGTGAAGTGTGCTGGAGTGAAAAATTGGATACATGCAAGCCACACACTGAGAGTTCCAAATCCAAGAGATGGTACTGGAAAAGAATACTTTGAAGAATCGGATTCCAGTGATGATGCAGACAGCGAGACAGTAAGAAGGAAAAAGAATCCTGAAAGTGGGGAAAGTGAGGCAAGGGAAATTTTCATCCCACCAGAAGAGGTTCTGAAAAGAACAGTGCAAACCACAGAGACGAGTTCAGATTCTGAAGAAGTACCTGAGGTTCCACTTAACAGTGACCAACACAAAAAGAAAGAAAGGAAAGAAAAGAACATTCCAACAGAAGTGATACCTGAATCAAATGAGGAAATTGGACAAGTTCCGCCTGAGATAAACATAGAAAAAGAAGGGACAGACAAACACAGAGAGGGACAGATTGCGGAAAAACCCCGAGGAGGTGTAGGGAACATCAACAACAAGCTAGGTGAAGGGACAAGTAGACAGCAAGAAGAGTGTGTGTCGGAGACCTGAGGAGGGACAGAAGTAGGGAAATCTCAATTAGTGGAAAAAGAGACTGTTGGAGAAAAGGAAGTTGTTGGGGAAAAGAAAACTGTTAATGAACAAGAGGCAACTGAGACAGAGTCTGATGAAAGTGACAATGAGATACATGGAGGACGAGTTCTGAGAAAGAGAACTTGGCTTGGAGAAAGAAACAATAAAGAAGGAAAACAAA
The DNA here is from genome assembly GCF_964204655.1 of Triturus cristatus. NCBI lineage: Eukaryota > Metazoa > Chordata > Amphibia > Caudata > Salamandridae > Triturus > Triturus cristatus. The sequence continues at coordinate 113,684,814 of NC_140586.1, forward strand.
AGAGAAATGCTAAAGGAGATCTTTGGCCGAATAAGATAAAGAGACTGAGGTATAGACTGACACGAGTTAACTCTTCGAAATCTGAACAAGTGAACGAAGTATCAAGTCAAAATCCAACCAAAGAAGAAGAAACAAAGATACCTGAGAGAACTAAAAGAATACGAAAAGCAAACCAGAGGTACAAGTCACCGGAAAGGACGTATGTGGCACTGCCTGAGCAAGGAGAAGAGGCAGACAGTCAAGGAAGTCCAGAGGAGGCTTTACTGAAAGAGGTTGCTGAAGAAGAAGCTGTGGGAATCCTGAGAGTTATCTTGTCCGACATTGGAGAAGAGACGGATGTTCAGGACCTGATACAGTTTGATGATGGTGAAGAGACAGTGAAAAGTGATGAAAATCCAAATTGAGTAAATCCAAGGAAAATCACTTGGAGGGGAAAAAAAAAGAAGCAATATTAAAACTAGTAGATTGTAAAAATCTGTTGGGTACTTGCTGCCCTTAAAGTTCGGTAGAGGAGTAGAAGAGGCTAAGTCAAAAGACACGGTCAAATTAACAAAATGGTTAACACTGAGAATAATAAAAGTAGGTGTACCTTTCTGAAAAGATGGTGCAAGATGTGCTGCTGCTGTACAGGTTTATTAATGCTGCTTTGGAGCGTACTTGCTCTATTGATTTCATTTAGAGTCACTATAGACACTTTAGAAGGTCATACTGAGAACAGAACTAATATAGGGAAAAGTTCACAGAAAATAGTACCGACTAGAACTAGCAATATACATATACATAAGGATAGGTCAATTAATGATTTTTCTAGCAATGTTTTTTCTAAATTGTTGTATGAGTACGTAAAGACAATGGAAGTAAGGGATTGCTACGTTTGCATGCAATTACCTGCCTCTGTTTCGGAAGGAGTGACTTATCATCATCTTCCGGCTACGTATGGAATTTCTTGTAGTGTGCTAATTAGTATATTTTATCAATTAGGGAAATTAGATTATAATATGTCTAATGTAGATAATATTCTTGGGCAACTGCCTATGAATAAAGCACTGAATCCAGCAAAAGAAGCTAACACTTTAGGTGAGATTTTGTTTAGAAACCAAAGAATTAACCTTAGAATATGTTTTTAGAAACAATTTAACTTGCAGTTTGAAGGGAGAGGAAAATAATTTTCTAGACATGGTTGAGAGAAGAAGGTTGAACATGCACAAGAAAGCAGAAGGGCATAGAATGAGTGACACAATGTGGGATATTGAGAAAGAAAAGGAGTTGAAAAATGGAGCCAGTCCAACTATGGCTATAGATGCCCCACAGAAAGGCAAACTGTGCATTACCAGGAAGAGATCCCAGTATGATTATTATTTCATAGGGACTTGTGAGTGCCATGATACATACTTTATTGCAACTGGATGGGGATTTAGAGGAGGAGAAGATCCAGTTTTTCCGGGAGTGTATTATATTTGTGGGAACAAGGCTTATTACCGTTTGCCTGACCATTGGTTTGGTACACGTTATGTTGGCCTGGTCTTTCCAAAGATTTTTCACATGGATAGAGTAGATGATGATGAACATTCTAACACATTAACACGCTATAGAAGAGAAACATGGACAGAAATTGTAGGAGATATTTTTGGAGCTTTAATTCCAGCAGTGGGAATTTCTTTGAATGCATTTGGCATTCGGAAGCTGTCAACAGTGTTGGATCGCTTGTCAACAAGCACCGCTGGAGGCTTTCTTTTGGTTAATACAGAAATGGTTGCGTTGCGTGCTATGGCGATGCAAAATCGACTTGCCCTTGACATTCTTTTGGCAAAAGAGGGTGGAGTCTGTGGAATGCTGAAAGTTCAACATTGTTGCACTTACATTCCTGACAAAAGTAAAGATCTAAAAGTTTATCTCAAAAATATTACTGATTTGCATGAAGAATTAGTACCACTGGAAGCTGAAAGTATCTGGACTAGAATGGCTAATAAGATGATTGCTATTAAGAATTTTATAGCTAAAATAGGTAGTACCATTTTTGGTAAGATATTATTTCCATTAACCTGTGTAATTGTTGCATTATTGATCTTTAGATTAGGGTGTATGTGTTGTAGGTATAGAAGAAATAAAAAGAAAATCACAAAAGAAAATGTTAAAAGGAGACAAAAGAAACCAGAAACAGATCCACAAGAAATAGAATTAGAAGAGCTAAGAGAAAGCATGTATATAGAAACCAAGAGAGAATGTGAGTTGGAGACAAGGGTTTGAAAAATGAACAAGAAAATATTTTGAATTTCTTCCAAAAGGGGAAATTAAATTGATTTTTGGGGTTTTTGATTTTGTGGTGATAAGATATCACCAAAGGGGGGATAGATGGAGCAGGGTTTTTACTTTAAACCCGAATACCTGTTTCATTTTCGCATGTTATAATTAAAAGTACTACTGATTAATTATTAATTATTAAAAGTTTGTCAAGTCTTGTCTAACCAACCTTATTAACACGAGAATTACACGTAGGAATGCTATTGCATGGCTAAAATAATAAGTGAACTAAGTTGGTGAGCAAACTGACAGAAATAGATGTTGCTTATGTAATGTTATTGTGTTTTGCGCTTATAATTAATATGCATTAATGGCTTTTGATGTCGCAAATGGCTAGATAAATACACACACATAAGGGTATTAGCAGGGGAATAACACTGTATAATCATTTCCGTGCGGTAATTCTGTTTTATGTCTATTTTCACTTAAGTTGACTAATGTGGCCTACCAGAAAATGGCTACCACCCGCATCCTGCATTCGAGTTGATGGAAATTTTGCAAGGAAGCTTCGCGCTGCCTGTGACCTTGCCCACTCGACAAAACTGAAAAGCCATGATCATGACGACAAATCCAGGACGAATGCCAAGAGCCCCTGAACATGAAATTTGTTTCCAATATGAATGCTGAACTTATGAACTGATGATCCCACAACTGGGATACATTATATCTGAAAAGACATCCGTAAAAGTATCGAATTAGTTATGGACATCTTTATTTTCTATTCATTATTTGGGACAATCTAAGTGTGAGAAAATCTTGCACTGTATCGCAAATGTACCAAGATGACATTATTTCCGCCATTCATCCGTTCTGAACAATGAATTGTAACTTTACAGAATGTAAATTTTAGTATAAATATTAGTAGGCTAGAGAGGTCTAGCGCCACTTCTTCCTGAACTGATGATCCGAGGTCCCTATGCTGACGGAGAGGACGGTGACTCTACATGACGGCAGGAAACTCTGTTTCTTCTACTGAGGACCGGTTCTGACTTAGGATCTGACATTTAGACAGAATAGGTAAATATGAGAGAAATGAGTTTGCATTTAATTGGCTTTTCTTACAATTTTAGATAAACAAATAATTCTGTTTGAATCTCTGTGTCGGGTGATTATTTCTGGTCATGTTTATTGAATTTATTTGTGTATTCTTTGAAATGTTTTCGCTAGATTTATAAGCAACTAAGTAGATGCCATTGACCTCAAAGTACATGCAGATTGGATAGGTATCAGAAAGTGTTTCCCCTTATACATGGCACGGATAAGAGTGGTAGGATGAATGTTGGTGTAATGGGCCCCACCAGCGTGTGATGTGTGTGTGCGTGTGTGACTGTGAGATCACTCCATCCGTGGAAGTAGAGGGGATCCGGAAGCTCCGATCTGCACCACTAACAGTTAGTCAATCTTGGGTAATGGGAACTTATCTACCACTATATTTTTATTTAGGTCCCTCAAGTCGATGTACAAGCGCAAACGACCATCCGGTTTGCGTGTTATGACCAAGGGAGCCGACCATTCCGCACTTTCCACTGGTTCAATTATGCCTTTACTCACTAAAGCATCTAATTCTGCCATGACAGCTTCACGTACACTTATCGGAAGGTTCCTGGGTTTATGACATACTGGGAATGCACCATCCTTCGATAGGATTTTGTGTCCAAATCCACTTAGTTTCCTGACTTAACCAGAAAAAACACAGGGGAATTGTTCAATGATATCTTTCACTAAACAGTCGTCCCCGTCATCCAAAAGCATAACTTGATCATCCTTGTTAGGATTCAGAATAATCCCCAGGGCTCCCTGGTCCATCCAACCCAGTACAGATGGCCCCTTTTCTGCTACATATAATTTCCCTACTGCCTGACTGTCTTTAAACTGAAATACATCTTCGACAAATCCAACCATGGGAATTTCCTCCCCGGTAAATTTTACAGGATGGATATCCGTGGGTTTCAACTTTTTGCAGATTACTTTTGCAAATTTGTTCTCCCACACCGAACGTTGAATAATGGTATATGGAGATCCAGAATCAGGTACAATTTGTAAATGTACACCACCAATACTTATGTCACACATCTTTTTTTCTTAGATTTGGTATTCACATCCAACACTACATTTTCTCCATCCCACTCATCTTCAATGCCCAGTATGCCGTCTTCAATGGAAGATTCAGTGTTCGCATCACCTTCCTCATTCTTATCATCAACACACCCTATATAGTTCTTGACTCCCTTGTTGAGTTTCCTCCTGCAAACTTTTGCAAAATGATTATTTATACCACAATATGTACATTTTGATTTTATGGCTGGACACCACCTGTCTCTAGCCATGTGACCTTTGTACCCACACCTGAAACAGGATGGAGGTCTGTCTTCCACTTCACATTTGTTAATGTTTGGATTTTTCTTACTGATGTCCTTGTAAGTGGGTTTCTCACTCTTCTTCACATCAGCTTTATTGTGTGAAACCTTGTCTACAATTTCTTCCTCACCATTACTTTTCAACGCTACTTTGGCACATCTTTGGCACATTTCACCTTTCTTTGCAATTGCAATCATTTAATTCCGAGGAGAATTCCCACATACCCATAGCTTTTCTTGGTTAGCTGTGTTATTGGAATGCATAACCAATTGATCTCAAATTAAATTGTCGCGTGGAATTCCAAATGTACAGGATATAGCTAACTTCTTTAATGCAGACACATAGGGGTCGATTACGATGGGGGGCAGAAGTACATCCGCAGTGGTGGCGGTGGTGGAAAACGTTGAATTTCCACTCTGGTAGCGGATTCTGCGACCGCCTTATTACAATGGGCTTTGATAGCCTACTTTCTGACCGCTGCAGTGTTTTAGGCTCCGCACGTTTTTTCGCTACGCAAGGGTGCCGGACTGAGCCAATCGAGCAAGACCGGCGTGCAGAATGACATTCCATTCGCAAACCAGATCACGATGTATCAAACTGCCCATCCCACCGCAGCAGTAAATCAACCTCATCGCGGATGGTGGAGGCACAACAACGGAGAGGAAAAGTCAACCCAGAACACCTGCATATGACCAGAGCCGCAATGGATCCTGCTCTACAAGCTTTTCTGCTGCTCTACCTGATGCGCTACCAGCAGATAAGATGCCGCCGCACTCAACAGCAGAGGTACGTCCAAAACATCTCCACGCATGCAACCCTGGTAACTCCCAGCAAGCGTGCAGGCAGGGCCAGGTCTACGATGTTGGGGGAAACCTGCGAAATGCAATGTGTTAGGCTCCATTAATTTACATGACTGACACCCTCGGGCTCCCAAAGGCTGCCATGTGCTGACTCCTCCTGGCACGCTGCTCCCCTCTCCCCCACCTACAAGCACCCCTCACACAGCTTGGATTGGGCTCAAGGTGGCAGATTTGCTTGGGGGCTGGGAGTGTATACACTGCAGACTGCAAAGTGAGGAAGATGTGTGCCCAGGATGGGTAGCAGCATTGCATCAAACAGCTACACACTTTTTCTATCACGTACTGCTACACAACCCAGGCAAACAGCCATGTTGGAACAAGACAAGGGGGCATATTATCAAGACAGGCGATACAATTATCGCTGCTTTAGCGGTAGAAAACTGCCACTAAAACGGCGATAATGGGCTTGATAATATGCTCTAAGGAATTCCAATTGAAGCCCATGTTAGATGTGAAGGACATCTAACCTGAGCTTCAATTGGAATTCCATAGAGCATATTAACAAGCCCATTATCACTGTTTTAGCGGCAGTTTTCTGCCGCTAAAGCGGCGATAATATTATCGCCTGTGTTGATAATATGCCCCAAGAGGACTTTGCTGGAAATCCATCTGTACTGTACATCAGTAACCATGACTGAAATCAAGTAGGCTCAAATAGCACATGTCACATACTGAAACAGTGATGAGGGCCACAATGCTTCTGTATACAAATCATTTGCACACAGTACAGTGTCACACCATGGAGTGGTGGGGAGGGTCAAACATGTGCATAGCATGCAGTGGCACATGTTTTGACTGAAGTGATGTGTACACGAGAATTGTACAGGTGAGGAGTGTACAGAGCAAAACGCCATAGAGGAGTATCTCACATTGTGTAGGACTCAATGGTATGAGTGTGACTGCTATTAATCAGACCAACACATATTTGAACCCATAAAGTGGAAAGTGACAGCAATGCATGTGAAAACTCACATATCATGTTTGTATCCCAGAGACATGCAGCACAGTGAGAACAAAGGTAAGCAAGAGCCAGGCCGGATCCCAAGACTCACAACACAGACATTACAGTGACACACTCTGCATACTCACAAATGATGTGGATAAGATGTAGGTGTACCCTAGGACTGCAAGGTTACAATGACACACTGCACACTGCTCCGGCAACAGCCCCATCATGTGCACAAATTCTCCAAAAGGTGTCTGATCATGGAACCAAACAGGCACTCATCAACTGGATCATACATGTGTGAAAGGGCAATGCTCAAGGGAACATACAAATTAATACCTCTGCTAATGACAGGACACTCACACTGACTGATGACTCCAGTGCGCAGATGTACATCCATCCATTTGACTATGAAGCCATACCTATCCAAGATGACAACACACCTACACTGGTGTGTACACATCAAGATAGATCACACAGATATGTTGTACCCTGTCCACCCCTCAAGTCATCATGTAAATTGGAATAGATTCTCTTGATGGAGATCAAACAAATCTGACATGTGTGAATAAGTAGAGCTCAGGCAACATAATGAACAGGGCCAGAGTGAACCATCACAGACAAGCAGCTTGCCCCCATCAATCCTCAGAGTCAAAAGTGGACATTAGTTGCCGGAACCTCTGATAAGACTTGCAATATCAACTTAATTACATGCCGATGGGAAAGTGTGAATTCAGAGCACGGAACTGATGAACATATACACATACATTGTACTGCATCACTAGTAAGGCCAGCGACAACACCCAGAACATAAATATATATTTTATTACATAAATATCAGCATGTAAAGTGCAAAACATTAAGGGCAACGGCCAGGCCAAACTCAAGTCCGCACATGTGTGCTTTGAAATTTCACACAGATAATTAAAAAACAGTCCATCACCATGGAAATATTACCAGGACAGGGCCAGCAAATGGGCAGGTTAGGCACAGCTCAGGGAGGAATGGGGTGGGAAGAGGGACTCTGCTTCAAATTTGGGGAGAACTGCAACTGGGCGTGGGATGACTGTCTGGGGTAGTCGGAGGATTGGACCTGGGAGGGGAAGCACTGGATGTGGGAGCCTGAGGGCTGGTGTAGTGCTAGAGACACTCTTGTGGTTTGGCACCCTATGATGACCTTCAACTACCAAAATTCTAAAAGATTTTAGTGTGTTATATTACCCTAGCCTTAATGTAGGATGGTTTTGAATATGCCTGCTTCTCTTCCGTCCTGTAATCTTGCTGTCTTTTAGTACAATAGTCTTGCCAAGAATAGAAGAGGTGGGATGTCGAGGTGCAGTGTTGTGGGTGATGGTGCACACATGTGCTCAATGTTGTATACTGAGGGATAAAGTCTATAGTGTTATTTGGGTTATGTGAATTATGTGTTGAACTATTGCCTATGACATGGCTTCATGTCATTCTGATTTCTGACTTTACCTTGCTTTATGGCAGTGCTGACTATTGCCTTGGACATGGTTTCATGTCATCCTTGCTTTTCTGATTCCATCTTGCTTTGGGCCTTTCTGAGTGCATGGCTTAACTAACTCCATTTTCATAACTTTTGCTATTTTCTGTGCCTGCACGAAGCTGCAGAGGTGGGGAGGGCATGTTTTGCTCTTCTCCTGTTTTTCGCACGTTACTGACTAGGGAGAACTGGCTCTTATCAGAGGAATGTACATGGTCTGTCTCAGAGTCATAGCAAAGGCCTGATCAACCGATGCAGTGACCTTGGAGCAGGCTGGTACAGGCTCTCATGAGAACCAGGGGGCGAGACTTGCTAGAAGCTTCGTTGTGTTTGAATTTGTATTAAAAAGGGGAGCCTACACTGGCCTGGTGGAAGTTCACACCGTGGAACAGAAGTGTTGTCACGGAAGAGTGGGGGTTGGTATCACCTCTGAGCTTTCACCCGGTTCAAGCAATGGACTCCCCTTGAGCGAAGTGGGGTGAAATGATGAAGCAGTAGGTGAGGTGTCTCTGCTACTAACTGTCTCTTGATTCTTTACTGATTCTTTCCTTTCCTTCTTATTTTCTGATTCTTATATCCATACATATATATTTCTACATATATATTTGCTTTGATTGGGTATTTCAATCGGTTTTTTGATATGTGAGCATCTGCCATGATCAATATATATATTCGGCCTGCCCGTGATTGAAGTATTGTGTTAATAAATGTATATATTCCATATGTTTGAATTCGTCTTTTCCTTGTCGTAGGAGGTGATGAGTGTGCCCTCCTGGCAAGTGATGTGCAAAGTATATCTCGCTCTAGAGAAGTGTTGTGTGTGTTACCTTGGTCTAGAGGAGACTCATGTGATATTGTTTTCTTGCCTTGCCTTTGGAGGAGTGTTGAAAGTTTGCCCACCTTAGGTAGTGCTCTGTATATGTTATTTTCCATAAGTTTGGAACTGATATTCTTGAACTGGGAAAGTGACAGTACATACCTTGGTCCAGGGGAGATCTGAGACCTTTCATTACATTTTGGCGTCACAAACAGGATCGAAGAGGTGGAATTAAGGGGCAGGAATGTGTTGTTTTCTAGAAATTGAAAGCAGACTCTCAGATACCAATTGATTTATTTGAATGGGGGTAGCCCATATGGTGTGCTGGCTCGTGAAGTGAGGTAATTGTGCTGAGTTAGAATTGGTATGTGTGTGTGTTTAGGTGTGTTTTGTAAAAAGTGTTTATAAATCGCTTGCTACGTTAGGCAGAAAGGGCTGGATCCCTTTCAAGTGTTTATTAAGAAATGCAAATAAAATGTGTTCAGCTGCAACATGAATGTGAGACATTAGAGAAAAAATGTGTTCAGCAGGATATTAATGATATTTTATACAGCGGCGTTATTCTGAAGGTGTTGTTGTTTGATATGCATCAACCATTTGAGCATTTACAAAAAGTCCGCAGTGAGCTTAAGAAACAGTTAGTTGAGGCCCAGTTTGAAAATGTATCTTTGAAGACAGAATTAAACGGTTACCAGGCTCTGAAGCTGTTTGCTTTGACCAGCCAGAATGATTCAGATGTGATAAATGTAACAGAGAATGCAGTCAGACTACAAGCTGCACAGACAGTTTTAATTAATTCTTCCGAAGAGATTTTTCAGCCAGAAAGTAATGTACAGGGAGAAAAACAGACCTGTGTTTTAGACTTAACGATCACCGGTTGCGGATATAAATTAGACATGACAGTGAATGATACATTTTGCTTCAAAAGAGAAATGCAACAATATGATTTTGAATGTGAACAACAGCAGATTGTGTACAATAATTCTGATATGTGGTTAATTCAGAAATATGAAAATGTATTTTGTGAGTTAATTCAAGAGCAATGTGCCCTTTTTAGTTACAGGGAAGTACAGGGAAAGAAGAGGTCACTTTTAAATTCAGATGCTAGACAAATGCTGTGCTTTTGCGCACTAAAAGATACTGGACAGAACAGCGTGTGAGAAAATGTGATTTGCCTATGGGAGATTGCAATGGTTATTAAATGGCCTATATAGACAGAAGAGCAGTTTGCGCAGGTCTTGATTAAGGTAGGTTTGGTGACCCCAATCACTAATGCTTAAAATGATTTTGTGTAGCTGGTGCGCAAATGTGAAAATTCTTGGCACATGACAGTTGATTATTGCGAATTGGACAAACATACACCTTCTTTTACTGATGCTGTCCCAGATATTGTTACAGAAGTACCATGGGACTTGGTATGCGACTTTTGATATTGCTAATGCTTTTATTTTTTATATCAATAGCCCCTGAGTGCCAAGAATAGTTTTTTTTTTCATGAGGTGGTAGACAAATGACAGTTAAGAATTTGCTTGAATTAGTTAGACAGAATTGTGGAGCATTTAGATAAAGAATGTGACGTCTTGCTGGAGGTCAGGAGAGGTTAAAGCTGTTTTTTGTCTGAGACATAAAGAGTTCTGGGACTGTGTGACATGTATTTCTTTGAAAAAATGTGCATGCAGAAATGTGCTTTTCCCTTCTAAGAGAAGAGGGGAGAAAGAAGGAAAAAAAAGGCAGGACTTTTAGACCGAGAAAGTGTGGTTGAATTTAGACGTGAGCTGCTGAGTGGGTTGTTTTAGTTGAATTTTGTGTATTTCATTTGAGAAAAAATAGTTTCTCAGCCCTGGGCTGTGAGCATTTAGCTAGAAAGGGATTTGCAAAGTTAGGAAAAATACTACATGTGGATTGAGCTGTAGCTGTCTTGCCCTGACCTTGGTGTGATAAGATGGCATTCCACAGCATCTGCAGAAGCTTTGTAACGTAGGGGCTAGTGCAAGGAGCAGAGAAGTTTCTGCTTGTTATTTTTGGCAAGGGACCAGTTAGTGTCCACAGAGATTTTGTGAAGGCGGGGCAGTGCCTGTGAGGGGTGCAGTGAGTGAAGGAGACTGCCCCAGCCCTTCTTGCAGTGTAGAGAAAAAGAGAGATTTTACCAAGAATTCAGAGGCTAAAGCGTGGGTAGAATTCTTAGACAATTCCCCAGAGCTAGAGGAGAGCTATGTAGACAGAAATGAAAATATTGTACTTTCAGAAATGCAAGACAGAAAACGTGTGCTTTTAAAAAATGTTTTTTACAAGAAGAGTGATGCTTGTTTCTTTTTCAGATTCTCCCAGTCCCCCCATGTGAGTGGGACTCACTTCCCCCGTATGAGTGGGATTCCCTTCCCCCGTGTGAGTGGGGCCCTACCCTCCCCCAAGCCTGGAGTGATCGCCAGACCAGACGATGGCGACTGATCTCATGTGGCTGATGGAAGCTGATGTCCTGTGGCTGACCGGACCGGATGGGGTCCTCCTTTGTCAAGGAGATACAGATGAAGATAGATGCCGAAGAGCTGTGTCCTACACAGATGGACTGCTTCTTTCCAAGCGAAGAGGGATCAGCAGTGTGCTGTAATTGGAACTGTTTCCTTCACGTGAAGCTGACTTTACATGCATGAAGGCTGTGTGTCTTTCACACAGGGGAACTGCTTGTGTACAAGTGAAGAAAAAAATTAGGGAACTACAGGATGTGCTTTGCCAGAACTGTGAACTGTTTTATCAACGTCAAGTTTAGATGCGATGGGAAAAGGCTGTGTGTGTTTTCTTTTTCACAGTGAAGAACTTTTTTTTAGGGATGAAATAATAGAGACACTAACATTAGAGTAGATATTTTCTGAGTTAAAGACTGAAGAGAAACACCTGTTGCTGTTGCTACAATATATGAGTTTGGCAGTAGAGTTTCCAGTTTAACGATTGGAGGCATTAGTAGCATTCAAAAGCTTGATTCATTTATTTTGTGTATCCATTCAACATATATCCAGATATCTGTGTGTTATTTCTAGATGCACCTGAGTTATTGCTTTCACATGTATTTAGGTAATGCAGTCTCTGCTTGCTCTATAGTGATTATCATATCTTTTGCTATGTTTTTCAGTTATGTGATGTAGTTTTTTAAACATAGTCAGTCATGATTTGCTTTGAATTAGATGTTTTTGTGTAGCCACTTCAGCACAAGAGTTTCTGTTTCAACATGTGCTTTTTAGCAGTTGTGTTTTTGATTGTGAAATGTGGTTTTTCCTTTGTAGGTATGCTTTCAATTATGACCTGCAGTTTTGTGTCTTTCAATTTAGAAATATAGTTTTAAATGGTTTTGCTTTCAATTGAGACATGCAGTGCTTCAATGATAGTTTTGTTTTTCAGTTATGATATACAGTTGCTATTTGCTTTGCAATGATTCAATTTTGCAGTTAAAAGATGCAGTGCTTCACTCATAGTTGTGCCTTTAGTTAAGAGATTTTGTTTTTGATATATGTGAATGGTGATAGTCAAAGGTCAAGGGGTGGAATGTAGTGCTAGAGGCAATCTTGTGGTTTCGCACCCTATGGTGACCTTCAACTACCACCATTTTAACATATTTTAGTGTGTTATATTACCCTAGCCTTAATGTAGGATGGTTTTGCATATGCCTGCTTCTCTTCTGTCCTGTAATCTTGCTGTCTTTTAGTAGAATAGTCTTGCCAAGAATAGAAGATGTGGGATGTTGAGGTGCAGAGTTGTGGGTGATGGTGCACACATGTGCTCAATGTTGTATACTGAGAGATAAAGTCTATAGTGTTATTGGGTTATTTGGGTTATGTGAATTAAGTGTTGAACTATTGCCTTTGGCATGGCTTCAGGTCATTCTGATTTCTGACTTTACCTTGTTTTATGGCAGTGCTGACTATTGCCTTTGACGTGGTTTCATGTCACCCTTGCTTTTCTGATTCCATCTTGCTTTGGGCCTTTCTGTGTGCATGGCTTAACTAACTCCATTTTCATGACTGAAGCTATTTTCTGTGCCTGCACGAAGCTGCAGAGGTGGGGAGGGCATGTTTTGCTCTTCTCCTGTTTTTTGCACTTTACTGACTAGAGAGAACTGGTTCTTATCAGAGGAATGTACATGGTCTGTCTCGGAGCCATAGCAAAGGCCTGATCAACCGATGCGGTGGCCTTGGAGCAGGCTGGTATGGGCTCTCATGAGAACCAGGGGGCGAGGCTTGCTAGAAGCTTCGTTGTGTTTGAATTTGTATTAAAAAGGGGAGCCTACACTGGCCTGGTGGAAGTTCGCGCCGTGGAGCAGACGTGTGGTCACGGAAGAGTGGGGGCTGGTGTCACCTCTGAGCTTTCACTCGGTTCAAGCAATGGGTTCCCCTTGAGCGAAGTGGAGTGAAATGATGAAGCAGTAGGTGAGGTGTCTCTGCTACTAACTGTCTCTTGATTCTTTACTGATTCTTTCCTTTCCTTCTTATTTTCTGATTCTTATATCCAAACATATATATTTCTACATATATATTTGCTTTGATTGTGTATTTCAATCAGTTATTTGATATGTGAGAGTCTGCCATGATCAATATATATATTCGGCCTGCCCCTGATTGAAGTATTGTGTTAATACATTTATTTATTCCATATGTTTGAATTCGTCTTTTCCTTGTTGTAGGAGGTGATGAGTGTGCCCTCCTGGCAAGTGATGTGCAAAGTAATCTCGCTCTAGAGAAGTGTTGTGTGTGTTAGCTTGGTCTAGAGGAGACTCATGTGATATTGTTTTCTTGCCTTGCCTTTGGGGGAGTGTTTGCCCACCTTAGGAAGTGCTGTGTATATGTTATATTCCATTAGTTTGGAACTGATATTTTCGCCCTGGGAAAGCGACGGTACATACCTTGGTCCAGGGGAGATCTGAGACCTTTCATTACAGCTGGCTGGAGTCGTCGCAATGGGAGGTGGTAAGAAGCAGTGGGGAGGCTCAGTGGCTGATGTTACATGTGAAGGGCTGGGCCTCACTTGCATGGGGATACAATAGCCCCCAAGTGTCTTGGGCCAAGGGATAGGTGAGGTGGCCACAACAGCTTCCTTCTTCCCAGAAAGTGGAGCAGGTGCTCATGGATCCTTTCAGGAAAAACCTTCTGATCTGGTTGTACGCTTGGGGGGATGGGTTTTTACCCTGCCTCCCCTGTTTTGTAGCTACCACTACCGCTTTTCTGTCTATGCTTCCTAGTGGGGGTGGGTGGGAGTGGAAGTCTTGGGCACAACAGCCCTCTGAACTGGAGGGGGCGCGGTTGTGGAAGGCAACAGGCCCACAGCAGCCAGGGCAACTTCCTGTGCTGATTCAGGATCAGGTTTTGACCTTGGAGGGCTCTTGGAGGGCGAGGAATGTGAGGTCTGAAATGTGGATGCATGTTTTCTGTGTTTCTGCTTTTCTGTGTCCTGTGATGTGGTTGTAGTAGGGCTGGCATGTGTGCTCCTTGTGTGCCATTGGGATGATGTCTCATGTCTGTGTAGCTTGGACTGCTGTTGTTGTGTGCTGCATGGGGATGACTTGGTGCCTGAGTGCTCTGGTGTGTGTTTTCTCTGGTCAGGTGGGGTCAGTGGCAGGGTGGTTGCAGAAGGGACAGGAGCTGGTCTGTGAGCTTGTGACTGCAGGATGACTGCCATTAGTGTGGAGGTCAAAGACTGGACAGCCCTGTGCAGGCCACCGATGTCTGAATAAATGTCTTCATGAACGCAACAACCTCTGACAGCTTGTTGCCATGATCCTGGAGGGCATTCAGGAGCAAAAGTCTGCCCACAGACACCTGGCGCAAGATATCTATGGCCGCCACACTGAGGGCAGCAGGGGACACAGGGGCTGGGGCAGCGGTACCTGGGGGCAAAGGTACCCTACCCTTCTCAGGGCAGCGGGCCCGGATAACAGTTGGGGGAGCATCAGGGAGGCTGGACACCGGATGGGTTGTGGTGGACGATGAAGCAGAGGTCAATCCTCCTTTGCCGGACAACGCGAGGAGTCACCGCTGGAGTGTGAGGAAGTGGAGGTAGGCGTTTCTGGAGCGGACTCCTGCAGGGCACTCTGTCCCCCTCTGATGCGCTGGTCCCCTCAGTGTCGCTGTACTCCCGGGGAGCAGTGATGCCAGTAGCTTCACCAACGGTTTTGGGCCCCTCTCCTTCTCTGACCTTGGAAACTTCTGTAGGAGATAGAGACACTGTTCAGTGAAGTGGCCGGATCACAAACATGTTAGGCAATACAAACCGAAAAGCTTGTACTCAAGGCATTTGACTCTCCATGTACTGTCTGCATAAGTCAAAATATTTCTATGATCAGCTGATGCATGTTAACATGCTTATTGGACAGTCATGCTTCATGTTGCGTTCATACTGACAAATTGCTAGGCATGTGTTGGCATCTCAGCATCACATCCTATTGTCCGTAGGCACATCTACATACCTTCATCTAAGAGAGCTACCCATCTGAATTTATTGTGTGTGTCACACTGGAAGTATGAGGTGATAGAACCCCACAGATAGAAAGTTAAAGGAAAATATTGTTAAGTGACATGACATCCTTACAACCACTAATTTAGGTACTGCAACACAACTACTGTTGAACATTGGTAAGCAATCTGTAGATGTATCAATTACATGGAAATGTACAACATCAATCTCGAAAATCTCCCTGACATGATGTTCACTGATGTTCACTTTTAGTTGATGCCACAGAGACTGACACTTATGCTGATGTTGCCTGGCCACATGACGATACAGACGTTGTACAGGCGCATAATATCTGCACTCACCACTGAGTCAACTTAGAGGCAATTACACAACACTAGAGACAACTCATAGGTTACTGCCTTGTTCTGGGCTGGGATTCGTGCAGTCTTTCGTTTTTGCTAAGATGGCAGATGTCATCCCACCTCCTGTGGCAGTGGTTGTGTTGACGGTTAGAGACCCCTAGGGCGCGCATCTTCTGGGCGATGGCCCTCCATATTGCCTTCCACTGATGGACCTTGAGCTGTAGGTATGGGAGACAAGAGGAGACATTTGTAACACTTTGTAGTGGTGCATTATGTGTCAGTACACAGTGCATACACATGAGTGTGTCTACACATAATGACGCCAAAAGAAGGATGACATGTCCACTGTACATTTATCAGATGCAATAGGTAATTTCAAACTAATCTAGACAGTAACAGGCCTTGTACTCTTGTGCATACTGGGCTCATCTCCATAGTATCCCTGTAGAATGAGCACAGCCCATAATCACTACCCTCTGCCCAATCGACACTTACCATCTCACTAATGTACCTATGTACACTTAATGAACTCATAGAGGACATGGCACAGAGAATGTGTGTCCAAAAAGAGATTTCATGAAGTCATCATTGTAACTGTACTACTGATAAACCACATTCTTGCAAAATGGTCATTGCCTGCACTCAGGGGTCAGGAGGAACAAGGCTCAACACCATGAACTTGAACTCGTTTGGCTACACAGACTCTAACAGGTAACCATTATCCTTTCTGAGATTCACATGTGTGATGTTTTGCACCTATGGAGCTGCAACATTGACGAGTGTGCCATTCTCACCACATACTCAAGTGTATCAACTAGTACGTCATATATGGGAAATGCAGAAGACAAAATCAGAAAAGCACCAATATTGGCTTGCAGTCTGATGCACAGAGCACTGTACAGTAACATATTGTGAGCCTTCTGAGCATCCTAAGTAAGTTTAGCATTCACTTAGTAGTACCTATGGAGCACCATAGAGCCAGCCGTACTGTCCAAGGACCTCATCCACCAGGGCCTCCAGCTCCTCTGTGGTGAAGGGACGGGGCCTCTGGTTCTCAGTACGAGCCATGACTGGTTCCAGAGATGAGGTACAGCAGCAGTTCGTGGTGAGGATTGGCAGACAGCAGTGTGTCTAGGCAAGTGACAGGTACGGACATTTCACAGATATATATATATCGGGCCCTAGGTTCGTTCCAGTGGTGCTCTGCTGACATCATTGGCCAGCCTGGTTCGCATCATTCAATTGGGGCCAATGCCTGGCGTAGCAGTGGCGGAGCACGCCTACAGCGAGATTAAAAAATGTAAGCTGCTGGCGGTTCCCATTGGCTGATGGCTATTTCTCATAGGCGGTGACGCACCACGGAGGTCAGGAAGCAGCGACCGCAATCCTGCATCATTCAATTGGGACCAATGCGTGCTACGGCAGTGGATGCCAACTACCGCGTCTGTTAAAGCATTTTGCATTTCCCTTTTCACTTTGCTAATTGCATCACTCATCGTAACATATTTCCCTAAAGTAATTTGTGCATCCAGTAAAAGGATTATAGAGTTTGACCTTTGGTTAAGTCTTCAACACACATGTTATGTTCAAGAAAAGGAGAGTTAAATGACATTCTTTGTCATGTCCTGTGGCCAGAATTGAATGAAATGAGTTAAGGAGTCAAGAAGGACAGAAGCCCCTCGCATTGCACTAATGTTGTCTATTGAAACATTCAACCTGTGAATACTGTTTTTTTTTTTGCAGAGTTTTATATAGCGAAAACTTGACCCGAATCCAATCAGGTATGAGAGCGCTTTACATAGTACCAGTTATGTTACATGAGGACACACATTCATTCTTTGTTAGGCACGGGGAGATTAAGTGATTTGCCAAGAATCACAGGATGTTCAGCATCATTACCAAGACTTGAAGACTTGAACCCAGTTCCCGAGGTCCGAGGTCGAGCGCCCTAGCCGTTAGGCCAACTCCTCTCCCTCTCTGTTTAAATTTCCCTTGCTATTTGACTGTTGATTTCTTGTCCATGGTTTGTCCTATGAAGGGCCAGTGATGTTGCCTGACATTTAGAGGTGTACATTGTATGGAGATCAGACAAACTTGTAACCCCTGGCACTTTAAACACATGTAGTGGCGTGGCATACAGCTTGCCTAGCTGCCATTGCCTGTATATGTTTTCACACACGTCATAGGAATGTACGTGTGTGAAAACAACATCGGTCTGTCTGACAGCACCTGTCATTTTCAGCTATGTGTGCATGTATACACATTACATGTGTATTTGTGTTTCATTTTGGTGAAGATGGCAATGTCTGTAACACAAACTCCTCCCACAGTCATGATGGGCTGACACAGTGATGTGCATATATGTCTGTCCACTGTGCTGCATATTTATGTATTGTTGTCCACCTGACACTCACTGGCCTAATTTTGTAATGACGTTGTGTTTTGTGTGACTGAAGGTTGAGGTTGTGCAGTGACAGCAGCTACATGCAACTCAGCATTACTACATGTGCTGTGTCATCTACCATACAGGGCTGGATACACATGATGTAGCAGTGTACCATATGCCAAACACATCGACTTATTTAGATGTTGAAGTAGTTAGTATGTACACTCTGGCTACAAGAATGACTACAGAAGATCAAGGTGTGTATGCATGTCACTTGTGCATGACACATGTTCAACAGTCCTGTCAATGTTGTGGTTGGATGAGTCTTTTGTTAAGCTGTTTCCCACATCTCATCTTTGACTCATTTTAACACGTGTCCCCTGCCAGAGTACGTAGGAGAAGACCTATCCCAGACCTGGCGATGATGGAGGACATCGACATAATCAAGAAATTCTGTCTGGATCGCCTTACCCTGTGAGAGCTATGTGCTCAGTTGGAGCCACATTTGAAGACTCCGCGAACATATCCAGCAGCATTGTCAGCAACAGTGAAGGTGATGGCTGCACTGCATGACTTTGCCACTGGGTCTTTCCGGTACACCGAGGCCAGAGCTGGTGGGATGTCTCAGCCTATGTTCAGCACTGTGTTGCGGGATGTACTGTCTGCATTGATGACCTACATGGACAGCTGCATACACTTTCCAAGCAAAAATGAATTGGTAGATGTAAAGGGGGATTTTTAAGATCTTGGACACATCCCAAATGTTGTAGGAGCCATTGACGGTACACACATTGGCCTTGTTCCACCTCAGGCATGTGAGAACATCTACTGTAACTGCAAGCATTATTACTCCATAAATGTGCAAGTCATATGCCAAGCTGATCAGATCATAGCCCATGTGTGGACAAAATTTCCTGGTTCGGCACATGACTCCTATATACTGCGGAACAGCATCATCCCACAATTGATGGCAAATGCTCATCCATAGCGGGCCTGGCTTGATGGTGAGTGGGCTGTGTCAATGAGTGTGGTGTCTGTGTGACATGCTGCTCTCCACACATATTTCTATTACATTGTTGGTCTGTGTTTCTCCCAACTAGGTGTCTCAGGATATCCCAATCGTCCGTGGTTGCTGACCCCACTGAGGAATAAAAGGACACATGGGGTAGTCAGCTTCAATGAGGTCCATGGGAGGACAAGTCGTGTGGTGGAGTGCATTTTTGGACTTCTGAAGTCCAGATTTCAGTGTCTGGACAAGAGTAGTGGTGCACTACTCTACTCTCCCCAGAAGGTGTGTCAGATCATAGTCACCTTCTTCATGCTACACAACCTGGCCTTGCGCAAAGAGATACCCCTGATTCAGGACGATGATGAGCAGCAGGAGCCCCCCGCTGCACACCCACACATGCCCAGTAATGATGATAGTGGTGAGGAAGAAGGTCTTAACCTGCGTGAGCAGCTCATCACCCACTACTTCCATTGAGTGTAAGTTAGCATTGAGCAACTATGACTGTGTCTGTGTGCTTTGCTGTTTTGGCCCAAACTTTGAGGATGTGTTTGGATGCTGGCTATTGTTGTCACACTGCTAACGGTAACATTGTGCAGCACTGTGTTAGTTTTCCAACATACTTCATGTCCATGTTGATGGAGTTGGTCAGTGTTCTCTGGGATGCATCTTGTACAGTGCTGACTAGTGGTGTGTTTTAGCTGTCATGCCATTCTATGACAAGGCACTGTTATTGTCTTGTGTCGTTCTAGGTTCCTCCGCTCTCTCAATGGATTGTCACATTCATAGCTTGTGGTACAGTGCAATGCGAGTTAACATACTACTTACTGTGATAAACATGGTACTGACACAAAGGCGTAGAGGTGTGAATTGTGTTTATTTCAACATGAGAGAGAGGAGTGTGCTTAAGCTGAAAGTGATGGTTCATAGATAATTAGGGTAGAACACACAATGGTGTAATTCCACAGTCCAAAAGAAAAGTCCCATCAATGTGGCAATGTGGGATCAGATCGACAACAAAGTCAATGCTCTGTGCAACACTGGTGACATCAACGGTGACTCCTAGAACTGGTTTTGCGCTGTTCTTTGCCACATGATCCTCCTGTGGTCTTTTTCAGACGTCCTCTCTGCCGTTTGGTAGTAGGGTTGGACTGGCTGCATGCTCAGAGGTGTCTGTGGAGTCGGTGTCTTGTGACTCACCTGTCCCTGTGGCCGCTGCTGAGGTGTTGTGGCTGTCATTAGGCTGGCCACTGAGTGGGGCAGCTATTTGAGCTGCATGAATGTCCCTCAGAACACCCACAAGCTGGCCCATGTACTCCACAATTTGTCCCAAGCGTATGTCCATGGGCCTCTACAGCTGGCGGAGTTCCTGCAGTTCTTCCACAACCTGGCCCATCTGTCCCTGGTTTGGTTGGTATGCACCAAGGACTGTGTTCACAGTGGCCAGGGCCTCAGTCTCAGTGTCCTCCTGTGACTGTCCCTCAGTTGCCCTCCCACCTGCCCTGCAGACACGGACCTGTGGCGTTGCCTTTCGACGCCCCCACACACTTTCCCCAGCAACCCCATGCTGCCTGGTGATATTGGTGACAACTGCCACAGGGACAGTGTTGGATGCAGCAGTGGTGATGGTGGAGTTGGCTGCCACACAGGTTGTTGTTGCAGGGGTTTGCGGTGTTGCTGCTGGTGTGGTAGTCATGGTGGTGGTGGTGGGGACAGTGAGGCCCTGAGACTGAGCTTGCCCTGACACACCTGAGGGGCCAGATCGAACCTCCTTATCCAAAAAACGGAGAGAATCAGCATCCAAGAGGTCACCTTCCAGGGGAGGAGACTGGCTTGGCTCATTGATCTCAGTGTCGCAAGCTGTGGATAGCGTTGAACAGAGGTTATATTGTCAACATGTTCAGTACACAACACAACTTTGATGATCATATTTTCAACATTTCATGTGAGATAAACTAACTTTTGACATTGGCATTACTTAGCATTCGTTACAGTTTGTCAGCAGTTGAACATGATGTAGAGGTACATACATTGCTTGTTAGTGATGTAACATAGCGATACCAGCGCTTTCATATGTACAGATATTGTGTTTCCAAAAACATGTCCTCATGTACCAACTTGTTGCTCATCCACTTCAGTTAATGTTAGGATATTGGAGACTTTTCAGTGAGTGTATGTCTGCTATGCCGTGAATTCACGATTTCTGTTGGGTTTTTTGTACTCACATCATGTGGTGTGTGAGCTTTGACTGAGTCTCCGTGCATGTGATGTGTGGATGTGAGCCTTTATGCTTTGAGACAATGGGACTTGCACATTGGAGTTTGACCATTGCGTTCTTCGGCTTTGCTTTGCAGTTACAAGTGACTTCATCATTGACACTATTATTCATGGGACCTCTAAATGGGAATGGCTTCAACTGATGGAGCTTTACAGAGTTGGCTACCAAGTGTGGGAAGTGGTGGTCATATAGCTCTATGTTTTTTGTAGGAGTTGTGGTCTTGCTCTCAGGTCCCAACAACACCCTCCCTAGTAAGATGGCTACCTACCTGTTAGGAGGCCCTGTAGAGGGAGCTGGCTGCCACATGGCTGTGGGGTGGGGAGGGTGGCCTATGCAGTTTGGGAGGGAGGCCAGAAGACCTTGTGGGAGTTGTGGTCTTGCTCTCAGGTCCTACCAACATCCTCCTTAGTAAGATGGCTACCTACCTGTGAGGTGAAGCAGAGGAAGGAAATACTAGTCTTGTGAGACATTCATATTGAAAGCGTGCATTATACATAAGTTTAATTTGGTCTGGGAATTGGGGCTCAATTGTTGTGCACAACAGTACATTACAGTGTGATGGGATCCTTTTGTTTGTACTTACCAGTCTGCACTCCCCTATCGACTCCTGTGAGACTCTCTAAAAAGCAGTATGGCAAGCACCTTCTCCTCCCATTTGCTAAATATTAGTGGCAGAATGAGAGGGCCACCACTAGTTCTTTGAGCCGCATCATGGTTCCTCTGGGCCTGAGCCTTGACCCTGTTCCTGAGGTCGGTCCACTGCTTTTTGATGTCATGCAATGTGCTTAGAGTGGTCCCTACTGCATTGACTTTGTTGTAGATCCTTGCCCACATTTGATTTTTCCTCCCAAGTGGGGTCTGTTGGACCAGGTTCCCATACAAATGTTGATCTACCCTAATTATCTTGTCTACCATCACTAATGAAGTCTGTGTCTGTGAATTTGGGCATTTTCTTGGAGGGCATGGTGCAAATGAGTGAAAAGTGCAGGGTGCAAGGTGGTGGGGAAGATATGTGAGGTGTTTCAGATGTGTGGCTGAGAAGTGGTGTTGTGTGGAGATAGGTGGGTGTGATGGTGTGCTGTGTGCTGTGTTATGTCTGTGAAAATGGTGTCCTGTCTCTCTCTGTCTCTGTCTCTCTGTATCTGCTTTGCAAAGGATGCTGGTCCAGGAAGGGTTTGTTTTTATACTGGAGTATGTGGGTGTGTCCACATGAGTGATGAGCATCAGGTGTGTGTTCCTTGTTGACTGTGGCTTTCATTGTCAAAAACAGTTGGAGTGTATCATTAGGGTGTGTCTGGTGTGATTGAGGGCAGCGGAGAGTACAGGCACACTTTGAGCATTGTTGTGAAATTTTTCCAACCGCCATTCATTTTGCATTAGCGCAACCGCAGCAGTTGCAACGCAATGCCCGTTCTGCCAGTTCCGAAATCTCATTGTAATTAGCTGTGCGGTTATACCATGGCAGTAGCGGCCTTTTTAGTCCATTGAACAGCTTCCCTGTCCGCCACGGTCGGATTTGCAGCTTTTCCGACAGTGACAGACAGTCTTTTGTGAATTCCGTCCGCCGCGGATGAGTTTTCGGCCCCATAGTCTTTTACTGCATCAGATTTAGATTGTTTCCTTTGAAAAAAAGAATATCTATCAATGCCCACACAAACTGTTGGATGATAATCTACATCTAAATCTTCCAAAGCTTCTAAGAAAACATTAGCATTTTCAGTTGCTCTTATTTTTTCCATCCGATTAAATAATTGTGAACCTTCTGGCCCTAAATTATGTAATAGCATTTTTTAGTTTTTCATAGAAGTAGTGAATTCATCCTAATTTTCTTCCTCTAATTCTGCTATGTATTTTGAAAAATACTCTTTCCAGTCTGACCATTTCAACAATGGTTCACCAGGATGAGGAAGAAAAGGGAAGGGGGTACTAGACCACAACCTTGAGAAGACATTTTACCTGGGAATAGAAGGATTTAGATAGGTTTGCCAAAAGTAATTAGTAATGCATGTAATAAATGAGAAAATGTAATTAATTGCTAGAGAAATATGCGAGAATATGTAGAAATACTGCCTCAATATTCCAAATATGTTAACAAGTGTCAGATGTGCAAGGCACCCAACACGCATGACTCCCTAATCTAAACAGAAAAGGTTACTAAAATCAGTAAATACCAGTCAGGTGTGCACATCACCGGATGTATGAAGATGAGGCCTCTATTTTTTTTAAAGTGTACTTCCCAATTATTTGTGGGAGATCCTTACAGTGTGCGCATCACCGAGTGTGCTCTGATGCAATGGGAATGTTTACAGCCTCCAGCTTGCCACTTAGTTGTGGAAATTCCTTGCGGTGTGCGCAACACCGAGTGCACTCTGATGCAACTGCTGTTGAAACCAAGATGTCGTCTTGTTACATCACATACGTGACAACACCACTAAGGAAACACGCTGGTACAGAATGTGTAGACTAATTGACTACCTCTGTGCAGCTCTGCTCGGACTCCACTCCTTGGTTTCTGCCTCGTCGCGAGGCAACACAACTACGATCGCCGACTCCTCTCTGTCTAGCCTCACAGAGACTCTACTCTTCGGGTTCTGCTTGGTCGCTTAGTAGTGCCAACACCCTACAGCTGGTAGGTTCTATGCCACCTGGCTCAACGATTCCGTGTCTACTGCACTTTCAACGCCACTCACTAGGCTTGTTAAAGTTCCCATAAATCTCCCAAATCACCAAATACAGTGTGTTGACGGTCTCAATGTGGTTCACCTTCAGTGCCTTTCTTTCTCCATTCCTCTGCTTGCTCCATGCTATAATGACCCTTTCTCCGAATCCTTCCTCAGAATACAAAATGGAGAAACTCCTACTGCTTCCAGTGGAAGTCGTGCTTGGCCCAATATTGATTGTCGCCAAATTGTAATAATCACTCTGGACGCTTTCAGATAAGTTGCAAGGAACTTTATTAGGAGCAAGCAGGTACCATCTGTCTCACGATGTTGCAGTTAGCGCTCTAGCGTTAGACGCTAGAGCGCAGGAAGTGAGGACAAGATGCGTACGCCACGACGGTGGCGTACACCGTTGCTTAAATAAAGGGGGCGTGCCCGGTGGGGCCAGTTGCGCCGACACTGATAATGCGAGTGGTGTCATTTATTACACGCGCGCTCTGCCAGGACAGTTAGCGCGTAACACTGGCGACGAGGACCGAAAGCACCCCCGCGTGCTCAGCTGTGTCCCGCACCTCGGCCCGCGGCAGTCCCGCACACGTGGTGCCATCGTTTCTGCACTTCTTCCAGCTCGCTCGTGACCAGAGCTGGAGCTGCGACGGCCTTTGCTGCCTCACGGTGAGCGCACGTGTGCACCCAACACTGCTGAGACTCATCGGCGGATGAATATTCCCGCCCACTCCTGCATGAGCTCGCTTTCTGAGGAGTCAACCTGTGCCCAGCACTCTCTAGCCTGCTTATGATCACCAGAGGCTGAGACCACCCTTGCCCTGCACCCTCCAGCCTGGCTTTCAGTTGTGTCGCCCTCTACTGCCGCCCACACCTGCCACCACGTGCCCAGTTGTGCCGTCTCCTGCCCTGGGGCCACGCAGACCTCTGTGCCAGCACCGTCCAGAATAGTCATCCTCCCTGAGTCATGGGGGACGAAGAGCGTCCAGTGCCTGTTGTGCCCCTCCACCCACCGTCTGGTGTTCTGCCACCCTTCAGTGAGACTGCTGACCCTGCCACAGCCGCCCCACGCTGGCAAACGTGGATTGGCCGGCTCAACAATTATTTCATTGGCACTAGAGAGACTGATGGGGCTGTGAAGCGATCGTTGTTGCTCCACTACGCAGGGGAAGAGGTCTACCTGCTCTTCAAGCACCTCCCCAACACAGGGAGAGCAGACGACTATGACGCAGCGGTTACGGCCCTCAACACGCATTTCGACCCCCAAATGAACCCAGATTTTGAGCACTTTAAGCTGCGTCAAGCAAGATAAAGGGAAGGGGAGTCGGTGGACGCGTTCCACGCACGCCTCAGGGTATTGGCGGACACACACCTTGTCGGAGACAGGGCCAAGGAGGAGATCATGGCGCAGCTGATATGTGGCATCCGGAGCAAGAAGTTGAGGAGCCTCATACTTCGCCAACCAAATATCCCGATGGCGGACATCCTAGTGCTCGCAAGGTCCCATGATCTGTCCGACGCCCGTGCGGAAGAAATGGAACAAGCATTTACATGAGGCACAGGGTCAGGAGTGACGGTCAAGACGGAACGGACAGACGCTGTGCAAGCGCATGAGAGGACTCACCGACCCATCGCCAGGAAGACGGCTCCGGCCCAGTGTGGATACTGTGGGTATGACGAACACCCCGGCAGGACGTGCCCAGCGAGAGGGAAGACGTGCACCAACTGTGGCACGGTGAGCCATTTTGCATCAGTCTGCCGGAAAAGGTCCACAAGGAAAGACCAACGGGGGAAAAGGCCCGCAAGAAACATGGTGAGACAGCTGTCCCAACTCTCTCTGTCCTCCCACGCCGATGCAGGCCACAGACAGGCGCAAGCCTTGCAAGATGACGACTCCGGTTCCGATGACGAAGGGGAGACATATCTCGTTTCATTCACCAGAGCACTCAAAAGCGCGAGAAGACCACAACCTCGGTGTGACATCATGGTCGCAGGGTCCAGAGTAAACGCTGTAATCGACACTGGCACATCAGTCACCGTTATGGGAGTGCAACAATACAACCGCCTCCGACCCAAACCAGAACTCAAGCGGTCGAAAGCCCAAATCTACGCCTATGGAAGCGATGTGCCCCTACCCCTCGCCGGAAAAATGACAGTGCCGGTGAGAACAGAAGAAACGGAGATAACAATTGACATACATGTCATTGATCAGGAGGTGGACACACTCCTAAGCGGACATGCAGCCGAAGACCTAGGACTACTGGCCTTCCTCCGGAAAGTGCAAGACACCCAAAAAGCCAACCTACTCGACCAATACCCTGAGCTGTTCACCGGCCTCGGGAACATCAAACGCCCGCCAGTCAAACTCCAGATTGATCGCTCCGTTGCACCAACAGCACTAAAGCACAGACGGATTCCGTTCCACTTACGCCCACTGGTGGAGGAGGAGCTGAGGAAACTGGAAGAACAAGGGGTCATAGAGGCAGTAACTGGACCCACTCCGTGGGTATCTCCAATGGTGATAGCAGAGAAGCCCCGCCAACCAGGCAAAATCCGTGTGTGCATTGACATGAGGTTGCCCAACAAAGCCATCAAGAGGGAGAGACATATCACGCCCACCATGGATGATATAATTGCCGACCTCAACGGAGCCCGGTGGTTCTCCAAGCTGGACTTAAATGCGGGCTACCACCAACTGACACTAGCCGAGGAAAGTAGATACATCACCACGTTCAGCACACATCTAGGACTGCGAAGATACCGACGCCTCAACTTTGGAATCTCATCGGCGGCGGAAATTTTCCAGAATACCGTCCGAGGTATACTGCAAGGGTTGCCTGGAGTATTGAACGTTAGTGACGACATACTGATCCACTCAACAACAGTGGATGAACACTATCGGCGGGTCCGAGCCACGCTGACGCGGCTCAAGGAGTACGGAGTCACACTACACAGAGACAAGTGCCAATTCTTCCAACAATGGATCGAATTCTTTGGTTACACCTTTACCAACCAAGGCATCCAGGTTGACCCGAGGAAGTCCCAGGCCATCAAAGACGCCCCAGCACCAGCCTCCGCCTCCGAAGTTCGCAGCTTCCTTGGGATGGCTACCTACTGCGGGCGCTTCATCCCGAACCTGGCCACCATTGCCGAGCCACTCAGACGCCTCATGAAGAACGACACTCTATGGGAGTGGGGACGCCGGGAAGAGGACGCGTTTCAAGCCATTAAAACCGCACTCCTTGACCAAGCCACATTAGTCTATTTCAACCCAACAAGGAAGACCGAGCTACTCGTCGATGCCAGCCCGGTGGGGCTGGGAGCGGTTCTCACCCAGGAGCAAGAACCAGGAAGATGGGCGACCCTGGCATATGCCAGCAAGGCGCTCACAGCAACGGAACAGAGGTACTCTCAAATTGAACGAGAAGCACTGGCCATACGATGGGGCTGTCGGCAATTCCACCTGTATGTCTGTGGGCACCCGTTCACAGTCGTGACGGACCACCAGCCGCTAGTGCCCCTCTTCAAAGGGACTGCACCACATCCCCCGCCAAGGATTGAGAGGTGGGCCATTGGGCTGCAGCAATATCAGATGGATGTAACATACCGGCCCGGCGCCAAGAATCCGGCGGATTTCCTGTCAAGGCACCCAGAGAAAAGTGAGCCTACCCAGACCGGACAGGGAGATGAGGACGACGCCGAGGCATATCTGGACCTCCTGGCTGCCCTGACATGCCCCCAGGTGTTGACGATCCAGGAGATCCTACAAGCAGCGGAGCATGATACCGTGTTGGCCAGGACCCGAGAAGCTATCCAAAAAGGGTCGTGGGCCGACTTCATACAACCCGCCAACTCGTGGACAGATGACGAGAGGAGAGACTTGCAACAAGTCTGGCGGGTACGGAACGAGCTCAGCGCGACCAGAGACGGGATCATCCTGAGAGGGTCCAGGATTGTCATGCCAACGACACTGCGCCGCCAAGCCACACTCATTGCCCACAGAGGCCATCAGGGAACAGAAAAGATGAAAGCCCGAATGAGGGCGAAGAAATGGTTCCCGGGGATGGACTGCCTGGTAGAAGACATAGTGAAGAACTGCCCGGCCTGCCAAATGACGAGCGGCCCCGAACCCCCAGCCCCCATTGTGACGGAGGAGCCAGGGACTCACCCGTGGGACAAGGTCAGCATAGACTTTGGAAGCCTCCCGGACGGGAGAGTGACACTAGTCGTTATCGACAATTTCTCCAAATACCCCCTGGTGGAAGCGTTACCATCTACAGCATTCACTTTTGTGGGGCCTGCTCTGGAGAAGATATTTAACATGTTCGGGCGCCCCTCAGAACTGAAGAGTGACAATGGCCCACCATTCCAGGGCCACGAGTTCCGGGAGTTCCTCAGACTCCAGGGCATACGACACCGGCGGATCACCCCTCAATGGCCGCAAGCCAACGGCGAGGTCGAACGCTTCATGCGAACATTGGAATAAAGTGTTACGAATCGCGGGTGCTGAACATCAAGACCCTGAACGGGAGATCCAACGGTTCTTTGGGGAATACCGGAGCACGCCTCACTGCTCCACCAAGCAAGCCCCCTGGGCTCTCATGCTAAAGGGGACGCGCCGCGACGGTCTACCTACTGCCCCTGGGTGGGCTCCCCCGCCTTTCGAAGCGGAGCAGGCCCTCCAACGACGAGCACACCGGAACCAACAAGTGAGCCGGTAAAGAGGCAGTCGGGAACGCGACATCAGGACAGGTGACAATGTCCTCGTAAGGAACAGAAGACCCGGAGGGAAGTTCAAGCCACGGTATGAGCCAGGGAGCTGGACAGTGGAACAGAGACGGGGCACAATGGTGACCGCGAGGAGGGGGACGGAATCGACCACACGGAACATCTCGTGGTTCAAGCGAATTCCAGAGGCCACCGGATGCCACCGCAGAGGGACAAACGAAGAGGAAGAAGATGCCCCGATGCCAGGCCTGGAACCCCTACCAACCCCCGTCAGGCGTGGGTCAGTGCCAGAGCAGGGTCACCCGGCCCCCGAGGACGGTGAGGTGGAGAGTGAGCACCCATCCAGTCCCAACACCCGAGCCACCGCAAGGTATGGACTGAGGGGGAACCCTCCGTCGAGCAGCCGCCTCAGAGACTTTGCATGCCAAGTAAGTGAGTGACTGTCGGGGACTATAATTGGCTTTGTTATCCAAGTTGGAGAGGGATGTTGCAGTTAGCGCTCTAGCGTTAGACGCTAGAGCGCAGGAAGTGAGGACAAGATGCGTACACCACAACGGTGGCGTACGCCGTTGCTTAAATAAAGGGGGCGTGCCCGGTGGGGCCAGTTGCGCCGACACTGATAATGCGAGTGGTGTCATTTATTACACGCGCGCTCTGCCAGCACAGTTAGCGCGTAACACACAAGACAACTACTCTCAACTGCCTCTACCTTCCCCACAGTCCAGAATCCCCATGAGCATGTAGCATCCTGTTACCTTGACACTGGTAACCAAGATACCAAACTTGATAGCTCTCCACATTTGCAAGATATCAATTTTGGCATCAAATGTAAAAAAGCGATCCACTTTTACAAATCAGGTTGTTTTGAACTTGTAAAGACACACCGTTTAAGAGTTTTGAACGCTATGGAAGACTGCATGCATTTGTGCTTGCTGCAGGCAATGTGTGTTGTAATACCAGTGAAATTAAAACTAAGAACTAGCCCACCATATCATGAAATGGGCCCACATATGGCCAAAAATAGCCAGAAACTGGCCAGTCAGACCAGCCCTTTTGGCGTTGTAAAATTGCCCTATAGACCAGTCTGACCTTGACAATCACATATTCTGGGGCCTGTTCCTCCCAAGATACATGCCGTCCCCCTGTAGTCAATTATTGTTTTTTCAACAATTACCCTAAAACGCTGGACCACCTGGGAGTCTGCAGGCTATATAAATGATATACTGTTAGTGATGATTTTCCTGGTATTACCACAGACATTGCCTGCAGCAGGCACAAAAGAATGCAGTCTTTTATACCGTACAAAACAACTATACAGCTTGTCTTTGTAAATTCCATACTGCCTGGATGTTTAAAATGTGGACTAGTTTTAGGTGTGGCCATTGATTTCGCTAAAATAAATAAGGGCCAGAATTCCTAAGATTTTGTGTTATGTTTGTGGGACTTTTTTCAACCATACCTCATGCAATATCCTTGTGGTATTTTACAAAGCAACACAAATGGGTATTTGGATTGCTTTGATAAAAAAAAGAGGAACAGCGCATTGTGCTGCCTTACTTTGCATCAGGGAAGCATTCCATGGGTGGTGCATGGGCTTTCCTGTGCACCCACCCTTGGTTTTTTATGCAAATCCATATCTACTACTTGAATCTGGCGCTTGCCTAAGGCTGTTATACCAAGGAGAAAATTATTTTCATTTTTCCTGTCTGCATTTGTGATGAATTCTGAAGCCCTTAGGGGTGTGGTGCGTTGGATGTGGAGATTTGACAGGGAGAACCCCTCACTGGGCAAAGGCATATGCAAAGGTCTGCTAATTTGCTGGGATACCTATTTAGAGAAATTAGAGGCACGTACGGATGACCGTCCCCCGTGAAGATTGCTGGACATGATAAAGGCATGACCTACCATGCTGCAACGCTTATGGTGTGCAGGCATGCGAAGAGTTAAAGTTTGGGTGGGAGAGGGTAGACAGGGCTTGGGTCATCTGGAATGATGGATGCAGGACCATACTGATCACAGGATGGGACACTAAGGGGGCCCTGTGGACGCAGAGGGAGGGCCGAAAACGGAGCAGATCTAGCTGCACACATGTGATTATGTATTTTTTTTGTTTGTTTGATTTTTTAAAGTTTTTGTACATAAAGCAAGAAACAAAGAACAGAAGGACAAAATGTCATCATTCAGCACCAGTAGATAATTAGGCAGAATCATCTTACAAATCTGCAGCTCGATGGCAAGTTCCCTACATTATCATAAGATACAGTAGGTAACAACAGATGTCATAACCCAGCAATCATAGAACCTCCTCCCTCCATCAACAATACTGCTGAATCTCAGTGTGGAACAATATAATTCGACAGAGTAATCCCATCTCAAGTACATTTGTACAATTCTTATGGCTTCACAATAGTCTGATTACATAGTCAAACAATCTTATAAAACGAAAATGATCAAACTTAAGAACACTATCGAAAAAGGGAAAATAGGAAAGGGAACAGATGCCACATAAATAGGATTAGAGAGTCACACATCCCAAACTCTTTGAGACAGAACCCAGTCAGCTATCATAGGGGTGCACACCCTGACTATAAAATGAATAACAGTACAATGTGAGGTGTAGGGGTTGCTGCCTGCGAATTACATTCCACCTCAGAATATAGGTGTTGAAAACACTTTAAACACTATCAGTCTGGAGTAGGAGGATACAAGAGGTCATCTGTAGCTGACAGCCCCTGTAGTGCATATAGCATTGCGTCCCATGCAGCGGAGATGGGGAATTTACGCAGCCCCAACGCATCCTCACGCACCAAGGAAACCGCCTCTGCCTTTACCCAATTAAGCATAGCTAAAAACCAAGTCTTCAGCGGCGGAGGCTTCCACCTACCAGTAACTAGTCGTGTAGCAACAATGAAACCCAGATCCAAGAACCTAGAGGATGCTTTGTGCTTCTTGCTTCTTGGAAACACTCTGATGAAGCAAACCTCCCAAGTTCATGGCACCTCCCTGTCCGTCCTAGTGGCCAGCGCCTCAAGTATCCCCTCCCAGTATGTACGCAGATCGGGGTAGGACCAGAGCATGTGTAACAAGTCGGCATCTACCTGCCTGCAGGACGGGCAGCACGCATCTTGACTATGAAAATATATATATTGATTTTGTCAGGGGTGAGATAGGCCCTGTGAACAATATAAAATTGGATCAAACAAAAACGAGTGTTCCTGGGGACCTGTTTGGGACTCTCCAATACCATCGACCACTCCTTCTCCAAATAGGGCTGTCCCCAATCAGTCTTCCACTTAACTCGCAGCGGTGTTAAGTCCACCAAAGTATGTTCCCTAATCAAATCCGCAAACCACTTCACCAGATGGCTTCCTGTGCCCATAACATGCACATATTGCAGGAGGAGCTGCGTTGGAGGCTCCTGCGCAGTGTCCCCCCACCATCACCTCATTGCAGCTATCCAAGAGGCATGATTCAGAAATTGTCCTGGGGAACCCCGTCTTCATCCGCAATAGTGAGGAACGACCGTAATGCGCCCTATTCGTACAAATCCCCTAAGGTAGTAATACCAGACTCCATCCAGTCAGTAAGATCCAAACCCTGAACTCATCCCTGCACTGTCGGCATACCCAACAGGGGCACCACGGGTGCGTACGGTGTGACGTGCTTAGTAAGACGCGGTGCCCTGCGAAAACATTTCTGCGCAACCTGGACTAGTAAAGCGAGGGATTCGTGCGATTTGTTGCAAGGGTGAAATATGGAAAGGATCCTGTCCAGAGAGTATGGGGGTCACGCTCTGCTGAGTCAGTTAAATGCAAGCCCTCGACTCATTTTGCCATCCACAAAATTTGAGGCGCCAAGAAATAATGTTCTAGGTTGGGGAGAGCCAGTCCGCCCTGTGACCGAGGCAGACACAACTTTGCTAACGCCACTCTGCACCTCGAGTTATTCCAAATGAAGTCTCTCACAATCCTCTCCAGGGAGCGGAAAAAGGACACAGGCAGGTAAAGCGGTAATTTAGAGAAGCAATAGAGGAGACATGGCAACATGACCATTTTAATTAACTCCACTCTACTTATAATTGAAAGATTAAGCGTCTTCCAAAACTCAATCCGAGATGTGAGTGCTGTAACCGCCCTAGTGATGTTACCATCCAGGAGATCCCAATCGTTATGGTAGATGTGGATGCCTAAGTATCTGAACACCACCAGTTGCCAGTGCCCTACCGTTCCGTCTACTGCCCAACTCGGATCCTCCATATTAGTATGAAAGGGTTATGAGCAAGACTTATCCCAGTTCACACCCAACCCTGATAAAGACCCAAAGGACTGCAACGTATCTGGGATGACTCGAGGGATCGCTCGAATATCCCTAACATACAGCAGGATCACGCCGCATAAAGCGAAATCACATGCATCCCATCCCCGAGCCGTATCCCCCATGCCAGTGCCGAGTTTCGCAGCGTCATCGCCAGTAGCTCAATCACTAAGGCAGAGATCAGGGGGGAAAGAGGGCATCCTTGGCGAGTTCCCCACTCTATCAATATAGGGTTAGAAAAGAGAGTCCCCAGCCTCACCGGAATCCTAGGAGTCCCGTACAACAACTGAACAAGGTTTAAGATCTATGGCCCGAAGCCAAAGCGACGGAGCACCGCAAACATAAAGGACCACTCAACCGTGTCAAAAGCCTGTTCCAGGTCCAACACGACACAACCGGCCATCAGCCAGTCTTCCGCAGAGCAACGCATCCCTCGGAACAGCCGCCGTATATTTAGTGACGTATTACGGGCTGGAACGAACCCATTTTGGTCTGGATGAACCAGTTGCCAAAATACCTGCTAGGATCTTATAGTCCCCATTCAGAAGCACCAGGGGGTGGTAAGCCCCTGTGGATGTGGGGTCCCGACCCGGTTTAGGAAGCGTAATCAGCATAGCCTCCGTCATTGAGTCTGGAAGGGCAAGGACCTCCAGCGCTGCCGAATATACCTTAAGCAGTTGTGGGCTCAAAGGATCCGCATACACCTTGTAAAATTAATGGGGGAAACCGTCAGGACCAGGAGCCTTCCCTGAGGGTAGAGCCCCCATCGCGCCAATAACCTCGTCCAGCTTAAGCAGGATATCCAGCTCTGTCCGCTGCTCTAGCGACAATACCGGGAAAGGGAGTCCATCTAAAAACTCCTGTATCACCTCCTCTGTGGCCTGCCGACTAGATTTATACAGCTGTGTAAAGTGTGCAGTCAGCTCCCCATGTATTTCCAACTGCATGTGCCTAAGTCTCCTGTCCGAAGCACTAAGAGCCGTGATTGGCCCAA
Source organism: Triturus cristatus (assembly GCF_964204655.1). Lineage (NCBI taxonomy): Eukaryota > Metazoa > Chordata > Amphibia > Caudata > Salamandridae > Triturus > Triturus cristatus. The sequence goes on from NC_140586.1 coordinate 113,718,775, forward strand.
CCGACTGCTCTTGCTTGATTAGCCAGGCAAGAAGGGGCCCTAGTGGTCCGCCTTGGCATGCACAGATGTGGAGTGTGCTGCAAAGTAAAGGCAGCGCTGTCGATCGAGTAGCTCCGCATGTTTCTTGCGTGCCTCCTCTAAGGAAGCCAGTCCACCAGCATCGACCACCGCCCATTCCACCAAGGAAGAGGAGGCAGTATCCGCATTGATCTCAAAGTACTCTCCAATAGCATCCCCAATTGTCTCACGAAAGACCAAATCTTCCAACATCGCTGGCTGCAACCTCCATGTAGGAGTCCTCAGAATCCTATCCTCCCAGGCCAGCACAACAGACTGAGGATTATGATCTGAGTGTGTGCACCCCCAGTAATCCGGCCCCTGAACATATGGAAGGAGGGAGGGGGACCCTAAGAATCTATCCAGGCAGACATGCAGGATGTGAGGTACCGAAAAGAAAGAGTACACCCTCTCTCTTGGGTGATGATGTCTCCAAACATCAACCAGCCCCCAACCCTGTGCCCAACCATTCAGGACCGTAGAGTTAGTCATGGCAGCCGTGCCTCTAAGCGAGGAAAGGACCTATAAAATCCTACATCCAAAACACTTTTAAAGTCCCCACCCAACAGCCACGGGACCTCACACCACTTCCCCAGAGCAAGGGATAGCTGATTATAGAATGGGCCCTGAGCCACATTTGGCCCATACACATTCCCCAGCAATATATGACGGCCATCTAGTCTACCTTTGACGAGCACGTACCTGCCTTCCCTGTCAATATGAACCACATCCATGGTAAAGGGTGTTCCAGGGCGTACCCAGATGAGAGCCCCCCCAGCAAACAGGGAGCAGTGTGTGGTGTATATTTTACCCCTCCACCTTCGCTGTAACCTGGCAACTTCTACTGCATTTAAGTGAGTCTCTTGTAAGAGTGCCACACGTACATTGTGCAGTTTAAGATAGGAGTACACTGCGTACCTACGGGAAGATGTGCGAAGACCCCGGACATTCCAGGTAAGTATCATGTGACGCATGTTAGAGCTAAAGGAAGTAAACAGCAATGGAAAGTACCCCCCTCCTCCTGGATTCCAGTAAATAGCAGTCGGGCATGCACCATAGCAACCCCATTACCCACCCCATGGACCTCTGTAACAGAAGGGGAAGGGGAAATACCAAACAAGGAGATAAGAAACCATATAAGGGCAACCCCCACAACATTGGGGTGTCGTCCAAACTCAAAGTACAGCAGCACAGCCGTGTGTCTACTGGTCCCGAAGAGATGGGGAAAACAGGGTAACCGTGCAGGGTGTATCATTGTGCATCCCCTCAAGGACATCTAGTAACATATCATCACATCTTATAGGTGTAAAACAACCACCTCCAGGGCACAGAGGCAACTCCAACCTGCCCACCCGGCCCCATACAAACACTATTGGCATTTCAAATACCCACAGCAGTTCAAATAACAGTACCCATGAATAAATGTCAACACAGCCACTTTCATACGATACCATCCGCCGTCTGGGGTGTAACTTCTGGCATTCTAATAGAAACCTTTTCAGAGGAGTCTGCTATCGAGGAGCCCCATCCCCCGAAGAGTGAACAGAAGTGTCTGCTTTGTCCTCTGGTCCTGCTGTGTTGGCCATCTGTTCTGCAATACGAACCACCTCCAGCCGCTCTCTGCGAAACTGTTCTGTGCCAGGAGCCACCGCCGACCCCACAAATCTCTTCCCTGTCTGCCGCCATCGGGGTACCCTGCCACCTGCTTCCCCAGGCCACGTCACACCAGTGCCCATGGGTCTTGGGCCAGAGTACCGGCCCGACGTCTCTAGCCGGTCCCATGCAACCTGTGGCGTGTCGAAAAATCTGGACTTCCCATCCGAAACTACACGCAGCCTAGCCGGGAACAATAGCGAGTAGGAGAGATCAAGCTGCCGGAGCTGACACTTAACCGGTAAGAAGGACCCCCGCTGCCGCTGAACCTTCATTGTATAGTACGGAAAGAACAGCACCTTGGCGTTTTCATATTGAATGTCTTCCAGCTTTCTTGTCTCTCGGAGGATGACATTGCGGTCCCTCAAGTGTAGTAGTTTGAAACTAAGCGGGCGTGCTCTGTCCCCCAGGGCAGGTTTTCTACCCGGGACCCGATGTGCCCATTCTATTGTGAAGAATGGGGAAAATTCAGTGTTGGGCAGGATGGATTTCAGCCACTGTTTAAGGAAGGCAACCGCATCCTGTCCTTCCGCACCTTCCGGAAGTCCAAACAACCGGACGTTGTTTCTCCGTGTGCGGCCTTACGCATCCTCCATGCACTCTTTCAGATACCGTATCCGAGCCTCATGTACATTCTGCTTCTTTTCTTGGAATTCCGTAGCAGGCTTCAATTCAGCTACCTCCTGCTCTACAGCAGTGACCCAATCCTTTAAATTTCAGTGATCAGCATGGAGTAGGGTACGATCCAGCGCCACCTTGTCCAACTTGGCTTCCATAGTCATACGAGAACGCTCAATGGCTTGTAGGATAGCATTCAAACAGTCATCATGAGTCATCTGCCCTAACACTTACAGTGGCGGATCAGCGTCACTGATGCCAGCAGCTTGCGAAGAGGTCCTTGACCCGGTGCCCCTGATGTGGCCCATTCTTCAAGCCACAATTAGTCTCACCCGTTGCACCACCAGAGACTCCAACCGGCCAAAGTATCAGGACATCACCCCTCTCTAGGTACGTGGGGCAGTCCAAATGTGCACTGCAGAAATGCACCACCCTGTGTTATCTCTACCGTCATTGTGCCGCCGGTCCCCATGTTCGCCGTCCCACCAGGCAGTAGCAAGACTATTTGCTCCGCCCCAGTATTTTAGTGGCCCACTACCATAGCTCGACCCCACTGTCACTACCCCTGGGCCCCCACTCACTGCAGGCCGTGACCATCTCTGCCCAGCTAGCGAGCACCGTCCAACTCCAGATAGAAAGGGGGGTCCCCTTAATGTGCCGTTCAGCTCTCCACTAATACTCTCCCCAATAAGTCACAGTTACAGATGCCATACTGCTCCCCCGTCGCTCACTGCCACAGGCGTAGCCCAACCTCTCCTCTCCGTATCCCATGCACTGGGGTATCAGGACGGCACGTCGCCTCCCCGGTCCGGAGGGCGTCACCACCTTTCAGTACTATTGCAGGCCTGCGTGCCTCCACTCCACTCACCTACAAGCACTGCAGAAGGATTATGGGCCAGTGCACCATCTCATCTTTCCAGTCCCTGGCTCCTCTTCAAAGCATGTCTCCACCATGTTTAGCATGCAGCCTCATTGTGCAACCTAGGCCCCAAATCCTTGCTCCACCTTAAGGACCTCCTCACACATCTATTGCTAGGGATCCCAAAGATCACTGCACACAGGCACATCCTCCAATTAGCCTGCTGGCCAGTGCACCCTCCGCCAGGGCCCTGCAGGAAGCACACATCATCACTCACCGCATCTCAGGAGCCAGTTCTCCCGTCTTCTGTACTGCACCACTCTTCCCAGGGGTCACTGTACATAAGGGTGGGCTGTTTCAGCAGCCGGGGCCCGGTCGCAGACAATTTCAGGCCTCCTTCTATTTCAGGCCTCCGTGGTGTGTGACTTCCGATCACAACGCACGGCCGAGATCCACAAGAGCCTCATTCCACCGCAGTGCCTTCCAGACAGCTCACCGGCCCTGATTAACGATACCTATATGGCCTGCTGGGACCTCACTCCGCTGGCACAGTCTCTTGGCAGTCCGTTTACTCCTCCTCACCACATACACCGTATCAGACCTGGTGTGCACACCGCCCACTGGATCGCCACTGGCTGCACATCTCCTCAGAGGCCGGCTCCCTGCCCTCCGCCCCACGCCACCATCTTGCGGGAGCACAATGTGTGAAAAAGGGTGGGGGGGAGGCAAACCCGGCAATCCGATACCAGGCGTATGCTCTGCGCCCAGCCGATCGAGGATGCTACCTGCTGGTCTCTCATCACTGTTCCGCTAGCCTCAGCCGCAGCTTCGGGTCGGTGTTCTGCTTCTACCTCTGCTCGCCCCCGGGGGTGTCACCGGAGCATGGGACACAGCCCCATAGCAAAAGATGGCCATGATTCCGGATAAAAGTAACAAATTATGGGGATAGACGACTGAGTGCTCCTAAAACGCATCCGCCATGCTGCCCCTGCAGGCCACACCCCCTAGCACACGTGATTATGTTGTTGGTTTTGGTGTATTGTTTGAGTTATGATGTATATTGAACTATAACATTGCATCTGGCTCCCTTCCATTGATACAGAGTATTGTTGTTGCTGCAAATGATTTGCAGATATGCTCTATATTGGTAAAACAAATAAACACATTTAACAAAAAAACAGGTGATCTGATTAATATAAAATAAGGAGATCAGACTTTTACCAGAACAGGTCCCATTTCCAACCAAAGCGAGACAATTCTGGTTCTTCATCTCGGCAGTTTGGAAACAAATTGAATTCAAAACAGTGTTCCTGATTATGCCAGGAACCCCACAGGTCCAGTGGAAGGTCACCTTCTTCTCTTTCATCAGATTTGGGACAACTTGTTTTCAGACAAGTGAGTCCAATACGTTACTTTACATGGCTACTATATAGAAGTGTTGCAGGAGCTGATGGAAACAAATAATGTTTTTTTTTACAGAAAGCCTGTGGCATCTACCGCATGATCATATACTTGAGATTTCTGAACAGGTTCATTCCAATGATACATTTAAAAATGAACATACTACCTCAAGTCATTCCTCAAATCTCAGAAAAACGTACCTACATATACCTATAGCCGTTCCTCATCAGAGATATCTCAGGTTTGCAGTAGACAACCATCACTGGCAGTTCCAAGTTCAGAATCAGAACAAGCTTTATTCGATTTTATGCATGTAAAATCACAAAAGTAGACAAAACAATTTAAAAAAATCATTTTGCAAAAAAGCTTATTAGTAGACGTACAACATAGGCGAATAAAAGGAAGAGAGATCACAATTAAATCAATGCCCCATGGAAGTACCATCATAGAATATCTAAAGCACATCTCCATGTGGCATTTAAAATGAAATGGTCTTTCTGATTCTCAGCGTACTTTTAAAGAAAACAGGCAATTGCATTGGTAAAACATTAATTATCTAAAAATTGCAAAAAGAAGAACGCCGGTCAGCATTGGGTCCACCCCCTTAATCTTAAAATTGGCTGAATCCACCTCCTTCTTTCCTTTATATAAAATTTGCTAAATAAAACCACGTTCATTGATGATTGCACAGACTGATTATCACATGGACAACAGCATAACTCTTTTGACCAATTATTTATTTCGGGAAAACTTATCAAACAGTGAAAATTCCCAAATCTAATTCGGGTCAAAACATATCTATCATACCCACTTAAATTATACTGTATATACGGCTGTATAGTGTGGGTAGTTAGAATCAATTGGTGCCATTGTACTGTCGGTGTCTTAGCTTCTAAAATAAATCTGTTTGCCTCCAGGTGAGTCATGCAGTTTCTTTTGAACTCCTTCCTGGAGACAGAGTTATTGGATTCAGGGGAATTATATTAATCAGGGTACCCAAAAGTACACGAAGATTTTTACGTATTTTAACCAGGTGATCTTAGTAGCCTGGTCAAGGTTCATGCTATCTTTAATAATATCTTGGTTAAGACCAGTTCTGGTAGATGTCCAGATCTTGTGCCATAGTAAAGCAGTCTGTTTAATAATGTCCGCAATGTATGGAACACCTAATTTACTATGACAATTGTAAACAGAGGTACTAGCTGGAACAGGAGGAACTTTAAAAAGGCATTTTCGACTCTCTGAATAGGTTGGGAATCTTGGAACCCCCACACGCCGCCCCATAGGTAGCTATACTCACACACTTAGCTTGATAGATCTGCAGGAGCAGGGCTGGTGGCCTTCTATCCAATTTTCATTTGCAAAGTTGGCCACAGCTGCCTTTGATTTCATAAAAAGTAAACTCCTACTTTTAACAGCCTGATGCCAGGACCCATAAGAGTTAAATACAATACCTAAATATGAAAATATCTTGGTATATTCTACCCTGCTACCCCCTATAGACAAACTCCTGCATTTCAGGCTTCCGTTCCCACACGTCATTATGTACATTTTTGTGGCATTAAATTTCAATTCAAGATTATCCATATATGCAGTATAGGTGGAAAGTGCCTTTTGTAGGCTTATCTGTGTGCAGGCCATCAGCACCGCATTGTCCGCATACAGAAGGGTAGCTATAGGGCGTTTATTAACATATGGCGTGTCCTGCACCTTTTCCACCATTACTTGTTCCAAAGCATTTGTGTATAATGTGAACAATAACGGTGTCAGGGCGGAGCCCTGTCTAAGCCCCCTTTCTATCTTAAACAGTACAGTGAATTCTTCCCTGGTCCCGTTTCGAATCTTAGCTGTCGCGCCACTCTACAGCTACCTCAGAAACAGAACCAGCAGAGGATCCACCCCCATTTCAGTTAAGAAATCTCAAAGTTTACTATGTATGACACAGTAGAAAGCGGCTGTGAGGTCGACAAATGCTATATAAAGTCTCCCTGTTTTGGCCTGTGTGTATTTCCCTGTTAAAATACTGAAATTAAGAGCTTGCTCTATAGTGCCCAACCCCTGCCTAAAACCATATTGTACATCAGACAAAATATTTTTGTCTTCTGTCCAGTCTTTAAGCCGGTTAAAAATGATCCTTGGAGCCGGTTTAACACGATCCGCCCTGCTACCTTCACCAAAGAATCCAATAAAGATATTGGACGATAGCAGGCTGGATTTTGCCAATCGCCTTTGTTAAAAATGGGTACTATAATAGACTCGGACCAGGACTTAATAAAACCCTCTGAGCAGCAAGCATGCAATGCCCGTGTTAATAATGGAGCCCAAAGAAACAGATTTGATTTAAAAAGATCACGCAGCACACCATCTGGACCAGGAGCCTTACCGCCCTTGCTCTCGTTGATTGCACCAATGACCGCGTCATAAGTAAAATAAAGATCTAGTGGAGGTATTTCATAGGAACTATTTCACCTTTGGCTACAAGGGGAGGTTAAACTTACTTCAACTGGGTAGAATTATAAACTTTAGAAAATAAATCCACCCATTGCTTTTCATTAATAGCAACCTCTGTTGATGGTTTGATAAAGCAGTGAAAAAAGGAGCATTCACCTCCTTCCAAAAAGCGGCACTGTCTTTATTCCGTGAGGCTTCATATAGAGTGGACCATGCGTTATCTTTTAACTCTTTTTTTAGTATATTTAAGGCTTGGTTATAATCTCTCCTGCACTCTCGAATTTCCTTTCTGTCCCTTTCGGATCTGTGGAGGGCTGCCTTTAGTTTGGGGTATACTTTCGTGCATTTTGTATCAAACCAGCCCTGACTGCGTGTGTGTGCACCTTTATACTCCACCCTGAGAATACTTTGTATTTCACATGTAAGGTGAGCAAAAGCTTCTAGAGTATTATCATGGGAACTGGATTCCTCCAAACAGGTTAAAATAGAGTTAAAGCACTTGGTCACAATTTGCACAGTAAACTCCATTGGTTCACAACTGAACCAGCGCAAAGAATTCCCATTAGTCCTCCCAAGGATAAATTCTGGGCCCAAGGTACTTGACTAATATGTTGATTCCGCCTGCTGATTGGGAGAGCTAAACTTACACTCAATGGGAGGTGGTGACTTATTGCGCTCTTATGGATTTTATAACTTAAGAGATGTGAAACATATCAACTTGGTAAGATAATAAAGTCGATTGTTGATTTAAAACCTCTCCCAGTAAGAGTGTGCTCAAATTCCACTGGGGGAGCACAAGCTGTTTACAAAGCCCAAATCATGTGAGAATAAAATCTCATTTAGTAGGTCCCCGGAATAAGAGAGCGAAAAATGGGCATGAGGGTCATTTTCTTCTAGTAGTAAACCACAGTTACTATCCCCACTTAGGGGGCATACCCCAGTATTAAAATCACCACCCCAGATGACAATCACCTCTTGATCTCTATGTTTCTGCAATTTGGTCAAGTCACTGTTTAATTTCTTCAGGACTTCCCTTATCTGGTCTTTCGGGGTGTTATTATAAAAATGTATCAATGCCAATATGTGATATTTATCTAATTGGATCGATATGATTTGATAATGAATTTCAGATATCGACAAAGTAATCTTAGATACCCTGATCAGATTTGAAACATAAGTACAGATTCCCCATTTGGCTCTCCCATGTGCTGAGGGAACTGTGGCAGTGTGATATGTCTTGAAGCCATTAATGTGAATTTCGCCTGTTGCCCACGTTTCTTGAAAACAAAGAATTTTAAATTTCTCTGTAAACTCGGTCCATACAGGATTTATCAGTTTAGTACGCAGACCTGCTATATTCCAGACAAGTATGCTTAAAATGTTATTTTGAGCATTGTTGCTTTCTGGCCTAACTGGGGATAATAAAGTCGGGTGTGGGGATTATTGTATTAAGTTCAACCTGCTAACTTGTTTTTTTCCCCGGATAGGTGATAGTAGTCTTCTCTGTGTATTTTTAATTTCTATTCCGTGCTGACCACTGGCATTGATAACTCCCAGGGCCCCAACTGGGACATCGTCCTGTTTATCTGCAGGAAAAACTGGAGCAATATAGGTAGCCGCTACCCCTCTGAACCTAGTGTTGTTTTTCTGTGTAATTAGTCAGTTGATCTCATCTAATGCTTGGAGGGGCGTGAATCTATTTGATGCGTCTATATTGTAAGTACGTTGTCCTGGATCTGGCACGGCCAAACGATTCCCTCTTTACCCCATACAATATGATAGCTGGTAAAAAAAAACCAAAGGGTTACAAGTTATACTTGTGGGGATTTAACTGTATTATAAGATATGGCCTTGTGGCATTATTGTGTAGTACACTCAAAAAAACTGTCTTGGGTCCAGTGAGGTTCATTTGTAAAAGCTTAAGCACAACCCTGGGTAGCTATGGCTTAGAGCAGCAAGGCTTACTCATAGGAACTAGTGTAAAGTATTAAACAGTACCAAAACAATGAAACAAGAAAGCCACACAACACAAAAGAAATCCAACACCAAATTATTAAAAATAGATTATATTTTTTGAATTGTTAGAGACCAAGATGAGCAAAATCCACTAGAGGGTTCCGAAGGTACAGATTTTCAAAGAAAACTTAAATCAAACTGTATCTGCCACCAAGTAATGGTAACTGTAAAGTTATTAAACTTTTGAAAAGTTTGTAAAAGTTGTGTTTGGCTACTCCAGCATGACTTAGGTGACCAAATTAAACGGGATGAATGTCTAGGGGTCCAACGAGGAGTACTTGGACAGTTACCTTGCCACCAAAGCATTTTTCAGTCCAGTTCCAAACTTTACCACATGACCCCCATAATATTCAATGGAGTGGTCCTGATGCTGCGGATGTAGGAAATGGAAGATGCTCAAGGATTCTCTGGGTGCTGTGTGGTCGATGGGGGTGCCTTTGCAGATATTCCTCAGTCCACAGGTCAGGTAGGGTGACTTTGGACTCAGATGACAGTCCCAGGTCTACTTGACTCAGGTGCAACTTTTGGCTGTCAAGGATTGGTCTCTTGGGGCACCCAGCAGCACTCAATGGAGATTCTTCTGAAGGGGCTACTGACTTGCCAAGTTGGGCTACTCCAGCTTTGCTGTCCCTGGTGCTGGTTCCATGGAGACATTCGACTGGCCCTTGGAGTCACTTCTATGGTCTGAGGCATGACTTTTCCTTGAGCCAGGAGCCCCAGACACAGTCCTTTCTTCAGTAGCTCAAGGTGAGGCAGATGCAGTCCAGCAGACGGTGCAACCTCCCTTTGCCAGGTCCATACGTCAGCAGGGCAGTCCTTCTTCGGTCCTTGTCATGTTCTAGAATTATCTGAGGTTCAGGGTGACAGGGGTGCCATATGTATGCCCTGAAAGAGTGCTGAGGAGATGATGCAATCAATAGCCATTGGGCTTCCACGTCCCCCTCTTAGTGATGACTTTCCGGTTATGTGTGGCATCTAGCAATCCCAGAGTGCACTATTCTAACCACTCGCAAGATGTCTGAGCCCTTCCTCAAATATTAGGAACTTGGAGGCCCACCCTAAAGGTGTGGCTACCTGTGGGCTAGACACTCACAGGTAAACCGGTTTGATCACTAGTCTCTCCTCCCTGTCCTCACCACCAGCCTCTCTACCTGAACAAAGGGCAGCCCCTTAGGAGTGTGATTGTCATTTGCCCACCAAAAGCGGTTTCGCCTTTGAAGCTCGCCTTTTGGGCTAACACCCTTACTGGCTTCCTGTGAAGAAAAGATGAAACCTCACCCTGTAGCAAGCTGCTATTGTTCCTAAGCCTGGAGTCATTCGATTGACTCCCCAGGAGGGCAGAAAGTTGTCTGTTGGTCAGTGACCATGGGAAGCCACTGGACAAACTTGGTCACAGAGTGGAAACTTTCCAAGAGTTGCATTTCTTTAATAGTGACATTAAATCTAGGCAGATCCCATTCAGAAGTCGGGCTGAGGGACCAGCCGGTAATCTTGAGTTAGCCAATGGAGCTATTAACTCTTCCACAGCAAAATGACAATTTGAAAGTGTTGCTGTTAAGACATATATAAAAATACCTGTCCTGCTTAATAATATATAGCTTGCTGCCTTAGGGTTTGATAGGTCTTCCTTAGGGGAGGTTACATATATTGATAAGGGAAGTAGAGTTGAACTAGGAGTGTTACCACTGCCCTTCCAATCTGCAGTGAAAAGCTGGGAGCTATTTTGTACTTTTTCATGTTATGAGTTCCCTTTAGGGCCCACTGTAGACCTCCCCTATGTTAGCTTAACTGCACATATTGTAGGCCACTTTGCTTTGCACATGTTACACACAGCATATTTGTTTTGTGTCACAATATTATTCCAGAAATAGGCTGCACATATTTTTGTTATTCAGTACTTCTTCTTGGGACTCTGTCTAGACAGTTCGCACAAGGTCAAACAACATTGTGCCCTGTTTTTCTCTGTGGTCGGTCACTAACACATTCTAACATATAGATAAAACAGAGAGACCCAGCTGCTTCTTTCAAGCATGGCACTTCTTATCCTATGCTGAGATTTGCCAGTTTGAAAACAGAGAGAAGAATTTCTTGCAGAGGAAAGGTCTTGAGACGAGTGCACCACCACCGCGCATTCTGAGAGGCAGACCAGCTGGGCAAATGCTAGGTATGGGGTCTGGTGCTAATCCCAGAGATCACTGACATATCACTGTGCTCACGTAGTGGGGGTAGGCTTAGGCAGATCTATCCTTTGCCATGATAGGGCTTTCATTATATACAGTTTATTACTAATGCTAATTACACTTATCAGTTGTATATGTTTTCTCATTGCAGCTCAGTTGCTGCATGATAGAGCCCGATAGTTTTAATAAATATTGTAAACTTTCCTCATGTCTCTTTTCTGTTTATTGTGGACATGCATGAGTGAGAGAGGTGATGATCTGTTACCACCATGGCTCCCTGGGAGGGACAAGAGTATTGTGTTCTGGGGTGACAATTTACTTGTTGCTCTGAGAAGGTTAGGAGGGCAGGTATGGCACTTTGAGCTAGTCAGATTAGGGCCCATGGTTGCAGATGAGGTATGTTGATTCACTATCTAAATACTGACGTTCTGTTTTCCCAGGCATAGTTCTGTTTCCAAACAGAATCCCTACAACATAACATGACCAACGTATGGTCTGATACTTATTCACGGGCCTTCTAAATAGCGCTTGTACATGTCCATAATCCCCCTTACACTTACCACAGAAGACATCTGTGATGTTAGGGATTATTCCTCCACAGTGTTTAGGAAGTACCTAATTCTGTTGGTTTTTGAAGCTTTGAAGTTTAAAAGGGTAACCCATTTTTGGGTTGCGGTTTGTTTTCATTACTGTGTTTATCATGGGACAGCCACAGCCTATTGCAATAGATGCTAATTGCAGACATGCACATATTACTGCACATGGCCTTACTAATGCAGGTGACAACTTTATTTTTGTGCCGAAAGACCACAATGGCGATCGCTTTCATGTCTTTTATTCTTGGGCCTATTTTAATGCTGTAGATGCTATTACAAACACATTTCATGAATTCACAGTTGCTCCACTACCACGAGCCTACAGATCATATGTACTCATAGAAATACCACTTTCTCATTGGGAACACACCACTTGATTATGCTGTGCCCTTCTCCATTTACTTGCACCAGTACACATAGGTCCCCTAAGTAATGAAGGGGCGACCTGGCCAGCTTTAGATGGATAAACACACAACCCTGATTATGCAAACATCCCTGCTCAACAGCTACAACCATTGTATGCTAATTTAGTTAGACTTTATACACGCTTAACTCAATATGTTTTGCGCACCTTATTGGCTTTTCCAGCAAGGGCTGGCCTGCCAGGGCAATCCCAGTTGCCTACAGTGCCTACAGTAAAACCTGTGATTGTTCATTCAGTTATGGGCATAATATCCACAAATTGTGAGGAAATTCCATTTTGTATCGCCCCAAAATTTGACCAAATTGAAGCTGTGTTTCCCCTTACAGGTCAAATACACTGAGGGATAACTGTTCCTATGGAGGTACACCAGCCTACTAGGCTCTGGGTAGTGCTTATAGAAGAAAACAGAAGTAACTTATCTAAGATAGATAAGTCTCAGGTTGGATATAGTGAATAGCGGGGAAATTCCTCAAATTTGAACCTCCTTCCTGCCTTCCTTCCTTCCTTCCTTCCTTCCTTCCTTCCTTCCTTCCTTGCTTCCTTCCTTGCTTCCTTCCTTCCTGCCTTCCTTCCTTCTCAGCCCATGCCAGAGAGATGGCTTTTTTACATCGGTGTTAGCCAAGACATTTTGATTTTACTAAAAGTATGTCTATACATACTACATACATTAGTTTGTGATTTTGTCATTCACATTTTATTCCACCCGCTCCAGCATGCATCAAGGAGCAATGTGAGCCTACTTCAGCCATTGACTGTCTTTACTATGAGTTATGACATGCTGCCCTTTCACAAGGAGGAGAGCCACACACAAGTGCTGGGTGTGCCAATGTAATGGGTACTTTTTTGAGACCAGAAAAATACTTTTGCCTTTAGCTATTTTTTTTTTTTACATTTAATGAGGGCCCGGCAGCCTCACAAATAATATTGTTTTTCAAAAATCATGACAAAACAAAAATTTGCCAAAAGGCTGGCAGCCAATGCTAGACTTATTGGCTTTGCCAGTGCTTGTTTGGACCTCTAATTACTTCCATGCTTATAATTGTATTAATCAATTTTGTGCACTGCAAAAAGTTCAGTTCAGTAGTTTGGCGAGGTGGTGGAAATAATCCTTCTGATTTATGTCATTAAACTTTGAGAACAAAAGAGGTTCTACTGAGGAGCCATTGCGATCTGGATGAGGTCCAGCCTGGGCGCAGACATTGCAGTGAGGGGAATGCGCATGTAGGGACATCGAGGAAACAAGCATTTTCATGCAATCGGTCTCACATTTTTTTTTTAGAGTTAGAGCTATTGGCGTTGTAATGGCATTTTTTTTACTTATTTGTTTGGAGTGGAGTGGATGTATGTGATGGCAATTGTATGTTTTACAATGAATCTAATAGAAAGCGCGTTGCTGAATGGATCTGGTGTATGAGGCCAGAGACATTTTAATGCATGGGCAAAGTGGGCTCTGGCCCAGGGCCCCAGCCTTTCAGGGGGCCCTCTAATAGAGCCAGCTCTGTTCTTGCCCTGATGACCTTAAATCATTTTTTAACAGATTGTTGTAAATAGCGTTTTTCTATTATTTATTTTTAATGTGTGAGAGTCTATTACAGACATTTATATTTCTTTCTTGCAACATCCATAAAAAAAGTTTCTTTTAGATCAATACAGGACCTCACATATGAGAAGTGGGAGGGTGTCACGGAGATTATTTGCAGTAATACTGGTGAGCTACTGCTGTGTTACAAACCTGAAAACACATCACTATCCCTGAATATCAGATGTACACACATTTAGAATTTGGCCAAAGAGGGCATGAAAGTGCTGAAACTGGATCATAAAATCAAAGCTGTTCCCAAAAGGTGCCCCCCAAAATACATTTGGCCCAGGGCCCCCAAAATCCTTAAAACGTCCCTGTATGAGGCATGTCAGCTGCTGTGTGTGCCATGTAAATATAATGAGAACACTTGTTGAACAGATTCTGTGGTGCCATGCACATTCTAAAAGGGATGAGGAATCACTCCTAGTGAGTATGCAAGAGTTAAAGCAAAAGGAACAACTGGCAGGCTGTGCATTCTGTAAAGGAAGCACTGTGAGGGCACACTCGTATTTTGTGTTCACAAAACCTGAAAGGAGTATCGGGACAATACAGCATGTCCGCTAATATGAAAATCGTGCATGGGGCATGTGCTCCAACTTATCTGCAGAACGGCGTCCAGCCTCGTAGTTGTATGGTGGAAGCATGGGAGGAAATGGACCGTGAAGGGAGTTGTAACTTATGAAAGACGTGAAAAAAGTGTCAGCTTCTTAAATGCTGAACAGCCTCAGAAGCAAAGTTTTTGGCACCTAATAAGTCTTTCTAGGATTCTCCTTAAAAATGGACATGGCGAGCTCTATGGTGAAATGAATGTTTATTTATTTTAGCACCTCTCAAGTGTCCTAAAGTAATGTCTCAGGGCTGCCAGATTGTCAGTCAACCATCTGTTTGTTTCTGCTTTGCTAGAAGTGAGCATCTATTTGAGGGGAGTCACGCAGTCCACCGCTTGGCTGACACCACTTTCTGGCGCCTGCAGAATCACCATAGTTAGGCAGCCAGAAAGTAGGTCAATGTTTGTGGAAACTTGTGTGGAGATGTTTAAGCATATGCATAGGCATTTGGTGAAATTCTAAAGGTGGCTAGGCATGAGAAAATGGATCAAGCTGTGGTCTGATCAGGTAAAACTGAAATGAGTCTTCAGGGCCCTACAAAGTTCAGCCGCAACCTATCTGCTTCACAGAATGCCATTTAGAAGTGACCACAGAATGCTGTCTTGACTTCAGTTGTTAATGTGAGCCAATGCTATGGTTAATGTTAAGTTCCAGCTGTTGCCAGCAGCTTCAGAAATATTAATCTCCTCCTAAGGACATTTGAAACTCTGAAAAAGTGTCCGCTAATCGGGAGCATTGTTTTACTATATTTAATGGCCGTTTTAATAATACTTAAAATACAGGTCATTTATGGACAGTTAGTGCAATAATGGACGGAATGGGCATGAATCACTGATGTTGGATCTTGTTCTTTTTGCAGGTTTACCCCCAAGTTTTGCCTTTTGCTTCCTATTTTTCGGACCCTGGTTTTGTTGGTGTTCGGACTCTGGACACCTAACCACTACTAATCAGTGCTAAAGTGCACATGCTCTCTGTGTACATTGTGATTATGATTGCTAAGTCCTTAGTAAAGTGCACTGTGTGTGTGCCCAGGGCCTGTAAATTAAATGCTATTTTTTTCATGAGGAGGCCATGCAGAAAGCTGTCAGCTGCTGTTTGTGATTAGCTTCTTGACACAAAAACCGAGACTTCATTTGAAAGGATTTTGTGTATTCAAGAAAAAGGAGCATTCGGTGATACCCCAAGTCACATACCTAGTGTACCCCAGTTGGGGACCATGATGACATGGAATTTACCTTGATGATATTCCATAGAACGCAAACTCTGTGTTTCTGGATTCTTGCATTGAAGTCTGTCCCTTTGGTTTTACAGTCCTGAGGAAGACCCACTAAGGTGTATAACCATTAACACTTTATCAGAGGGTCAAAACATCAAAGTGAATATCCTATATTCTATGTCAGCTATCCCACGAATACAAAAAAGGACAATATACCATGAACTTCATAAGTGTGGACATTCGACTCTGTGTGTCCTTTATGTTTACATGTTTGTATATGTGAGTACTGTGAACTTTTGATTTTTCACATGATATATGTCAGTTGAATCAATTGTATTGATTGTATTCTGTGTGTTATGGAATGCTCAACAATACATGTAATTTATTGATGAATTAGCTGTTGGGTAATGGTTTGTGGGAGATAGGAATCTAATTTTGCAGAGGCTTGTAATGCATTACAAATAGAAGCTTTCATACTCTGCCTGATAGCGATCATCGTTTGACCCTTAATATCCATACTTATTTTTTTTTTTTTATTGTTTTTATTGGTGTTCATATAATACTCTTATCTGAAACTCTCAACACAGTTACATTTCCACAGTGAGATCAACATATTACATGATGTGGTCATCAGTTATAATTCACTGTACAGTATACACATCATTTGTAACCAATGTAAGAAATAGCAAATCGGTAATGTGGCTTAAATCTGTCCCAGCAGTCTCTGCCGGGTTTAGCCGGAAAGAAAATCACTCGCTCACCAGAGGGAATAAAGAAACCCTGGGGAGTGGTCGGGTTATTGTCCATAGCATTCTATCAGAGCATGCAAAACATGGAGATTATCGGAACCCATTACCTAGGCTACACTGTCAGTGATTATGCAGAATAGGATAGAAGCCATAGTGAGAAATAAAGAAACTCAATAGCACGAATTCCTTGTCTTCATGTAATATAAAACAAAACAATGAACTAGAACAAAGAGAAAATCACCAGAGGTATGTCAGTAGCTCAGAGGTCTGTCATCAGTTAAATGCCGCTACTTAGGGATCCGGGGGGGAAGCCCCCCATCCGGAGGGGAAGAGGGGAGAACCAGTGCGGCAGGGGGACCTGGACAACCACTCCCTAAATCAGCAAGAACTACATCTGGTACATGAGCCAGATGTCTGCGGGACCTTAGTACATAATATACTCAACACTCCCCCAACCCCACGTCGTGGGGTAGGGGGAGGGTCACCCGTCAGAGTCGGTGGTGCTCGAAAGCGTGGTCAAGTCATATGAGTATCGCGTGTCCCACGCCTTCACCAGTTCCGCCCTGGGTTCAGCTAATGGTTTACGCCGCTTCATGACCTTATCCTCTCTAACCAACGCGTGCTCCTCCGCTCTAGCCCAACAAGTAACATCTTGTTCCCCATGTACCACTAGAGGGGGTTGCTACGCCTTCCATCTAAGCGCCGGTCTACGCTTGCTAGGAGAAAGGCCTGATCTATGAATCGATGACTACGTTTTTTTGCTTTAGGTCTCGGAAAGAGGCCCACAAGGAAGACCGCCGGACAACATGCCAGGGTCCGTGATAAAAGTCTGTTAAGCATATTGACAATCTCTGGCCAATAGCCGGCTAGTGCAGGACAGGCCCAAACCATGTGATCAAAGTCAGCATCTCCCTGTGAGCATCTGGCACAGGCCTGGGTATCACTCCCATATACTACATTCAATCTGTGAGGGGTCAGGTAAGTTCTATGAAGCATGTTAAATTGGATAAATTTAAAAGCCGCATTCCTAGATACTTTTTTAGGACTACCTAAAACTTTTTCCCGTTCCTTCCCAGTGAGCTGCCTATTTAAGGCAGTCTCCCACTTGCCCCGCAGGTGTGGCAGGGGTCGATATGTAGTTTCCATTATGGCTTGGTACAGCCACTTCACTAGATGGCCTGCCGATCCTAACGTTACCATGGCATGAAGGGTTGCATGGGTGCTCGGTTCAGTCACATCCCGTCCCCACAGTCCCACTAGGGCTCCGCGTACTTTATGATAATTTAATGAACTGTCCTGGAGGCAGCTCGTGATATTCCAAGAAGTCTTCCAAAGGCAGGAGGTCACCCTCACGGTAGAGATCGCCCATAGTCCGTATTCCTGCATCTTCCCAGCCTATCAGTTGTCTTTGTGGAAGGGGGAGACCCATTCCCACTTGTGGGAGTCCAGCTAGGGGGATGCCTGGCGCATAAAGCGGTGTATCTTTGGAACGCATCGTGCATCTGTCCCAGCACGCCATTGCCACTGAAAGTAACACTCCCATTGGTTTAATTCTCTGGTGACGGTTAAGCATTCTAGGAATCAAGACTGTTTGCACTGAACCAGCTGGCAGTGACAGTGTTTCGAGGCGTCTCCAATCAAGCCACCTGGCCAGCCACTGAAGCTGTGCTGCCAAATAGTAGGCCTCAAAATCAAGAGCCCCTAATCCCCACCGCCAGCGGGAGTCACAAAGTCTGCAGAGACATTCTATTGCATCCCCCGTCCCACACCAGATCTCTCAGGAGCCCGTCTAGTGTCCTAAACCAGCTTTTTGGAACATCTACCAGTAGATTATCAAAATAATAAAGAAGCCGTGGTAACATCACCATCTTCGATAGTTCCACTCTTGCCATAGTTGGCAACTTCAGCGTGTGCCAAAAGGACACTGTTGTCCGCAAGGCTCTCAAGGCCCCTCCCAGATTGCCTTCAAAATGTTCGGTCTGATTGTGGTAAATCTGGATCCCCAAATATTTAAAGGAGGTAGGCACTCATTCCTAATCCAATGAGAGGGTCAGCGGCCTAGACAGCGCTGGGCGCAGTGGGAAAACACAAGTCTTCCTCTTATTAACACGAAGGCCCGAAAACCCAGTAAATTTCTCCAAGATTCTCAGTATCAGTGGGAGATTGCAGGTCCCATTTCCAAGGTAGATTAGGACGTCATCTGCATATAAGGACACTATGTGGTAAACCCCGTCCAAGGTCAGACCCAGCCCCTTTCCCTCTCACTGGAGACATTCCGCCAGAGGTTCCATGGCGAGGGCAAATAGCAGGGGTGACAGGGGACATCCCTGACGGGTTCCTCTATAGATAGGGTAGGAAGCCGATACTACAGTATCTGTTCGCACTTGAGCTCTCAGACCTTCATAAAGAAGTTGGACACAACTTAATCACTGGACCCCCATCTGCATCTTCTCCATCACAACCAGCAAAAAATCCCAGCGGAGGTAATCAAAGGCCTTTTCAAGGTCAACTGCCAGCACTATCGCATCAGGAAAATTTCCTAAGTCTTTATGAAATAGGACACTATATAGTCTCCTCAGGTTATTAGATGTGGAGCGTGCGGGGATAAAGCCATTCTGGTCCGTGAGGACCAATTGCTGCATATGTGGTAAGAGCCTGGACGCCAATGCTTTGCTCAAGATCTTGAAATCCACGTTTAGCATTGCCAAAGATCAAAATTCCGTCACTCCTGAATGTTCTTGTGCAGTGGTATAACTAGAGCCTCCCTAAGAGAAGGTGGCAACTCCTTGCTCCTTGTATGCTACTTCATACATCTCTAATCTCGGGGCTAAAATGTCCACAAAAGTTACATAGAATTCGGCAGGAAGGCTGTCAGGCCCAGGTGTTTTCCCTCTTGCCACGTCCCTGATGGCTGCCCGAATCTCTGGTGTTTTAACAGGCAGCGCCAATGAGTCCTGTGAGGTACAATCCAGCCCCGCAACCCTAATCCCTGCAAGTAAGCCTGGAGTGGATATTTTAGGGTATCACCCGGTGGCCCATAAAGTGTCCGGTAATACATACAGAACTCTTCAATAATGGCTCACGGGGAACAGAGAAGTTGACCATTTACATCCATAATATTAGCTATAGGGGATCCAAGGTCTGGTTTGATTAGCCAGGCCAATAGCCTCCCTGCTCTGTTTTCCTCCTCATGTTGTCTCAGTTGGTAAATCCGATAATCTAGTGCCTGCAATCTATCCCTCGTGGAGCCGTAGAGGCTTTTTACAGCTGCTAACTTGCTCTGGTCCTCCGTCCCTCCCTCTATCTTCCTGTCCAGCGTGAGAATTTGAGCACCCAAGTCCCCTAGCTCATGGGTGATCTCCAGCCTAGCTCCCACCATCTGTCCCAGACAGTGGCCCCTGGTTACCACTTTAAATGCATCCCACCTACCAGGGGGGAGCTAGCTGTATTTTGGTTGTCTGCAAAGTAAGCAACCAGTGCAGCAGAAAGGAGCTGCTTGAACCCTCCATCTTCCAGCAGAGTAGGATCCAATCTCCACAGAGGTATTGGGGCTCTCTCAGGGGTGGGGGCAAAACATACCAGGAGGGGGCTATGATCGGACAGAGACCTTCCCAAGTATTCAGCACCAGACATCTTTGGAGCCAGGTTGTGAGAACAGAGGAACATATCCAGCCGTGTATGTAAATCATATAAATGGGAGTAGTAAGAGTATTCTTTGTGCTGGGTATTGTGGAGCCTCCAGACATCAAGTAAGTCCCACCCCGCAGCCCAGCTTCGAAATCCCTTAGCCGTGGCAGCAGCAACCATTACTCATTGCGGGGGCGTGGATCAGTCCCATTCTAAATTATATACACAATTGTAATCCCCACCTAAGACTAGGTCCTCATGGGCCACCCCTGCCAGCGTCCTCGAAAGTCGGTTTAAAAAAGGAACCTGATCCCGGTTTGGAAAGTATACACTTCCCAATGTCAGTTCTCTGCCCTTCAGTTTGCCCTTAAGCACCACAAACCTCCCATCTGGGTCAATACATTTCTTGGATAACAGAAAGGGAACCCCCGGTCTAATCCACACCAGAACCCCTCTTGCAAAGCGGAATAAGTAGTTGCATACAATTGCCCCCTCCATCGTCTTCGCAATCCAGTAACCTCCATTTCCGTTAAATGGGTCTCCTGCAACATTACTACATGCGCTCCTCTGCGTCTTATGTAATTTAGGATACTGTGACGTTTAGAGGGCGAGCCCATGCCACGAATGTTCCAGGTGAGGAGTCAAAACTCCTCCACTTGGCTAGCGGTGTGAGCCATCAATCCTTACATCTCCTTAAACCCCCCCCCCAGCATCCTCCAAATCAATCATCGCAGACCATCTGGTGTATAACAACAATCCCAACAATGTAACTGTCCTTCTCAAGGACGGACTGCATGATACTAAACTACAATAAGCGTTCTAGGCCTAAGGCTACTAGCGCAATGGCCTACAGGGGAACGTGACTATCACGAGCAATGCTCAAGAAAAAAATCAACATGTATGTTAAGCACCCCAGCCAATATTGGCCGGTTCACCCCGTGCCCAGGGGCTCCCCCTCATACTACCCACCATATTTCTAGCATATGGATTTCTGATGTATAAGTAAAAGTAAAAGGGGGTAAAAAAAAAGCAAACTTAGGCCAAATTCCCCCGAGGCACAGCCTCATCACCCATTAGCTTAGGAGCAGCAAGAAAACAAAGGAGGATCACAGAGCCCCAATCACGCATCACCCCAAGTCATCAGCTGTTTAAGGAGTCACTTTTGGCAATCTGGTGCTATCGCTGTGTGATGTGTCCGATTCTGAACCATCAGTCCCTTTTTTGGACCCTGAACCTCCATCAAATGAAGTTCTCTGACTGTGCATCAGTTCCGTAACTGCCTGAAGTGCCTCAGCTCTCTCTGTCGCCGTTCGTGACGGGCTTGGTCTTTTGGCAGTCCTTTGTCGCAGACATCGTCGTGGCCTTTTTTCTCTGGGTCCCTAGTTGTTACCAACTTCTTTTCACCACGTAGTGGAGGTCGGCATTCCGTTTTATAGGTGTCGAGCCAGTCGCAGGCAGATTTGGTGTCTTCGCAGAAGTGAGATTTTCCGTCTACCATAACCTTGAGGCGGGCCGGGAACATCAGAGAATTCTGAATCCCCTCTTCCCGCACGGCTTTCTTAACCTCAAGGAACAAGGTCATCATCTTTGAACTTCGAGAGCATAATCAGGGAACCAAGATACCTTAATGTTCTCAACAGTATACGGCCCTTCAGAGCGCGCCTTCTGCAAGAGTAGATCTCTGTCCCGGAAGTGGAGCAGCCTGGCAACCACCGGACTCGGCGGTCTTCCCGGTGCTGGCGGTCTAGCAGGTACTCGGTGAGCCCTCTCCAGCATGTAAAACCGAGACTGCGCCTCCGACGCCACCACCTCACGTAGCCATGTCTCTAAGTATTGGACCATGTCGTGGCCTTCCACCCTTTCCGGTAGACCCAGCACTCTCACATTGTTCCTCTGATTGCGGCTTTCGGCATCTTCCGCTTGCCGTTCCAATGTGGAGACCCTACTGACCACACTACTGATCTGCTCTGCCAAAGCCTGCTGCGCTGGGGCTAGAGTCTCCAGTGCCGATTCAGTTTGTTTCACCCGGTCCACCAATTTGGCATGTTCTGCCCTTAAGAAACCGAGGCCCACCGCGACTGTGTTAATGTCCTGGTGCAATGTTGCTTTAGTATCGGCAAAGGCCTCTAAAAATATAGTTAATTGTTGGTGGACAGGAACCTCTAGGTGCTCACCTCCTTGGCCCTGTGTTACTAAATCGGGTACGCTATCATCCTGCTCCTGCATCTTGAGTGCGGTTCGTGTCTCAGTCCAATCATGCTCCCCTCTCCATGGCCCAGTTGCTATCGCCGATAGCACATTTCCGCTTTGCTCCAACACACCCACCGGCGCTGATGGAGTGTTGTGGTGATTCGTGCACTATTGGGGCCTCCCTTTATAGCTTCCAAGGAGATACAGCACAAGGTCACGCAGGTAGTCCTTGGGTAGGTTTGCTGATGATGCCCAAACCGGGAAGATTTCGGGTGGTGCCAGGTCTGTGTATCGATAGAAGTCATGGTTCACCATCAACCCACCACAGAGGCAGGCTATAGCAATTCCATGGCACAACGGAAAGCAGAGCAGCGGAATAACGCACAGCAAAGTTTTGTAGCTCACCAGTGCACTTTTTTGCTGCAATCTCTGATGTTCACATCTCCACAGGTCCTCTGGTCATACTGTGCCCTGCTCGCTTGTTCCCCGTGCTGTGTCAACTCACCACACCGCTGGCTATGCTCAGTAATGCCCATTCAAACAGGGCCCCCAGTCCGCTCGCTGCTCTCTTCCAGCCGTCACAATGGGCCTCCTGCGCAGGCGAATAAAGGAAAGCCCAAGGGGTACCGCTTTCTGTGCGTCCTTCCACCCAACACCTGTCCATAGGATCCATCCAGTCTCTTTACGCCTCCTGATGCCACCCTGCTTCCCTCCAATACTCGGCAATCATTCTTGTTAGGGGGTTGAGTGGTCGCTACATCCGTTCTCCTCACTCTCAGAGGCTCTCCATTCCGAGCTGATTCTCTGCCATGTTGCACAACGGGCCCCACACTCCAGAACCGTGTACTCACAGAGTGGTGTCTCCAGACCCTCTGCAGGTTTTTAATGCGGTGAGCAAAGATGGGCCCAGCAGGATCACCCTTGCAGCTGCACTCTCCACATTGACCGCCCCATCCTTCAGTTCTCACCCTCCGTAGTAGGCTTCACCACAGCAGGTGTCCGAGTGATACAACAGGCTAGGTACTCCCTCTTCTCAGTGGAACACCCGCCACAGTCACCATGCACAGGGGCACGTCCAATCTCAGGGCTGAGGTTGCACTCAGGTACTGTGACCCATCTTCCCCACAAAGCCGCTCTCCCATTAGCACGGCAATCACTGGCGTCTAATTCATAGCCGTCACCGCTCTCATCCAATATATTGGGTCAGTTATTGCAGCGCAGGCAGTGCACCGGTTCTGATGGGCAGAACTCGCCTCTTCGTTGGCGGACACAGGGATATTCTGCCGGTTGCCGCTTGTCTCGCTGCGCGGCAGGAGCTTCAGGCCACCATCTTGCGCCCGCTGCAGCCGCTCATCTCCGCTCAGTTGTTGCCACCAAATCTGGGAAGCAATCTCCAGAGAGGTGCGATTCGGGCCCCTGCACCTCCAACAGGCTCAGGCCGCAGAAGCTCTCCCCCCGCAACGGGCGGAGACACCGAATAGCAGGATAATTGGCCAGACTAACACGGAGCTCACGCGTCTTCCATCACTGGCTTCGTAGCCAACCCCTTCAATATCCATGCTTATTAAATAGCATTTCTCACAATTCTTGGCAGAATTGTGTCACCTGACAGAATCACTTGTAGTTTAATATTATATACCCAGGTTCTGAGGGGCACAGGGCAACCCCTTTATACTTAATGGTCTAGAGGGCCTGCATCACTGATTGTGCCACCTACACAAGTAGTCTGACAAATTGGTCTCAGAGCTGCCACTGCAGTGTCTGCACGCACAGATTTTACTGCCATGTCGACCTGGCAAGTGAACCCACTTGTCAGGCCCTAACCTTCCCTTTTCTTATATGTAAGTCACCTCTAGGTAAGCCCAAGGTACCCCAAATGGCATGGTGCATTGCTTGTGAAAGGTAGGACTTCTAAGTGTGTTTTGCATGTCCTAATAGTGAAATACTGTGCATTTTGTTTTTACAAGGACTATCTATACTATAGGTTGTCATTTGAGCTTCCTTGTTACATCTTACAAGCGTAAATTTCAATTGGGAACAGCTAGTAATTTGGAGTTTAGGTACCCTGATCTCAGTATTGAAAAATACAACTTTTAGTGAAGATGTTTTTTAAATTATGTGTTTGAAAATGCCACTTTTATAAAGAGAAAAAGTGGGGGATTGGGTCCTTATCGACATCCACCTTGGGCCTCTTACAAAGTACACTAAACAAGAGAGATGGCTGTGTTAAATACAGTCACTTTACTCATGTACATGGACAAGTAAATTAACATACTTGGCCTGTGCATTCATTTCACTGTTCATTCCAACATAGTTGCTGCTTTTTAACATGTCATGAAAAGGAAAATCACTCATCTTTAGCATTAATCATGTGTACTACACAAAAGACAGTGATGGCGCATTGTTACACTTGATGAAGAAAAACTGTGACACACACTGTGTAGTGATTGTTGTACATTCAATACAAAAGTAACAAAGAGTGCTCTATATTCAACAAAAAATGTAATGAAGAGTTCTAGTACATTTGAGGACACAAATTTATAGCCAATTTTTGAAACCATTTGTTCTGCTTGGGTTTTCGGATCAGATAGAACCCGCTCATCAGAGCCTCTCTAACCCAGCCAGAACGTTACCCTCTCCCTAGGGCCTATTCACAACAAGTAACCACCGATATATACCACCTAAGGACAGGGAATTCCTACTATATATATATATATCTAGACCTCTTATAATACAAGTGGCGGCCTCGCGATCCCAGACGGACCCAGGACTTCCTACCCAGACGGCAGCCTCAGCCTCGCGGTCCCAGACGGACCCAGGACTTCCTACCCAGACGGCAGCCTCAGCCTCGCGGTCCCAGACGGACCCAGGACTTCCTACCCAGACGGCAGCCTCAGCCTCGCGGTCCCAGACGGACCCAGGACTTCCTACCCAGACGGCAGCCTCAGCCTCGCGGTCCCAGACGGACCCAGGACTTCCTACCCAGACGGCAGCCTCAGCCTCGCGGTCCCAGACGGACCCAGGACTTCCTACCCAGACGGCAGCCTCAGCCTCGCGGTCCCAGACGGACCCAGGACTTCCTACCCGGACGGCAGCCTCAGCACAAGTTCATCCTATGATTACCATAACATACAACAAGGGAATCAGTTTTACTATTTATCAGATCACACAAGAACTGCCAGTTTGAGCACAACCTGTTCTCTGGTTCGAGGGGCTCCTCTCTCCCTTATTCAGTTACCACTTACCTGATCAGGGTTAACATCCGTTCATGTCAAGTCACAGCTGACTAGAAGAATAGGCTACCCTCTTATACAAGAACACGCAGCACATGTTGATTCACTACAAACTGGATACTTTATTATTCATTATATACGCAATCACATAACATTACTGTGTAACACATAACCTGCAAAGAAAAGTGAAAGATTAGGTTGTACAATCTAATAAGAAAGGGGTTGACATCACCTTAGTCGTGTGTAGCCTGCACTCAATGGTCATCTAGGTTCCCTTCTCGTCTGTGCCTCGGCTCGCCTGGAGGTCACACCTCCGCAGTCACGGATCTGTTCCCTTCTCCCTTCTCCGAGTCACTGGGACCTCTTCCTCATCGGCTACTCTCTCCTCTCTGGCAATTCTGCTAGAAGAGTATCTGTCTCTCGGTTTTTCTCCGCCTTCAAGTTTGTCATCTGTCTTCCCTGGAATAAGTAGTAGCTTTACTGCTAACGGCTAGATGCCGCCTACGGACTGAAGTAAGTGCCCCGTAACTGCCTCAGACTTTCACTAATATAGAGGTGCATTTCCTCATGGAAAATTCCGGCCCGTAACCTGCCGCCCACCAAATTCTTGTACCTCCCCGTACCAAGGACACTTTCCCAGCCGGCCGGCCTGATGTAGTGTCTTCGGCATGAAGAAAAATACAATCCTTCGATAAGGGCCGGTCTGAACCGGTTCTCTCCAAGCGAATAACACCTCATAACTAAAACATCCCCCTTAACCTAGAAGCATCTCAAGCTGCCGGAGCAGAAAGAAAGATGGAGTCTCTCCCGTTTGAGGCCTACCAGGCCTGAATTCAGCACGGCTCCATGAAATATCCTCACTACAGGGCAGGTTATCCCTAATACTAACGAATCTATCCCCTAGGATATGTGTGCAAGCCCTAATCTATGGGGAAGAACGCAGGATCATGTCGAAGTGCCTAGTAAATAGGCTTCATTCACTACTCTAACCCTTAGGCTTGAATGGTAAGAGACTGAAGTCACCCTAATCACCCGTCAACACAATAGGGCCGGGAAAATCGAGCAGTACATCATTGCAATATTTTTTGAACCAGAGGAGCCTACCAATATAACTCTAAAATATTATGAGCCTCTTGGTGTCCACATTGGGGTTTCATTGTCATTGAGTATGGATGGGTTCCCGATTTCACAATGTCTTTTTCACTGTCCATACTGATAGAGGTCAGAAAGAAAACATCCCTGATGGTTTTTGCCAACGCGTTTCAAGCCACTGGTGATTAGGGGTTCTCATCAGGACTAGGTCTGGTTGTGTTCTTGAGTGTCTTGTATCTTCAGGGGCAGGCAAGTTCATTGTTTGGATGCACTGTTCCAGGTGAATTGTTTCGCTCGATCCTGTTTTTATTCAGTGAATGCTCACCAGTTTCTGATTCTTTTATTCCTTCCCGGTTCATGGGTGCCTTCGCCCTTACTCCATAAGGATTATAAGTGGCCCGAGCAAAACAATTTACCTGGAACAAAGCATCTAAACCAACAGGGATTTATTCTTTCTGACCTCAATCAGTACGGACAGTGAAAAAGTAATTGTAAAATTAAACACTTGTTTGGTTTAGATAGAGATATTCTGCTTTTCTAAACTGGTGTGGTGTCCATTTCTAGTGTTTTCATTGTGTTACTGTGGGTTATATGCAAATGCTTTACACATTGCCTCTGTTGTTAAAACCTGACTGCTCTGTCCCAAGCTACCAGAGGGTGAGCACAGGGAAACTTAGGTGTGTACTTGACACATCCTGACTAGAAGGAATGGTCCCTACTTGGACAGGATGTCTGCCAACAAGAGACCCCCCATTTCTAACAACCGACCACTCCAAGGGAAGCAGTGAACATGAAATCTCCACAATGATTCTTGAAATTATAAATTTCATAAGAAATCAAATGCACAAAAGCAACAGGTTTTGTGAGCAAGAACATTGAGGAGCCAATTTGGAGCAGGTGAAACTGAAGTGGCGGAAAGTTACAGGATCCCAACATATCATTTTCTATATTAACTACAGTTTTTTATTGTCCTCTCCTGTGCAGCCTACTGTTGATCATCATAGAAAGTGGTACAAAACAACACATTTATCACATGTTGGCATGCAAACGATAACTGAGAAATTCACTTAATTTCACTTCTTAAGCTATTATTACCAGGCAGCGAACTTGGAGGGGTGGTGGGGACGAGCAACCAGTGTTGTGGGAGGGGCAAGGGGGTGGGGGAGAAGACACTGGAAAATTAAGTGACGGCATTGCAAACAAAGCTTAATTTAATCTATGCTAAACAAAATAATAAACAAGCTGAGACCTCTGTGAGGGGGTGGGGGTGGTCAAGCAGTGATGTGGGGTAAGGTACTTGGGGTGGGGGAAGGTACTTGGAGATTAAGTGATGGTACTGCAAACAATGGTAAGTGTGTCCAAAATTCAAAACTCATATAGCAGCTCTTTAGAAAATATACAAGTACAGGCATGACATCATAGTGCTGCAAACATTTTACTCTGTGAAGGGCAGTTCTGAGGTGGACCCTCTAAAAGTGCCTATCCTTAGTAAACTATTGCATCTGAAAGACAAACACACTATGCTCCTTCCTGGTCACCAACAATAGCTAGTGTGCACATGCTTTTTGTTGGTGGCAACAGAGTTCAGGGAAACAGCTGTTTCAGGGGAGGGGAAGACATGTGAAGTGAGTCCTATTAAAAGTACCATAGAAGCTATTTTAGTGGACTAGTACATGTGTAAACTGTAAAGTAGAGGACCGTGATCTTTAACATTCAGGGCAGTTGCTCATCCTATTTCTTTGTGGTAAGTGGAGGCTGAATGGAGAAGGGTGAAAATAAGGTCTTTGGGTTTAATTAAATGTTGAATATGTATCAATCAATCAATCAGTCATTTGTAAAGCACACTACATACCCGTGAGGGTCTCAAGGTGCTGGGGGGAGCTACTGATCGAACAGCCAGGTCTTGAGCATCCTCCTGAAGGTCAGTAGGTCTTGGGTCTGTCGTAGGCTCAGTGGGAGGGTGGTCCATGTCTTGGCGGCAAGGTGGGAGAAGGATCTCCCGCCAGTGGTTGTTCTTCGGATGCGCGGGACGGTGGCGAGTGAGAGGTCGGCGGAGCATAGCTGGCAGTTGGGGATGTAGAAGGAGAGCCATCTGTTGAGGTAGGCTGGGCCGGTCTTGTGGAGTGCCTTGTGTGCGTGGATGAGGAGCTTGAAGGATATCGTCTTGCTGACGGGGAGACAAGAAAAAGTAGCTAAAGGACAACATGATGCCGACATAGGATTAATGGATAGTGGGTTGGGGGAAGGTATGTGTCCGGTTGCAGTTTGGGAATGTGACCGTGGTGTCTTTGCCAGAGTTGTCTACAGTGCTCTGTGATTGTGTTGCCTGTGTGTGTATAAGATGCAGGTGTTTGTGTGCTTATGGGTTGTGTGGTGTTGTTCGTGTGGTGTTGCCCGCCTTGGGCTCGTTGTAAATGTCCACAGCGGTGGCATTCCTGTGGTGGTCTTGAATATCTTTTCTTTGAAAGAGCAGCCCCCTTGGGCCCCCAGTGCCAGAAAAGGAGGGTGAGCACAGAGAGAGGGGAGGAGACATGCAAGGGAAGCCTGAGCATTTTCAGTGATAACTAGAACAAGCTGTAGACTATCTGGCAAAAGGGCATTTAAGACACACAGAAACCAGACCTAAACAATAAGCGATTTCGGAAGGGTGTTGGGGGCAGGCAAGCAGTGTTGTGAGAAGAGTGAGGGGGTGGGGGAGACAGCACAGGGAGATTAAGTATCGGTACTGCAAACAAAGCATAATATAATTTAAACTATACAAACTAATAAGAGCTGCGACCTCAGAGGGGTGGTGGGTGCAAAATACCAACCCTGTTCTCCCAAAACAAACGTGGATCCCGACCAGTCCTTTGCCACATGCCTCTCTGCAATCTCCAATGTGGATCGAGATATACAGAGCCCTGTTGCAGCCTGCTAGCAAAATCAGGAACATGGGGAGCAACCAACAACAGGGGAGGAGTTGCACAGCGCAGTATTAAAGGCACATGTGTTCAAGTGCTACGTGCTCCTTAAATTTAAAGTGAAAGCGGTGCCGTTCATGAACAAATAGAGGCACGTGGCCATGCTGTGTGTTAAAGCACGGTGCTCACCTCTGCCGCTCCATACATTTGAATTGAAAGCGTCGCCATGAAGAAAATTTTTAAGTGAAAGTGGCGCCATTCATAACAAATAATGTACACAAAAAATGTATCAACTGAAGCGTTTGTTACAAATGGTAACTTCTGTACAGCGTGATGGTGTAGTTGGACCACAGGGTAGATGAAAACTCACCAAACACAGAAAAAAGAAAAACAAGTAAAATTTAAATTCCATTGTGTTTGGGGAAATGCGGTTGGAGAAGTCCGTAGGTGTCATGCCTGCAACACTACCTACAAATTATAGTCACGGAAATGCGGTTGGGGAAGTCCATAGCTGTCGTGCCTGCAACACCAGCTACAAAGAAGTCATTAGCAAAAGAGTGCTCACAAATTGTAAATAAAACATACAGAGTGAGATCACATTTAACTGGGGCAGTCCTCATGGAAAGTTACAACAGTAGAAAAGGAGGGACTAAAGAGGGTCTACTAAAAAATTTGACCAAACAAAAAAAAACATTTCCAAAAGACAGTCAAAGGAGTCAATTAAAAACATGGGATTAGGATGGGTGGAGCCTAAAGCCCATGTTCTGAATACAGCATGTCTCAATGAGACAACGCAAGCGCTGCCTAGGCGAGACCTAAAAACCAGGGTTAGGTTAAGAATACTTCTGATGCTCCAGATCTACTAGCTATAATTAACTCAATGCACTAAATGGAAGTTAATGTATACTTGATTTATAGATGGATTTCTTTCACTTTGTTGCTCTTTAAAATTTCTATAAAGAAAGGGCTTAGCAGGAGCACTCTTCATGTCTGTGCTTAAAATGTGAAATGAAACTGCATGTTTCAAAGTGATCTAACGTTGAGATGGGAGTAGGTTTCTTTACCCATTTATTTATGTATTTAATAATTTATTTAGGTGCTTTGTAAGGTGCTAACTATTATTGTGCTGTAACTTTGATGAGCAGGAAAATCAGAGATTTTAGCATAAAGCTGGGCAGAACAATGAGCAACTTCTTTTTGCTATGCACAGCACTATCATAGCAATTGAGTATATTCTAGGGGTGGGCGGAATTTGCGAAATTCACTTTCGCAAATTATCGCGAAAATGTTAAAAATCTCCGCAAACACGCGGAAATATCGCGAAGATGCAGAAGTTTTTTTCCCGCCCGTTCGCGGTATTTTCTGCATGGTCGCGGCTCGCCAACTTACCCATGTGGTTGCTCGCGGGCGCGGCCATCTTGTTTTCAGTTGTCTCGCGGTGCATGATCGCGAGAAGAAAGATGTGATCGCGCGACAAATGACGTCACTGCGGGCGCGAACTGTCGCGAGACAGCGCAAAAGGCTACCAACAATCCAACATCTCATGGAGAACGTGACCGGATCGGGAAAACTTGTCGGCGAACGCGGGGATTCAGGTAAGGCGATCGCGCGCACACGAGAATGTATTATTTTACAGCGCGAGCAAGAAACAAATTATCGCTAATCTGCGGAATGCGGAAATGTTGACATTTTCGCGCTTTCCGCGGAACGCGAAAATGTCAAATTATCGCAATTTCCGCGACCGGAACGAAATTTTAGCCCAGGCCTAGTATATTCTGGGTATGAGCTATTGTAGAGACATTTGTTAAAGGAAAGATGAACAGTAAGTGACAACTTATACTGTGGTATATGCAGCAAATTTGAAGTAAAAGGAGATTACAAGCTGCACAGTGAGAAACCTTTCCCCATCCGGGACTCAACAATGAGCAGCATTTGTGACAATGAGCAGAGCTGATTAGTTACTAATGTAGTGACAATGGTGGTAGGTCTTGATTTGTTTTAAAGTAGTAAATAACTTTTGGATTGAACACAGTATAAAAGGGATGGAGTACCCCTTGCCATATACTATAGGTATACTGCAAGTAACCGAGGAGTTCCTTGACCATAAAGAGGAACAAGTCTGAAGGCCGAGGTCCTTTATAAGGTCACGAACTCTGATGTATAACATGATATTGTAATGTGTATGCTTTTTGGATGAATTGCATTGAAACATTTTTGAACAGACACCCAGCCACCTCAGTGCTATTGAATTAAGCTCTGCTGTGCTCAGCCAGATAGTCCATATAAAATGGAGACAACAGGGCAGAGTTCAGGGCCACATCGTGTCGGCTTGACGGGAAGTCCCTGGTGGGCAGCAAATATTTCATCAAGGTGCTGCTTTTCACCTCAGAGTTGCCTAACACTATGTGCACAAGCTCTCTCTATTCTGTGTATTTTGCAGCGACCTTTGGATGACCATCAGAAAATGACGAGCCTCTCTGGTCAGTTATTCAGGCAGCAGCCTCAAAGAGGGGATGATGGAGTGGGAAAGACACAATGTTTTGGGATTATAAAAAGGCGCTTTCTCACAGTGCCCTCACATTCCTCGCCTGGCACCATGAGTTCTTGTGTTCTTCTGCTCCTGCTTTGCACTTGGGCATGCCCCCCAGTAGTCCAAGCTCGACAATTGTAAGTTTCTTTTTTTATTTTTTATTTTCCCTCAAGTATTTGTTTTTCAAGATCAGAATATTATGTTATGTTTTTGCCACCTTGTCTGATATGACACCATCAGTTAGGACTGGCTTTTCAGCACATAGAGCTTTATATGGTGGGGTATTTCGACACAGAACTTGTCAAAAATATTTAGCAAGGTTCCATAACTACATTTTTGAAGTCATCCTCCATTGTTGGACTTCTAATTAAACCACGAATAACATTTTAGGGGCACCTTTGTTCCATTGTAAACACATGGTAGTCAGTAGTTGAGGGAGGCAGTGGGCGAAATCCTTCTGATTTATGTCCTTAAACTCTGAGAGCAAAAGAGGTTCAACAGAGCAGCAATTGAGATCTGTATGAGTTAGTGACAGGTGGGCGCAGACATTGCAGTGATTGTCACGTACACAGAGGGGCATCAAGCAAAGAAACAGGATCAGGTAAAGAATACTTCTGATGCCCCAGGTCTACTAGCCATAATTTAACAAAATCCACTAAATGGAAGTGTTTTACTCCCTGATTTATAGTCAGGGCCACTTGTATTATGGGATGATTTTTGCATAAGTATAGATTTGCCAGATTGATCACATAATCCATCATCTACCGCATAATCTGCAGATTTTAACAAAATAATATTGTTTCTATCTTAACCCTAAACGGTTTACAAGCTACTAAAAACATAAAGCCACACATGTTGCTGCATGGTGGAAGGCCCTTTGCAAAGCTGGTCTGGTCACCTTCCTTTTGCTCACTGCGATATTTGGGTGTTAAACCGGTACTAATGAGGTGGAACCAATGCCCAGACAGTGTTACCACATTTAAAAATGATGAAATAATGAAGTTATACTATTACAAAATGTGTATTATCCTGCTAAATATTTATTTTCTTGCCGCATAATTTACTCAAACCTGCCACATGATTCCAGTGGCACTACTTATAGTTGGATTGTTTCCACTTGGATGCATTTTAAAACGTCAAAAAAAGAATTAACAGGAGCACCGTTTAGGCCTCTGCTCAAAATGTGAGGATGAAATTGCAAGTGCCAAGATCCTTACCCATCTTTTTCTTTCTTTCTTTCTTTTTTTCTGTTTTTCTTTCTTTCTTTCTTTCTTTCTTTCTTTCTTTCTTTCTTTCTTTCTTTCTTTCTTTGTTTGTTTCTTTCTTTCTTTCTTTCTTTCGAGTGTCAGCTTCAGGTAACTTAGATGAGCTGGGAAAGCAGTGCCACTATGATTACGCTAGGCAGATCAATGAGCACCTTCTTTTGTTATGTTCAGCAGCTCTCAAAGTGGTCGATGATATTTGGGGTAAGAACTATTGCAAAGACTTGTGCTATAGGAACGGTAAGGCTGTGCTGTATGTAGGAAATTTGAAGGAGGTTACAAGCTGCACAGTGAAAATTCTTCCCCTATCTAAGACTCAACAACGTCTGTCATTTGTGACATTGAGCTGACCTAGTTAGTTTGTAATGTATTTACAAAGCCGGTAGATCTGGATTTTTTTTAAAGAAGTAAATAACTATTGAGTTTAACATAGTATGTACAGGATAAAGTATCCCCTGCTGTACATTATAAGATATTGCAGGTAACCAAGGAAATCCTTTCCCAGAAAGAGGAAAGGGGCCAAACGCTGAGTTCCTTATAGAGACATGGAACTCTGAGGTGACTTGCAATTTCCTTATACTGTATGGCGGGTGTACTTTATCCCTTACATATATGGTCACACCATCCCCCTCCCTCAAACCACTTACATTTCTGGTATTGCTCTTTCATATGAATGAGATAGGATGTTTGCAAACATGAATAATAAAAGTAGTGCCTCTAGTGCAAAGTTTCAAACCCCAAAGGCAGTTAGATATCTGTTGCGAACAGATATTAGAATCCTTTTAATACAAGTAAGATTAAAAAAGCTGTACAAATGTGTAGAAACATACAAAGAGATTCCATCTTTCATATAATTAGCTAAGGAGTGCCAAACAAAACATAATTATGTTCCCATAAATATCTCCATTCTGCTTATTAGTTTTGACCATCCAAAAAAGTGCATAAATGGAAAAGGCAAGGTTTCCATTTCATTTTTTAAACTGAAGATTTAATTATGCTCCATGCCTTGCCTTTGCTCCTGGCGACTAGCACTAGCATCAGGCATTGTGACTTCAAAACATAACTGTAATAAGTTATGACAGATGAGTGGCTATGTCACGTCTAGAGATGTCATAAGTCACCTGCTAAATAAGGGATAAAGTACCCCCTGCCATATATTATAGGGCAATTGCAAGTCACTGAGGGGTTCAAGAGTGTATAGAGGAATGAGGCCAAAGGTCGAGTTCCTTTATAAGGTTATGAATCTCCAAGCTGTCTTGCAATATCCTTACCAAGGGCAGCAGATGGTACTTTATCCCATATAATACATGGTCACACAATCACCTTTCACACAGACCACTTAAAACATAGGTGCAGAGGTCTTTCATATGAAAGAGAAAGCATGTTTGCAAACATGAAGAATAAAAAAAGAAGATCTAGGGCAAAATTAAACACATCAAAAACCTGTTAGATATTTGTTTCAAAAAGATATTTAAAAAAGTTTAATACAAGTCAGGTTTTTTTTTAAGGAAAAGCTGCAGAAGCTCAGAATATGTAGAAACATGCAGAAATATTCGAATTTTTCTATAATTAACTAAGGAATGCAAAAGATAATCATGTTCTTTCTGCTAGTCTCTGTAACCTAGAAAAATAGAGCAGACAAAAGAAAAGCAACATTTAATTTTTCTTGCTTCAAAAAGCTGCTCCGTGACTGCCTTTCACCTTGGCTTCTGGCAGCAGTTATTGTGACATCAGAACTCGACTGCAATAACTTATTACAGTTGAGATCTGACTTTGTTTTGTCATAATCATCGACTGGGTGCCTCACAAGTAGGAATTATAAAGAAATTAGAGACTGGCATTTGTACAGCAGTTGCTGAATTCCATGCATTATAAGAAAATTAGACACTTTATACAAGGATTGCAGGCTCCCATGTATTAAACATTTTTTTATAGGTATTGTATGTGTAAAGGTGTCTTAGGGAAAACAGTTCTGGTGTTTATTAGTTGCTTTGGAGCTGGCAGGGATTGAAGAACCATGGTTCCTCAAGTCCTGCCCTGTGTTTCTGAGCCGGTACAATAAGATTTCTTAGAAGTTCTGAAATGCTTTTAATAAGACATCAGTGGTATTCTCAGTGAATCTATACTACATCCATTTCAGAGCTTCTGCACTTCACACCAAGTATGATAAAATCCTAATGTTATATATGTATGTTTAGCATGTATATATATGGAGTTCACATAGTACAAACCTAACCAAAAGGCAGTGGAGTCTTGTACAGGGTCCAGGATAACCACACGGTGGCTAGAGGTGTAGCTGGTTTCTTAGAGCAAGATTGGACTGTTACTGCATCATGATGTATATTCCTTTAAAGAGGTGAGTATTGCTCCCTAAATTGTAGCATTTTTAGGGCAGTCCTGCTGGATACAAGGATGTTGTTCCATGGCATGCATGGATAGTTACAGAATGTCTATTGCCTTGTTTTTCCTTTCTTACAGTTCTCCATCTCCAGTCTGATTGTGTGCTAGCTATGGGTGTGACGAAAGCCACCTGAGATGGTGAGCTTGTCAGCCAGATGGGCAGGCGCCAGTCTTGATGGCTTTGCTGATGCTTCAGCTGGTTTTGAAAGTGGTGCAGGCTGGCATGGGCTGCCAGTTACGTTCTATCAGGGTGGGGGTGATGTGGACACATTTCTTCAGGACCTTGATGTGTGTTCCCGCATCAGAGACGTTTTAAGGCAGGGGCAAGTGAGCTCTGGCCCAGGACCCCATCCTTGTAAGGGGCCCCCTGATAGAGCCAGCTTTGTTCTGCAAAGAGCCTTGCCCTGAGGACCCTGAATGATTTTTAAACAGATTGTTCTAAATAAAAAAATTCTATCATTTATTTTGACTGTGTGAGTCTATTACAGACATTTTGCAGACAAAATGGGTTTATATTTCATGCAACATCCATTTAAATTTTTTAATTTAGATGAATACAGGACCTCACATATGAATAATGGAAAGGTGTGACAGAATTTATTTGCAGTAATATTAATAAGCTGCTGCTGTGTTACAATACTGAAAACACACATCACTATCCCTGAAAATCAGATGTACACACATTTAGAATTTGATCAAAGAGGGCTTGAAAGAGCTGAAACGGGATCATAAAATCAGAGGTTTGAACAGGGGTCCTCAAAATACATTTGGCCAAGGGCCTCCAAAATCCTTAAAACGTCCCTGTCCTGCATGTAATATATCCTTAATGGGGGGGGGGGGTGGAGTCTGAAAGGCCGTGACGCAAGGGACTGCCACTCTCCAGGTGTGAAAGTATTAAGTCTTGAACAGTAGTTCTAAATTCGCTTTGAGTAATGATTTCACTTTATTTAGCAGAGAGATCTGGTACCAAGCTGTTTTAGTGTTCTTGTAGAATTGTTCCTTTAGTGCAAGATCAGCGTCCAGGGCAAATGTGAGAGACCAAGCATCGTGTGAAAGTTGGTGCTTGAATATGTTCAGATTCCTATCTTTGAGTCAGGTTTAGATTAGGTGTGGCTTGTTGTTCTTGGCAAAGAGAAGCATTTTTTCTTTGGGTGTGGTTAAGCTTCAGGAAGATAGATAGAATTATTGTTCGGATCCAGACATATGGGGAGAGGATGTGGCCTCAGGACTAGGGCGGTTGACCTCAAATCTGGGGAATCGAGTTCGAGTCTCCAACAGACGGTCAACATCCTGGGTTTCTTTCCAAATCACTTAATCTCCCCGTGCCTAACAAAATATCACACATGATCCTATGTAACGCAACTGGTGCTCTTGTAAAGCGCTCTGATACCTTCCTGTCATGTTTGCTCTATATAAAACTCCGAAAAAACAAAAGAAAAAAAATCTAGCTTCTGAAATCTTCATTCTTGAATCCAATTAGATTTTATTTTGTAAACAACTTTACACCTTTGTTTTTTCTTCTGCTTTGGTTCTTTGAGTGAAATTCAGGCAGTTCTTTCATTAGTGCCCCACGCGGTAACAGTACCATTATTCCACCTTCAGGTCCTGAACATAATTGCAGAGATGCTGCACTTCCCACCATGACTGTTTTGTGTTTATTGGAACAATTCATGCACTTTTCAACAGGACTGCAGTACTTTTAAAGGCGTGGTAGCAGTACTTCTCAGAAGTGTTTTTTCTGCTTCCTTTAATGGGACAACAGAAGCCCTTCTCGCCATGTCTGCTGAACATTTGGTGGGACTTTAACCAAACTCTTCAGTAGAGCGATCAGACGTTTCAGAGAACAGTGCATTTTGATTGAATATATGGACACGTAGAAAAGTGTTCCTGTGGTAAATAAAAATTCCTTTACCGGGACTGAATTTGATACAGAAACATTATAAAATAGCTCAGTAAAATGAGAGGCAGAATCCGTGATATTAGAGTTTCGGAATGGGCTTTATTCCAATAATCGATTATAATCGGATGCTTCAAGTTCCATCGCCACGGGGGTTCAGGAAGTGAAGTACATACTTTATTGACAAGAAGTAACTTTTATAGTACATACATTATAATGAAGTGAATACAGTAGGCGTAACAATTGATAAGGACATTGACGTTTGGTCTGCGTAACCGAAAATGGGTGTAATAATGAGTAAAAAGGAACATGATTGGTTATGATGTAATACATAGGTGGATCTATAAGATAATACTTGGCATAGATGCGCGCGCAGCAGTATGACGTGTAATTGACGTGTAACTAGGGGGTGACGGGGACTTGACATTTAGCTCTATATGTGGAGACGAGAAGTCTGGGGGGTCAAGTCAACCTAATCCCAAATCATATCTAACATCCTATGTTTAAAGAACTATGTTATCCATAAAAGAAGGACTCTCGGACAGAATCTATTCTATACTGACTGTGCGTGCGTGTACAAGCGTCTAAGTGTCTACACTGAATGCGAGGGGGTAGGAATATTCCATGGTAACAGGGCTATGAATTACTTGCATGAGGACAGAGAAGATGGGCCTTTTTGCTTGGTAACTGGAAGAATGTTTACTTAAACTACTAGGCAGGAATGCATCGGCTGAGGGGGAAGCAGATAATTCGAAGGTGAAATACAGTTCTTGGCAGAGAGTAGGCTGATGTCAGGCTTCGTGAGCCGCGCAGAGAATGAGACAAAGTTCATGGTCACAGATGCAGGCTCGGACTGGAGCTTTCAGAGGCAGAAGGCAAGAGGAGTTTTGATGACAGAATCAGGGCCTACTTGCCTGGACTGTAAAGTGGCAAAAGTGAACCATATAAAGCCGGTGGCCTTTCATATTTAGGAATGGAATATCCGGCCTATTCATGGCGGATCTGTCAAAGGACATGTTGACGGTGGACGCACATGTATTTGCGTCTTCATAACTGGAACTGGAGGGAACATACATGTACTTGTGACATGCACATGGAACCGTTGGGGTCCAAGATAGGGGACATAACTGACCAGAAAAATCCATATTTCCACATTCCCTCCTTGTCCCCTACTTGCCCTTCAAGAGATATCAATCTTCATCAATCCATTGATCTGTTCATATAGCATCATTTGTTCTTCTTTCTTCTTCCGGGATCTTGAATGAAAATCTTGATGTGGAATGCACGATGTGGCACACAGACCACAAATCGCTGGTCCACATTGTAGACATAGACAGCAACTGAATAGTATGAGAAGGCCAATACCTAGGAAGGATAAAACTCTCCATCCCCAGGCTGATACCGCATTCCAAAACCAACTGGACCAAGTCCAAGTGCCTGGGTTCTGGTGTATCTGGCTTACAATCCTATGAAGGCGAGTGATGGCTTTATATACAGATGGCGAATTTTCTGGTATGAATACGCAGCAGCTTGATCCGATGACCCTACAAGCTCCGCCCCTATCAGCCAGGATGACGTCAAGGACAAGACGATTTTGAAGCACAACAATCCGCATAGCAGACTGCTCTTCCGTTAAATTGCCTAAGGCGGAAATAGTCTCATTCACTACTGCTTCAAGGGTTCTAGTTAATCTACGTATCAGCTTACTATTAGTAACAGTACCTATATAGGGAAAGATGCCTTTATTAAAATCTACATACTTGTCCCATGCCGTCTCAGTGTAATCGACAATGGGGAGATCTCTCCGTTCTCTGTTGTGTACTAAATGAATATTTCTGTAATAATCAGGAGGAGCTAGGAAAACAGGTGGCAAAAGGAATGCAATGTAGCAGGTACCATCCCAATCTAGGGGTAGACGCATATATGTCGTCTGACCACATATAAAGTAGGAGTGGCGGGAAGCTCTAAATGAAGATTTTCCTTGATCACTGAATTCTACTATAGTAGTGCATTTACTATGGCCCATATGTATGGAACCAACCTTTCTTACACATAATTCACCCTTCGCTGGGAATACTGACATGGTGGGTAAGACTAGTTCAATTTCAGATACGACATTTAGAATCATGAGATTAGGTGTAAAATTACCTAATCCATATACTTCATTTTCTAGATCAGTTCCTGTTCTTTTGGGGCGACCCTCCTTGTCAGGGTAACAGACCTTGAGTAAAGCTAGGTTCAGATTTCCCCATACCCAATGATCTTGGTAAACTGCTGTGTCTGAGTCTATGGAATTAATTAAACTAAACCATGCTCCACAGGAGCCATTATGTGTAAATGGATGTGGAAAGAAAGGCAGGACTCCTTCATAATTCTGATAGGGAGGGAGTCGGCCACACACCCAACAATTGGTGGCATTACTAGTCTGATGGGAATGATGTAACATACTAATGAAAGTGTTATTGAGCAGCGCAAGTCTATAAGACAATTCATGCGGAGGTAAGTCACTAAAAGAATGTTCAGCAGCAACATTATAAACATGTCTAGAAATAGGGTAATATATGTGCAACAACATACTTGTAATAATTATTAAAAGACTCAATAAAAACAAAATTAATAATGTCACTATGCAGTGGCTACGCAGTGATTTACAATACGCCTGTCGTTTCAACATTTTTCGGGTATTTTCTCTACTCAGGTCCAAGGGATACATGTCAGAGACAATTCAACCGCTTCACCTTGGAGAGGACTTAAACAATCAAATTGCTCGACTTGGTGGGCCTAAGCTTTAGTTTGTAATTTTCAGATTTGTTCGGTTCAACAAAAGGGAGTTTTGTATCAGTCTGTGAGGGAGTGCAGGGCACAATGTCTATATCCGAGGATAGTCCATGAAATTTCTTGATGTGGCTTGAATGAATCCAGCCCTTGCGGCCCTCGATCTTCACGGCTGTTCTTGTGGTCAACAGGACCAACTTGGGTGCTTTCCACCTGGGCTCCAGCTGAGTCTTTCGGTCGAAATTCCTCACAAAGACAAGATTACCCGGAACAACGTCATGGGGTTTCACCTCAGTGTTGTCGGGAAAGGCTGCAGCTACCTGTGAACGAGAAGATTGTAGTGCAGACATCAAGGAAGCCAAGTAATCTGTCAGCATATTACAGTCAATATCAGTTATTTTGCGTGGTATAGGCGTCCCCCACATATTCGGTGGTCTACCGAAGATCACCTCATACGGGGATAGCCCTGTTCGAGAGTGTGCTACCATTCTCATGTAAAAGAGTGCAACTGGTAACGCTACTACCCAGTCGACACCTTTCTCTCTGCATATTTTGGACATTCTAATTTTCAGTATCTGGTTATGTCTTTCTACGAGACCTGCTGCCTCGGGATGTCGGACACAGTGGAATTTCCACTGATATCCTAACAGAAGTGAAACGTGTTTCATTAATTCGGATGAGAACGGCTGGCCGTTATCTGAGTAAACAGCACGTGGTAAACCGTATCGTGGGAAGAATTCTCGAACCAACTGTTTGGCAGTAGTCGGGGCAGTGTAATCTGAAACCGGGTATGCCTCCGTCCAACGGGACAGAGCGCAAACAACTACGAGAACATATTTGAATCCTCGACATCGTTCCATCTGGATATAATCCATCTGGAGGACTTCAAAAGGATGATTAGGAGTATGAAATCCACCCTGTTCTACGGGAACGCTTTTTCCTGGGTTGAACTGACAACAGATCATACAGGTACGGACCTTTTGTTTTGCTGCTGCTCGTAAATGTTTATTGAACCAAATGTGTTGAATGCTGTCTAGCATAGCTTTTTCTCCTAGATGTGCTGGACTATGTATAGTGTTAATTATAACTTGGACCATTGAATCAGGAAGGAACCATACAGACTTTTCCTTCATCATCCATCCTTGGTCCGTTTGGATCCCTCCTAATTCAGTCCATTTCTTTATTTCGTCTGGTGTAGCATGTGTCTGTATGTCAATTACGTCAAGAGTAGGATCTTTAACTGTCATACAATGTGCCGGTGTCGGGACTATTGTCTTTGTCATATCGGGGGTTTGAGTTTGAGCAGTCAGTTTAGCTGTTCTGTCGGCTAGATCATTGCCTTGGGAAATGATATCAGTAACCTTTGTATGGGCCTTACATTTCATAATTGATATTTCAGTGGGTAGATGTATTGCATCTAATAATGCATGAATGAGGGGTCCGTGCTGAATGTGGGCACCGTGGGAAGTTAAATAACCTCTCTCTCGCCACAGCACGCCGAAGTCATGTACAACTCCGAATGCATAACGTGAATCGGTGTATATGTTGACTTTTTTATTCATGGCTTGAATACAGGCTTGTGTCAGAGCGATAAGTTCTGCGGCTTGAGCTGACAAAGTATTTATACGATTAGTTTCAATGACCTCAGTATCTGTTGTGACTGCGTAGGCGGCTACTAACTCTCCTGTACTTGTTCTCATGCATGAACCATCTACATACAAGGTCAGGTCTGGATCTGACAATGGGACATCTGTCAAGTCTTGTCTGGGTTTTGTCGTTATAGTAATAACTTCAATACAGTCGTGGGCTAGTGGGTCTGTTCCGACTACTGGTAAAAGTGTGGCAGGATTCAATGTGTTACAGCGTCTGATTTCTATATGTGGCTGAAACAATGTAAGCTCGTATCCTGTAAGTCGCGCTATAGTCAAGTGTTGTGTTTGCGTTCTATTTACAAGAACCTCTACTGCGTGTGGTACTTGAACTGTCAATGGATGTCCTAACACTATGGCATCGCTTTGTCTGATTGCTAAAGCTGTTGCTGCTACTGATTTTAGGCATGCAGGCAAAGCCTGAGCTACGGGATCTAATGTACTAG
Organism: Triturus cristatus; assembly: GCF_964204655.1. Lineage (NCBI taxonomy): Eukaryota > Metazoa > Chordata > Amphibia > Caudata > Salamandridae > Triturus > Triturus cristatus. The sequence goes on from NC_140586.1 coordinate 113,761,186, forward strand.
AAAAATAAGCACATGGTTTGTGTGCTCCTGCTTGTTCCTGTGTGAGTACTGACAAGGCAGTACCTTCGCGTTCTGTAACAAAGAGTGTAAACTGTTTTCTGTAACATGGCGTTGCTAAAACGGGTGCTTGACATAAAGCTTTCTTTAAGCTTTCAAAAGCTTGTGTGTGTTCCTGAGTCCAAGGGAGAACAGTCGGTGTGGCTGCCTCCTGTGTGGTTAACTGAATGAGTGGTTTTGCTAGAAATGCATACTGAGGGATCCACTGCCTACAATATGAAGTGAGGCCTATGAAAGCCCGCACCTCCTTTTGTGTCTTGGGTATTGACATGTTAGCTATTAACTGAATGCGGTCGGGTGTAAGCTGCCTTCCCTCCTTGTCCAGCGAGTGTCCAAGATAAACAACTCGCTGGACACAGAATTGCAGCTTAGAAGGGGACACCTTGTGCCCCTTTTCGGCTAGAAATTGTAAAACTGTCAGTGATGCTTTTTCACATTTGAGTTCGCTTCGGGCGGTGATCAGCAGATCATCGACGTATTGAAGCAGAGCAGTGTTAACTGGCATGTGGATACTGTCAAGTTCTCGTTTCAGTGCTTGGCTATAGATGCTGGGGCTTTCTGTAAATCCTTGAGGTGCGCGGGTGAATTTAAAGCTACGCCCATTTAAACTAAATCCGAACAAATATTGGCTTTCTGGATCTATTGGGACGCTGAAAAAGGCATTTTTGAGATCAATTACAGTAAAGAATGTTGCTTCGGAATCAATAGCTGTCAATAATGACGAGATATCTGGGACCACAGGAAATTGTGGCACAATGCATTTGTTTAACTCGCGCAGATCAATAACCAATCGATATACTGGCGGCGCTGTAGGATCTGTTCGTTTAAGAATCGGAATTATCGGTGAATTACATACATTGGAGTCTGTTTCTACAACTACTCCTTGGGCAATAAGCTCGTCAATGATTTGTAGTAAAGCCGTTACAGCATCTGGTGGTAGCTTGTATTGTCGCATTCGTGGTAGCACCACTCCTGCCTTTAGGGTGACTCGATATGGTGTAATATTCATGCAACCAACATCAGTAGGGCCTTGTGCCCATAGATGTGTAGGTAAAATCTGCAGTCGGGGATCCATGTCTCTAGATACATAGTGACCTTTAAAATCACGTAAAAACAACCTTACTCCTTCCGGAGAACAACATATTATGGCTCCTAGGGCTTTCAACGTTTTTATTCCTAACAAGTTTTCTGGACATGATTTAGTAAGCAATAAATCTGTAGTTCGGGTCAGAGGTCCTATCGTAAGTGGAAGAGGCTGTGACACTTCATTAACAATAGGTTTTCCTGAAAAACCAAGGGAAATATTCTGTGAGCCTGAGAGGGGTGCCCCTGGGACTTCACTACGTTTTATAGTTGTTCGACTTGCCCCTGTATCGAGTAAAAATTTTCTATCTTGACCTAATAATTCACTATGTACATAAGGTCCTTCTTGATCTACAGGAATCTCGATAAGGGGTAAGTCAACTTCCCTCTCTAGGCTAGTTCATGCGTAACGTTGATACTCCGGATATTCATACTGTGCAGTCTGATACATTTGTCGTGTTGTTGTCTGTGTGGCAGCAGCAGGCAACGGTGGTGCAGCTGGCACAAACTGTATTGGCTGTTGTGCGGCTGGCATGGCCTGGGCATGCTGCGTAGCTCCTTGTTCATTCTGATCTTGTCTTAGTGGCCGTGATCTTTCTTGTGTTTTACCTATGGCGATATTATGTTTTAAAACTGGACAGTCGTGTACGTAATGACCTGGCTTTTTACAATAATTGCATGTCCCTTTTACAGGTCCTGCTGAATCGGAATGTGTCATACCCTTTTTATGTCCTTCAGCTGGAACTGTCTGGGAAACTAGCATTTTCATTTTCGTGTCTCTCATGCGTCTGTGTTCATGTTCTTGTTCCTCTTTAATTCTATTGTGGTGGTACTGTAACATTTGTAACATTTGTGGTGGAGTGTTACCTTGCCAGGTACTCTCGAATTTTAATACTCTATTCTTTACTGGGGGCAAGGCATTTTCCACTAATTTTGTTACAAACAGATGCGGGTATGATTCGCTACTTGCTCTTATGCCACTATTTATACCAAAACATTTCTCGAATCGGGCATAGTAATCGCTAGTGTCTTCATCTTGCTTCTGTTTACAGGCTGAAATTGTACCCCAATCTTCCTTTTTCGTAGTTAATAAACGTGGCAGTACCTGTACTAGTAGACCTGGTAGTGCTTTAGTTTTGTCCCCAAGCCCCGAACCTGGACCTCGGGCCCTTTCTTCTGCTTCTAATGCTGACCATTCTATCTTTTGATCACCTACCTCCCACTCTTTTTCCTTGAGTTTCTCATAAATGCCAGCAGGCATCAACACCTTTAATATTGTCATGATGTCGGGGTAGGTATACTCTCCCATGAGTAACATGTCTTTAATTTCTCGGTGAAAACCCGCTGGGTCCTTGTCATGACTGGGTACTACTTTCTTCATTTCTAACAATTCTATTTTCGATATAGGTGTATATACAAATACACGTTTAAACTGATTGTCCTCGCCTTTTATTGGGTGTACTTCTCGTAAGGGATTCTGTCTATCCAGGTGATACGTGGTTCTTTCCTTGACAGGCAATGAGACATGCTCTGAGCATACAAAAAGAATATACTGTTTTCTAGATACTAGAATTTCTTTAATTAATTTGGTACCTGGACCTCTCCATTTATTCATAAGCAATTCAGTCAATATGTCAGGTAAGGGACCAGGGTCCGAATGCTGACTCTGATATAGTATAATGAGTTGTTGAATCATATAAATCCCAGCTAACCTCTGCTCATCTGGGGTGAGATTCAAAAATGTGCGTACTACTGTCTCATCACTATATTTTCCGGGACTGTCCACCCAATGGACAGCTGCCCTTGCTAAATCTTGTTCATCCATAGAATCGAGAAAATGATAACCCCTTCGTTCTCGGAGTAGTTTGTCGGCGGTTTGGAACGAATGCTCGTTAGACCTTATGTTAATTATAGGTATTTGGAAATTCCTGTCATTATCTGGACATATTGGACGTATTGGGTCAGTATGCCATCTAGTCTGATTCCTATTACAAGATCTTCCTCTACCTACATAGGCTATGGTGTCTGACTGTCCGGCGGGCAGTCCTGACCCTTCTTCCTCGCTTTGCTCGAACTCGTCTGTCTCTAATCTCTCTTCGTGTAGGCGTTCTATTTCTTTACGGATCTTTCGGCACATTGCTATTATACAATTTTGCTTATCGTGTCTCCCTTCTGATATATTCTGGCTCCATTTTGTAAGAATTTTCATTGCTTCCGGATCTACCCCCGGTCGGTCTTGATTTCTGATCACACAGTTTATGAGGAAACGCAACAGTTCCCCCTGTATCTCTACTTTCTGGTATTCCATAGCTCTGTTAATACATTCTGGATCTCGCCCTGTTTGAACAAAATGATATATTTTATCTAGATGCGCAGTCATTCCTGGTAGCTTCGCTAAATACCCTGCGGCTCGTCTAATACGTAATGATGCCAGGATCATTTCGTCCTCTTTACCGAGCACCGGGTCATATCTACAATCTATAAGAAGTTCCTTAAGCGTACGATCACTTACGAATTTGGGTGTACGTGAATGCGCTGACTCTTGGAAAATAAGTTTATTTATTCTAGGTGGCGTAGAAAAAATATTGGTAGCACCTCCCGTGGCCCCGTCTGGGGCGTCGGGTGTGAAAGGATTCGTCGAACGTGACACAGCAACTATAGGCGTGGACTCAGCTATAGAAGTGCCTGTAGGAACAGATGCAGAAACAGATGTGCTTGCCGGAACTTGTGACTCGATTTGTTGCTGTAGGGATACGGGTGCTGGATCTTGGCGTTGGACCTCCCTGGTATGCGGTCTACGTGGGACGGAATTAGCATACTCGGGAGCTGCGTCATCTAAATATGAGGAAAGAAAAACATCTTCTGCGGTTCTAGGATGCCCCTTAGGATGTACCTTGATTGGGAATAATGGGGGTGGCAAGTCTTTCGGTATCTCTGGAGTAGCCTTAGGTAATCCTTCGGCCAGAAGGGGATACATACCATTCATAAGGGCATTTCTTTGTCTGTCTACTTGTTCTGATTTCACTCGGATACCTTCCTTAATTAATAGATTGTCTTGAACTTTGCTTGAACTTTCCTTACTCTTCTCTTCCTGCCTACGTGCTTTTTCCGTACGTCTATGAGATTCTTTACGCCATAACTCAACGGCGTCTTTCTGTGACTGTCTGACTTTCCTTTTCCATAACTCTTCCTCGACTTTCATGATGCACTCTGCATCCCAGGTTCCCGCTGCGGGCCATCTCTGACTTTCTGGTAATCCCTTGGTGTAGTCTACCCATAAATCAAGAAATAATATAGCGTCTAAGCCATGTTTGTGATACATGAAGTGCCCTGGTGTATCCCTAGGAGGAATAGGGACGGCTTCTTCAAGTACCCCCTTTCTAGTAGTGATCTGTCTTAATTTCGAGAAGAGCGGCATATTGACAATCTGATCTGATACTTAATCTTGAACACACTAAATACAAAAGCACAATAATGGACAACCATTCATACCACAATATGCAGGACGTTTAACACATTAAACATTAAAACATTAAACCTTTAACTGAAACAACAATGATGATCGTCTGCATAACTAAATCACCATGCTTAATTCTTGACACTTACTAGATACTTCGGAATACTTGATATACTGCTAAACAGTACAGATACACTGCTAAAACAGTGCAGACCGGATTTGTGTACCCAAACCCGTCTTGACCGGCACAACCTATGTGCACGTCAGAAATGCCTCCCCAGTAATGGTACTCACCGGGTAGCTTCGGAAACGGAAGGCCTCGGTAACTTGAACTTGAACCGGACTGGACTCGACTCGCCTCGTCGGAAACTGGGCTTGACTTCGAACTGGTGGGTCTCTGTGTACCTCGGATCTTGCTCTCTCAGCTAGGCTCTGGTCGGGATACTTCGCACTTCTCACCGCCTCGTCTGGGTGTTGATCGCAGTCTCAGTCGCCCCCGCTTGACCGGAGGGAGATACAGGAAATCCTGCTGGTACGCGTTATTGTCCGTCCAGCTGTGGCAGGAGACCGGGCCTGCAACTCACCGCCGGCGCGTGAGATGAGAAAGTGTCCCTGTTCGGGCGCCATCATGTGGTAAATAAAAATTCCTTTACCGGGACTGAATTTGATACAGAAACATTATAAAATAGCTCAGTAAAATGAGAGGCAGAATCCGTGATATTAGAGTTTCGGAATGGGCTTTATTCCAATAATCGATTATAATCGGATGCTTCAAGTTCCATCGCCACGGGGGTTCAGGAAGTGAAGTACATACTTTATTGACAAGAAGTAACTTTTATAGTACATACATTATAATGAAGTGAATACAGTAGGCGTAACAATTGATAAGGACATTGACGTTTGGTCTGCGTAACCGAAAATGGGTGTAATAATGAGTAAAAAGGAACATGATTGGTTATGATGTAATACATAGGTGGATCTATAAGATAATACTTGGCATAGATGCGCGCGCAGCAGTATGACGTGTAATTGACGTGTAACTAGGGGGTGACGGGGACTTGACATTTAGCTCTATATGTGGAGACGAGAAGTCTGGGGGGTCAAGTCAACCTAATCCCAAATCATATCTAACATCCTATGTTTAAAGAACTATGTTATCCATAAAAGAAGGACTCTCGGACAGAATCTATTCTATACTGACTGTGCGTGCGTGTACAAGCGTCTAAGTGTCTACACTGAATGCGAGGGGGTAGGAATATTCCATGGTAACAGGGCTATGAATTACTTGCATGAGGACAGAGAAGATGGGCCTTTTTGCTTGGTAACTGGAAGAATGTTTACTTAAACTACTAGGCAGGAATGCATCGGCTGAGGGGGAAGCAGATAATTCGAAGGTGAAATACAGTTCTTGGCAGAGAGTAGGCTGATGTCAGGCTTCGTGAGCCGCGCAGAGAATGAGACAAAGTTCATGGTCACAGATGCAGGCTCGGACTGGAGCTTTCAGAGGCAGAAGGCAAGAGGAGTTTTGATGACAGAATCAGGGCCTACTTGCCTGGACTGTAAAGTGGCATAAGTGAACCATATAAAGCCGGTGGCCTTTCATATTTAGGAATGGAATATCCGGCCTATTCATGGCGGATCTGTCAAAGGACATGTTGACGGTGGACGCACATGTATTTGCGTCTTCATAACTGGAACTGGAGGGAACATACATGTACTTGTGACATGCACATGGAACCGTTGGGGTCCAAGATAGGGGACATAACTGACCAGAAAAATCCATATTTCCACATTCCGACCAAATATAATCGATCATTCATAACCCAATAAAATAATCTAGACATATATAATGACTCAGGGTTAAAGTAACTGATGTATATTTTAACTTTGCACTGTCCAGTTCAAAACTATCCCTAAAGATTGCCATCGATTGTTTTTATTCCTGGGGGGTGGTCATTAACCCATTGTTTTGCTAAGCAGAGTAGTTCTGTGACACAGGAATTTCCACTGCATGTTGTGGGGAAACAACCATCCACTCCCACCACTCCCACCTCTGTGGTCAAATGACACCTTTTTAGGTCTCGCGCCTAGCGTTGCAGTGCGCGACACTGCTCGCGCAGCAAGAGACCTCTTGTAGGGATTACAAAATCGCCCTAGGAATCGCACAAGCTCGTGCGTTTGCAATTCCTTTTGTGCCACGCTATTGGCCTTTGCGTATGTCTTTTTATTAAAGACAGCACGCAATTGGCCAAAGGTGGGCGCATTGGTCCGCCCATGGCCTATTGGTGTCTATTACGCGCACCACCAGTGACCAGTAGAAAGCAGAGCGCACAACCGCCCACTCACCATCCTCCCGCCCACTACAACCCACCGGCAAGTCTGCCTAACATGAAGCCTCGCATCAAACAGAAGCCGAGCGCTAATTCACTATGTCTGCCCTATCACAAAAGTGAAATGTTTGATATCCTTGCTCTTCTACCGTACTCCTTCTCTCAGTCTTGACCCCTCTTTTCTTCTTTCCTGGTACCAGTTTGCTTCTTTTCTGCCTCCCTCGGAGCTTTATGCCACTGTGCCGTTTATCGGATTTGAAAATGTTTCAACAAGTTAAATGCTATGCTTTGCAGCATGTACGTAAACCAGCTGAGATGTTTTATGATTATTTAAACTTATAAGCAGTAGATTATCCGCACAGATCTCTGTAACAATTGCATCAACATCCTACAAGCTGCACGTCTCACTCAAGGGGCGTGAGTAAATATGATCACATCACTCCCACCCTGATGGAATTCCATTGCCCCCCCCTCTTGGCCAGCCCGCACTATGTTCATTACCAGCTACATCATGTACAAAGCCATCACAACCAGCACATTTATCCAGCAGACAAGCTCGCCTTTCTGAGGGCTCTCGGCGCCCCACAGCCAGTAAACCACCAGACTCCATACTGAGAAGTGTGATAAAGAAAAGAAAGGACCACAGGCGATTTCCATCTATGCACCCAGGATCTTGAACAACATCCCCTTGTGCATCAGGACCTTTCAACACTGCTCCAGTTTAGGAAAGAGTAGAAGAGTCACTTCTCTAAAAAACAACAATACATCGCAATGCATTAACTGTCCACAACCCAGCTATCTTTCCTATCCCTCATTGACTTTGTGCTTGTCTTTGAACCTGTACATCTTTTTGCTAGGTTTGCGCTATACAAATACCACATACATGCATACATACATACTTACATACATATATTAACAACCTGACCAATATATTGGAAGCCTTATACTATGAGGTGCTGTATGCCCAAAGATTATGTATGTATGTATGTGTGTTCTTATATAGCGCTCGACTTACCCTTGGGCATCTCGGCGCTTGCATTGGGAACCCGTCCTGGCTTTTTCCCTGTGAGATAACCCGTACTGGGCATCCCCAAGGTGAAAGCCATCTATGTAGAACAGTGGCGGCTGCTCCCGGGAAGCAGCAGTGGGGCAGGGAGAGGGAAAGACGGGGAGGAGGGTAAAAAACACACTTACCTGCTGGCCGCCCGCCACCTCTCCTCCGTCCTCTTCCTGACTTCTTATGTGCAAACAGGAAGCAACCGGGCTCCCAGGCTCCCCATAGACAATCAGAACACTGCAATGATTGGTCTGAGCGTCATGGTCTGGTGCTCAGCCAGGTAATGGGAGCCTGGGCCTGTTCTTCACCCAGGCTGTAATGCAGCCTGGGTGAGGAACATGCAAAGTGCAAATGAATGTCTGGCCGGCCAAACATTCATGCGCACTTATATAGTACCCACTACTCCTCTCCCTACTCTGACAGCACAGCAGACCGTCCACCAAAGACGCCACAGCAGGAACAAAGAAAATGATAATAACATCAGGTTATAATCATTTTATTTTTCCTTTTTCTCACTGCAAAAAGCAGTGGGGCAACACTCCTCCGACTTCGCGGAAGAGCCGCCACTCATGTAGAAATTGCCTTACTCCTAAGCCACCTTACCAGATGGACTTGCCTAGCCTACTTTGTAGGTAAGATATCTCTATCGTCAATTTTCCCATTGTGATTAACTAAGGGCACCCAACAGCTGACAATTTTGACTCTTATTGCTTCAAACTCAGGCTTTCATTTTTTCTTATTGTGAATAAAATAAGCACAACTGAGTTGGGGACTTTAAGTCCCTTAACACGGCTACTAAACTGCAAGACTGGTACCCAGTGATAAGTCGAAAAACAAGTAAAAGTAGTCATGTGTCTGTGCATGAATCTATGTGCGTCTTTTTATTCAGCCACATTTATAACAAGCTTTTGCAATGCAATAGGTCTCACATTATTAAAGTTTGAGCTATTGGCATTGCTAAATAATGCAACACCAATAGCTCAAACTTTAATAATGCGAGACCTATTGCATTGCAAAGGCTTGTTAGCATAGTATCTGCAGCGTACTTCAGGTCTAAGCCATGTACTGCACAAATGTGGTACATACATTAAACACATGAACTAAATAATTCTCTTCCCATTTCTCACTGTTCCCTCTTTACATATAATGTTCTTTTCTCTTCTCCTTCTCTCTTTCCTTTCTCCTCTGTTCCCTGTCTCTGCACTATTTCTCTCTCAGTCTCCTCTATTCCCTGAGTTTTTTTTCAGAAGCTTTTGTTGTGCCCTCTAGCACGCTATTATCAATGCAAGTTCTCCAAGTTCAGTTGCCCTCTGGTTAATATGAAACAGGATATGCTTACCGAGGGCAGTGCAGACTGTACTTCATTACCTTTCAAGAACACATGAAACTGAGCCAAATCAAATGGACAAGTGCTCTAATCTAGACTTTCAGAAAAACAAATATAGTTAATTAAACACAAATGCAGTATTTTGACGATATCCACACATCATCTATTTCACAGAAATTAACTAAACATGTAAGAACAGACTAGGCCTTACAAGAAGCTATTTTCATTCTGTAAAAACAGAATTTTGCAAGTAAACGTCCTCTATTAATTTAACATTAGGATATATCAGGTCAAAATATATTTATTGTGGTTCTGGCACAGAACCATAAAAAAAAAGAAAAAAAAAAACTTTTAGTTTTTATGACCAATCAGTTACATTAATTTCAATTGCTGTCGAAAATACAAAAACAGGGAATCATTATAAAATTAATGAAAATAACAATGACAGTCATCCAAGTCTCATATTGCTAGTAAATATTCATGACATCATTTGATCAGCTTGCTCATTTAAATGCCTATTTTAGAAAACCTCCCCACTGCATGACTAATCGACTTTATATTTTAAAAGGGAGATGCAGTAGTCATATCGTATCTGTTCTCATTATACAATTATGGGTATTTTATAGCGATCTGGCCACCCACGTCATTACAACGATATCTTATATTTCTGAGCCAAGTTATCCCGAACCACTTCTCCAGAAATACCCATTCTAGCCGGATTCCTCTGTTCAGTGTGGAAGAAGGGTTGCTTCAGACAGATACTCACAGGAGCACACATTTGTTCTCTTCGATCTGAATACATTCTGTGTTAACATAGCCACAGATCCTCGCGCCACAGGCTGCATAAGACATACACGTAGCTTTAAACACTGTTATCATCTGGGCTGGGGTTTATACTCTAAACGAGAGGCGGGACTATGGATACCGCATTCTGAGATTCAAAGAGTCGACTTCTGTCCTTTGGTGCTCAGGATGTCTTCAATATGATTGGAGTACAAGATAAAAAGGGATGAAAGTCAGGACAGGACCTTGGTGTCCACCTCTCATCAAGGTAAAAGGATCTGTTCACTGACTTCTAGGGCCGCAGCATACCTCGGCTGATAGATTCATTTGCATTCTTTGGAAATGGGGAATGGTGGCTGGGTCAACTCCTGCGTCTGCCGGTAAGATACACAGCTTAGTATGGGGTATTACTAACTCAAAACTACACTTGAGTCCACAAAAGCTAAATGTAATCCTGGGCACTTGCAGACTTCGATATTAACAAATAAAGAATTACACACTGTTCTAAAGTACCAGGGTGCTGTGCGGAAAACATTGTGCATGCATCTGCCAAGATTCAGCTAGCCACCACCCAGGCATGGAGCCGTGAAAGAAGTAACCTACATAAATTGTTGCTGGTTGAATCAATGAGAAAGAAGGAGGTAGTTCTTGGGGTTTCTATAGCCGTGTTTGTAAACGGCGACTGTGGTAGAGTGTCTCTATATCTCTGGCGTGGGATGTTATGCTATAGAAGTTTGAACCACTGTGAGCAATGTACACAAGAGGTCAACATAACATTTATAAAGGTTCATAGGTACACCGTCCAGGTCAGGAGCTTTGCCACTCAGACTAGATATAGTAGCTTCTAGTTTCATCATAGGAGGATATTAGTGGTTCATTAGAGTAGGTTCTACAACCCTCCGGAGTAGTACAGGGTATATCGAAAGAAGAAAAATAGCTCACCCAGATCGAGGCTGAATATTCATCTCAAGTGCCCTATCATCCATCAGAAAATGGTGACTTTTCTAACAATGGTCCAAAAAGTAGGCAGATATCTAGATTGGGAGGCCTCAATTAACTTCTGCCAGGTTTTGTTTTGCCATTCATTCTTCCTAGTAGAATGACAGCTTTTATAATCCATTCTGGTGCTGAGGACTGCCTCAGAAACTCCAGGAGAGAACTTAATGTGAGATGCAGCACTTTATTTCTTACTAAACAATTTTGCCATCAGACACTTGTCCTGCTACTACAATGGACAACATGGTTTGAGTTAACGTTAAGAAATCTCAAAACAAAATTTCGCCAGCACTATCATAAACAAAATTATGGCTCCTCCACAAGACCTTCTGGACCCCGCTCGTTTAGCCTCGCTGGGCCTCAGAGAGAACGACCTGTGCTGGAACTGCGACAGCGAAAAGGGGGATCTTGCACACCTCATCTTCCACTGCCCAAAACTCAAAAAGTTCTGGGAGGAAATCTTTGACTTCATAAAAAGGGCGCTGGGGTGTACACTTAGACTAGAATTCTCCTCCCTCACCACCGCATTCATAACCGCACGACTCCCGGCACAGCAGGACAGGGACCTTCTTGACCTCCTACTGACCGCGGCAGTTAAATTGGTCCTATCCAACTGGAAGGATACTGCTAGGACATCATACAAATGCTGGTTTAACTGGGTGACATACCTCAGAGGCGCAGATAGCACTGCCCTGCAAAACTCACCCTGGAGACCAGATACCAGGGGGATGTGGAAGTCGCTAGATATGCTCCTGGACGCCTACGAACCCCCATGAGCCAACATGGGGGGAACTCGACCTCCACACAGTTATACAACCGCAGACTAGGCTCATAGCGAATTAACACTTCTTGTACCCTACCTCTACTCTTTCCCTCCTTTCTTCTCTCTTCTTGCCATTCCCATCTAGTCAACGCGGAGGGTACCAACTGGACGTGTTCAAAACAGTATCATGTAACTTCTGTAATACCAACTACCTTTATCTGGAAACCCTTATTGAAAATGCGAATGTACGTGTTCTGTAAAATTAATCAAAAATATTTTGAAATTAAAAAAAAAAAAATCTCAGGGAACTGCAGCACCATTAGCATTATTATCCGTGTCATAATTCTATCCAGTGAAATGGCAATGGCCTTATTGGTAACCTGGGAAGAATCCACCTATTCCCATTTCAATCCTAAGCATTGATGTGTCACCATTTCTTTTTTAGAACATTCCAACCCCCGATGGTTGAGAAAATATTGTGATATCAAATAAGTTATCCAAGTGTTTGTACACTCTAAGGGCAAGAAACTATCCTGAAGTATAAAAACTTACACGAGGTTAGATGAAACAGAAACATAATTAGTAAAAGTGGTTACAACTCTGGCATTATAAATCAGCATCAACAGATTACTACAGATGAAATGAGAATTAACATCATTAAGGTTATATGTTGTCCAATGAAGCATCCATTGGTCATTTACATGACCAAAAATATGGTCAGTGGGATAGCACCTCAAAACATTTTATGTATGAAACCCACCATCCTAGCTTTGAACTAAAATCCCCTGTTAAAAAAAACAGAGGCATACATTTAGCATGGAAACTGCTGTTGACCACATCAAACTATAGGGAGGATAATTTCACAGAGCTAGGGATGAAGCAGAAACAAAATAACTTGGTACTATAACTTTACTTTAATCACAATGATAAGATTGTGCTAATACATATTAGAACATGTATTAGCACAATCTTATCATCATGATTAAAGTAAAGTTATAGTACTAAGGTATTTGAGTTACTGGTATTCATTACAGTGATGACACATATAAAATTCACTTTAATTCAGATAGCTAGGCCCCCCTTGAGTCAGACTACACTGAGAGTGTGGCTAGGCCGCAGAACGATTGGAACCAATGTAGATGATGCTTTTCTAATGCCCATGTCTCTTGTAGTTATACCCTATCAAATTGCTTAATAAAAGACACCCATTAAAATACTTCAATTTAGTACCTTAGGTGGCCACATTTCAAGATCTAAAATGGACATAATGCCTAGAGGAATGAAAAACACTTTTTTAATCCCCTGTGCTGGGGCTGGTGTACTAATATTGAGGACCAGGTTTGGCTGATCCTGCCTTTGAAATAGGAACGGTTTGAGCAGAATATTGAAAGTGATGAATAAGAGTCAGAACTCAAGAATGCAAGGAGTAATTGTATCAATTATTTGTCAACAGGAAATGTTAGAAGAACAACTGATTGGAGAGCCAGGGCATCAATCATTAATATCAAGAGAGGAAAGGCAGATAAATCAATTGTTGAAATTGAAATCGCAATTCTCAGTACATTTTTTTAGTCTAGTGCTTTTCCTTACATGGGCTTGATTAATGCATTAGGGCTCAATAGAAGTTCTAATAACATGCCCAAAGTCACTGTTGGAATGATTTAGTGAATAATCTATTGTTAGCTGCTCAATATAAAATTATAGGTTAAGGTAGAAATGTACAGGATGAAGCACATTTCTAACAAGTATGCTATTTCGAAATGTAACTTCTCTGAAACTGATTTTGTGGAGTTATCTACCCAATCACATTGTCTGACCATAAAAATATGATTTAAAAAACTGTACTACCAAGCAAATTGAAGCACATGAATTGTCTTACTTTGTCATGCCCCAATATCTTCTCTGCTTCTAGAAATTGATGGCAGAATATTTATAACATTCCATGTATATGTATTAGCCATAGGGCTGGGGTAAATGTCATGGATGTGTTTGAATGCCCGAGGCAAATCTACAGGAGAAATTCTTTGATGATTTGGCTACTTTACATAACCTTGTCCATCTTAGGGTGTTGTATGTTTTCCCTATATTAGCCTAACTATGCAGATTGTAGGCACATGGATCGCAAGATACATGCACTATTAACACGGATGCAGGTTGCCCAGTAACTGTCTCACTATCGGCTGAGTCCGGAGAGCATGTTTGTTCTTTGGAGCTCTTATCTTGGGCTGCTGACCAATCATCATGTGCAAAGTCAGATTCCTTCATAGAGTCTTTAGCCTATGAAATGGCGAATCACATTGTGGATTACTCCTAAGCACTTTAATTTGTTTCATTCTGATTTTAGTTGCGAGTTATTCATATTTCTGAAACAATTCTGAGTATTTTTACTTTCTAATTACATTCATCATATTTAATATAATTTTTAGTGCTATTGTCCTGACCAAGGGGAGGGTGTCATATATTACCTACATGCCCCAATGTAGTTTTCCACATGTTTGCCTAACTGTTCACTGAGGTGGTATGGTGGCTCAGTCCCTACATACTGATGTTCTATGGTTCCAAGCATAGTTCTGTCCCAGAGCAGAATCCCTGCATCAAGGGAAGTTGATTAATGCAGTCTGAGAAGATGTTACAACTATCTTCGGACTCTGATGGTAAAACGGTACAGGTTTAGGGAAGTGCGCCCATCTTAAAATGGGGTTTTCCCTTACATGATATTTTACATCCACAGAAATTCTGCCAGAAATACATCTTAATGAGGCACCAACCTGAACTTCTATTCAGCAGCTGATGTCATGGGAGCAGACATAAAGCATTCAAATTTGATGTTCGGATACCAGTATAATATTGTCATCATCTCCAACAGCTTTGTCAGTCTTAGCAAAAGGGTTGAAGTGAGCAGAGTTGGAATCGATATCAAGATTGTCAGTTGCTGCATGCGCATACCGCATGCCGTTGTGGGACCACCAAGCCAGTGCCCTTTTTAACGCTATTCTCTATAGCACTGATACTTAACTTTGTGTCAGAATTTTGTTCTCCATGAGGCCCACTGCATTTTGTAAAAAGGCATCAAAAGAAAAAACAGTTTGCTTTCTCTTAGTCCTCCGAGGCAGTGCATGTCAGGGAAGTGGCCCTTTGTTTGCCCGTGGCTCACCCGCCACAAAGGGCCAAATCAAAATAGTAAAAGACAATAAAAATACAGTATTGCAATGTTCCAGAAAACAAAAACCCAAGAGGTTGGGTGTGACTCTGAAGTGTGTAGTCCATAATCATACTTAGTCACTTTATGTACTTACTATAAAAAAATGTATGGGAATTAAATAGGCAATGAGTACAGAGAGGAAAGGTGCAAAGATTATTGATGGCACAAGCTGGCTCCCGTTGTACAATGGAAGATTTTAAATATACCAGCACTGTGTGGCAAGCACCTCATGGTGCCTGCCACACAGTGCAGGGATGTGAAGGGGAGCACCATAGGTGCCGCCCAGGGCCACATGCGGACGGCCAGGTCGGGAAGGGGCCCTGCTAGGGACCCCCAAAGACACTTTCTGACAGCAGTTCCATGTCAGAAAGGCCGACATGAAATTGCTCTTGGAAAGTGCCATCATATTCCCGATGGCAGAAATGCCATCCTTAAGGGATTATGATGTCTTTCTGACTGGCAGACGGGTTCCATGAGCCCGTCAGAATCGAGTCGAATTCCTTGGCCAGTTTACATTCTAACTGCCGTCATTGTAATATGGCAGTTGGAGTTTAAACCTGCAATGTCAGTCAGAAACCCTCCGACCAGTGGTCAAAGGCTTTCCAACCGGCATTGTAATTAGGTCCAGTATGTTAATACTTTTGTGCATTTGATTATAATACCTATTTCATCGCTAGCGTACACCGGCTCCAGGAGGGGTCATAGCGCCACACCGCATGCTGCACGCTGAACCAACCTGCCAGGCTCAACCACGCAGCGCCGCTGGGTTCCTGACGCTGTGACTGGACTACAGCTCCCAGCTTGCTCTGCTTCATCACCGCTTCCTCTTCCTGTGGGAAAGCGCCAGGAGGCGCACAAAAGGGAACAGCTTCCTCCGCGTCGCGGACGCGCGCGGACGGTGCCGGGCAGAGGGACGGGACGGGCCACCCCCCTTACGCCCAGGATCCAGGACTCAGGCTCAAAATGGGTAAGAGAAAGTTACCATCCCCCACTGTGGGTGGTACACCCAAGGATAAAGTACCCAGGATATCTAATAGCATTCTCTCTTTTTTGACCTTGGAGGTGGGGAAGTTGACTACTGAAATCGCAAGAACTGAACGCAAACTGGGGCTAGAACCATTGCTGAACAGCAAGGAGAGTACAAGCTATCCACAACCTGGTATCACATCTGTTCCCCTTGAACCAAAATCCGTTATTGCCCCGCCTAAGGTGTCTGCGTTACCTCCCCACCCTACTACTGCTGACTCTAATGGGGCTACCCCCAAACCTTCTAGCTCAGCCCGAGCATGCAGAACATCAAGCACAAAGCAGGCAAAAAGACAGTATAAAAAAAGGAATACGCAGAATCACAAGGGAGGAAAGGGCACAGTGGGTTCACTTGAAAAGGCTATCAGAGACATGGTGGAAAAAGTAATCACTGACAAGATAGAGCCCACACTTACAAAAATAGCCTCAGACATCATAGACGTTTTACATCAGTGCGTCGATGGCATCTTAAGGAAATGTGAACGCCTGAATGTATGCCATAAAACAGCCGACCCAGCCACTTTTGTTTTTAAAGGTAATACACCGGCGGACCTAGGTATTAAATGTCCTCAACCAAACTTTGGTACTAAAAGACCAAGGGAAGATTTCTCAGTTGCCAGGAGTGCTGTATCCAACTTGCCCTTTGGATCAGCAACTACCACGATAGACATCCCTAGTATAACAGGAGTAACAAATAAGCTTGCTGCTCCTGCTACTATAGGTCAACAGAACCTACCTAGCCAACCCAAACCTGTTCGTCAACCTTTTATTAACTTACCTCCCGAGGCTGCCCCTTTTGTAGCCATTTTGGTAAATGTTCCCCCACTCAAGTTAGGTGAACATGAACATCTGCCCCAATTGCTAGCCAGGGCTATGTCTTGGGCAAATTCGACCTGCTCAGGAGACAATGAAGTTTCCAATGCCATTATCTCTGTTCGGCGGGTGGGCTGGATCGGGCGAACCAATAAAACAACTGAGGGAGACTGCTTGATAATCAACTTCAATAATCCGGGTGAGGCCCGTAGATTACTCTGGGATGCTTCACCCCTAGAGGGCTTAACTGCTGGGCCCCGTGCCGTACCCCTGGGCTTTTCCTATCCCAAATCTAGACCTCACCCTTTTTCGAACTTGGGTTACGACCAAGGCAGGGGATTCGATAGGACACCTAGCTTGCCCTCCCATCTCGATAACACTCAACCAGAACCAGACTATAGCTGGTCCACGATTAATAGGTTGAGTAATCATAAGGTGGTCACACACATTCCAATGCCCCTTAATAGCACTTTAACCCTGCATAATAGATTCACGCCCTTGACTCAGGCGGATGAACAAAATTGACGCCTAGTCACCAATACCCCTATGCCCAGACAACCTACAGGGAACTGTCCCCCTCTAGGAGTTCCCAGCAGAAGGCCTAAACTCATAAGCTGGAACATAGCCGGCCTTCGCTCAAAAAGGGAGGACAGTGTTTGGCTGAACCTTCTGAACCAACATGACATCATAGCCCTACAAGAAACCTGGGACTGCAATAGTGATTTCTGGGTTCCTGGGTTTACATCTTACTTTGTCCCAGCTACTGGATCCTCCAGTGGAAGGGACAAAGGGGGCCTTATGATTTTGATTACTGTCCAACTGGCGGGAACTGTTAAACAAATAACTACTAACTCCCCCATCTTCTTGTGTCTAGAGATCAGCTTAGCCAATGGTCACAAATACATTCTTATAAATTTTTATAACTCTGTAGCAGACGGACACTCTACTGAGCATCTCTGTTCTCTACAGTCTTTTCTGATTAATTTTAAAGAACGTCAAACCACTTTGTTGCACATTATAATTATGGGGGATTTCAAAACACATCTTTGCAGGCTTTCCTGCCACATTGAAGACACTGATTGCCCTACCTCAGGCGATTACCAACACTTTGAACACAACCCTAAAGGACTGGCACTAGAAAACCTCCTTGCGAACGTGGACCTCTACGAACCGGGGTTCAACACCTACAGTGAAAGGGTTATGACATACAGTGCTAGAAACTCCGACTCCATCATTGATTACATCTTTGTTTCCCCTGGATTATTAAGTTGGGTCGTCTTTTACAACGCAGTTGTGGCCGCGTTCAGTGACCATAACCCAGCCATCCTTGAGCTTGGCAGTTCTGCGGGCCTACTCAAGGAGAGAACAATCAAAATGCCCGAGCTGGCTGTACGGCCCACGGACCAAGGTAGAAGGCTGAAGTGGTCCAAAGTAGTTCCAACTGAGTTCCTCAAGACTCTAAGCAGCAAAGCTCGCTATGAATTAGACATCTACCAAGACAACTCCAAACAGGGGGAGGATGTAATCACCGCCTTTGATACTTTGTGTGCTTTAATTTCTGACGAACTTACAGTTAAATCCAGGAAAAAGACTCGACCGACCAAGGGCTGGTTTAACAAAGCCTGCTCGAAAGCACACACTTGCCTCCTGAATGAACTAAAAAAATCACCTAGGGACAGAGGGGAAGTTGCCAGACTAAGACAAGAATACTATAATATCATTCACGAACGTAAAGAAGTTCTTAAAAATGATGCCTGGGCCTCATTAATGGAAAAGGCCACCTTAAGAGACAGTTCCAGCTTCTGGGCCATCATAAACAATCCCCTGTTTTCTGGAGAAGCTAATGATACCCTAGAGGCCAACATCAGTGAGGAGGACTGGTTAGCTCATTTTAAAATCAGCGGATCAATCTCCCTGGGGTTCATGGACTTGTCCACAGCCTTCGACCTAGTGAATAGGTCCAGGTTGTGGGACATCCTCCTGGAACTGGGGATGGACCCTACCTTGGCTCATTTCCTGGCTGAGGCTCATCGGGACCTAGAAGCGTCCATTAGGATGACGCCGGAAGGAGTTTGTACAGCTGGATTCAAGTCTACCAGAGTGGTGCGACAGGGGTGTATTCTCGCCCCAATACTATTTACACTCTATATTAACCACCTCGAATCCACACTGGAGCTGGCAACTCTCGACGTCCCGCGTTTTGGCGGACTGACCACCCCGGTCCTCCTTTACGCGGACGACGCGGTGCTCGTGGCATGTACTCCTCTTGGGCTACAAAGACTATTGACATCCTTCGATGCCTTTATGATCTCCCTTGATTTAAAAATCAACACAGACAAGTCCCATGTTATGGCTGTAGGCGGCAGAAAAAATAAGGACTTGAAGACCTTCTACTGTGCTAATACTTCTATTTCTAATGTGAGAACTTTCACCTACCTGGGGGTAGTATACGACGATAAGGGCACATGGGCATCTCAAATATCTGTCAAAACTAACGCCATGAAAAGAACAGCAGCCGCCATTGTCGGCTTCTCAAAACGTCTGGGTGGAAAGCCAACGGAAGCAATGCTGGCACTCTACAGAGCGAAATCAATCTCAGTAGTAAGGTACGGGGCTTCCATCTGGGGTTATTCCAACAATATAGAACCAATACAGATGGAAGAGAACAGATTTCTACGTATGCTTCTAGGATTATCTCAATCCACAGCCACCTTTTCTGTCCATATGGAACTAGGCCAGGGGTACATCAGTGACACCATCAAACAATCCCCTATCTTGATGTGGTTAAAAACATGGCTGAACTCCAATTTAACTCTGAACCACACAATTATGAGAGACTGCCTACTTCTGGACAATATGAAAAATATCCCGTGGCTAGCATATATTAAAAAAACACTAACATCCCCGGGCCGCCCAGATCTCTTCCATAAACCAGACTGCATAGTTAAGAATGACCTGGAATGGTTCAAAGTAACTTTTTCCCAAGCAAGAGAAATGGAGCGGGAGAGCTGTGAGCTTGCGAAACCCACTGTGAGGGAGCATTATATTTCCAAAACTACACCGGCCATTGAACCTTATTTAACAGTAGTGTCTATTCCATTACATCGCTGGTTATAAACCAAACTAAGACTTAACTAGATTCACTTTCTGCTAAATGACTCGAAGGTATGGGCCAAGCCAGAGGATTTAGCGGCCTGCAAATGTGATGGTTTTTCTCTGCAGGACACTGCTCATTTTATGTTCTTCTGTGGTACATATGATCTGCCCAGGAAAAAGTATATTGTTCCATTGCTTAAGAACAAGGGGTTCGTGCAAATCAAGCCTGCTCTATTTTTCTTAAAAAAATTAGATTCACCACTAACTATGTTTAGTGTCGCTAACTTCCTGGTAGCTGCCTTTCGCCTTAAAAAACGTTCTGTAAATAGATAACTTAACAGTCTTTGACAAAACCCGATGTAATTATCGAAAAATTTCTGCATTTAAAAAAAAAAAAAAAAAATTATTTTTTTTTGTAAATATTTTAATTGCTCTATTTTTATAGTGACTGCAACCCGATGTAACTGTACCCCTTAATTATGTATTTCATGTCTACGTGCTTTTTATGATTCGTCATGAATCGAAATAAAGTTGTTTTGAAGACTTGAAGACTACCTATTTCAATACTCTCCGATGATTTTTTAAGTCATCACAGTCCATGCTTCAATAACTACAGTTTTCGCTTATCTAAACATCTTTCTTCTGGATTGCTTCAGCTTCTTCATTCCATCATAACCGCCAGCCGTAATAACCTCCATCTCATGCTCTTTCTGTTTCTTCTGCTCGTTGCTGACACCTTCTTTTTACATCCACAATTTAACCCCTTCTTGACATTGTCCCCCAAAAAGTTATATATCTGTAGAGAAAATCAGGGTTCTGACAATAGGCACTATCTCTAGAAAAGTTTCTTTAATTCAAAGGAGTTAATTCCAGGGAATCCTTTTGATAGAATAGGCAAAGAATAGGTATATAACAATAGCTTATACTCATGATGTTTGAATATTCTTCCAACAAGCTAAAACATATATATACTTCCTACAATTGCCTACAGAAATATCTTATTGCATCATATTGTTATTGCATTATTTCTTCCAATCACCAAGGTCTGGTTAATTCTGTTTTGAGGTAAGTCATGTGCACTTGAAGTGCTAAATACTATTAATAAGCCAACTATGAACGTTAATATTAAAACTACTAAAATTAGTTGTAAATGTTGGCAGCAATATTTCTTTCTATTTACTATATTTCTTCAAAGACGAATTCTAAATGAAAAAAGATGAAATAAAAAATCTCACAAATTTGACACTGCAAAATCAATAAAGCAGCACAGAGAGTTCACATGTCAATGTATTTTAAGAAGGAAATCCTATTATCTTTGACTGCATTTATAAGGTATGAAACAAATTGACTCTTAACTATGAAATTTTGTAGAGTTCAAAAATTCAGTTCAAATCTCAGTCTAGCATTTCATCAGGAAATTATTCAAGAATGATTGTTTCAGTCTTATGACCAGTACATGCTCATAGAAGTTATTAAAACATGACTGGATAATCATTCAAATTGACGACTTCCATATCTGATTGCTCAGATTGCTGGACATAAGCTAGATATGACCATTCAGGAGCTGCATACTTTCTGTAAGGCACTCTTAGTCTCTCTGGTGTTTTGACTTTTAGCTGTTCACTATTACAGCCATCTTGTTCTAATTGTTCTGTTCCTGATTCGATTGTCTCAGGTCTTTGTTCTGTCTTCAGTATTCATTTCCTTTTTACGACTGACTCTGATGTACAGTTGTGTTTTATTATCTTCATATCCATTTCCAAACATTGCTGGTACCCCTATTTCATTTGCCACAGGTTCAGAACTGTTTTTGATTTGATCATCTTCACCCCTCGTGGCAGACCAAGACTCATCATTTATCATTAATCTTGATCTTTGTTTCCTTTTTTGATGTTGAGACTCTGGAGCCTCTTCACATTGATCTTGTCCCTGGATCTCTTGCACTTGATCTGACTAGTTTTACTGATACCCATCTTATAAGGATCAATATACTGCTTGTTCTCCCTCTTATTCCACACATTAGATCAGGTTTCGATTCAGTGAGATAGTTGCTGTCGTCACTGCTTCATTAGTTTGTGTCACCATCTTCATATGAAACGTGTGAATCCACTGTGGCATATTTCACAGCAGTGTTAGTCACAAGGATCATTTGATGCGACCCCTTCCAGCAAGGCCCAGACAAGTCTTGCAGACATGCTCTTTCTCCAAAATCTAGAAAACAATAAATCAGCCAGTCCCCTGCAATACTCAAGAACCATATAATCTGTGATATTCTGAAGTGAAGCTGCGGAGACAGAACGGGTTCTCATGGCTCCCCTCATCAGCACTTCATTGGGGGAAAAGTCTTGTTCTTTTACTTAGGTGGTTCTGAGGCTCATCAAGATAAATGGAACGACACAGGTTTACAATGTTAATTTGTCTAGGATCCTGTACTATTCTCTATTTTTTATTCCCATAATTGAGAAATTAAAGGGATTACCCAATACACCCTTTAAAATGGTCTGGTCTATAATTTGTTCAATCATTGTCATGATTCCTGACACAACCTCTGGAGTAATATTGTATTGGAGAATTTGGGATAAACCACATCTGGTTTTGCTTTTATTATCACTGACTTTAGACATTTTATCAGTCCAATTTCTTTACCACTAACATCCCACACTTTCTCCCTAACTGTACATTTTAAATCAGGAGATACAAAAGATCTCTTCCTAATAAACTGACAGGACTTGTGTCACTTACTATGAATTCATAGTTATATTTTATGGGACCATCCTTTAAAGGACAATTTAGTGAAACCTCATCACTTTTCTGTTTATTAGAAATGCCTACAACTTGGATTTATTTTAATGAGAAGAGTAGGGTTGGAACCTCCATCAGACAAACTGTGGAATGGGTAGCACCTGTAAGGAGCTAAAATGACACTGGGTGGCCATTCACTTAATCTTCTACATGAGTCACTCTGGTCTACCTCTAGGACTGCACTAAGCACGCACTCCTCCTCCACTCTCAGGCACTGCCACTGTGTTTGGTTAGGGCCAAGACCAGTGGGTCTTTCAGAAGTTGTTAAAAACTGGGGGAAGATATTGATTTTTAA
This sequence comes from Triturus cristatus, assembly GCF_964204655.1. NCBI lineage: Eukaryota > Metazoa > Chordata > Amphibia > Caudata > Salamandridae > Triturus > Triturus cristatus. Next base: position 113,784,273 of record NC_140586.1, read on the forward strand.
AGGGTTCTGCTAACATCTAGGATTTTGCTGAAAATTAATTCCATTACGTAGCATACTGTGCTGCACCATTGGTCACTTGTGGCATTTTTGCATTATATGTCCTCAGATTCTGCCTGTTTTGCACAGGTATCAGTCGGGCTGACTGCATCGCCGCATTATGAGACATTACATTCATGTTCTGAAATTGCGAATTGCTCTGAGCATCATTCAGTACTCTGTTAAGTTTCAGCCCATACTCTTGGCTCCAATGTCCCATCTTGTTTCAAAACTGGCATGGTGTGCTTTTTTCCAGGGTGCTAATATTCACATTTACAATTGAATTGACCACAAAACCTCTGCCTCCTTGAGGAACAACATTTCCTTTTGGTGCATACTGAACTCCTGTTGGTGCAGGCTGAACACCACCTTGAAGACCAACTCCTTGCAGCCCCCATATTTATACTTGCAACACAATCAAAACCCTAGCCTGACATGGAAGAACTCTGCCTACTTCTTTGAGTCACCTTTATTTGTGCCAACATGTGCCTTTCCTTAATTTTCCATTGTTTTGCATCACAAGTGTCACTAAAATACTGGCATACTTCAACATTTCGTCCAAAGATTTTGACTGCCACTGCATCACATGCTGTTATATCAAGAACTATGTTCTGCGCACAAACCAAGCACAAACACTGAAAAGAAATCCATTAAGGCTTTCACAAGCTTGATATTCTACTCCACTGTTCTGAATACAGATTGCTTTAGACTCTCATAATGAGCATGCCTGACTCTCTTGGCGCTTGCCAGTATAACTTTAGACTAATTCACCTCTCTCCACAGAACCTTCTGTTCAAATGCTCAATTACTGTTATGTATTTGTTTATCATTTCAAGAGACTATTGTTTTGGATACTTCTCACCAGGTCTTCTGTTGGCCAGATAACAACCCCTTTAAATTTCCATCCACAGATATTGAGTAGGCACAATCTCAATTAATGTATTCAAATCTCCCTCAAGTACCTTTGAAACGGTTACTCGTTTTTCTACATCTATGCACCACTCATTTGGCTCTTCTCTAAGCTTTGAAACTATATTTGTGAATGAAAGAAGATCTGATCGACTCCAACGTACATGCATACTCCATTCACTTTTTTCACAGCGGATTCGGTAATCACTCTAGTTTCAGGTCCACTTGCACTTGTTCTCTTCTCAGTTTCACTCACTAGCCTTTTCTTTTTCAACCTGTTTCTGTCTCTCTTTGCCCATTTATCCTTAAATTTCTTCAATTCTCCCCAATCTCTTGGTAACCACATCTCCTTTTTTTCTTCACCACTCATTATCATTCTAATATGTGTTCACAAATCATTTTTAAGTAGTTCCATATCTTCCTCCAAACTTTCCAATTTCTCATTGGCCTCACAGGCATGTTTAACAGCTTCTTTACTCAAATATGTCAATTCAGCCTCATAACATATATTCAATTCCTCTATACCAGTCATACCCCTCAAAACCTCTTAAACGTCTGTCTTTATTTGCAATATGTTAATTACTTTTGATACTGGTTCTTGCAAACACTTATTGACAATATGTCTAATCTGAGTTCTTATCCTTTTGTTCTTTCTCATGTGCAGTATACTCCCATGCATTTAATGCTTTAAATTGGGTAGGTCTGGGATGGGTTCTTATTTTATATATCACTGGTCTCAAATCTTCAGGTTTTCTCACCTTAATGTTACCATTCAGGGGAAATCGCACGTTCTTGCCATCAGAAGTGATCCTGTTCCAATCTTTAATCCACAGACAAGTATGTAAATCTTTGTTAAGCACCAAGTCATAGGCAGGTGTATCTTCAGGGGCATTTTCTCTCTCTTACAAATAGGAATGGAAGGCTTCCTAAACAAATTCCTGTTTTCTTTAAGGAAACTCACTCTATTGAGCCACAGAAATCCACCAATCCCAACATGGCACTTAGTGATAATTAACCAATCCCTACACATCTCTCAACACCAACCAACAAATCCTAGCACTATGCTCAATGACACAATCAGCCAATCTCCATGCAGCTCACAACACAGTCAACCAATTGCAGTACATCTAGGTCAAAGAATAACACAAGTCTATGCACCACCACACAACAACCAACTGATTACAGCTCAACTCGCTGCAATCTGAGATCTGAGTTTGACACACCCAAAACAAGTAAACAATTCAAAATCTTTGTCTGCTTTGCCTTAAAATAAGAAAATATTAAACCTCTTCTTAAAGAAGTTCCACAAACAGGGGAAGCAGGTCTTCAGCCAGCAGTATCCTATTCTTGATCAGTGTGTTTATTCATGTGCACCAAATAATACCAAAGAAAAAATAATCACCAGTCTAGATTTATATGTATTCACAACCAGACCTTAAGTGTCCATTTGGAGCCTCATAACACACACCTCAACTTAAGAAGACACATTTCAATTACAAGATATATCTGCAAGTCTTAGATTTCTGGCAAAATCAGAAATCCAAACCTTAAACTTTAAAACAAAACACATTTTATAACAAGAATCCATCAACTCAGTAATACAAATATACATTGCACAAGTAGTGACAACAAAATCAATGCAAAACACAGTAAACACTGACAATTCTACTTTAAAAGGCATATCTCTCATCAAAATTGCAATAACCAAAAGTCCTACTATTTCACAAATCAAAACTAAATAACCGAATTGCTCACAACCCGCATACATTATTTATGATACTGGAAACTCAAACTACAATCTCACAATGCACAGTTCAACATACAATATTATGATCTCAGTGGCACACTGTACCACAATGCATCACCCTATGTATACTCTCTTCTCCTTAATTCAATGACTAGTTTAAAGAACACTGGAACCCTGCCACCAATCCAAACAGGACCAATTGAATTTGGGAATACAGATGGAATCAGGGCAATTTATTTTCTGTATCTAATTATCTGTAGCATCAAGATCTAGTTTGTAACCCTTTAAATTTAGTCCCAAACTATCATTTGCTGCCAAATCAGATGATACTTTTTTAAAAATGTCAAATCAAACTGCTTATGGTGTATCAGGAGTGGTGTTAATCCCCCAAGGATTTTGTTGTTCCTCAACTGGATCGAGTCAACAAAATTTAAATGCAAGCTGTAAAGCGGATTTGGTTTTACAATGAAAACAAGACAATTAGTATAACAAAACCATAAAGGTTTATTAAGGGTTAAAATCATTACAGAAGACAAATTGGATGGTTAGAAATCAGCCAATTAGTCACTTATATTAAGAAATAACATGAAGCTCAGAATAAAATGCAAGAAATAATTACACATTACCAATAAAGCATAAATCAAATGTCAAATCAGCATGGTGCTGTCAATTATTTCATGCAATTGTGCAAGAGTCACATGGATTGGACTGATAACCCTAAAGAAATAACTATACAGTTTCTGAGCTGACATTCTCAACATTATCCCACAGATTCACATAATGCAGTTCCCATCATTGGTGCCCTTTGGGAGCTTAAATTGGTAATACAAATGGTGTTACCTAATATATAAGGCAAAGTTCTCATGATGAAGAATTACACCTTGGACCCCTTAAGGGATGGTTTGAGTAAATACACTCTCAATGGAAAAGTGTGTTACAGAACTTTAAAGGAAAAAAACATCCTTCTCTATCTGCATGGTAAAGTGACATAACTTCAAAAACATTCTTTATAAAGTTGCATGTGCATGAATCATTTGTGAACAAGGTGAGCCAAAACTGAAACGATGACTACATGTTGAAAGATGGCTGCCAGCAGCACTGAACATTTTGAAATTGAAACCTCCATTGATAAATAGTAAAATAAGCGTAGTTTCCTCAGGATAATGTCTTTGTTTCAACTATATGTCAATCATACTGTGCTAATACTGTTGTGTATTTAATGAGAACCCCTTTTTCAATCTGTCATTTCATAATAGTCTCATTTCAAGATTGCCATGATGGATTACAAAACTTGGATTTGAACGTCTTCTCCATAAGCAATTGTATTGAATCAATATTGCAAATTGCACGTTATGTACTTGATAACTCAGGACCAACTTTGTATGTGGCATCACAATTAGCAGTACCAAATCTTCCTTTATTATAGCATTGTTCTAGCTATTATGATATAATATTTTTTTCAGGTGATTTTCAGTATCAGTTATAATACTAGTGAGTAAATACTTGAGTACAATTTCATATAGCTGTGCTTTCTGCCAGTGCTTTTCTGGTAAATATTTACTTATATTACCTACTGTTTCATACATTTCTTATTGCTCCAAAATTGTTAAATTCTTTGGTTACACTAATTCAAAATGCAAACTAATTCCCCTCCTACCTTTTTTCTAATTTCCACAGGGGAACCAAGTCTAAGCTGGTTCAAATGGAAAAAAGGTTTTGGGAAATTATCTAAACGTTTGTGGGCCAAACTTAACGGCAGAAAAAAGAAGTCTTCTTTCTTACTTAATTGTTTAGGCGCTGAAGGTCAGGAGGTTTTAGAGAACCTCCCAGACTTAACTGATAATTAGGATGCAGAAAGTGAGTGGGGTGAAGCATCCCCATAAGGGTAAAAGAGCTGCAGTGAGATTTGCCCAAAAAGGAAGCGCACACCAAGCTTTGACATAAATTCAGGCATGAGGCAAGGATGTGTTCTTGCACCCCTACTATTGAATCTGTTTATTGATGATTTTGCTGAGCACCTATTAGACTTAAACTTCGATGTCTTTGTCATTGGTGGGACAAAAACATCAATCCTATTATTTGCTGACAAAGCCATATTGTTATCTTACACAGACCTCTCTATGTGTAAGTTACTCAAGGAGTGTGAAAACTATTGTTCTCAGAAGAATTTGATGATTAATATTGCTAAGACAAAGTACATGTTGGTTGATTCTCGGCATAGTCTGAGAAATTCATTCAAAGTTTACAATCAGCTGCTGGATCAGGTTCACTTTTTTGAGTCCTTGTGAATGCAAGTTGATGCAAAACTAACCTGGACCAAGCAGAAAGTCTAGAGTGAATCCAACCTGTCCTAACACTCAAATGCAGTGATATGCTTCAGTGGCAAATTTGGTAGGAGATTGATGCAGCTAGCCTTACAGGCTTATCGAAGATAAAGTACAGGCTGCTGGCTTGTATGGGGCTGTGCTTTTGGGATAAAATAAGGCGCTGGGTCTTCTGGAAACCAGTTCTCATGTCATTGGTTTCAGCTTGGCTTGGAAACCCGAATGGCAACCCTAAGACATGAGTTGGACAGTAACAACATTGAAGCTCCTGCAGTGCTTGAATCTCTCTTGTTCTGGCACCGACTATGGACCAATTGCGAACTTTTGCAAAGAAGTAACTCCCAAAATCAGCCTTGGCTAAAGTATGTTACAAGTTCCTTAACCAGCATGGGATGTCACTAGTTTTGGTCCAATCCAGAGGCCATTGCTCCCAAAACTATGGAAGTAATAAAATAAAAATATTGGCCATGGCTCCTCGTCATGAGAGATACTTGGATCAACCTTTTTCGGGAGCAAAGGGAGCCTTGTATATAAAATTTGGGTTAGAAGGACTCCTGAAAAAGACCGTGACAAAGAACTGGTCAAATTCTACCCATGACACTACCTGCACCAACATGCAAGGTCGCAATCAATCTCTTCTACACTTTGTGCTGTTATGCACTTTTTCTTTGTCAACAAGGAGGCTTTAAGTTCATCCACTTAAAAAATATATAATAAAAGACACAGTAATGCTGCTATGAATTTATGCCTTTAAACTAACAGCAAACTTATTTCAACCCAGAGGCTTCTTACATTTATGCAGCCTGGAAAGCCACAAGGCTTTCACCTCATGAGTAAACAAATGTCTTTACGCAATTGTATTTCAATTTTTTATCATTTCTCTTTTTGCTGCAAGGTTTTAAATCAATTATATTACTTGTCTGTGATGCAAGGAGGATAGCAAGGTGATTAAATACAGGGATAAGATTGCAGTATATTTATATGTTATTCGGTTGCTCTAATATTTTGTAAGTAGAACATTTGTTCGGCCAAATTTACCTAGTAAACTGATGTTTTTAATGCCATAAATCTGTGGATTGTTATGTTTTTATATTGTATGGCTCATAATAATAAGCCAAAAACAATAAATAAATAAGGATGAGCTTGATATTGTCACAGGCAGTCTAAATGAATATGAAAGTGCTTTGATGAAGTTAGATTAAAATTACCTGCCAAAGTTTTCACTTTGGCATGAGAATCCAAAGAGAATATGAATTGGTAGAACATTACATCACGGAAGTATGCAAACTAGCTTTGATATGTGATTTTTGGAAACAACCTGGAAATGAGAATTAGAAGCCAGTTCATGCTAAGGTGCAGAAAATAAAGAATTAGAGAAGAGTTGTGGCTCAAGGATGACCTCCTGCAGTTGGGTGGAAACTCAATGGAGTGGTCACCTTAGCTATACACATTAAGCATTCTATGTCCCTCCGTGAAGAGTTAAGATAGGACAAACAACCTTTGCAAGTGTAAGCAATAGACAGGAAAGAATAACTGAAATGCAAAGTTCTCAAACATTTAGAGGGCAGTGCTTCAGGTGCAGAAATCCTGAATATATGGCTAATATTAAAGACTGCCCTGCATTAAAGTGTCAATGCAAACTGTGTGGCAAAAAAGACACTGTGCCACATTTTTCAGCAGTGAAATGGAGAATGAGAAAAGTTTTATGATTACTTCTTATCTAGCTGATGTGGTTTTACATGTTTCTGATTAAGTAAATCATGTATCAATATTCAAGTGTGACCCACCTTTGGATATAGTAATGTTGAATGATATTCCTGTGTCCAACGTGATGGACTCAAGTCCGTGCAGGCCTTATTCTAGTTGTGTCTAGTCTGAGAAAGAATATTTCTTTTATTTGAAGGCAAAGTTGATCTCAGAGAACCTGATGTTAGGCCATACAACCATAGTGACAATTTGATTTAATTAGTACGTTACTTTTCAATACTGAAATATGGTTTCATGGAAATAGAACTGAAGAGAAAGTAGCTGTCCTTATCATAGAGCATAGGGCACCCAGTATCAAGTTGCACTCATCAGAAGCTGTTAGGAATCTCGTTGAATCCCAATGCTTCTCCACAAGTTCAAGTCAGTACCAATGACAGATTTTAAGAAACCCTGTACAAAGAAATTCCAGAGATAATTTCTGATAAGGTTAGTTATGTACAGGGGTATGCACACTGTGCTGTGTCTATGTTGTATAAAGTGAGAGACATCCCATTTAATCTCAGAGATGCTGCCAAAGCTGAATTAGATCATTTATGTTTGGAAAATATTATTGAAGCAGTGCAAGCTGCTGAGTTGATTTCCCCTTAGTTGTGAAACACAGAGGGAATGGTGGAAAATAACTTAGTGTAGAGCTCAGAAAACTAAACAGAATAGTAGTAGAGGATTGATATCAATGCCAAACATCTCCAAGACTGTGGGTATGTTAGAGAATGCAAAACATTTCACGACATTAGACCATACATCAGCAGATCACCTGGTCAGATTATGTGACAAATCAAAAGATTTAACATTATTTATTAATGCTTTTGGTGTTTATAACTTCAATTAGATGCTGTTTGGCTTATGCTCTGCAGCTTCTATATTTCAAAGATGTATGACTGCTTTGTTGGGTGATGTAGCTGGTATCAAGTTATTTTGGGATGATCTGTTGGTCCATGACGAAGCAGTGAAACAGCATAATGAGTGAGGAAGATTTTATAGATTTTAAGTGATAAAGGAACGACTCAAAAGATTAATAAGTGTAAGCTGGTTATGAGGAACTGACCTGTCTGGGGCATGTGAATTCAGCCAGTGGAGTTCGACATTAGGATAGTCCCATTAGGACAGTGGTTGACTTACCAAATCTAATGAAAAAAGAAGAGATTGCTAGAGATGGTCAAATTCCATGTCTGTGTTGTTCCTAATTTTGAAAGCTGTTCTTCTTCCATTCATAATCTCCTTAATAATAATGTTGTGATTGAATGAGATGACAAATGCCAACAGGAATTTATTGATGCTAAAGAAAGTCTTATTAATGCTCAAGAATTTGTATACCAGGCCTACTTAGCTTTTTTAGTTAGTAATGCTATTGATAAGAGGCATAAAGGGATTGTATTGGTGGCCAGGTATGGATCTTCAGGTGAAGAGAAAATTGTGGAAACGTATAGAGTGATAAAACAGAAAAAGAGAGAACGGCAACTACGTTTTGTAGGGGGGTATTTTGCAATGCATGGAAAAAGGTTGCATATGACCTTATTGGACCTTTGTTTGTAGGATCTGCTCCAACATATTTGCTTATCTAGATGAAAATGCACTCTAGATAGCCTGAATTTCCCATTGTCCATGTAATGTCAACTACTGATGTCATCAGATTTTTGTCTTGAATTTTTAATCGGGAGAGTAATCCTCAAATACTTTTGACCAACAATGGAACTTAATTAACTTGAAAACAAATGAATGTGTTTCAGAGAATGAGAGGGTTTAATCATAAGAAATGTTATTTGTATCACCCCAAACTAATGGGATGATAGAAAGATTTAAAATGACATTCAAGCAATCTAATTAAATGTTAAACAAAATAGAGAGTGATTGTGCTGGCAGAATAAACTGTATAAGAGAGTTGAAGAATATAGGTTTATGACTCAAACAACAGGTAGTTTTCCACAAAGGAAGACTGTGCACTACTGCATGCCCTCTTCCGGTAAGGTTGTTGGTGGGTGGTAAAGATGCTGGGCAGTCGGAGAGTATACTCACTAATTATTGTGAAAAGTAACTTACACAGCAGGTGAAAATAAAAATATATTATGACAATTGGAAAGCTGTCATAGAGTGCTCAGTGAAGGTTGGCCATGTGGTATGGGTGAGGTTTCCCAAGTCTGAGTCTCCAAAGCAATCAATTTGTTCAAAGGGGCTGTGAAATTAGAGGATGGATGCATTGGGAATTTGACCAGGATTTCAGTAGTGAAGCAGTAGAATAATGTTGTGTCTGCTTTGTTTGCTTTGCATTTAGTTCTTATTGTTATGTTTAGTTTCTCTTTGTTTGAAATCCTGCATTCTCTTGTTTCACAAACAATAAATTGTATCCCTCTAGAACTATATTTCTTTATATCAGGCTATGACAAGCTCTTATTTGGGGCACAAAAAGTAATACTCTTTTGTACACGTTGTTATTATTTCTTTCTTTCACATTTTATTTCTTAATCATCATTTAAAAAAAAAAAACATTCATCTCTTTTTTTAAATTTATATTATTGTGTACAAAAACCATTAGAAATGTCACCAATTTTACAAATATATTTTTTTGAAAAAGACAAAAACTGTACAAAAAAATCATACGAGGTATATATCAATTAGAACCAACATATGAATATTGGTAATTAATTAATTACTAGATTACAAACCCCCATACTCATTTACACCTCTTCTCATTCCACATTCATGTCACTTTCACACTTTGCAAACATACCACACGCCCTAGAACCAGACAGCATACACAGATGAAACCACTGGGGTGAGGGGCTCAACCCTCTGATGCCGTACTGAGAGCTAGGGCGTGTCACTCAAGCTGGTCGACGCACGTTTCGATGGCTTGTTTCACTTTATATACCATCTTCTTCAGGACCTGTTACTTTGGGATTTGGTAACGGGTATGATGAGGGGGAAGACAGATTATCTGTAATGACAATACAAAGTATTATTTTACTTTGCCTGTAATGGGCCCCAACGGAGATATCTTACATTTCTCCATATACATTTAGAAAGCAGATGTGTCACTTTAAGGTGTTCTCTTCCAACTATGCAAGTCCTTCACCCATAGAAAAAACATGCCAGAAAGAATAAAAAATAGATAAAAACAAATAAAAGCAGAAAACAAATTGTGCGTGTGCCCACCTCTCCCTTGCATAGATATATGGAGTTCATAATCCTTATGTTGCAAGGAAATCTCATTCTTGGATGGTAATTAGTCCTAATAAGAGGAGTCTGTTTATTGGTCTACCAAGGAAGGCTTAAGTAAAGATACAATGTCTGTAATGACATGTATACATCCAGAAATTATGAGTCCAGATAGAAATACCAAAAAAGAGAACCTTACTTTTGGAACTTTACAATCAATTCCTATTAATTACCTTGTGCTGTGGGAGTATCAGGAAATACTTCTAATATGTTTGTCGTCATGTGCATATTTTGTACCTCTGTATTCTGTTTGGGAAGGGAGGTGAGTGTTATTTGGGCTCTCACTCTAGTCTTTATGTCTAAAACTGTCTCAAAGCTACAGCTTCAAATGTTTATAGGCTAGTATGAAGAGTGGTTCTATCTATATAGTTTATTCTGGAGGTTTTGCTGTTAAGTAACTGGAGCTTCTCTTTCTTCGAATAAAGCTGAATCTTTGACAAAAATAGTTTCATCTTTATTGTAATTTTACTATATAGACCTTTGTATGCTGGTTCATTTTCCAATTCTCTAAATACTTTTACTTATCTGCTGGAACTCTTCTCGGTAAGGGCCATTGCCACCACAGTGATTGCACATGGATCTCTTGGTAGAGAGGTTGAATACTCAGTTGATTGGTTTTTTAACCCTGTTGATGGGTTCATTCTTTATCATGGGCTCTTTCAGAATGGTTTCAATGTGAGAGGCCCTGGCTTTTGACATTTCAAGAGACTAGCTTATTGTGAGATGTTAGGGAGCGACATCTGGGCACGGCCTCCCTGGCTCTAAGAGGCAAGGACATCCCAGCTTAGTGGATATCCACTCTTGAATGATTTCTGTGCAAATCTGTTCAAAATCGTCTTGTAATATGCATCTGTTTACCAGGTCTTCCAGACATGCATTAAATTTGACTCCCCAGGTGGTACAAGAATCGTTCATAGTCTTGGTTAGCTGTCTGCCCGAAATGAGTATTCAAAGTGGCTATCACTGTATTTTATGTGTAAAGTGGACCAGCCTCTGTTAAAGTGATTGGTAGCCTGAATATTTCTTTGCCAGCCATCTTTTCACTTTGTCTTTAATTTTTCTGGGTGCAAAACAGATTTCTAAACAAACTAACCATAATCATCATTTTATTGCCGGTTGTGATATTATGCCAACAACTTGAATGAGCCATTGGCAGGTATGCTAGTCATAGTTTGTGGCTGGTGCCTGGCAGCTAGAGGTGTTGGTCAGTTTGAGATCGCATTACCATGGCTAGCACTGATCTATTTTAACCTGCCAAAGCATCAGTGTCAGTGTTTCCCCTAGGAGCTTGCCCACTCTCTAATCCATGCAGTAACATGAGTACACCTTTCACCCCCACATTTAATGAAGACCTGTATGGGCCCTTCTAGAAGCCCTCTTAACTGAAGAAGACATGGAGTACATAGCTCATTATCTCAAAAAGACAAGACCAATGTTGTGTACCAGGTCTCAAGTGTGTCACAGTACGTAAAAGATTGCAAAGGAAAACATGTTGGTCTGTTTTGCCTCCAGGCGCCGGCACTTGGCTCAGCAAGACCTGGCCTGGCAGTTCAGGCTGGACTGTTCCCATGAGGCACAGGGTCAAGGCTGATTTGCATATAGCTGGGTCTGAACTAAGGTGGCGATGTGAGCTAAAGAATGAAGATGGATTCAACCCAGATCTGTGACTGGGGGTGAGTGTCTGAAAAGTTTCAGCGCTCCGTCTATCGTCTCCTTGTGTTTGCGCAGACACTTTTGTTTAACAGCATACGTGTGCCTTGGGCAAAACCACATTTGGGTGTCAACTTAACGAAAGATTGCACACCACAATACACTCTCCTGTTTTCTGGAACTACTACGGCCTTTGGTTCCCATGTGATGCAGCAGGTACTTTAAATTTAAGGGGGTGGCGCATCACCACCTGGGCTGTCCTGATTTAAGATAAAAAAAAATAAAAGTCAGGGTGCTTATGTTTTGCCCGCCAAAGGTCAGTCATGTGCAGTATTGGTACAACTCTGTACAGACCGCACTATCTTCTACATGTAGCTTGAGGCAGGATGTGCAGTTGTGCAATTGTCTTAGGTTTGAGTGCTGCATTGTGCTGGACATATCGCGCCTTGCTTTTACTAACTGCTGCTCACTTTTAAATGTCAAGTTTTTAACCTTACGCTGCTAATTCGTTTTTAAAAACAGAAAGTACTTTGAATTTGATTTGCTCTACCTTGTGTTGTGCGTTCGGCCTCAAGAGAGTTCTCATGGTTTCCTGGTTGCTGGACCAGATATCCCGCTTTCCACCCCTAGAGCCTATCATTTTGGCCCGGGGGAGGAGCCAATCTTCGCACTTGGCCTTAAATGACGGCCGCAGCGCGGTAGCGCAGCGGACGCACACAGCTGAGGCGTGCAGCGGGCGTGCTGGCGGCGCGCCGAAGACGTGCCAAAGGAAAGTCCATCTGCACCCGTCCAGCGACCGTCTGGGGCCAGGGGCCATACTCCATGCCCAATTCTTTTATTACTCAGCTAAGGAGCTGAAATCACTATGAGTTAGCATGCCAATTGATACTATTACCCGTGCTAAACTAGAGAAGGTGGGGATTCTGAAATACAGAGATACTTACCCAGAAATTAATCCAAAGCTACCCTGCCTGGAGGATCATATTAGACAAGAGAGCTTTCCTGAATCTGTTACCCCCCAGCATCAGGAGCAGAAGGGACTCAGAGTCAGTTATCTGAACACTTGTTCGCTGGTCAAACACTAGCTCAAAATCTTTCAGTTTCTAGATTCGGACAAACCGAATATACTCCTTCTCACTGAAACCTGGCTTACTGCAGAGTCTGCCCCTGACATCTTAGCAACAGTTAGACCCAGATGGAGCCGTAGCCTCTACCAGCCAGGGAGGTGACTGGAACAGTATCACAAATATGAAACGCCAACTGATGAAAATTATTATGCATGGCTCAATAATGACGGAATACCAGTGTGCAAATGTAGCTTCCAATGGATTGATTGTGTCTAACATGCCTAGAATCTTCCTGGAGAATAAACAATTCAAGGAAGAATGGTCCCTAGTAGCCTGGAAGTGCACTAGGGACTGGCTAATCTTAATAATTAAGACAGCCAAACGCCTGGCTGATGACCTAATTATAAAAATTACCATTGCGGAAGGAGCACTAAAAGCGAGCATCACCATTACAGCCTTCAAAACAAAACTTGCGGAAATAAACAATGAAATATCAGAAAATAAGGAGTTCTTGATGAAGCAAAAAATCACCAAATTCCAAAAGGACATTGGTCGGTTCAACAAAGAAAAAATCTACCCATACCTTAAAGATGACTTCCAACAACCACAAAGCGACTACTCATCTGACAACAGTACCACTTCTCGCAGAAGGAACTCATCCAACAGCAGTAATTCTAGCACAGACAGCTGGAAAGGAAAACAACAATATTACCAGTGAGGCCCACCTAACCCAATGTTTGTCTATACGATGCCACCCTTCCAAGGGCCTCCAATGTGGCAATTCCCAGGCTACCAACAGGGCCCACAACCTCCATTTACCCCCTTCCACCAACAACCTTTTTAAGCAGAGGCTGGGAGAGGGAAAAAGAAGAGGAGGCAACAATCCCCAGAAGCAGGTGCAATGGCAGGACCAAGCGGACCAAGGGCAGATGGAACTCAGGAGCCACACAGGCAAGAAAAATTGATTTTCAACATCTCCAACCGTACACTGAACCAGACCGAAGAAAAAGTCCTGCGGAAGGGACTGGGGTTTGTACCCACACCCACAATGGACAGCTTCAGAACTCATTGTGAAATCCACGACCTTTTCAGAAAGGTGCGACTCCGGAGTTTCTTCAAGGACCGAGTCGAATCCACCTCGAATGACACAGATCTACGTAAACTGTCGACCTTCACAGCAATTGCAGCTATGGTACCACCTGAAGTGCTGACCTTCGAGAAAGCAGTTCTCAAGGATAGCAATTCATTAAAGACCAAAGGAGCCTTCTACAACACATCGCACATGGAAAATGAAGCTATTAGGAACTTGGCTATTGACAAATCCATTACCATAAAAGAAGCAGACAAAGGGGGAGCAATCATCATCATGTCCACCTCAGACTACAGATCAGAGTGCCTTTGGCAGTTGAATGACACCAGGTACTATACCCCCATGAGAGAAGATCCAACCACGAGACTCACCACCACAGTGAGATCCCTTGTGATGAGCGCCTTGACGCAAGGATGGATATCCAAAAACAAATCAGAATTCCTCGTGAATGTGAACCTTTGCTTCCCTTACTTCTACACCTTACCCAAAATTCACAAGGGTACCCTACCACCACCAGGGAGGCCCATCGTGTCAGGGATCGAGTCCGTCCTGGAACCCCTGTTGAGATTTTGCAACCACTTCTTCCGACCCTTGGTACAAAAGACCCCCACGTTCCTACAAGACACAAGGGATGTGCTGAACATCATAGAACTTCAAAACAACGAGGGCCCCCATCTGGATGCTTTAATTACCCTAGATGTGGAGGCCCTCTACACCAACATTCCCCAAGTGGACACACTAGAGGTAGTAGAGGAAACACTCCGCTCCTACAAATGGAACTCTCCAACACCTATTTAATTTTTCATGGAATGTGCGCACATCGCCCTTACCGAAAACTATTTCCAATTTGAAGACCAAATCTACCACCAAATACAGGGTACTTCAATGGGGAGTACCTTCGCCCCCAGTTTGGCATGTCTCTACATGTCAAACTTTGAAGCCAAATACATTCTGGCCGACACTAGCATTCACAAAGACCGCGTTGTCCTTTAGCGTCGCTATATAGATGACGTTTTGGTCTTTTGAAAAGGAGACCTAAGCACCATACCCCTGTTTGTGGCATGGGTCAAAAGCCTCAATCCATTCCTACACTTTACCGCAAATATGTCAGAAAAAGAAATACCGTTTCTGGACCTACTGATCAGCCGGACCACCACAGGGCTGATTACAAAAACCTACAAACAGCCATAGTCCGCTTCTCTTCAGTAGCTTTCATCCAAAAGCATTACGGGACAATCTACCCTATGGACAATACTTAAGACTTAGACAGAACTGTAGTAAATTGGAGGACTTCAACACACAGGCCGCTGAACTCACTACCCATCAGACAAGACGAGAATACCCCATCGGGTCTATAAAAACTGCATGCAAAAGATCACGCAACACCAACAGGGAGATACTCCTACAAACTAATGAGAAAACCAACACCGATCAAATAACATGCGTTACCACATATACCCCTGAATCAAATATGATCAAAAAGATCATAAACAAACACTGGAAGCCTCATAGGCGACTGCTCAGTACCACCACCCAGATTTGTCTTCAAGAGAACGAACAATCTAAAAAATCTTCTAATCAGAACCAAACCAAAGAGAGAATCGCCTACTACCAACCGACTTTGGAACTTACCACCAGTCATGGGCCACTACCCTTGTGGACAGTGCATAGTGTGCCCTCTTACAAAAGCCAGCAAATTGATCACCTTGTCAGATAACTTAACCTAGGTGCAAAAGACACACACTAACTGTAACATTCACAATTGTGTTTATCTGATAAAATGCCCATGCCAACTCATGTATGTGGGCATGACGACACGCCCAGTAAAGATCAGAATCTCTGAACACCGAAGTAACATCAGGTGTAGGAGGGATAATACAAAGATGTGTACTCATTACATAAAAGCCAATCACACTGCCAACGACATCAGCTGGACCATCCTTGAATCATACCCCATGATCAGCAAAGAAACCCTTTTTAGAAGGGAGCAAACATTTATTTTTTAAAATTCAAGTAACACAAACGGCCTGAATGATGACATCCCATGGGTGGTCTTGAAAAACACATAAACCCCCCACATCCGTAACTCAAGTTAACACTGCCCTTTGCTTAAACACATGTAACATCTAACTACGGTGTAACATAAGTGTTTGGATCACTGCACATATACTGGCGGTCTTTGTTTTTAATGCAGTCCTCTTTGTTCCAGCGCTCGTACAGGCTGTATGTCTACCTGGACATCTAATCTAGTACAGACACCCAGCGCCCGACAGACACTCTTTTAGTCTTTCACTCCTCCTTTTATTGCACATAACACTAAAAAAAGAGGGCACTACCAATATTACTCTAAATCATTACCTTTGTTCTACTCTAAAAGGTAGTGCTGATAATATATATTATTAATCATGGTTAACTGTGTATTCCATGTCCCTTGGACTTTGTGCGTTACTAATGCTCCGTGTCAATAAAGCTACAATTGAGGCTTTCCAAACTACCCATTTTACTCCCAAGATGGCCGACCGCCGTGCCGGTCCAGGCGTCACCCCGTCACATACTTCCTTACGTTATTTAATGCTCCCAGCGGCATTGCCCACCACGGGAGCCTGAACCAGGGTAGGAGCATCGCTAGTTGCGCGCCCTCCTCCATGTGAGTACCGTGTACCTCATCTGTCCACAAAGCCAACCACTGGTAAGACTGCACGTCAACGGCCTCCGTTGAACTTGTGCATTTGGGTGTTTGTTTGTTTTTCAGAGTGAGCAACGCAGCGCTCACAAGGCAACCCCGTCTACCTACGACCCCACCAGTGGGGGTAAGTGCCCATTTTGCATGCCATTAATAATGAGCAAGAGTTCTTCCTTAATGTAGGGATGACACACCACAGTTCATAGATCGTTACCTGGGGTTTTATGTAACATTGTTCGACATCTGAGCGCATTCACTGGGTGCGCTTTGACCATTGTGCATGTATATATTTCTTAATCACTTGACTATGCAGCTTTCATGTTTTTGTCATATGGGACGTTACATTCTTTGAGTCTCTCCTGTTTTTAATACTCAATTCAATTCAATTCAGCTTTATTCGATGCATACAAAGATCACCATAAAAGCACAAAGTTCATACAACATCAATATCAATTAATATAAATCACAGTTCATACGATATAAGAATAATAAAAACGATATTTCATTAATAATTTTCTCTCGTAAAGTAGAAATACTTATTTATGGGATGCTTATAATTCTCTCTACTTTCAATTGTAAAAGTTTATATTTACACAGCTGAGTTATGTCGTCCACATTCCCATATTGTTGAAGGGATTCTGCTCATGCACAGAACTGTGTGCAGGAAACCAGGACCTCAGTGAATTGCGGTGTACCAAAAACTCACCTCAGGACCCAGAACCTTTATCCGACTAGCATCAGTGTCTCATTTGTTCTCGGTATCTTCTCGAAGCTACCAATGATTAGACAACCCAGAATAAGCGACTTAGAGTACTCTCAGGAATGGTGGGAATCGGAAACACCTTTTCGGTATTATTCTCATATCAGTCCACAACAAGAGTAATCAGAGACATGGTAAAGTTTAAAATGTTTATTTTTAACTACGTGCCCTAAGGAGCAGTACTTTGGCTAACACAAGCAGGCAAATGATTAAAAACAAAACCATCAGCATTGTTACAATACCATAGAATATGAAGGGAGAAATCATATTACAAATGATAGTGGAAAACAACCACCCTCCCTTCACAAGTAAGCTAGTATTATAAAACTAATAGAAGGTCTCTAGGCTTGAATGGGGAACCCCATACCGTAAATATCATCTTAGGTGAATCACATCACAGGATCAGCTCTGCTCTGTGTCTGGAAAAGGTTTTCTCCAAGTGTCTGAATCATGCATGCAAAATGCAATATTAAAGGCACCCGAGTTTCAGATATTTGCAGCTGTGTGCGTGTTATGGCTAGAGCGTGGGCCGATCAACATGAATTCAAAAGCATACATTGTTATTTGACCTTGATGGCTTCTGCACACAGTGTTCAGACTAAGGTCATGGTGCACGTCTAGGGATGTGAACAACAGATCGTTCTCATGTGAATAAAAAGCAAGCAGTTCTACTTGTAATAACAGCTACCTGCAGTGTCTTGTGCAAAAGCAGCAAAAGTGGCAAGATGGCGTTTTACATCTAAGACGCTTGTGCTAACATAGCAATGTTTGTACATGGAACTCCGTCTCCACTATAATATGATAAGGCTTCCAAATAGATAAGGTATTTTCTTTTTCAAATGGCACATTGTACATATCTGATAACGGAGTTAATAATTTTTGCATTTGCTAAATTACAAATAAAACTAAAAGCATGTTTGTAGTTAGAAAATGTCTATTAGATAGAAAGAGAGGCTTTAAAAACTATTTCTGTATATCTATATAAAATATACAAAAGAGGATAAAGTGCATTGTTGATTGTGCAAATCTTTCATCACATGGGCAGTTAGGTAGTTTGTGGCTCCATTTTTCAATTTTTGGGAATGCTGCTAAAAGAGGTAATGTATCCGTCCTCAACCTTGTTAGGTAAAACCTATACTGGATGTTTCTCACCAATACAAGGTATAAGGGTAAGCCAACCATGGCCACCCGTTCATGATAGGAGACAACACTTTCTTTTAGATTAGCATCTCTATCTTTATCATTTTCCACAACTCTGGAATATCTGGTCCTCAAATCCCTTTTGCTAATCTCTTGAATGGTCGAAGGATTCTTTTTATCAAAGTCAATTTTGCAGTATGTTAATAATTTATAAATATGCTCCAGCCATGGGATTTTCCTGTGAAAATCAATTGACAGACATTATAATTTCTTTCGATAATTTAGTTTTATCCTTGGATCATATCCCTTGCCACAGGAGCAAGCCAGCTAAGTTTATCGTGTCAGTTAGATATGGAGCCATTAGTTCCTTATGTACTAAGCAATTTGCTATAGCTTGGGGGGACTGCTAATAATCTTTTAAAAAAATTATTTTCTTGTGTTTGTAAAATAGCAATAGGTGCCGTCCCCCAAATCGCAGCCCCATAGCAAACTCCAGTGATACACTTGCTCTGATACAGGGCTAAAATTTCTCGTATGGGCTTATTTCCTATTTTTGTTGCAAATCTAAAAATACTTTCCGTCACTCTTTTTTATTTTTTTTATTTTATTTTTTTTAAAAACCTTTATTTACGTCAACATGGTACACAGCTATTCAGACGACATCCCAGAGGTTCGGCAGCACGATGGGAACAATACGTAGGAAGGTCCATATCCGTACACCAGGAGTAACAAAGGTTTAGTTTTAATGTAAACCAAAAAATAAAAACACGAGCAAGGCAAAGCATATAATAAGCATGCGCTAGTTCTCAGCTGGGGCGAGGCCCCACTCCCATCAGCGGAGCGGTACACCACGCCAAAGAAGCGAGGGGAAAGCAGGGGTACGGACTCCAGGTTATGAACAGTTTACGTATATAGTTGGGAGTAAAGCTAGGGGGAAAGTTGCACATCGAGCATCTCAACAACCGGGGGCACACAAATATCTCCCCTATAATGGTTCCATTGCCCCCATATCTTATGCCACTTCTTAGGGCGACCCCGGGCACTGTACACCGTTTTCTCCCGGAACATGCCCCAGTCCATATTTTCCATCCATGCTGCCAAGGTGGGAGGTCTCTGGGCTCCCCACAGCTGCGCAATATTTCGCTTCGCCACCATATTCCCCAGAGTCACCCATTGGGTCTGAGCGGCATTGTAGTCGGTGGGGCCCCAGACATTCAACAGGCATCGTCTTGCCTCCGGGAAGAGTGCGATACCCGTGACCTCTTTCATCACCTCATGAATTTGTTTCCAGAACTCTACGATCTCCCCACAATCCCAAATAATGTGTAGAAAGGTGCCCAACATCCCACAGCCTCTCTTGCATAAGCCATCGTCAGAGAAACCCATGTGAATCAGGCGGGGCCCCGTGACGTAAACCCTGTGGAGTATCTTAAGCTGCACCAGCCGCAGTCTAGCCGGGATCGCAACCTCCTTCGGAGAGGAGACGGCATATTGCCAGTCCTCATCGTCCAGTTCGAGACCATCCCTAGTCCATTGTTCTCGCACATCAAGGAGGAGGTCGGTCCGGACATTTACAAGCTTCTTGTAAATCAAGGAGATTGTACTCTCCGGCATATGACCATCCAGAATCTGATCCTCCAAAGGAGAAGACTCAGGCACGGCCTCCCCCTCGGCACGAACGGAGAGCAGTGCGTGACGCACCTGGGCATATCGAAAGTACTCGGTACCCCCTAATTCGTACTCCATCTGCAGCATCTCAAACGATTTCACCTTACCCTTAGTCAGCAAATCCCCAACTCTAGAAATCCCAATTAGGTCCCACTTCTCAAACCCTTTCGTGTGCCATAATTTCCCTAGTATATCGGATTCAAAAAGCGGAGTAGCCCTGGTAAGTCTGTCCGTCCAGCCCAACGAGTTTGTAACCGCCTTCCACACATGCACTGCCGTCTTGGTCGGTCCTGTGAGGGACCCGTCCAATGATTTGGAATACAGCGCCCTAAGGTAATTACCCCCGCGCAACAGCCACCGGTCCATAGCGAACCCAGGGTTCAACGCCGGACCGTAAACCCCATGGTTAATCGCTCCCAATTGGGTAGCCCAATAATATCTTCTGATGTCAGGGAGTGCTATCCCCCCGTCATACCATGGAAGGGTCAACTTTGCTATAGCTATACGCGGTCGACCGTCCCATAACAGCGAACGCTGGAGGCTCTCCACCTCACGAAAATAACAGGCAGGAACCAACTCTAGGATGTTCTGTAAGGCGTAGAGAAACCGGGGGAGAGACATCATTTTAAACAATGCGGCGCGGCCTAGGAGGGAGAGCGGTAGCCGCCTCCAACCCGCGACATCCCATCTCAAGCGTGACAGCGGAGGGAGGAGGTTCCTCTCGTATCGGACAGAGGGGTCTGTGGAAATATATATCCCCAAGTACAGAAAGCCCCGCTGGGCGATCTGGATGGAGCAGTCCCGCGGGACGGCAGGGGCGTCCCCACTGAGAACATATAGATGCGACTTTCCCCAATTAATGGCGAGACCCGAGTTACTACCAAAAGACTTCAAAACGTCACAGACCACTATGAGGGATTTCCGAGGCGAGGTCAAGTATAACAAAATGTCGTCTGCATACAATGAAATGCGGTCCTCGTGGTCTGGCGACCATCGGATCCCTCTTATATCCGGCTGCATTCTAATCCATGCCGCCAGCGGCTCAAGGGCGAGAGCGAACAGTAGTGGCGACAAAGGACAACCCTGCCGGGTGCCCCTCCCGAGCCCGAACGGAGATGACGCCCTACCGTTCACCACGATTTTAGCCAAAGGTTCCTCATAAAGTAGCCTAATCCAGCCTATAAAACCGGGTCCGAAGCCGAATTTTGTGAGCGCTGCCCACAGATACGGCCATTCCACAGTGTCGAAAGCCATCGTGGCGTCGAGAGACACCAAAATGGCCGACTCCCGCAGCGTCTCAACCCTCGCGAGCGCGCCATGAAGTCGCCTGAGGTTCAACGCAGTGTTGCGGTGTGGGATAAACCCGGATTGGTCTGGGTGGATCAAGTCCCCAATGACCCTGATCAGACGGTTAGCCAACAGTTTGGCGAGGATTTTGGGCTCAGCGTTAAGTAGGGAGATCGGCCTATACGATCCGCATCTGTTCCGGGGCTTGCCATCTTTATGTATAACCACTATTGTCGCCAGTCGTTGGTCGAATGGAAGACACCCATTCTCCCGCGCCTCCACAAACATATCCCGCAAATACGGAGCAATCTTATCCAGTCTGAGTTTATACAACTCGACCGGCAAACCATTCGGGCCCGAGGCCTTGCCCGGGCGTAGCGAGCGGATAGCAACTGCAACCTCATCGGCGGTGATGTCACCATCAAAGTCCTCCCTGTCGACGTCGGATAGACAAGGCAGGGCAATGTCTCGCAGCAGTTCATGCGAGTCTTCCTCCGGCTTGTCCGACACAGATGTATAGACCATGCGGAAGTGGTCCGCAAAACACTGGACTATCCCATCGGGCTCTGTGACAATATCCCCGCCATCCGTCAGTATTTCTGACACAACTCTATTCACTCGTTCTTTCCTGTCTAACCACGCTATTAATTTCCCAGCCTTGTCGCCCACATCATACAATCGCCCTTGTTGGTCCCTGCTAAGAACCTTAGCCGCGTTTGTAACCAGTGCTTTATATTCAGATTGTTTTAAGCTCAACTGATGCAGTGTTTCCGCCGTAACCTCGTCTTCCAGGACAGACTCTAATGCCACTATCTCTGCCTCGATCTGCGCCACCTCCGCATCTCTCCGACGTTTGACATCCGCTATCAAGGAGAGGGCCTCCCCCCTCAGTACTGTTTTAAACGCTTCCCACAAAGACACCGCGGAGGCAACCGAGCCAAGGTTCTCCGAAAAGTAAAGATCAACCGCTTTCAACAACGCACCACGAGTCTTAGGGTCACGGAAATACCAGGGGTTAATAGGGGCAACCCTACCTGCCGCGCCACGGCCAAAATCCATACTAATCCACACCGGCGAGTGATCGGAGATGCCCCTGGCCATGTGCCTAGCCTCGGACACCAAGGAAGCGTGGGCAGCCAAGGTGAGAACATAATCTATTCTAGAGAGACTGCCGTGTGCCCCAGAGTGAAAAGTGTACTGCCGCTGAGCGGGGTGCAGCAGCCTCCAGCAGTCAACCAAACCTAGTGTATCAGTAAAATCTGGGAGCCATCTCTGCGCCCCCCGGGGTCCCTTGGCGGATGTCTGTCTAATAATCCGGAACCAACTGCATTAAAGTCCCCACCCATTACCAACACTCCCTCGGGGAGATCCAACATGGCCCTCCCCAAGTCGGCAAATGTGACGGCCTGCAGGCCAGGGGGACATAAACAGAAACCAAAACCAGTGTCCTGCCCTCCCATCTCCCTGCAGCCGCCGCAAAGCGCCCCCTCTCATCAACAGTAGTAGAATCAATCTCCAACGGCAGCGAGGTCCTAACAAGTATTCCAGCCCCCCGAGATCCCGAGGAAAACCCAGAGTGGGCGATAAATTTATAACCCTTTCTATTGAGAGCATGACACGTGTTGCCTATCAGGTGCGTCTCCTGCAGCAAAACTATGTCAGGAGAGCACCTCTTCAGAAATTTCAGAACAATCCCCCGCTTAATACGATCCCCCAAGCCATTAACATTCCAACTAAGAATATTCAAACCCCTACCCCCCATCCCAAAATGTCAAGAGACCCCCGTCCATCCCCGAGAGCAGCACACAAGACTTGCATTGCGATACCTTGCAAAATGAAAAACACCAACAAACACTCCAACAAACCCATACCACCCCCCACCCTGCACCCCTGCATAAGCCTAAAAGCCCCCCCAACTTGCAGTGTGCCTGTCGCCCTAGCAAAAGCTAATCTACAAGAAGAAACCCCGTAGGAGGAAAGAGATCCCATTGTGCCCTCGCCACCCCCGGACAATAGCTAGCAATGAAAACAAATCAGTGAACCACTGTCCCGAGCTTGGCCAGAATGGTCGATCACCAGAGTCCTCACTGTTTTGCGACATGGCCTCCTTCCGCTCCGCCAGCATGATCCCCGCTAGTCCGCCGCTGGGGCAATGTGTCTAGCCATTCCCCAACCTCGTCTGGCAAGTCAAAGAAAAAGGTTCGTTCTTCGTACTCGACGCGCAACTTGGCTGGGAAGAGCATGGCATACTTCAGGCCCCTCTCACGTAGCCTCCTCTTAACCCCCAGGAACCTCTGCCGCTGCTTCTGCACCGCCTGGGTGAAGTCAGGATAGAAACTCACTGCAGTGTTCTGGAAAGTAACCGGTCCGGACCCCCGTGACGCCTGCAGAATGGCATCGCGGTCCCTGAAGTTGAAGATCCTGGCGATGATCGGTCTCGGGGGGGCTCCCACCTTGGGCCTTCCGCCCGGGACTCGGTGGGCCCGCTCGACCGCAAAGAACTTGCTGAGGCCCTTAGGTGCCAGATGGTTAAGCACCAAGTCCTCGACAAACAAGTCCGCCAATTGCTCCTCCAATTTCTCCGGAACGCCAACAATGCGCACGTTATTGCGCCTCGCCTGGCCTTCAAAATCCTCCATCTTGCGGGCAATGAGGTCGTTGGTAGTCCTCAGCGTGCGGACCTCTATTTGCAGATCAGAGATGTCCCCCGTGAGGCTAGTGGTTTTTTGGTCCAATGATTTTACTCTCTTGTTAGTTTTCCCCAGGTCAGCGCGGAGCAAATTAACGTCGACTGAGATGGTGTCCACTTTGTGCGCCAGGGTCTCAAACTGTTGCCCAATAGAGGACTTCATCTCCTCAATGGCGCCCATAATATCTTGCAGTGTCAATTCCGGTGCGGGGACCGAGCCGTCTCCCGATGAGTCCTGTAGCTTCCCCGGTCCGGTTGGCGATCCCTTTTGCTGGGCATAGCGATCCATATTGATGGTTTGGGTGTAGCCCCCCCGCCTGGTATTCTTGGGCTTCTGTTTGTCGGCCTCCGATATGGTCGACATCCTCAACCCCGGAACAGTCAGCGTCAAAAACAGGCCGCTCAGCCATGCAATTGGCACGAGATCCGCTGGATCTGGGTCGCCGATGCAAGCCCATGCATGTGCAGGCCGAGCTACAAGCAACTGTTGTCCAAGACACTCGCGGGCCGAGGCACGTAGTTGTGAGAGAAAACGAAAGTGAAAGTGGAAGCAGCCCCCCTCCGATGAGCCGCACCACACATGGCCGCTGTTGTTCAATTAGTGTCCGGGCCCATGCCAACGCGAGACCCGGGCACCTCCAGGGGGATAGGCCACGAACTTCAGCCTGTCACAACTTCGGTCTCCGGTGTATGATTTCAGTCCGGACAACGACGCTCGCCTCAGCAGTAGTTCATTTCCAATATTTCGGATATTTGACACAGGATTTTTCCAGGATAATTGCCGGAGGGAACGAGGGTTGCGGGAGCTCTGTGCTCACGCAGCCATCTTGGTCCCGCGCTAGGCTCCTCCCCCTCCTTTCCGTCACTCTTAAATTCAGTTCAATGTGCGTGTTCCATTGACCAGTTTTGCTAAAGAGCATTCCTAAGTATGAGAAGGTAGAGACTCTATTTATGACAACCGCACCAACATGATGTTGTCTGATCTTAGGTCTATTTTTCCCACATGTCATCACAAAAGTTTTTTTTAAATTTAGCTGTAAACTTTTATCGGTCATAAAAGACACAAAGTTTTCGATTAAATGTTGCAGCCCGTTTGCTGTCCTAGAAATTAGGACAGCATCATCCACATATAAGAGGACAGGCGTAGAGCGCATACCAACTTTTGGGTCATTTACTGGTAGTGATTGTAGAAAGGAGTCTACGCTATTAATATAAAGAGAGAATAAAAAGGGCGCTAATACGCAACCCTGTCTTATGTGTAACTCTAAAAGCTGAAGTGCATTCTCCGCCTTTCCCATAACG
The DNA here is from genome assembly GCF_964204655.1 of Triturus cristatus. Classification (NCBI taxonomy): domain Eukaryota; kingdom Metazoa; phylum Chordata; class Amphibia; order Caudata; family Salamandridae; genus Triturus; species Triturus cristatus. The sequence goes on from NC_140586.1 coordinate 113,809,605, forward strand.
TACCCTGGAAGTTAAAAGATTGTACATCTGGGACAAGTAGTTAATTATTTCTAAGGGTGCGCCTTGCCCCTTTAGTGTTTGCCATAGTGTTTGATGGTTAACTAGGTCAAAAGCACTAGTTAGATCTACAAAGCATAAATGTAACGCCCCTTCCTTAACTAGGGTATATTTCCCTATCAATAGATCTAAATTCAGGCATTGTTCCACAGTTCCAATACCTCTTCTGAATCCATACTGGGCATCCGATAAGATGTTACCTTCGATTGCCCAGTTTTCAAGCCTTTCTAACAAAATACGGCCCATCACTTTAAAGGAGGAATCAAGAAGAGATATTGGACGGTAGCAGTGAGCCATTCCCCTGTCCCCTTTTTTAAAAATGGGTACGATAATGCTCGCTACCCAAGTCGCATGTAAGGTGCCTTTCAGTGTTGCATTCAATAAGATGGGTATCCAGAGAGCCATGTTAAACTTGAATACGTCGATTGGCACACCATCTGCGCCAGACGCTTTCCCATTTGCACTTTTTTCCAGTGCAATTTTTATCTCATCTGGGCTTATTGAAGCCATTCCAACTGGTTCTATGGTTATAAATTTATATACAATGGTGTTAGTACCTTTTCTAGCACCTGGATTGAAGATATGCTCAAAGTGAGATACCCAAGCTTCCGGGGCAATGACAGTATCAATTGTTGCTACACTATTCTCATTGAAAAAAGGATGATTTACAGTTTTCCAGAATAGCACTTGATCATTCATAGCTGCAGCTTGGGTTAATTTTTGCCAAGCCACCTCACGTATCTTTATTTTACTTTCTATTAGGGCAAGATGATAATCTTTCCTCACCGTACGAATCCTAATATTATCTCTTGGTTTTTGTTTTAACGCCAGTTTCAGGTCTCTATTTAATTTTGAGCATAGGTGGTGAAACCATCTAGGGTCAATATTGCATGTTTGCTTTTTCCTTTTAGTTGTAAGGTCCATGGCAATAGAGGTAGTAATATTACAAAAAGCCTTTACAATTGTCTGGGCAGTAGAAGAGACTTCGAGGCAAATGTCGATATCCCCTTGTGATTTCCCCATAAACTGTTCCATAAAAGTTCCTGGATACACTCCTATCCATTTTATGGAGACTCCATTTTTGGCATAAGTAGCAATTTCTTCATCCAATTGTTTACCTCTTGTTCTAGGGAAAAGATCTAGCCCGATTGTGATAATTAGCAGATTATGATCACTAAAAAGGCTACTTTCAAAATGTGAAGAAATCACCTGATTACAGCAATTGAAGGATACAATAAAGTGGGCTATGTTAGAGGACGACCTGCTTCCTACAAATGAGGGTACCAAATATTTTCCATCAGAGCTTGTTGGTTCTAAAGCAGATAGATCATACTTGTGCATCATATAATTAATTGCCTCGCCATACCATCGTGCACAAAGTGTGGAATCCTGTCCCCTAAAACATCATAATACCCACAGGGTTCGCCCCCATCATGAGCACACTTAACACAGTTAAAATCGCCCGCCCAAATAAGATTATAATCCCCTTTGACACCCTTCAAAAAGTTATCCAAATCATTTTCCAACTATGTCATTACTTTACATTTTGTTTTGTTAAAAATATTATTATAAAAGTTTATTATGACAAATGCCTGGCTTTCTAGCGAACGAAGTTCCAAAAATTGGTAATGTTCGGACGAATCAAAGGTTTTACTTAAGGCTAGTGGTGAAGTAACCGCGATCAGGGTAGCAAGGCCACCTTTTGCTCTTCCCATGTTTGATGGGCTAGCATTGGTGCTGATCGTTTGAAAGCCATTTATAAAGAAAGGCTCTGTACACCATATCTCTTGGATTAAGATGATCGTATATCCATCTAGCCTTTTTATCCAGTCCTCGTCTTTAAGTTTACTTTTAACGCCCGCTATTTTCCAGGTCATAAATTTTAATATTTCGCCAGTGGGTAACAAGAGCCCACCACTCTCCTGTTCACCATTTAGTAGATGTTTAATGACTTGGGTATGTGTTTTTGCCATGTCCTCTTGTAAACCCAAGGCCACTTCATTTTCTTGTTCATTATTAATGGTCAAATTTGTTACACTAGGGATGTCTTCGCTGGCAAACATATGATCCACTTCCCCCGTCCCCTTTGGTTGTATAGTAATATGCATATCTGGCGACCAAAAATTAGCGTTATCACCCAGGTTCGGTCTCCTTTGATCACCCCTTATCCGTCTAAGTCAATCCACTTCGCTATATCTGCGGAGTGGAGAGCATCTATTACACAGAGGGAAATTTAGCATCGGTTCGTATATCTGTATTGTAGGTTGTTTATTTGGTATAGGTTTGTAAAAGAAACCAAGTGGGACTGCCATGATACGATCTTTTGAAGCTAGACAAAATCCGTTGTAATTATCCACAAAGTGGTTTAACAAATTGCCCACCAGCTTACGGTTTCGGAAGATAACCACTACACACTCTCCATCGCCAGATTTTTGGAATCGCCCACCCAATCGACTCTCCCTAGTATGATTATGTCTTGATAGAGGATGTGCGCCCTGACAGCACTATTTATAGCAAACCAGTGAACTACTTGATTTTTTAAAGTATCATACGTTTCTCTCTGGTTTGTATTTAGCTTTGGGACCTTTTTTAAAACAATAACATATGGTGTAGCCTGGGGCGGTAGATTAAACAATGCTTTACGATTGGAATCAACCTCACCAGATAGTACTCTGCTAGATAAGGGCAGGGTGTTAGGTTCCCTAGCAGAATGAAGGTTATCATGGGTTTTAACTACTTTATCCGTTCTCTGACCTACAACCGGTTGTGATATAGTTTATTCAGGATTGGCATATTTGTCTCGTGTAACTCTCTGTGTACAGCCTTGTCTATAGTGGTTACACCGTCCCTATCCTCTATGTCTGTACTGGGTAGATTTTGGTCTAATCCTATGGCACCAGATGTCTTATTTTTTATATTTGGCGATTGATTATTAAGAACCAGGTCTGTTAAGAAAGCCACGTCTTCCTGTAGAGATTTAATTTCAGTCATAAGACGTCTTTCGATGTTATCTAATTTACCGTGAAGTTTTTTAAATAACTTTTCATGATCATGTTCCACCTGGCTATCTTTTTTACAATCATCCCTTTTAGATACAGATTTGATGACCCCCCCTTTTATTCTTAGATTTAGGTTTTATCGTAGGGGTGGAAATAGGCTTAATTGCCTGCCCCTCAGCCAGTTCTTCCATCAGAGGGATAGTAACAATTTCCAATTGGTTCTTTGTCTTTTTTGCCGGGGGGATATTGGTGATGTAACATTAGTCAACAATGAAATCTCTAGTGGCGAGGTAGACACACAGGGGTTAGAATGACTATTTAATTGGCCATAAGAGTGTTCAAAATCAGGGTCAGTACTTCTACTAAATCCTTTCTTCTTGGTGTTTGCACCCTTTTCATGGACACGTGTTCGTGATGCAACCTTGCCCTCTGATACATTGTCCCTTATCGCGGCATTGAGTGTAGTTTTGGTTGCCACCAGTTGTTCCTCAACTTGTACGATTTCGCTGTCAATGATGCCCACAGCACTTTTTAGGTAGTTTGTTATCGGGACAGTTTTAGGGGGTAATTTTCCTCCAAGCGTGGGTAATTTCCTTTTGCCCATATTAGATGGCGGTGGCGATAGTCAAACAAAGCAAAAATAGGTTCCTTACCGTCGTCTTCAGTCGTACAGGCACCAGGGCTGGCCCTGCTCTGCCACGTCCTGGCACGGATGGGTGCAGACAGGCCCTCCCTTCGCCCCGGCCTTTGCCCAGCGCGCGCCCATGCGCGTCCCGCGAAGCGGATGCCGCGAGGTCTTTTATCTCCCCCCTGGACACACAGCAACAGTGTCGGCGACTCCTGGCGCGGAGTGCAGAGCCTTCTGGGGGTTGAAGTCACCTCTAGCAGTGGCAGCAGTCAGGTTAGGTTTTCACCAGTTTGCCCACGGTTACCGTGCCTCGGGGAACTATTGATCTCGCATGAGCACCATTACACCATTGGAGGATATTGGTGTCTCCCGAACCATGCAAGATGAATTACTTCAACTAGTTGTGATTTCATTTTATTCTATTGCAGGTCTCTACCATCCAGGTCTTTCACATTTCCTGGATCTTCAATTTACAACGCTGGTGATAGAAATATTTCTCTGCACCAGCCTTGTAGTAGTGTTAGAGTTCTTGAGCACTTCCTCTTTAGACATTGGTCCGGAAGAATTGCTGAGTGACCCGCTAGGGACAATAGGCAAGAAACATGTCGACCACGCACACGCACTAGACCCTGTGGATCATTGTAATCCCATACAGGGCCCACACATTTTAATTAGGTTAGCACACCCCGTGAATAAAATTAATTCCCTCAGGGCAGTGCTAAACCTATTTTAAACCACCCTTCACACTCACTCACTACACAGACCACTCACCCTCAAGCACTAAACGGCTGTCTCTTAAAAGATCTCTGGCAAAGAGTCCCTTCACGGGAGCCCGTCGGGCATTGCAGCGCCGGCCCGACAAGGAGCACAGCCCAGTGATGAAACATGACACCTTGCTAGGTGTGTGAGGGCATTCAATAGGAGACTTGCTTCCCCCTCCCCTTGTGAGGAACTACACATTCTGTTGTCTATCTTAGCAGCAGTGCCTGACAGGTACTATATTCTTCAGGCTAATAGGACTACAGGTAAAGCGGGGGGGGGTTTCGGCTATCATACATCAGCACCTACAGTTCACTTCACTAGCGGTTACGGGCCTACCCTCAGTTGACAGCCTAGTTTTAAAATGTGAGTCTTCTCAGTCTCCTTTTATCTGTGCATTATTTTATAGACCTCCTTGTCATATGCCAACAGTCCCCCAGTTACTGGGTGAAATGATCTCCCATCTAGTCATTACCTATGCTAGAATCCTCATAATCAGAGATTTTAATTATTGGCCGAATGATGTTCGGGAGAGTGCTAGCTCTGTTAAATTGGCAGATTTACTCTCTGGGATGAATTGTACTCAGCATTTTAATGCCGCTACTCATATAAAAGGCCACATTCTTGACCAAGTCTGGACATCTAATCTGATGATTTCTAAGTTACTGATCTCCCCATGCACTTGGTCAGACCACCATTTTATAACATTTACGCTCTCCAGTGTCACTTAACCAAGCCCCAACAGATGAGGAACCGTATGGCAAGAAACTGGAGAAGGCCTAACATAGGCGACTTCTGCACGTTGCTGGCAACCACGGCCCGTCAGAACAGGAGTCACTAAACAATCAAGCAGAAAGAATTAAAAAATGGCTTGAATCTGCCAGTGACAGTGTCGCCCCTATCAAGAAAACGAAGATCATGAGACCTCATGATGTCCAATGCTGGTTTTCTGATGATTTAAAATTAAAGAAACTGGCCCTACATCAAGCAGAACGCAACTGGAGATGACACTACTCCCCAAATGAGAAATATATATTCCTACTTCAGCTCAAGGAATATAAAAATGCTATTTTACAAACTAAGGTGAATTATTTTTGCAGCAAGGCTAATAAGCTCAAGGATATCTTTTCTATAGTAGATGAACTATCCAAGCCAGATAGAGTCACGGTGAAACCTGTCCCTTCTCAAACTCTGGAAAAGTAGGTCGCACACCGCTCGTCACACCAGCAAGTTGCCCCAAAGGACTGTGGGAAAAGTAGTGGCGACGGCGGGTACGCCTATGCCACAAAATGTAAATAGAACAGTATGTGCATGCGTTAGCCATCCCTGGACACGTGTTTCGAGGTAGTTGCCTCTCGTCAGCAGGGAGCAGGTCAATGTAAAGGGGTGCCGCGTGGACTGCCAAATGTAATTAAAAGCAGGTCAAGTACCTCTCCTGGCGCGCAGGTGCAGACTCAAGGCTCGTCAGCCCGTTAGCTTAAGGAAGCCGTTTAAATTGAGGAAAAGTAGGTCGCACACCGCTCGTCACACCAGCAAGTTGCCCCAAAGGACTGTGGGAAAAGTAGTGGCGACGGCGGGTACGCCTATGCCACAAAATGTAAATAGAACAGTATGTGCATGCGTTAGCCATCCCTGGACACGTGTTTCGAGGTAGTTGCCTCTCGTCAGCAGGGAGCAGGTCAATGTAAAGGGGTGCCGCGTGGACTGCCAAATGTAATTAAAAGCAGGTCAAGTACCTCTCCTGGCGCGCAGGTGCAGACTCAAGGCTCGTCAGCCCGTTAGCTTAAGGAAGCCGTTTAAATTGAGGAAAAGTAGGTCGCACACCGCTCGTCACACCAGCAAGTTGCCCCAAAGGACTTCTCAAACTCTATTGGACTCTCTCAACTCCTATTTTATTGCAAAAATTGCCACTATTAAGTCTAGCGTCTCTATCAATACCTCTCCTTCAAATTCTCTGCCCATATGTAGAAACCCTCTTTTGCTAGACCAGTTCCCTTTGATTTCCAGGGAAGTATTCTTCGGCTTGCTAAGGAAGGTCGGATCCAGCTCCCCCACTGACTGCTGTCCACCTCACATATTACGGGAAGCGTTTCTGACCTGTCCGGACTCCCCTCTTTCACTCCTGAACAACTCTCATAAGCAGGATATAGTCCCAAATATATTTAAAGATGCGGAAATTGTCCCAATCCTAAAGAAACCAAGCTCAGACCTTCTAGCCCTAAGTAACTATCGTTCCATCTCCCTGCTGCCCTACTTAGGCAAAATTCTAGAGGCTTATGTAGCCAGTTGCCTCAGCTCCTTTATCGAACATTCCCACTATCTCGACCTTCATCAGGCAGGTTTCAGACCGGCACACTCAACTGAGTCGGTTATCCTTACGGTCATGGACGAGCTCAGAAGGGGGGCAGACATAGGAATTACCCAGGCCCTGGTAATTCTTGATCTTTCAGCGGCCTTCGGCCCAGTCGATCATGACCTTTTGATTGACCGTGTCAGTAACTCAGGGATCCAGGGTCTGTCTCTTAATTGGCTCTCTTCCTTTCTTATTAACTGGTCTCAAGCAGTTCGCCTCGCCAATTTCTCCTCCACTAAAGTGAACTTGACCAGCGGGGTACCCAAGGGTTCATCTCTCTCACCGCCTCTCTTTAATTTGTTCCTATTACCCTTGATCAGCTCTTTCAGAGAAAGGAGGGTTGTAACCTTCAACTATGCAGACGATCTCCAATTGTTATTCGATATCGATCAATCGGCATCTTTTGTTTCCAACTTCCAATCCACCATGAAATTTATCAGTGAATGGATGAACAGTAACCATCTACAACTAAACCCAGATAAAACTGAGCTGATCCTGAAGGGTGGCCTGGCCAACCCCTGGAATTCCAACTTCTGGACACCCCAATTGGGATACCCTCCACTCCCAGCATGTTCTACCAAAAGTCTGGGTATTATGATCAGCAATGACCTGTCTATGAAAGCCCAGGTTGGGTCAGTGGTCTCCTTCTGTTTCTTCCAATTGCTAAGGATCAGGAAGATCAGCAGAATTTTGACCACTGAAGCCCTGACCCTAGTCATGGCTTTGGTAATCTCCCGAATTGATTATGAAAGCTCACTTTATGTAGGTATCCCGGCATATCAATTAAATCACTTACATCTGGTGCAAAACCAAGCGGCCAGATTAATTTACCACCAGCCCAAATGGCACCATGTTAGACATCTAATGAAAAGCCTACACTGGCTCCCAGTGGCCAAGAGTTGTGCTTTTAAGCTTGGGTGTATCACCTATAAAGCCCTTCATGGTAACAGCCCAGTATTTATTTCCTCCAGTATTCAGCGCTACGTCCCTTCTCGGGGCCTCAGGTCCTCCAATATGAATCTGTTGGTCATCCAATCCTTTAAACATAAGAAACACGGGGGACTAAGTTTAGAGGTCTTAGCCCCTCAATTCTGGAATTCTCTTCCTGTGGAGTTGAGATCAGAGACCTCTTATGCGCAGTTTAGGAAACAGCTAAAGACCTGGCTGTTCTGCCAGGCGTATGACTGATTTAATCCTCTCACTGTTGCAGCTTCCCCTGGATTCTAGCACCATGAAACCGTTCGGTGTACTTGCGCTTAACAAATTCTCTTAACATAACATAACATAACAATTGTAAGATCAGCATTTGGCTCTGCTGCAAACCCTTATGGTGAGGCTGGTGAGTGAACTATAGTTACAGGAGCAATCTCCATGCACCCATCGATTTGCCTGGTGTGTCACATTGTCAGTCCTCTGCTGGTTGGCATACGTAATTCTACAAACACATCGAGTTAATCATTATGTATTCTATTATATGCCAAATGGGTTAAAATACTATATGTCACAAATAATTGTGCTCTATATTATCAAGGACCATCACAAATACCTTTGAAAAGGATTTTTTTTTATTTACAGATTGGAACCAAGGAGAGTTTAAATAAAAACTGAAGGTCTTAGCACATACTATTGCCAAAATTCAACCCCTCACGAGCTCTTTAAAATCACAATTTGGACCTTATGGCCAATGTCATCTTGCAGAAGTGATAGTCATTATATGGTGTATTAGACCTGGCACCCTTGGAATGGTTTTCCCTAGCGTTTTCATTTCAGACCTCCTGTTTTTGCTGACTTTGTTTTTGCTGGTTTTAGGATTTTGCACACTTTACCACTGCTAACCAGAGCTAAAGTGCTATTGCTCTCTCCCTAAAACATGATAGAATTGTCTTATACCTAATTGGCCTTGTTAATTTACTTATAAATCCCTAGTAAAGTGCACTACATTTTCCCAGGTACTGTTAATTAAATGCTACTAGTGTGCTTGCCTCACTGATTGTGCTACTAACTAAAGTTGCCCTTTAAACATGTCTTAGGCCTGCCATTGCAGAGCCTGTGTATGCAGTTTAACCTGCCATTTAGACATGGCAAAATAAACCTTCCTCTTTAATACATATGTCAACCCTAGTGTAGGCCTTTAACAACCCAGAGGACAGGGTGCAATGTATTTAAAAAGCTGGACATGTACTTTTAAGTTCTACATTTCCTGGTAGTGGAAAAAATCTTAAATCACTACTGCAAGGCCTATTGCTCCCATTGGATACCATTGGGATTACCTTATTACATTTCATAAATGTAATTTCCAAATTGGAAGGTATAACCAGTTCAAGTTTGGTTTCTCTGGAATCCTAACTTAATGGTAAAATTAGATTTTAAATTAACATTCGGAAAATGCCACTTTTAGAAAGTTATAATTGTCTTGCTTTAGCCATTCGGTGCCTGTAGCCTGTCTCTGATCACATGACTGGGTGTAGTTGGCAGTTGGGCTTTGTGTATTCCTCCTAGACAGCTACGCTCAATGGGAGCTTAGGTGTGTCTCAATAATCCATCACTAGAAGGATGAAAGGGAAGAGCTGGACACCGCCTCACTTACATCTGAACACCTCAGAGATATAACAGGCTTCCAACAACCCTGCATCTGCACCTGAACCCTGTAATCTGTGAGTCTATCCTTCCAAGTAGTGCCACCCCAGGCCTGGACCCTGGGAAGTTGCTCTAAGGTGCTTACCAGCGGAACTGATGCATCTTCTCTGCTGAGTGGCGCACCCTTGAGCAGAACCAGTGCATCGCTGATGCTGCAGGGATTGGATACAGCGCAGAAGGCCCACATCACTATCTCATTTCCGGCCCATGTCCTCACATCTCTCATTGACAGCAGCCTCAACAACAACGATCGCATCCTCTCAGCTTTTTGGAACCAACACATCGCCAGCTGCATGCTGCATCCCTGATGCCAGAACTACGCATCACAAGACCTATCGATGGGATCCTCAATGACGATGCAACAGGACCTTGCACCGCAGCCTCACTGCATCTTGGAACTGATGCATTGCATCTGCTGCATGGTGCTTCTTCGACCCGGATCGACCAGGAAGTTAGGCACTTTGCTAACTGGCCCTAAGGAGGACCCTGTATCCGGCTCATGCTACATCGCAGTTAGCCTGAACGTGTGACTTTGTCATGGTCCGGTACGACCGGAAATTACTTTTTGTTGCTTTGTGCTTTTTGGTGTTAACTTTAAAATTCAATATCTCCAGTTTAATGTTTGGATTTTTGTCATTTTGGTCTTGTTTTATTTATTAAACTATGCTATATTTATCTAACCCTGGTGTGGGATCTTTTTGTGAGGTGCTTTCACTGATTTACTGTTTGAAGTGTTACACAAATACTTTACTCATTACCTTCAAATTAAGCCTGAATACTGTGGGCCAAACTACCAGAGGGATGAGCACAGGTTAATTTGGGATTTGCTTGTGCCTTACCCTGACTGAGATTGTAATTGCTGCTTGACCAGAACTCACACCTCAGTCAACCAGAAACCCAATTTTTAACATTGTTCAACACACTGTGTCCCTTGGTCTCGTGCCTGTTCCCAGTCTGCTGGATGCTTGTTTCTGTTGTGGTTTAGTCTTCCAATTTGCCAGACCCTCAAACCACACCACCTTCTGGCCCTTCCAGAGGTGTGTATTTCCTGGACCACAAAAGGTCAACTTTTCTCCCACGCCTCCCCACCATAGGAGAAACGTCTAGGGTTGTGAAGTGGGTTGTGAAAGAGACTGGAGTATGCATACAAGAGGAAGGTGGAGAACAGCAAGGAGTGAGACAGACTAGCAGAGACTGCCGTAGATTAAAATAGGGTGAGAGACTGATAAGTGTTGAGGTACTGAAGACATAGAGAAAGAGACTCAGAAGTAGAAATCTAAAAAAAGAAAAAGCTAGAGCAAGGGAGATACAGTGGAGAGATTATTTTGTGTGTGCTACTATGAGGGTGGCAGAAGGAGAGTGGGGGGTAGTGGTAGAGAGGGTGAGGTATTAGAAGAGGTTGCTGATGAGAAAAGTGAGGGTGAGGGAGGTTGTTGCTGTTGTTAGCGCTAATTTGACCTCCCAAAAACTGTTGATACTAAATAAAGCACAATTTTTGGTATTGGGGCTTTGTGTGAATCTCAAAGGGTAGTGATCCCGGAACAGAGATAAATCAAGTAAAATTAAAATTACACCTGACAAGGTTCGAATTCAATACCATGAAGGTTTATTTAAATTTTAGAATCCTCACAGAAGATAAATAGTCATTTCAAAACAAAATGCAAATTATTCTAAAATTGCAAATGGATGAGAATTAGCATAGGGGTCAGTTTCTAGTTATAAAAACAAAAGCAGATACAGTTTAGTACAGTGTAAGATATTGCATTAGTAAAAAGACAGACATGAAGTCTGCAAAATTTAATAGACAAGCAGAGTCTGTAACATCTCTCAGAACGAAGTCAATGGAGGGCTGAGGTGGAGTCTGCCTCCAAACAGAACATGGGAAAGTCTTGGCAAACATCCCAAAAACAGCATTTTATATCGTTTTTCAAACAGAGGAGTTCCACTGTCGGCATGGTGTGAAACAAATAATACATCATATTATCCAATGGTAAAACAGAAAACCCATCAAATGGAAAAATACTTTTGCTCTAGTACTAATGAATAATCATGTATTGTGCCACACAAGAGAAGACAACGGCACACTTTGGATTACATACACAGCCTTGCTAGCCAGTGGAAGTGGTCTTGTAAAGATGCAGTCAAGATCTGCTCCTTCCTCCAGAACATCAGGAAAACGAAGAAGAATACATGTTAAATATGAAACAAACAAAAATCTGTGAATGGCAGTGGGGCCGAGGCAGGGAAAACTGGTAGAATTATGATGTCCCTTTGCCACAGCCTTTTCATGGCGGTCTGATTCCCATGAACAGTCTGTTGGAAAGGGACTTTGAGGGCCCCAAACAGGGTGCCCTTTCCTTGTGGGCAACTGAAAATTTGCCCTGGGGGCACTACACATCCATGCACCCGTTGTGCCGTGCACCACACATGGTGCATGGCACATAGTGAATGGATGTGTACAAAGTACTCTGTTAAACAGAGGCTTGTGCACAGCCCTTTTCCTGTACCGCAGCACAAACCGCCGTGTAAAAGAGCACTGCTGTAACGGAGGTCCCATCCAACTTCCTGTCAGGCGGTCTCCTGAGCACCGCGATAGTGGTCGCTGGTCGACCACCGACATTGTAATGACGGCATATATTCTTTTTAAAATTTGCAACATACAACTGGAGTCAATTTTAGTCCTAGTCATGTCAACTTAAGAAGCTTTGCTATGTTAAATGCAATTCGATTTTATTATTAATGACTTATTCTTGTTGACTAAACACAGTATTTGCTAATTCTAAATTCTAATTCTAAATTCACTCACACTGATAAGAGAGAGAATGAAAGATTAAGTGACAGAGTGTTCCAGACAGTGAGAAGGAGAGAAAGAGAAAAACTGCAACAAGATTGAGAGAGAAAGAGACTGACAAATAGACAGAAACTGACAAAAAGGAAAAACAAGCATTGGCAAAGCTAATTCGACTCGCCTATGAGACCTATGATTTTTAGCACTGCGACTACTGTGCAGCATGGTTTAAAGAAAACGCTCAATGATGAGGCTGCCACGGCATTTTGTAGGCATGTGCTCTATGCACATCTGCACACCCACAAAAAGACACAGGCTCGTTTCTTTTTATTTATCAAATTGAGGTGAATTGGTGTAGGTAAAAAAGTCATGCAATAGCACTTTAAAAAAAACAATAATAAAAGGGATGAGCAGGTTGCAGTTTGGCGTGGGAGTTGAAGCAACACAGCAATAGGGGGAGAATCAACACACGGGAAAAAGAACAAAGGGAGAAACATCCGAGTGAAAGCGAGCAACCTGGAGAGGAGAAGCACATGGGTGAGGGAGCCCAAAATGAGTCCAGTTGGAAAAAAGAAGAACATAAGCGACAAAAAGCAACATTAGTGGTGAAAAGCCCATGAGAAAGACATCTGGAATATACATGCAGTTTCATGTAGAGCTTAAACAGAAAGAAAAAAGTAGGGGAATATCAACAAGGGCTGGCGATATAATTATCGCCGCTTTAGCGTCCGTTCTGGGGCGAAAAGCGGCGATAATTATATTGCATTATTTACAAGAACATGCTAGCGCATGTTTCCTTGATTCAGTTCCCGTTTTGTTCACGCCTTGCTTTGCATCTCTAATGAGATGCAAAGTAGGCGTTCCCTGCAAAAACTAATGGGAAATGGTTGTTAACTGTCCTTCTCTGTATTTACAATACGGCCCAGGACACCCATAGCGAAATTAAAAACAGCGCTAACCGCTGTTATCGCTGGTTTTGTACGTCTGCTTCTTTTATGACTACCCTATCTTTGACATGGGAGGTGGATTCAGTGGCTGAATCCACATCTCCCTATCATCAAAATTCTCCCTAACGCTGCGGGAAAATCGCTGGATTTCCAGCGCTATTCCCGCATAACTCCGCTTTTGATGGATTATTTATCGCTCTGGAGTAACGCGTTATTGATAACGCGTTATCCAGCGATAGGCGGCGATAAATATTAAAGCGCTAAACACGCTTTGCGATACTTATCGCCGTCTGTTGCTGATATGCCCCGTAGTTCCCTAGAAGTGAGAAGAGGAAGCATAGAAGACAGCCAATTAAAGAAACGGTAAAGAGGGAATAATCCATGGGTGGAACAAACATAATATGAACCTGATGAAGCAAGGAAAGCCATCAAATAGAAAGCAAGCAAATAAAAGTGACAATAAAGCCAACCACTGCTAAGCAATGGGTGGGCTGCAAGTCCCTGTATGTTCTTTTAAAAAAAAATATTTTATTGAGGAGAGCTTAAGGAACATGATAAAAACAATAACATAAGAGCAAACATTAAAAACCATTTGATACAGGAACGATAGCTTCTTCTTTCCAGAAAAAAATATTTTTAAGTCACGGTTATAACACATGTCAAGCATAAATTCACTAATAATTGCGAACTAGCAATGTGCAAAAAGTGCGTTAAGGTGCAATAAAAAAGTGCAAGTGCTAGTGCTACAAATACTGAATTGCTAAATTGCAATGCTAAAGTGCACAAATACTTAACAGCGAATAATTCTGGTTCCTCCAAACCATATAAAAAAATGATAAGACATCTATTTAATTCTAGGTAGCAGGTGAAATTATCCCTCCATTAGATTTTCCAAATTACTTAAAAACGTCCAATTTTTACTGAATTTCCTGGAAGCTCCCACCCGTCTTGCGTAAACTTCTTCAAAAGCCCACGTCCTTTTCATTTTGTTAAACCATTTATCATGGGTGGGAACATCCCTGGATTTCCAATTTTGAAGGATTAAAGAACGAGCTACCATACAAAAGATAGAGAGATAGGAAGGCCATTCTTTTGAAATTGGCTGCTCGCAACGATTTACTTCCTAGATGACATAAAGCTTCCCATTCGTTAATGGAAAAAGTACAATGTGTTTCGCGGACCACTCTTTCCAGATGGTTCTCTATCAAAGGGAGTTGGCTCTGGTCATGTAGCAATCAATACCAATTACCTACACCATTTACTTTAGCCCCAAAGAGAGCTACCACAAGTTTGTTTGGGGTATCAAGAATACCATTCAAATTTGTTTTCACAAAATGGGCAATTTGTAAATATTCAAAAAAGGCAGGTTTCCTCTGACTCCCGACCCTTTGCAGCACCTCTTGCCAGGAGATTACCCTATTCTGAATAAAAAAAATCTTAATTCTCCTAGCCAGCAACCTTCCCAATTATTCAAATAGCTTGATCGAATTTGGAGGCCGAGGCATTTGCATTCCCCTAGTTTCAAGTATTGTAGCCCGGAGGAACCCGTCATTTTATAAAAGGACTGTAGTCTGAACAAATAGTCCTTCAATGTCTTGTACCTTGTTTTTTTTGGAAGTTTGGAGGTTTTTAAAAATACTGGAATTTGAGAACCAGTTTCTTGTACCATTTTTTCAATGAAGAAGCTATCTCGGACACTTTTGGATCCCAATAATCCCGCTAATAAATCCAAGAAAGCAGCTTCGTAATAAGTTCTTAAGTGAGGTAAAGCCAGACCCCCTTGTGCAGTCGTTAATTGTATTGCTGTTAATTTAACCCTTGGGACTTTCTTCCCCCAAACGAACTCTCTAATCAGACTTTCCATTTCTTTAAAAAAGACCATATTTATTTTAATAGGAACATTAATAAAGAGAAAAACATGTAGCGGAAGTATGGACATTTTAATTAATGATACTCATCCCAACGAAGTTTGGGGAAGTAAAAGCCACAGTTCTAGTAGTTGCTTGATTTTTTCTTGCATTCTTACATAATTTAATTTATATAATTGTTGGTATTGATTAGACACATAGATCCCCAGATATCTAATTGGATCTGATTTTGCAACTTGTGCCCTCAGACAGAGTGGAAGGAAGTTTATGTCTGCGTTGAGGACTAGGACTTCGGTTTTGTTTGAATTTATTTTATAGCCCACGATTAATTCAAATTTACTAAATTCGCTCAATGCCACTTCCAGATTAACATTACAGGGCTTCAAATATAAAATAATGCCATCCGCAAAAAGTTTTAATTTAGCCATCCCTAGGATTGGGGATTCAATAGCAGCATTGTTATGCATTCTGATAACTAAAGGTTCTATAAAAAAAGTAAAAAGCAAGGGAGAGAGCGGGCAACCTGGTCTTGTCCCGCGATTTATTTTTAATGTACCTGCCCGCTTTGCATTAATTACCACCTGGGCCAGAGCACCCTGGCAAATATTACGTAGCATGGTGATAACCTGGGGGGGAAACCAAATTGACCAAGGGCAAAGAACAAAGTTTTCCAATTTACCAAGTCAAATGCTTACTCCGCATCGACCATCATAATACAGGCCGGGATAGAATTTATGTTACGGTAATCCAAGGCCTGTATTAAGAACTCCGTGTTGGCTGCCATGGATCTTCCTGCTATAAAACCTGCCTGATCTTTGTGAATTATCTCTTGTGCGGCATATAAAAAACGCTCAGCCCATACCTTCATTAAAATCTTGTAATCTGAATTAAGAAGGCTAATGGGCCTATAAGAGTTAACATCCATTGGGTTTTTATCTTTTTTTATAAAGCACACGACAATTGCCTCCTTGAAGAACGAGGGGACCTGACCACCATTTTTGATATAGGTAAATAATTTTTTCATGGGGGGAATTAATTCATTTGCAAAGGTTTTACAAAATTCTATGGGGAAACCATCTTCCCCACACACTTTAGCCCCTGCCGTTGATTTAATAGATGCAAAAATCTCAGCAGATTCCACATCAGATTTTAGCTGGTTGATCCGACAATCAGATAATTTAGGGATATTTATATTAACAAAATAATCCTGTATAGACTCATCCCCTACTAAATATTCAGTAGTATAAAGTTGCTGAAAATTTTCTAGAAAGATCTGTGGAATCTCCTCAGTATTTGCTACTTCTAATCCAGTCTTGGGGTCCATTACCTTTGATACTATAGCTTCTTCTTGTTTAATTCCTGTAGAATTGGCCAATAATTTATCTGCCATCTGGTTATCCTTGTAAACCTTTTGTTGATAAGATTGGAAGCTGCTGATCTCCTCTAAGACAAAAAAATCTCTCAAGGCCTTTCTAGCCTGCTCCAGTTGATGTGGGGGTGACCGAATCTGCTGAGCGTACTCCTTCTCCACCACCCCTTGCAGTTCTGCTATTTTGAGCCACCGAGCGCTAGAGTGGGCAGCCGAGAAGGAGATTATTTGTCCGCGGGCTGCAGCCTTAAAACCCCCCATACTGAAAAGGGTCCCGCTGTATTATCATTGATCCTAAAATATTCGGAGATCCATTTTCTAAATTTCTCCACCCATTCTTGATCCTGGAGGAGGAGGCGATCCAGCTGCCATCTGGGCCGCTCTCTTCTCCTCCCCCAAGTTCGAGCTCAAGCGCTATGTACGCATGATCAGAGAAGGGGTTGCTCCCGATATCTGCCTTTAAAATCTGCAAAGATCTTGATGCTAGAAAAAAATTAATTCGGGAAGCGGTCTGAAAGCAGTGTGAGTGACAAGTGAAGGAGTTCTTATCAGCATTAATATTCCGCCAAGGATCTATTAGTTGCTATTCATGCCTGATAGCCTCAAAGATTTTTTTTGTATTTGGTTTAACTTGTGTTTTATTCTTGTTTGAGGTGTCCTTCTTTAAGTCCGGCATATAATTAAAATCACCACCCATGATATGCCCGTGGGCCCCCCTCAAAAGCTCATTAATTTTGACCAACCCTGAGGCATCGTCCGTAACTGGGCCCGAATAATTTATGAAATTCAAAATCTGCCCCTTCAGCTTTGCTACCACCCATAGCCGCCTCCCCTTTGGATCCCTATGAATTTGTTCAAATTCCCATGGTAAATTTTGGGAAATAACAAATATCTATATATCTCATTATCTGAACCTTTTGCTGCTGCTCTTTTTCCTACTTTAAATCTCCCCCAGCCACCCACCCTCCCTCCCCAAGGGAAGTGAACCCCCCACAGAAATGTGGGAAAAACCCCACTGGTCACGCTAACCACATTCCAACCCACCCAACTAACCTTGTGGGTGTCTTGGCACTACACCCGAGGTGACCCTGCTGCCCCCAGCAAAAGGAAATTCAAACTTACATCAGTAACCACCATACCTTCTCACCCCAGCGGGAAGGAGCCCACTCAGAGAAATGGAAAACTCAAGCTTTCTTGATATTAAATCAGACTCTAGATCCAATCGAGATCTCTTTCAATAACACCTGGACCTCCTACAAATTTGAGAAAAGAAAGAACTTCCCCTTAACCAAACCCCTTAGCGTGGTTGAGCAATTGATCCTTGAGCACCCTGAGCTTTAAATAAATAAAGCATCTTGACAAATTCCTTTCGTCTGTGCACTGCCACTGCTGTCATATCAGAGAATATGCGGCATTTAGTGGTTTCATTTACATCAAACTGCCTCTGCTGAATCGCTTTTGTTAAAATTCGATCCTGAACCTGAAAGTCTGCAAAGTTCAGCAAGATTGTTCGTGGTATCGATGAGTTTGGAAAGGGATGGGCCGGAACGCGATGCACCCTGGTGATAGTCAGATCTCCTTCGAATTCAGGGAGAACTCTCTCTTTAGTAAATGTATTGACCCATTGCAGAGTTTGAGTCCCTTCAATTCCCTCGGGACCCCCACTATTCCGAGATTTGACCTCCGAGAATGGCTCTCGAGTTCCTCAAGTTTGTTCTCCAAAAAGCTTTTATTTTTGTCTGCTTCTTTTACTTTCCCGAGAATCTCATTCATTTGGTCTTCAAGCACTGAGATTCTGGTTTCAGCTTCTTGCAGTTTAATTGGAAGGCATGTCATTACTTCTTCTATTTTGCCTAACCGTTGATTTAGAGAGGCAATCTTTTGACAGAAACCTGGCTAAATGACTCTTCCCCGCCCATCTTAGACATACTAGTTCCCCCTAACTATTACATCTCTAGACTCGACAGACTAGATAGGCCAGGGGGTGGCATCGCCTGCATTCATAGAAACTACCTCTCGGTGAACCGCATCAACACACCAATGCTTTCTTCATGTGAGTACCTCTGCCTAGACATCACAAACAATAACAAGCCCCTATGCTCTCTGCATTCCTTTTACCACCCTCCTGGAAACAATCCCATCTTCATCGAACAAATAATGGATATCATAGCCGCAAATGTCGGCCAACAAAATACGCAAATCTTCCTGGGGGACTTCAACTTACTCTGGAATGATACGGAAGACCCAGAGGTCAAAAGCCTCAAAGCCTTTCTGTCAGACCTTAATCTGGCCCAAATATGTGACTGTCCCACCCATGAAAAGGGCTCCATCCTCGACCTAGTAATTGCCAAAACAGACATTACCCAGCTGGAATCGATCCTCCCTTGCGACTGGTCTGACCATCACATAATTTCTTTCCACATCAAGTAGGTAGTCAAGCCACTCTCTATCCAACCGATGAGAAAGAAAATTTGGAAGAGGAACCTAGAAAACATTACCGCTGCCTCTCTCACAACCGCTACTCACACCCTCACACCCCCACTGGAGGGTCTAAAGGACGTACATGCTCTAACCAACCACTACTTTCACTCTATGAACCAGATTCTTGACAACTTAGCCCCACTACAACTGAAAAGAGCCACCACAAAAAGTTCAAACCCCTGGTATGATGGTAGGCTAAATGAAGACAGAAGAGCTCTAAGAACAGTTGAAAGACAATGGAGAGCTGCTCCATCAGCAGCCCACCTTAAATTGCTAAGAAGTAAAAGAAATTCCTATTATAGAAAGATCAGACGATCGAAAGCTGACTTCATTCGTCAACAATTAGACCAAGCCAAGAATCGTCCCAAAAGACTATTCGAAATTATCAAAGCTCAATCCAAGGGTGTCTCCCACTCTCCCCAAGCTGATCCCGAAACACTTCCCAACTGTGAGGATCTTGCATCCTTCTTCTCAACTAAGACTGAAAACTTAAAGACAGTCCTACATAACGATCTATTATCACATACTGGCCCACAAAGGAGTGATGCACCGATCACACCCAGTATCCCGATAATAAGCTCTCCAAAGCTCGTACTCAAAAACATGGCCTCCTGGACCGACTTCAGCCTCTACAACGAAGAAACCATTTTAAAAATGATCACAGCACTGAACCCTTCCAATCACTTCACAGACCCTCTCCCAGCAACCCATCTAAAAACCTTCACGCCACTGCTATTGCCCCTATGGACAAGGATTATAAACACTTCTTTTTCACAAGGAATCATCCCAGACATCCTCAAAGTTGGTCAGATATCCCCCATCCTAAAAAAACCATCGGCGGACCCATCTGACCTAAATAACTATCGCCCAATTTCCAACATCTCGACCCTCGCCAAATTGCTAGAAAAATGTGTCCACATACAGCTCAGTAAGCACATAGATCACTTCAACCTGCTAGATCAATTCGAATCAGGTTTTCGATCAGGACACAGCACAGAATCAGCCATGACCCACATAATTGATGATACACTACAAATTCTGGATCAAAACAAGGGATGCCTGCTAGTCCTGCTGGACTTATCCTCAGCCTTCGACACAGTCAAACATGCCAATCTTCTAGACCTCCTGAAACACAGGATGGGACTATCTGGTACTGTGTTTAACTGGTTCACGTCCTTCCTCCAAAACAGAACACAACGATTCAAGATTAACCAATCATTATCCAACCCCTCCCCGGTCACTCTGGGAGTACCCCAGGGTTCATCCCTCTCCCCGACTCTCTTCAATTTGTTTATGGAACCTCTCACGGAGCTACTCAACTCGTCAAACATCCAATATCACATGTATGCCGACGACACACAACTCTACATCAAAGTTCACTCACTTGACGACATCAAGTCCCTTAACTCAACTCTCCACAAAACACAGATCTGGCTGGCAGAAAATCATCTAAAACTAAACAGTCTAAAAACTGAATTTCTCCTTATCGCCCCCCCCAACCAAACAACCACCATCCTTGAATGGATGAAGCCCATTACAGCACTCGATTGCCCACCTACCATCATCGACTCAGCTAAATCACTGGGAATAACCTTGGACAATAAGTTAAATATGCAGAAACACATCAGCGCTGCAACTAAAGGAGCTAATTTCCAGATTAACACCTTGAGAAAACTGAAACTCTTCATACCGGCCAGAGACTTTAAACAGACAGTCCAATCCCTAGTATTGCCCAAAGTGGATTATGGAAGTATTGCTCTCTGTGGCCTACCCAGATCAACAACAGCTCCCTTAAGAGCCACAATCAATACAGCTGCAAGGCTCGTCACAGGCTCGAAAAGAAGCACCCACATCTCCCCTGACCTTCGTGCCCTCAACTGGATTCCTTTTGAGGCCAGAATTCACTTGAAAATCGCTTGTATGACTCATAAGGCCTTACATCACAAAACACCGAGATACTTAACGGAGAAATTGGTACTATCTGGTGGCAACAGATCCACTAGGAGCTCCAACAATCTTCTGCTTAAACCACAACGGTTCTCCAAGCAGAAAACATACTACCGCTCCTTCTCAGGAATGGCACCCAGGATTTGGAACGCCTTGCCCCAAGAAACGAGACTTACCCATCGGCAGCCTTTTTCAAAAAAGAAGTGAAATCTATTCTTCTAGCCAAATTCACATGACTCTTTGATTCTCCCTTGTAACTATGTGATACTAGTGTATGCTAATCCTTACTTTCCTCACCTATTTCACGATATTCAAATGTTTTCTATGTCGTTATCTCTGTACTGTAAAGCGCTCTGATACCTGTAAAGGTCTTGTTTGCGCTATACAAAACTGCAAAAATAAATAAATGAAAATAAATCTCGAGTTTTTGGGATTTTTTCACTTTGCGAACCTCTTCCTAAATCAAATTCAGCATATCTCTGATGTCCATCTGGTACATTCCAGATGCTTCTGCCCTATAACTGGAGTTGATTTGCGATTCCACCCTGACCTGCTTCGAGTTTTCAGCAGGAGTGTTCTCCTGTTCCAGTAAGGCATCATCGAGCAATATCTCCCCTGTCAACAGTTGGAGCTGAGACCGCGATTGAGCTGAGTCCTGTAATGGCAGGTGAAGATGCAGATATAATTGGCAGAATCAAACTGGGTGCAGTCCTTTTTACCAAATTTAATGATTCAGGAAGAGCTCCCTGTTATTGATCCGGATCCTGAACTGCCGATTTGTTCTTAGTGGACAAGGATTGAGACTGACCGAGAAGCTGGAGGCACTGCGAAATCTTCTGGTCCCGGACCGGTAGATCGTCTAATGACACTAATGGGCCTTTTGGTGTTTTTATGGTTGAGCTAGGAAAAGGAGGTGGAAGGGGCGCTTTCTGTCAAAAGAGAGGAAATTCTTTTGCCCCTTTTAGCTCCTTTTTGTGACCATCGATTAATGAATTATCTTGTTGTAATTTAGCCGCTGGAGCTGAGCCTTCCGTCAGATTTGGTGGGATGCTAATCTGATCCTCTACCAATTCTCCCAATTCCGGGGACATGATGGGAGGTGCCTCCTCTTCTGAACTCTCAAGGCTGATGTCTAGACCATCGGGATTGGTGGTATACTCCTTGTTAGCCAGCCGTACAGTTTCCTTTGCCTGGGCTAAGCGGGTTTTGGCTTTTAGCCTGGCTGCAGAATCAACTTTGGCGACTACGTTGGAATGTTTTAAAGTTTTGCCCACTTTTTTTCTTTTCTCTTTCCTTCCTGTCTCCCCCTTTTGTTCCTCCGTACCTTGGAAAACCAGCCTTCTTCAAATTCCTTCCGATTCCTCTGGATACCGCCGGTAGCTCCGTCTGGCCATCTGGTCACACACCGAATCCTGTCCTGGTATCAGTGCTCCACACCACTCCAATTCCGGGAGTCGCTGAATTCAGAAATCAGCCTCCTTGGCAAAAAAAAAAAAGAAAGGGCACTCCAGTGATCTCAGCTCGGCTCCCCATCTTCCCCAGCGCTGCCAGACAATGACAATGGAGCAAGCAGACTCGGGAGACACACAGTCTAAAGAGCTGCCTGGAGACGCCCACACGGATCTATTCGGCCTGCTCAGTGCCAGTAGCTTTACTTGCTTCACTTGTATCAGGCATCCAGTCTTGCCGTCGGAGAGAACCCACCAAAGAACAGACCAGACCAGACCCGACAGAGAGACCAGACGGAGAGAAGAAGCTCTGTGCCTTCAGCGATTATTCCCCGGCGTCAGGCATTCTTTTTTCCCCGTTTTTCTCCACGTTCACGGTGGACATTCACCGCGGCTTACTCGGAAACCACCAAGGTGAGTTTCTCCATTGCTGGGGGCGGGGCGGACAGCGTCACCTGTGGCTACTCAGAGGCGTGGTTCTCCGTAGCCATCCCAAGTCCCTGTATGTTCTTGATAAGCCACAAGATGTTTTTCTCAACCTCGACCTACAGGAGATTGACCAAGACATTGTCTGAGACTGAGAGAAAGTGAGAAAGTGCTAATGAGGGAGAATGTTACAGAAAGACTGCAAGAGAGAGAAAATGTTAGAACCAGACAGTGACTGTGTGGTCAGTGAAAAAGAGTGTTTGTGAGTGCAAAAGTCAGAGCAACAGAAATTTTTGTTTCTGAATTTTAAGGCTGGTACTACCTGTTGCTGGGTAGGTGAACGTTGATATTACCTGTTTCTGGTAATGTTCACATTTGAAACGCATATTATGTGGATGCTGCCCATGTTGGTGGACATGTTGAGGCTCACCATCCATGTTATTTGCCTTACCGAAGCTCAAAAGACAATTCTTTTAGTAGATGGAGGCTCACATTACCCGTTGCCGGGATTACTGGTTGCTGAGCATGTAGAAATATATTATATATCTTACTATTCATACATGTTGCCAAGCAGCCAGAAGTTAGCCATACATGTTGCTGGGTAGGTGCTGAGCAAACAGATTTTAGTTATACCTGTTACTGAGGGTTTGGATGCTGGTCTAACCTGTATTGTCTGTTTCTGGTCATGTGCAGCCTACTAGCATAATCAGTTACTAGGCATTTTTTTAGGGAGCCTTCTTTAACTGACTATTGAAATCATAATCTGTCTTGATCAGTGTTACTTACTCAGCGTGCTTCACAGTTGAGCTTCTTTAATGATTTTTGGTTTTCAAGGCATGTGAGGACCATCCCGGAGGTCTACTTACGTGTGTTCCCATGCTTTCTTCATGCGCCTCACTCATTTCTTTGAATTTGCAGCTTATTTCTGGCAGCTCCCAATATTCTACAAATGGACACGGAGGAGACAATTGTCATCCAAGCCCATGAGTTTCAGAAAGTAGTTGACCTGAACATCACCGTCCAAGACTTCCCCAACAAGAAAAGGTTGCTCTTCAGTGGGTTCACCAGGCTGACGGAACCCAACTATTTAAACATGTTTACTATAAAGGTAGGTTGGACTCCGGGGCACTCAATCTACAATGTCAGAAGTGTTCAAAAAAGCCACTTTGGGTCCAGGGTGAGGGGGCTGCTGCAAAGTGGTGAGGTGGGCAGGTTCAGCTCTATGTTCCATTTCAGAAGTAGTGATAGAGAGCAACATATATACACTGCAATAAAATGCAAATGTACTGTTTATATGGTTGAGGGGTGTCCAGCATAGATCCGTAAGTACAGATCCAGGTAAGATTTTCATGATGATAACTGAGTATGTAAAATAGGTTCATTCAGAGACATGGTATGTACCTTTATCTTGTATGTATATTTGTATATTTCATTATTTAACATTAATACGCCCCTCCTTGACCAACAGTGCACATTATTTATATTGGGCATAATGGATGCTTAACCTGTAGGCTAATCACAGGACTCAGGACCAAAAACTCAATCTAATGAGTGATCTTTAAGTTGATATGAATTGGCAGCACAGTACACTACGCTAAATGTATAAAGTCATAATTGACTTGAAGGGAAACCAAATTGTAAAGGGTTAGATTTGATTCTATTACATATTTTATTTAGGATAAATATGTAGCTCATTAAGCAAAACACATAACTACATCGATCCAAATTTTGCTAATGTTAATAGACTGTTTGGTGCCTTTTCGTTACCGTAATCTGGGACACCACTTGACGTGCGGTAAAAGTGAACATTAAAAAGACTTCCTCTTACTGACTTTTTAATTCAACAAATTGTTTCTTTGCATTTCGATCTCAACCTTTATTCACAGCTGATCTCTTTTATCATGAGATTATGATCAAGTTTTAAACCCAGCCATACAACCCTACATAATATTGCCATTACCCACATCATAATAATCTTTATGAACCATGAGCAGCCAAAAGATGAAACTCTGCCTTGAGAATGTCCCAGTAGAAGGGGCGAAACATATATTGGGCGCCCAGCTGAAGACTTATATGTCTGTGGAATTACTGACAGAGGGCCGTCCGTCCGTGCACGAGTGGTGGTTTGCTGAATCTTGGGTTTCCTGTTAATTTATATTCCATGGGAGGGGGCTGCAGGAAGGAGTTTCTCGTCAAATGGAGGACAGACCATTTTAAGTTTGGAGTGTTATAGGCATAGCTCTGTGGGGGTGGTATATTGGCATACCGTATTCTGAAATCTCGTCTGACAGAACTATTACATTGGAATGATTATTTACAAAAATATGTACCAGCAAAACACATAATATATATTATTAAATCCACTGAGGTGGTATTAATGTAGACGATATTTAGGGTATGATATTGATTCCAGATGATATTTTGACAACAGTAATGAGACAGAATATCTAGGCCCAAAAATTTGAACTACATGAATATCAAGTTGGAAATATCGTGGAGTGAAAATATTGAGTGCAAGAATATCGTTGTCAAGAATATCGATTTGAAGTTAAGTAATATCGAATTTAAAAATGTAGAAATCATTACTATCGTTTGCAAAAATAAAGTTGTTTAAAATATTGATTTTTTAATTAGTGTTATGTATTTTAGTATATATGTTAAATGTATGTAAGGTATTTTTTTTATAAGATTTGTTAATGTTTTTTAAAATATGTGTTAAATATTTAGGTGCCGATTCCGATCCGTTAAAAAAATTTACCGTCCGACTCGTATTCGTATTTTTTACGTACCAATCGTACAAGTACCGTACAAACTGCCAAGTACGATTCGTACATGAAAAATACATACGAATTGCGTCGGGAAAATGGTCCGAGAGGGAGCCGTAAATTTTTACGTCCGAATAGCGTCGGGAAAAGTGTCCGATAGGGAGCCGGACATTTTTACGTGCAAATCGTAAAACAGAAGTCCGAGCGCACAAGTACGATCCGTACCGCCCGTCCGAATACACAACCGCATGTAAAAAGCCCCGTACGGAGCGAACGCTGTAGCCTACATGTACACAGGTAAACTTGTGCCCGGATACGAGTCATACAGCCACCCTCACCCCGCACATGTCAGCACCGTACCCCCGTATGTCAGCACCGTACCCCCCCTCCGCACCGTACCCCAACACCGTAGCACAGCCCCCCACCTGTACGCGCCGCACCCCAGGCCCGTCTCCCAGCCCCGCACCTGTACACCCCGTACCCCAGGATCGTACCCCAGCCCCCCACCTGTACGCGCCACACCCCAGGCCCGTCTCCCAGCCCTGTACCTGTACGCACCGGGAGTCTGGCGCAGCAAGTGGCACGGAGGGCGAGGGGAGTCAGGCGGAGGACCTGTCCAGTCCCAACACCGACTATGACGCTGACGGGTCCGAGGCTGAGCTCCCAGAGGGGACGGAGGTGGCTCCCACAGCTGAAAGCAGCAGTACATCTCTCGCCGCCCCCTCCAATCCCATCACCGCGCTCCCACTTGCTCAGGTCCCTTCTGTCCGTGCTAGGCGACAACATGTCTCCTTCATGCCAGGCACCGCACCCCCTGCCCCTGTCTCCCATGCTGCCGTCAATGCCGAGTCTGTGGACATCCTGCGGCAGTTGCAGGTTGGTCAGACATCGCTGCTTAATGTCCTCCATGGCCACACCAGACTGCTGACACAGATGGTGTCGTACATGGAGGGCATGTCAGCAGCGATGTCTGACTAACGGATGTTGCTGAGGTCCATGGACTCGTCACTGACGGCAGCAGTGGGTCTCCTGCAGCGCTCCGTCCCCCCCACCCCTGCACCATCCACACTTCCCACTCCCATGCCTGTCCCAAGCACACCCAGACATCCCCATGCAAGCACCCCACCAAACACAGGCAGCACACCAACAGGGAAGGCCAAGTGCACACCTCCTGTCACGCACACACAGGGGGAAGTAGGCACACTCACTGGGTCGGGGGGCAAATGGCAGACACGCAGCCACAGTGGGAGTCCGCAGTCCTCACGACCCACTTCCTCAAAAACCACTCCCCTTAGCTCCCCTGCCCAACAGTAGGACAAAGAGTCCTTCATGGCCTGTCTGTCCCTCAGCCCAAGTGTGACACCCCCCGCAAGCGGTCGAGGAAGTCCCCGGGCAGGGGAGTTGAGCCCCCCTCCTGTCCACACCCTCCCCCAGTAGCGCTGCAACCCATCCCTCCGACCCCCCCCTCCTTGGGGCCTGTGGTTCCTTCGGGTGCAGGGGAGACGCTGGCATACCTTGCAACCGTGTGCAGCGACATCCTAACCACCACCTTTGGCGCTGCCCCACCCCCTGTGGTGGAGTCGTCCGTCCCTGCACCCACAACACCTACCCTTGCCCCTCCTGTCCCTGCGGTGCCTAGTCCTTCACCCCCACATGATGCCCCCCCGTGGATGAAAAGGAACTCTGAACTGTGCAGGCAAGCTAGGGGAGACGCGTCCCCATGTGTCCCCCCCCAGGAAATCGCATATGGACTGGCCTATGGGCCTTGCATATAGTGTACATTTCAAATAAAATCATTTTTTATGCTGAATAAAGCATTTTGTTTTTCATTTGCACACAAATGCTTTTCTGGTATTGCTGTTGGTGCTGCTGCTCCCTGAGTTGGGGTGGTGATAATGTGTTAGGTGTCTGGGAAATGTTGTAGTGTGCTGCTCATGGGGAGGACCCTGGTATCTGCGTGCCATCACAAGGTCTCTGCAAATAATCTTTGGTCATGTAAGCTCTTACTGTATGGTGACATTGTCCCAAGGAGCGTTCCTTCCTCTGTGGCACCTGACTTCTTCCCTGCAGGGTGTTTCCCAATTGTTGTGCTGACCTGTGTCTACATTTCCTTGCTGTGTGAGGGATCCCTTCAACTTTGCCCATGCCTGCTCAGCAATGTCTCTGCCTGCATCGTCTGTGCCATCCTTGGTAGTCAATGTACTTGTGTATGGAGTATGTTGCCATGGCTTCATGTGGACATGGTCCCTTTACCGCACTATGCATGTGTGTACTCCGAGCCTAGCACACATGTGTTACTTGTTCTGCAGGGTATTTGGGCACCTGACTGACAATTGTGGGCATTGTATCTGTGGGTACTCCACTCTTTTCCTTCCATGGGAGGCAACAACTTGTTAGCTGCCCCAGCACCTGTACATTCCTATCAGTCCTGGAATGTGGGTGACAGTGTGTGTTCCCTTAGGCTCTCTTAGTTTAGTGGGGTTTCACATGAGGATACAGTCTTGTTGCATGATCTCAGTGTGTGTATTGTGCTGCCACCGCCAGGGGTGGGTATGCATGTGTAATTTGTCATCACACCCACATGTGGTGTGTCATGCAGTGGGGGAAGGACATCCATCCTCATGGGAGTGGGACACTGCTGTCAGTGATGTGTTGTCATGGCACTCTCAACATAGTCTCACATTGTGGATGCCTTCATGCACCCATGGAGTTTTGCTCATGGGAGGATGATGTACACACCCCCATGTCTCTGTCCACTGCTGGGAGGCCTCTGCACCCACCCCTCATATGTCTGGGCACTGCTGGGAGTGATAGGCACCCACCCCTCATGTCTGGGCACTGCTGGGAGTCCTCTGCACCCACCACTCATATGTCTGGGCACTGCTGGGAGTGATAGGCACCCACCCCTCATATGTCTGTCCACTGCTGGGAGTCCTCTGCACCCACCCCTCATATGTCTGGGCACTGCTGGGAGTGATAGGCACCCACCCCTCATATGTCTGGCCACTGCTGGGAGTGATAGGCACCCACCCCTATGTCTCTGTCCACTGATGTGGATCGTAGCACGACACCCACCCACCCGCCCACACGCTCTGAAGGCCTGGGTACGGGCCGTACCCCCAATGTTGGGGTGCCATAGGGGTATGGCCCGTACACAGGCCTTCAGAGCATTGGTACGGGTTGCACCACGCGTACCCCTATGTCACCCCAAGAATGGTGGTACGGCCCGTACCCACGTTCTGAAGGCCTGGGTATGGGCCGTACCACCATTCTTGGGGTGACGTAGGGGTATGTGTGGTGCAACCCGTACCCACGCTCTGAAGGCCTGGGTACGGGCCGTACCCCTACGGCACCCCAACATTGGGGGTACGGTCCGTACCCACGTTCTGAAGGCCTGGGTACGGGCCATACCACCATTCTTGGGGTGACATAGGGGTACGCGAGGTGCGACCCGTACACACGCTCTTCAGGCCTGGGTACGGGCCATGCCCCCAATGTTGGGGTGCTGTAGGGGTACGGCCCGTACCCAGGCCTGAAGAGCGTGGGTACGGGTCGCACCACGCGTACCCCTACGTCACCCCAAGAATGGTGGTATGGCCCGTACCCAGGCCTTCAGAACGTGGGTACGGGCCGTACCACCATAGTTGGGGTGACGAAGGGGTAGGCATGGTACGACCCGTACCCACGCTCTTAAGGCGTGGGTACGGTGCGTACCACAATTGTTGTGGTGACGGGACGCGTCCACGTCCACTTCCGTTGTGGTGGGACGCAGGCCTTGGCGGACACGCCCCCCCCCCCGAAGTGACCAGACCCTGAAGGTACGGTATGTACAGGGCATGTATACATTTTGCCTTGGGTGGGGGTTATGTTTTCTGCCCCTGCCCCCCACCTTTGCCCCTGGGTGTTGTTCTGACCTTCTGCGGCATCTGCGTCGGTTCCTGTGCACCAGGTCATAGGCTATGAGGGCCGGGTTGACACGTAGGATGGGGTCCATGGCGGTCCGTCGTGTACAGGTGCTCCTTCCTCGCGTCCTCCTCAATTTTACGGCAGTTTTTGGCTGCCGTAAAATATTATCCGTGCGGAGTGACGTAGGCACGAATCGTAATTGCTGGTTCGTAAAACGCTGCCTGACTCCGTCCGGACATCACGTACGCGGTGTCCCGGATTGGAATTGTGGGTATATTTTAGCCGGTCGGTGTTTTTTACGATTCGTACGGAAATGGTATTTCTGTACAAATCGTACTTGCGGGTTTGTAAGGTGGTTTTCCCGGGTATGAGTCGGACGGAGAATACGCTCCGTACGACGGTTCGTACCCGGGTTTTACAGGATCGGAATCGTCACCTAAGTAGTTATCAATTTTATTTTAATTACATTTTGTGTTTTTTAGTTCCATAGCAGGTTGTAGGTTTATAGGGGAATAGGGTGGAAAGTAATTTAATAATAATAAATTAATGATTCTTTTTATTTATTAATATATATTTAATTGAGATTGTATAGTGTTAATTGTGGGAAGTAATGTATTATTAATTAATTATTAATTTGTTGTTAATTAATATTAATTAATTAATTACTAATTATGGTAATTGTGTAATTTGTTTAGGTGCGGGTTGTGGAGTTTATAGGGGTAAAGGGTGGGAAGTAATGTATTTTCAATTAATTAAAATTACGTTTTTAAATATTATTAATGTATTAATTGAAAAGTAAATATGGAAATTGTGTAATACATTTTAGGTGAGGGCTGTGGGTTATATGAGGTAAAGGGTGGGAAGTACTTTATTTTTGATTAATTAATAATTAGTGGTTAATTCATATTAATTAATTAATTAATTGAAAATTAAATATGGATATTGTGTAATTAATTTTAGGTGCGGGTTGTGGGGTTTATAGGGGTAAAGGGTGGGAAGTAATTTATGTTTATTTAATTAATAATTCGTTGATCATTAATTTTAATTTATGAATTGATATGTAATTAGGGTAATTATTTATTTTTTGTGTGTGGGTTTTACTTTTATGGAGTGAAGGGAGGAGAGTAAATTATTTTTACTCATTTTATAATTAGTTGTTAAATACTTTTAGTTTTTTAATTATTTTTTAATAGATTAATTTTAGCTGTGGGATGTGGGGATTATAGGGGTAAAGTGTGGGAAATTAATTATTTTTTCTGAGTTTTAATTTGTTTTTTAATTAATAATGATTCTTTAATTCGGAAATAATTATGTTAATTTTGGAAGTACATTTTTTTAAAATGTAGATGTGGGTTGTGAACTGTTTATTGGTATAGGGTAGGATATACACAAACTCAATTTATGTAATAGTTTTTTGGGTTCTAAATATTTTCTAACTAAAAATATTTATTTGTTTATAAATTCTTTTTTAGTTTATTTAATATAATATTCGTAGGTATTTGCCCTATGTATTCAACACTATAATATTTTTTAAATTTTTAATATTAAATATATTTGTATTTTAATTTGTAACATATTTATATATGTTTTAATGTATTTTGTTTTTACAAATTCTTTTGTTGTTAATATTTTTTTTGTTTTCAATTTTGAACTGACTGGAGTGGGAATATTAATTGTTTTTCCTGCGCAATCCAACACTTTCCCGACTGTTGCACTGATTGGAGTGGGAATAGTAATTTCTAGCCCTCTGCTATCCAACACATTTCCTATTGTTGCACTCACTGGAGTGGGAATAGTAATTTGTACCTCTCCGCTATCCAACACTTTCCCTACTGTTGCACTCACTGGAGTGGGAATAGTAATTTTTACCCCTCCGCTATCTAACACTTTCCCTACTGTTGCACTCATTGGTGTGGGAACAGTTATTTTAACCCCTCCACTATCCAACATTTTCCCTACTGTTGCACTCATTGGAATGGGAATAGTACATTTTACCCCTCCGCTATCCAACACTTACACTACTGTTCTACTGACTGTAGTGGGAAATTTAAGTTTAAAGATTTTTAAATAATTTAATGTTTTAATTTACAATAGAATTTTTTTATTAGATTTTATGTTATTGGTATATATAAAAGTATATATTATATATTTAATTACGTGTATTTGTTATATTTTTTAAATGTATATTCAATCTAATTTTTTTTTTTTAAATAATTTTATTATTTAATATATTTAACATTTATTATTTTATTTTGTATATACATAAATCGATATTTTGTACAATAATTGTTTTCACATCAATATATTTTTTTCAATGTTCTTGTACTTACCTGTTTAAGTATAGGGAATCAATATTTTTGCATTCTATATTTTTATCTCAATATTTTTTTGGTCTATATTTTTGTAGTCGATACTCTGACCGTGAACCCTGATATGCTTGTGTTTGACCAAAATACCTGTGTTTGGCTGAAAGGTGAGCACACCGGGTGTGGTGTTTCGAAGTCACATTTCCACCAACTTTTATGTGGAGATCAGTGCAGTCATGCTGACGTCTGCATGTAATTCATCAATTTAGATGCCAAATTGTATAATGACCCAGTAATGTCCTATGACTGAAAGGTAATCTTTAATACTGCAGATTCAGGCTTCCTCCTTACAGTCTTAACTCATGAGATGAGTTCTCACCCAAGATACAGGCAATTTACTTGTGTGCAATCTACTTAATTTTCAAACTCCCCCATCATTTCCACCTCTGCAGTGCACCAACAACTTCCTGTAGGGACCAAACATGAGGCAATAGCAGGCAGAAACCTAGGGAACAGTGTTAATGGGTTGTAGGACTGTGACAGCAAATATCAGTCAGTGATAACTTTATTTCGGTCGAAAGACCATAAAAGTGCACCTATGTACATCAACAATTACTATGATACAATAAGACAATAAATAGACATATAAGTTAAAAGTTTTCAAAATAAAGATTAAACTACAAGTTATCAATACATGAATAATTAAGTTAAAAAGACTTGTCTCCCACGCCACATACTGAGAAGATAACGAGATACAGCGAAGACAATACTAGGATGAGTATCATAGATATACACGCCTGCTTAAAGTGAC
Source organism: Triturus cristatus (assembly GCF_964204655.1). NCBI lineage: Eukaryota > Metazoa > Chordata > Amphibia > Caudata > Salamandridae > Triturus > Triturus cristatus. The sequence goes on from NC_140586.1 coordinate 113,842,100, forward strand.
GAAATCCCAAGTTCCTGCAAATAGGAATCAACCAACATTTCCTAATTATGTAATAAGCAGGACAAAAAAACAGCACATGTGCGACAGACTCCGTTTTATAGTTACAAGCAGGACAACATTCCTGATTTTGGGTCTGCCATTTGGATGAAAAGGACCTAACCGGTAGTGTACCATGTCTAAGCTGAATATACCATTTTCGAGCAAGTGGGGGTTCTATTAGATCCATGAATTCCTCAAGTTTGGGATCTTGCTTGACTATGAGGAATTCTAAGGTCAACCTACCCATAGCAGAAGAGCTCGAAAGAGAAGAGAAATAATTGGTGGACATCAGGGAAAGTAGTTCTTTCCTCGGAATCCCGGGACAACTTGCTTCCGGGTTTGACCACAATTCTGGAAGACCCAATTGAATACAGGTTGCGTTAATATGCAGAAGCCAAGGAATCTTTTTGTGTTTGAGAGCAGGCCAGATCTCTGCAAATTCAGATCTATAGGAGGTCAGTTCTGGCACTGACCACAGCCTCTTCCAGTACAAGATTGGTCTTACACTGGTGATCTCCTCTATTGGAACAAGCCCAAGGTCAAACCTAAGGGGGATCAACGGTGTACTGGAAGGAAGGCCTAGTAGAGATCTTAAAAAAGACTGCTCAGCCTTTAAGAGAGACATTATCTGCGTATGTCCCCAGAGTTCAGCCCCATAGATTGCAGCTACTCTAGCCTGCCGACAATAAATTTCAAGGGCAGGGGACACTGGTTTAAAAGTTGATTTTTTAAAGACTTTATTTAAACCCCCTGCCAGTTGGACAAGCTTGAGCGTTGACTTAGCAATCTGGGAGTTCCAGCTAAAGTTCTCCGTTAGGGTGACGCCCAGATAAACAAAGGTTTTGACCCTTTCAAGGGGAATATCGAATAATACTGGGTTAGGACGCACCCGCTTAGGGGGATTAAAAATCATGTATTTTGTTTTCCCCAGGTTAATATCGAGTCCTCTTAGCTCACAGAACTTCGCAAAACCATTCAATGTGTTTTGTATGCCCGATGATGTTCTAGACAATAACAAGGTATCGTCTGCGAACATCAATGCGGGTACACGTCCTGATACCAGTTTAGGGGCGTCATTATTTACAACACAGTTCAAGTGGTCAATGAGACCATTAATATAAAGGCTGAACAGTGTGGGAGCCAGGACACACCCTTGGCGGACGCCTTTTTGGACGGGAAAACGATCAGTGAGCTCGCCATGTTTACCACACCTTACTTGGGCAAAATTATTATCGTGGAGCCTAGTTAGAACCGCCAATAGGTAAGACGGGAGTCCCAGATCAGCCAGTACCTGCCACAATTTGGTTCGTGGAACTAGATCAAAAGCTGCCCGCAGGTCCACAAACACCAGGTAGAGGCTGCCACCTTCAACCAAGGCTGTTTTCCAGTACAAGACCTGCAGGCGAAAAATCTGATCTAGAGTAGAAGTACCAGCCCTAAAGCCTCCCTGTAATGTGGACAGAATCCCATTCTCCTCGATCCACCCCAGGACTCTATTCAAAAGAACCCTCCCCATTAACTTTTGTGACGTATCTATAAGACTAATTGGCCTATAGTTAGAGGGGGTTAATGGGCAGCCTTTTTTGAAAACGGGTACTATTTCGGCCCCAAGCCACGTATGAGGTACTTCACCCCCCTGCAAAATACCATTAAATAAGACAGCCAAGTAGGGTGCCCATATTTTTGGTTGAGCCCTAAATAGGTCCCCAGGCAGCTTATCCATGCCAGGAGCCTTATTCGGGAGCATTTTTCCAATTGCTGTTTCCACCTCATCCAAGGTAAGGAGATCAAATGGGGCATAACGTACTGTGACAGATGAAGGATCTAAGGTATCAGCAAAGAGACTATCACAGTCGCGTATGCCATAAAGATCACTGAAATGATTTTCCCAAATTGAGGCAGCAATGTTAGGGACAAAGGCATGGGAATGTCCACTAACTCCTGTTGCAACAATATTCCAAAATGATTTAAGGTCCTTACAACTAAGCGCAAGGCCCAACTCTTCCCACAGTGCAACCTCCCCTTCCTTCTTAGCATCGCTGATTGCTTTTTTGTACAAGAGACGATGTGCCCTAATTGCTTCTCTGTCCTTGGTTTTTATTACCATCAACAGGGCCTTTTTGGCTGTACGGCAAGTTTTGTTAAACCACCGTACTAATACAGCCCGAGACTGTTTTACCCTTTTTACTGGGTACAAAACGCCCTTTAATACAGCAACCAATTTGCCATGGATATCAGAGGGGGTGCCCAGAGACCCAACACTCCCCATCTCTTCAATAAAAGGTATAATTGTTCCATACAGTTCCGCCAGCTTGCTACTGGACATTTGGAGTTCTAGCCACTTTACTCTCCTTCTACAATTTGTGATTGTCAAAGGATCAATCACAAAATTATCACCTGGGGCAGGATTTTTAAGTCCAAAACTCCCTGGCTTAAGGGTCAAAGACAGAGCATTGTGGTCACTATCAGACCTTTCAATGACCACAAATTCATATAACCTATCCCAATGTTTGGCTTCGATAAAAATGTAGTCAATGATTGAGGTGTGATTTGCTCTATTAGACGTTGCTTTCCCAGGTCTATCTGGCATCACACTTCCGTTACATGCTCGCAATGATGCGGCTAGGGAGAGTGACTGCAGTTGTAGGACAAGCGGCGTCCATACCTTGACCAAAGGGGTCAATGGGTCAGGAATATTCCATAGTAAGTCAACTTCATCGCGATCTCCTGTATTTGAGTCCAAAAGAGGCTCAAAGTGGCAGTTAAAATCCCCACCCAGAATTAGCACAGTAGAGGAGTCAAGTGACTGTAAAAGTTTCGACATTTCAGAAATGGCCTTAGATTCAAAGCCCCTCTTAGTAGGTCTAGAATAAACATTTATTAGAGCAATACTCGAGCCATTCACTACGTCCAATACTACAAGTTGTACATCCCGAGAATTAGTAGGGATGTCCTTTGCCTTAACTCCCAGATGGGAGCCAACCCATATGGACAGCCCCCCCGAAGGTCTTCCCCTGCTGCTCTTACTTGCTAAAATATCAAATGTTGCAAAGCCCGGAGCTACACTCTCTGTAAGTAACCAGGTTTCTTGCAGCAAGCAAATATCAAAGGAGGTAATGAATGTACCCCACTCAGGATTGGGGAGTTTATTTTTAAGGCCTGCCACATTCCGTGAAATTATTTTAACACCTTTGGCATTGGGGGCTTGGTTAGATATTTGAGAATCCGAAATGCCAAGGGAATTACTCAAAAAGGGGGGCCCTACATCCGCCCTCTGATTAAGAACACAAATTGAGGAGGGGCATGAAATAGAAGGAGGGACAAGTGGTTCAGGATTTAAGATCCCCTTCAACGGGCTTTGTCGTTTCTTTAACTCAGATTTACCATTTTGGAGTAGCCCAAGATTCATTATTGGGTCAGACTGAGTTGCAAGATGGGGTAATTTAGTCATTTGCCCCGTTTGTCAGTCGCAACCATCAAGATTCGAGAGGGCCTCGTAACGGTTGGAAACATCCAATGGTGTAAATGGAACCCAATGGTCCAACCTCCTAGTGCAATTCCCATGGCTCCATGGCAGTACAGTGTCCCACCTTGGGACGCTATCGAGGGACATTGGTTTAAGGTTAGTTTCTAACATTTTGTACGTATTTTTACGAAATACACAAGGGTTAATCAAAGGCAAGGAGGGGACCCCAAAGGATCTGGCTCTGCTCCCTTGTTTTCTGGGGTAAAAGAAAGTAAGCTCCAAGGGGATAATAAAAGTACCTGGAGTCCCAGCGGGCCAGTTAAGGATATGCCTTATGGCCGCGGGATCCCTAAAATTAATGACGATTAGATCCCCCTCAATGTCCTTTGTCCTACTTCCTAACCAATCTAAACGGCGAACATGAAGGATTTCACCATTGGTAGTAAGGGGGAGAGGACGATTTTGGCTCAACCAGTGCACAGTCTTATTTTTAAGCTGAGAGAACCCCTCCCTCTTGCCATCTGCGAGTTTAGGGACTCTCGCCAACACTACCACATAGGGAACTGCTTCAGGTGATAATTCAACCTGGGGCACCCTACAATTTGTTTCCCTAGCAGTGCTGGGTCTCGTACACTCGTCACGACCCATATTTCTTACGTCTCGTTTATCTCCAACCCTCTGAGTTTCATTTGGGCTACCAAGGCCGAGTATCTTGCTAGTTTGGGGGTTAGTTGGATCGACTCTTTAGGGGCAGTAGCCATCACGCTAGCTCTAACTGGGCCTTCACCAGCAGCAGGACCTAAGGATGAATTGGTTACAGCGGGAGAGCGGTCCAGCATCACTATATCTCTAGTTTGTCCCACCTTGTTACCAATGGCCAATTCTATATTCCCCAACCTTTCCTCAACCCTCTTTAGCCTCTCAATAATTGGCAAAATAAAAGACCTTATAAGATGTTCAATACATTTCAGAGGGTCACTTGGTTGTGTTTCCTTGGGAGGACTATATTGGGAGGGGCCTACTTCCATCAGGTCCGATACAGTGTTAGATATGACCTTTGGGGTTTGTACAAGCAACGTGGGGACTTTGGGGGTAAAAGCACCCGGTTTAGTAGTCTTATCACTTTTCCCAAAGTCGGTGTGACTAATCCTAGATCTACATGCATCTCCACCCTTCTTTCTCCTTTTCTTGAGTGGTGGGCCGAGGACTTTAGACAACAATAAGTGTCTATTCTTCCTTTTAGTAGTTTCTTTATTCAACAAGGAAGGAATTTGTACCTCTACTGTTCCCGGCGGAGAATCCGACAGGCAGGAAATGGTTTTTAAGTGTGTAAGATCAGAAGGATTGGATGGGGGAAGTGAAGAAGATAACTCCCGGAAAAGTACAGGGACATCATCTAAAGTAATCAGATCATCACTAGAGGGGTTTACAGCCGACAGGGTAATTACATGTGATGAATCAATGGGGGGCCTTTTCTTCAAGCACTCAATTGACTGGTGACGCTCGGCCCTGCGCTCAGCTAGTGTATCCTCCCTCTGTTGATCCATTGTGACCTTAGTAAAGTAACGGTCCAATGTACCCTTGGTTAATCCACCAGACTTTAGGGAAGACAGATACTCTTGGCTCTCAGCCATAGTGAAATAGATGGACAAGCAATCACTTAGACTTCGCCACAAGAGAGATGAAAAGTAGTCCCGCACAAAATATGGCACAAACTAAATAAAAAAATACAAAATAAGTCCCACTCAGTGTCTCAGGCCCACAATAGGCCTATCTCCAGGCCGTAACAGTCCACAAGGAGTAACAGAGAATTTCCTAACAAACAGATACTAATCAGGTAGCCAATCTAGGTAAATACGATGTCGCACAATAGGAGGGCAATACACAAGTCAATAGCAACACAAGTAGGTGCTAGCAACACTTACAGTTCTATAGATGTCAGAGGGTATGCCCAGCCCAGCCTCATCCGGTCCTTGACGGGCTAGAACGGGCCCGCCCTTGGCCCGGGCTTAGCCCGGGCGCCCCCCGCGCGCGTCCCGCGCTGCGGGAGGCGAGCAGCGCTGATGTAGGCAGGTGACGCCTGCCACTGACGTCACCTGCAAGCGCCACACGGGAGCCTGGGAGATAGAGTTTGACTGTGGAGCCGTTGCCCTCACGGCGGACCTGGAGGTCTGTAGGCAGAGGAATGCTCCCTGCTTGGAGCCCTTTCGCAGCAAAGGTATCTCTGCCGTTGCCCTCACGGCGCTGAAAACGTGTCCGTTATTCCGCTCTTGTGTGTCCCTTCAAGCGCGTCCCGCGCTGCGGGAGGTGAGCAGCGCTGATGTAGGCAGGTGACGCCTGCCACTGACGTCACCTGCAAGCGCCACACGGGAGCCTGGGAGATAGAGTTTGACTGTGGAGCCGTTGCCCTCACGGCGGACCTGGAGGTATGTAGGCAGAGGAATGCTCCCTGCTTGGAGCCCTTTCGCAGCAAAGGTATGTCTGCCGTTGCCCTCACGGCGCTGAAAACGTGTCCGTTATTTCGCTCTTGTGTGTACCCTTCAAGCGCGTCCCCAAATATTGCAGTACATTATTACCTCACCTTATTCACCTTCCACATCACAGTTTTAACCCCTGAAAATGAACCAAGGAGTCAGACTGACACCTTAGAGAACATCAATGTATATACTTAGCACAGATGAAGATCCGCAGCACAATGTCTGCACAGAAAGGACCATCTGCCTAAAGCCAAAATAGCCTAAGAGGTGGGAAAACAGGCAGCAGATAGCAGCAAACAACCTCCAAAGAGTGAATTCAGTAAACAACCAAATGGTATACAAGCTAGAGCAAAGAAAGCCAACTCTAGTATACCAAGGGAGCAATGCAGAATAGAACTAATCTCCTGTCAGCCAGGAAACCACTGACCCAAACCGACAGAAAACAGCACTATGAGAAGCCGCACAGACCAAAAGAAACGAAATGACAAGGCTAGAGACAAACTTCAAATTCAGGTTGATTATACTTGAATCTGAAATTGTGTAACTGTGGGTGGCATTTTTATTGTAATTTTTAAGAAATCTTTTTAACTTAACCTTGCTTGCTGGGCAGTTTAGTGAATCAACTCACTCTTTTTGGTTATCGGCGGCACCCGTAAGTTAACGGGTCCGCCATCTTACATTTAAAGCATCACTTAGATGCTATAAAGCAGTGCAGCTTACTACAATAACCCTTACTCACTCTCTGAGGGCATGTAATGGAAGGCTCCCAGCGGACAATCCTGGCAAACCCACATTCCAGCGGAACAGCTATACATCGCTCATAGACTATATACTGATCAAACTGGATATGTGGCCTAGGGCGGTGGATTTACAGGTGGTAAATCGCAGTGAAAGCGATCATAATCCACTTGTACTCACTCTTGACGGCTACGTTAATTTCCCCAATCATCCTAGGGGCATTATTCCTCTCCCTCCTCTGGTTACATCCTGTGGAGGACGGAGAGTGAGATGGGAAAAGATAGCCAAATCCCAAACGGAGCTTGGTGACATGTACAGGGAGATCTATCCGCTTCTAAAGCAAGTATTAGATCCTGTTTCCGCGGGAAAAGATCCCCTTGACATGGATATTATAGGCTCCACCCACGCAGAGCTATGTGCAACTCTAGAGGGACATTTCCACCAGGGAACAAGGAGGCAACTACAAAAGTCCAGAGAGAGATTCCTCTGGTTCACTAAACCCTGTAGAGCGGCAAAGTTGTCACTCCTAGAAAATCTAAAAGGGGGGAATAAGACCTTGATTAAGGAGGCAAGGGGCCACTATAAGAAAATGATCACAGATGCCAAAAAAGAATGGGAGTATAAGAGATGGGAGGAAATTTCTACTTCACTAAAGAAAAGGGACTCCAAGGCTTTCTGGAATCTGGTTAAATCCGGCTCCTCTGCCTCCCAAGTAGCCGTCCAACCTAATCTAGGGGAAGATGTATGGCGCCGGCATTTTCAAGCCCTTTACGCCAGTAACTCTATAGGCCAAGAAAACCATGAACACCCACCTAGGCAAGCCCTTTCCTTGATCACGGGTGATAACGATTTATGTTCACTAGGAGAGGTTGAATTGGCGCTGAATAAAGTCCTTCCAAATAAGGCACCCGGTCTAGATAGAATACCGGGCGACCTGTACAAGAGCGAACAGGTTGTATGGGTTCCCTACCTACAGAATCTTTTTAATGCTATTTTATTAGGAATGCCACCGCCCCATACCTGGGCTGGGGCTGAGATAATCCCGATACACAAAAAGGGCTCGCCCCTAGACCCGGCAAACTACAGGCCGATCAGCCTAATAGACGTGGCTCAGAAGATTTTTGCACGTGTTCTATTGGGGAGGCTCCAAGCTTGGATGGAAGAGTCCAGCATTTTGACTCCCCTACAAGTGGGCTTTAGAGCTAAAATGTCAACCATAGATCAACTCTTCAGATTCCAGATGATATATTGGAAAACGATCAAACTGGAAGGAGGTAGCCTCTACCTATCTTTTGTTGACCTAAAGTCCGCTTTTGACATGGTAGATCGATCCCAGCTATGGGACCTTCTGAAGGGGATGGGCGTTCCTCCACACCTATGCCACATCATGGAAATCCTACATAAAAACACCTATGCTAGGGTAAGGTTTGGCCAAAATGGTGAATTAACATCTTCTTTCCCTGTTGAAAGAGGTGTGAGGCAGGGCTGTGTGCTGGCACCGACCCTCTTCTCCCTTTTTCTAAACGGCCTTGTGGAAGAACTGCTTGCCCTAACAGATATTGATGCACCTAGGCTATCAGGTAGGAAAATACCAGCATTAATGTTTGCAGACGATACTCTGCTCTTGTCTAAGACAGCAATGGGTATGGAAAGAGTTTTGGAGGGTTTTGCAACATTTTGCAGGAATAGGAACCTGGTTATTAATGTCAACAAAACCAAATACATGGTTCTGCATGCTGATACCACAAACTGTCCCATCCCAAAGCTGGACGATTTACCGTTGGAGCGTGTATCGGTCTTTGACTATCTGGGGCTTACACTAAGTAATAATATGGACTGGGGACCCCAGATTCTGAAGGCCAATTTGAAATTGGCCCAAATCTCTGGGGGAATCTTGAAGATGTATCGGGATAGCCCGATAAAATTAATTGGCCCGCTTGTAGAGGTTTACAGGGTACAGGCAAGAGGAGCGGCGACATATGGCGCTGAGCTTTGGGGCCATAGTGCTGTCCAGTCCTTAGCTAAGTCAGAAAACCATTTTATGAGACAACTTTTAGCTCTACCTAAAAGCATAAAAGCACCCCCCTACAACCTCTGAGGATGGACCTGGGAATCCAGCCAATAGTCGATCTGGTTGCTTCCCGACCGGTTATGTATTGGCGCCGTTTGTGGAGCACACCAGAACTCAATATCTTCAGGGAGGAATTAAAATCAATTATGATACTCCCAGGGGCTGGTCCCATTTCATGGCTCGCTTATATTAAAAAGTTTTTAGGTGAAATTGGTAGGGAGGACCTATGGCATAACCCAGAGGCTTGTGTCTCCCTTCCAAAAAAACAGCTGGCAATAATGATTGAGGATCATAAATTGACCCAAATATTACGTTCTGATCCGGGTGCTAATTTGACCTCTGTATTCCTTGAAATGAAACTAAGCTACAGCTTTGAGCCCGCACTTGACATGATTCAACCTTTGCTTGCCAAGAAACTCTATATACAATTCAGGCATGGTTCCCTACCCTTATTTTGTAGGACGAATAAATGGGTAGGCTCAATAAATCGTGTTTGCCCAGGGTGTAGCTCGAACGAGGAATCAGAGGTCCACGTGTTATTCTTTTGTAAGGCCTACACAAACCCACGTAAAAAATGGATTATTCAATTAGCGAAAAACATTGGGGTAAGCAATTACAGAGACCTATATAGGGTAATGAAATCTGATACCTCCCCCCTATTTGTCACAATTACTACGAAATACCTCTTTTCCATGTGGGTAACAAGAAAACATTTAGTACTGTAACGCCTTCCTCTTTTTATATTTTAAGTCGTGTCCACTTTTTTTTGTGCTAAACATCTTATATTTTTTTAGAATACTTAACGAACTAAATTATTGTTTTATGAGAGGTTTTAAAGATTATTGAGTGTATATGTAGAATCTTTTTAAATGTGATGTCTGCACTTTTATGGTATTTTTACCGAAATAAAGTTTTCTGACTGACTGACTGGCTATAAAGCAGCAGGCTGGAGCATTTGCGCACTATTAAGATCCATTTGTAAGGATATTGCTGCTGATTATACTTGAATCTGAAATTGTGCAACTGTGGGGGGAATTTGTATTGTAATTTTTAAGAAATCTTTTTAATTTGATCTTGCTTGCTCAGCATTTTTGTGAATCAACTCACTCTTTTTGGTCATCGGCGGCACCTGTAAGTGAACGGGTCGGCCATCTTACGTTTACAGCATCACTTAGGCGCTATAAAGCAGCTGGCTGGAGCATTTGCGGCCTATTAAGATGTAAGGACATTGCTGTTGATTATACTTGAATCTGAAATTGTGCAACTGTGGGGGGCATTTTTATTGTAATTTTAAAGAACGCTTTTTACCTTAACCTTGCTTGCTGTTCATTTTGTGAATCAACTCACTCTTTTTGGTCATCGGCGGCACCCGTAAGTTGAAGTGTCCTCCATCTTATGTTTACAGCGTCACTTAGATGCTATAAAGCAGTGGGCTGGAGCGTTTACACACTGTTAAGATCCATTTGTAAGAACATTGCTATTGATTTTACTTGAATCTGAAATTGTGCAACAGTGGGGGGCATTTTTATTGTAATTTTACTTAACTTTGGTTGCTGGGCAGTTTTGTGAATCACTCTCTCTTTTTGGTCATCAGCGGCAACTGTAAGTTAACGGGTCCACCATCTTACATTTACAGCATCACTTAGATGCTATAGAGCAGCGGGCTGGAGCGTTCACGGAGCGGATGCGCAGAGCGCATGTGAGCAGCGGATGTGCGCAGCAGGCAAGGCACAGATGCGCAGAAGTCCTGCCAAAGCAAGCCTGTCTGTGCCCGTCCGCGCTCCAACCGTGCTCAGCGCCAGCCATGCTACTAGTGTAGCCTCAAGTCAGCCAGGTAGAATCTGCTAAACACGTGAGGAACTTATGAGCATTGGTAAGTGACCTGTCGCTCTCACAAGGAATGACTCTATTGAGAGTCATAATGTTAAGACATCACCTGTGGACTGGTTAAAATGTGGTCTGTTAAATGCTAGATCCTGCCAAAACATACAGAGGAAATGAATTTACCGCTCGATTCAGGGGGGTTGGATGCAATATTCATTATGGAAACATGGACTACAGGAGACGCCGTCTCGGATCTTGACAGGGCTTATCCGTATGGTTTCAAAGGGTTCCATAAGCCCTGGGTTGGTAAGAAGATAGTTGGGGCTTTACTAACTTTCCTTTAGATGAGGCAGCTAGGATAGAATTACTAGGATTCCAGCTAAATGCCATAATGAAAATATGGCTACGGGGATTCTTTGTTATAGGCCACCCAATACCGCAAGCTCCTCTCTTTCCTCTCTTAGATATCACTACCAACATGAGGCTCACACACACCAATCTCTTTCTACTGGGAGACCTTAATTTTTGGGCAGAAGGATGCCTATCTGCGGCCAATAAGGAGCTGACGAGTACCTGTGAAGCAATTGGCCTCCAACAACAGGCCCCTGGCCCTACACATATTAGATCTTATTTTTTCCCCAGACGGTCCCCTCTGTTGGGGAAACTACCCCTCTATGCTGGACTGACCACTCACTGATCGCCTTCTACCTGCCTGTGGGTAAGAATGGATCCCCTGATAAGACAATAACACACTCAGTAGAAAGCAGAGCTTGTCACAAACTTTCAAATGTTAAGTCTAAATCCTTTTTTAACAAGGTACACTTCTCGCCTGCAGACTTTACAGAAGTAAACTATCAAAGGTTTGAAAGAGCGATCCTAAAAACTTTAGATGAAATGATACCCCTGACTATGTCAAACCCCCCCCAAAAAGTGTCAGCCCCTGCTACGATCTCACTCTAAAAGATGCCAAACTTAAGTGTAGACAACTGGAGAGGAGATGGAGGCACCAGTATCTTAAGGAAGATAAGCTTTATCTAAAAGCTGATTTAAACAATTATAAAAACAAGCTTAGAAAAGCGAAAACTAATTATTACTGTGAGCTGATCACTGCAGCTCCTAATAAAGCTAGAATAACTTTTGAAATACTTAATGATTTTACCAATCTCTCCCGTTATAAGCAAGAAATTATACCTTCGCCGAAACTATATGATGATTTATCGGAATACTTTGATAACAAGATCAAAACACTTTTAGATGGAATTGATAAACCTACTGCACTAAAAAACTTTACTCCAAACTTTAATAGTTCCTCTCAACTTTACTCGCCACATCTGTCAGATCTCACTGCGATGGCATTGACTAGGTTGGACCCTATTTCTGCTGAGGCATTTAAAATTTTGTATAGATCCATGAAATCAGGGTCTCCCCTGGACCCCTTCCCGTCAAAGCAATGGTTAAAATGGGAAGATGAACTGGCAGGCCTTCTTCTACAACTTTGTAACCATTCCCTTAAAACTGAGACTCTGCCTGACTGTTGAAAAAGAGCTATAGTGAACCATCCTGAAAAACAGCTCTGTCTGACCCATCTGTTTTGGCTAATTTTAGAACTATCTCTCTTCTTCCCTTTCCAATAACATTTTTAGCATACCATGTAAGTAAAATACTGTCACAATACTTAGAGGATTGTGAATGGCTGGAGGAAGAAAATGTGTTTTTTGTCCTGGTCATGGAACCGAGACTACTCCGATTTGTGCTACTGATGAAATACGGAGGATAACAGACAACGGACAATCTGTGGTTCTGGTCCCCCTAGATTTATTAGCCACGTTTAACATGGTGAACCACCACACTCTTCTATCCTGACTCATCTCAGTGGGTGTTGGTGGTCCGATGTTAAACTGGCTAAAATCCTATCTGTTTGGTCGCTGTCAGGCAGTATCTCTTCCCCCATTTCAATCTAAATTTAGAATGACCTCAAATGGCGTCCCCCAGGGCTTCTCTCTCAGCCCTATTTTATTCAATATTTATATAAAATCCCTCATCTCCTATTAAGTCCTATAAGATGAAGTTGATTGATTATGCGGACGATACCCAGCTGATTTTGTCATTAAACAAAGATCAAGAGGACATTCATTTCAACTTTCAGGCATGTATCCTGGACATTTCTAACTGGATGAATGCAAATTCACTAAAGATGAACAAAAGCAAAAAGGAGCTCCTTTGTTGCCCGTCCAATAAAATTCTGGTATCATAATCCCCTAACTTCTGGCCACTGCCTACGGAGAACCCGCTGGGCACCTCAATGCAGTATAAAACTTAGGTGTTGTTATAAAAATGAAGGTCTTTCCGTGGAAAAGCAAGTGAACAGACTCACTGGGACCTGCTTTGCACTGATCCGGGCCCTCACGAAGCTATACCTATTGTTCGACCTCCCAGCCAGATCATTGACTTTTAGAGGTGTAATATTAAGCAGGTTGGACCATTGCAATCCCCTTTTATTAGGAGCTCCAAGCTATCTATTAATGAAGCTAGAACACATCCAGATAATTACAGCAAAGCTAACACTAAACATACCTCTACATTCTTCTGCCACAAATGCTCTGAAAGATCTTTACTGGCTGCGAATCAAACAGAGGATTATATTTAAATCACTCTGTATTGTACAAAAGGCACTACACAACAGAGGTCCAAAACCATTACGAGCCAAACTAATAAAAATATACTCCTGGCAGACACCTCCGATCGGCCACTTGCAACTATGTCCAAGATCTCAGACTAAAAAAGTCCGACAAGGAGGACGTGGTTTTAGTGCAAAAGCAGCTCAGATTTGTAATAAACTACCAGCTCCATTAAGATCTCATTCTGACCTGTATTGTCTTTGCCTACTCTGGAGGCGGCCACAAAAGCGAGCGTACCGGTTTCTAAAGCCTTACACCCGCGTTGGATTAAATGGGTGAGTTCTTTGACATCGGCTATTGTCACGTTTATCTTTGACCCATCCTTGCAGGCGCAGGAGTTTTTAAAGTACGAACAGGTTCATCCTGCACCCCAGTTTTTGCTTCCACTAGACCAATACAAATGTATCGTTTATACCGCCAGATCGGTGCAGCCAGCGGTTGGTTCCAAAATGCTTACTCAGCCGCTTGTGCTATTGTGTGCTATTGTGGCGGGCTCTATGGTTGACAGTGAGTTTAAGTCTTCCTTAGTCCACACACAGTCTCTTGGTGACTGCATGGCTCAGTTGGCTGGGCTACGGGCTTTAGTATGGGCTCTCAAATTCGCTGATCCCAATGTACCTATCCTTATAGTGTGAGATTCTTCCTATTGTATACAGTCCTTTAATGACAATCCATTCTTTTGGTCACAAAACAATTATCGGGACTCTAAAGGTAGCTCAAGCAAGCATAAAACGCTTTGGGTTTGAGTGGCAGCTCTTAAGGAAAGCTTGCCGCGCACACATGTTATACATACTCTTGGCCATCAGCGTGTGGGAGCATATGCTGTTGGTAATGCTTTTGCTGAAGAGGTAGCCAAATCTGCAGTTGCCACGTGTTCAGTAGCAGCGCTTACAAGGTCCGTGACTAAAATTGATAATGACATTCTGGCAGCTATAGCTGCTACAAGGGATGGGACGGTGTTCCCAGAAGGTTTCCCTTCTAAGTATTTTTATCATTTATCACCGGAACAAGTTCCCTTTCATCCATTCCGTCCATTGAGGATTGGCTGATTCCTAATAGGGACCGCAGGCTTCCTTTCTACGTTGCTGCTCACAAAGGCAGGGCATCCACACATGCTGGAGTTTCAGTGACGGTGTATCTTTTGCAGCAGCGTTACTGGTGGCGTGGCCTGTATAGACAGACACGTAATTATGTACTTTCTTGTGACATTAATCAACAGATTAAACCGTCCTCAGTTGCGCGTCTACCTCACATGCATCTATACATCTCAAATCAGTCATTTGGATGTATTTATCTTGATCACTGTGGTCCTTTGACATCTGACACTGCCTATAAACATATTCTGGTTGCAGTGGATTCATGCACTAGATTCCTTTGGGTTTGGCCTCAACGTAGTGCTGACGCTCGAAATGTCATTAGAGATTTGCATGTCTTTATCAGAACATTTGCTTGTGGTACCTTCCATTCTGACCAAGATCCTGCATTCGCCTAAAGCAATCTTTGACAGTTAGAGTCTTAGGTACTGGCAGGGGTTGGCTGACTTATTTGTATGGGGTTCACAATGCATTAAATAATCTCCCGAGAAGATCACTGGGTAGACGTACTCCATACAAAATGCTCTTTGGCATCCAAATGTTTGTGTCAGACCTTGATGGTCTAGACGTTGTGGCGGCTGCCGCAACATTTAAAGTAGATAACCGTTGTGCTATGTTACAGGATCTACAAAAGACTCTAGACACTCTTGCTAAAGCTGAGTTGCACTCCCTCAAAGACACAGTTGGAGATCTGGGCCGGGAGAAGATAGAGAACAAAATAGATTTTGGTCCCACCTAATGTGGTCCAGTCCCTGTTCTTCGATTACAGGGCACACAAACTGTGATTTTGCCTCCACTACCTGGATGCATGGAAATCGCAACATTTTCATTGAACATGTCAAATTGCAACATTTGGCCGATTTTGAATAGTATGCCTAAACCCGTCCCGTGGAGAGAGGTTTCTCTTACTGTGACATCTTCACCGACGACTAACGTACACCAAGAGGGGGAAGTGGAAACCTCAATTGATGTGCTGTCCTTTTGGTCATCAGCTTCAACAACTACACCGCGAAATCAAGTCTCGCCACCTATGAGGCTTACGGTGGACATTCCCACACGTGTGCTCCAATCATCTTTTAATACTGATCAACCCCCTTTGTATCGACTAGGAACTGTTGGTTATTATATGGATAGAGACAACTTTTCTTTACCTTCATCGTCCTCTTCAAATTCTACTATGGAAGAACCCACAGTCAATTTTCCATTTTCTTTTCCTGGTTTCGCAGAACTTATCTAGTTCTTCCTTCGACCTACATTTGGATGGTACTTACAATGGTATTTCTCTTCATGTGGATTGGATTTGTGACTGTCTTTTTCCTTTTGATTAATGGTCATTACTTGCCTGAACTCTCTGGTTGATGGGGTTTTGGCCCTCTAGCCTCATCTCATATAATGAAAAGGGATCAATCCCTCGTTAACATTTCTGCTGTGCCAGTAGTAGATGGCATTGTTTGGGATAAAGTTCAATACGAAATATATGGCCCGACAGAGACTATTCGGATGCCAGACATATTTCGAGTTTCATCGTTATCACACCTGGACTGCATTCTGACGATTGGGATGTTAATGCCATACATTCGTTATTTTCAGATTTGAAATATTACACTGCTTCTGAAACTGAAGATTTGTTTTTCAATTCTGCCAATTATGCTGATTTATTCTATTTTCAAAATTACGGTCAAACACAGTCCGTAATCAGTCTAATTATGCACAATGGGAACATTGCCCTGCCCCATTTCAAGGCAGTTCGCAAACACAGAAAAATAAAGTTTGTGTACTTTTCAGGCTATAATCTATCAGACCAGAGATCCTTATTATAAATTGAGTGCAAAAACACACACAAACATCATGCCAACCCATACTAAATTGGTATATTCTTTCACCTTCATAACCGATTTATCCTTAAAAGGTTATGATTATTGGAAAGACATGATTGATTTGAAATCAATATGGGGTACCAAAAATTGGCAGGTGCAGGGAACTGAATTGTTGTATCGTGCATGTTTGATACCATCACAGCTGTTGTTCCTTAATCAGACTATCCAGCAAACTACATGTTTTGGTTTGGCTACTGCAATTTTTTTTAATTCTCCTTCATTCCTGTCATTAGCTGCTTATGACAACTGGCAGCAATATACAAATTATTCTCTGGAGGACTTACACAGTATGGTCCACAATGGTACCCTTAAATCGTCCACGTTTACTTCCTTGGGATGGCTAGTATGGCCGCTCAGTACTAATGCTTGCCAGTTGCGTTTTTCAAATTCAACAGGAGGGTTTACGCTAAATAGACCTGACTCTCGCTTTCCACAAACACCTACAGTTACAACATATTCTGCGGGTAAATTGTATCAACAGTGGTTGGGACAGTCATCGTTATCATCTGGGAAACAACATCTCTCACGTTTGAATGAAGAAATTGATCTGGCAGATTTCCTTTTAGGTCCCAGGTCTCCTTGTCCGAAACACTTTTCTTATGCAGCATATAATGAAATCTGGAAACTGTCCCAAATGGAAGTGGCTTTCAGGTTGGGTAAAGTAGATCAGGACACTTTGCGTAAGGTTTTGGATGTGGTAGTCAGCAGCATTAATACTTTGTCTTCTCGTATTTACACTTTGGACTGTATTGTTTCATCTGTTATTGACATTGTGCAGAATGATGTGTCTGTTTTGTTTTATGGTGAAAATCAGTTGTGTTCTGTAATGCAATTTGGCTGGACTTTACAAACATTGAAAAATGGGAAAGTACCTTGGGAATATTTGAGCACAACTGCCCTATTTCTGCCTTTTAATTTGAATGATAAACAATAGCTAATGTCTGTGAAGGTTTCCACATCCACCTTGTTACATATTGAAAAGCTAGAACAACTACCATGTTCGATAGCAGAGACCGATTCATCGGTGTGGTTAATACATAGGGTTATTTCTTTGCCAATTTCCCTCTTTCAATTTAGTGTATGTATGACACATTATCCTATAGGGTAGTACCTTCCTGGACAAAATGTGGTCTTTACCGTTTACGTTTCGTTGTCTACGTGCAGAGAAAGAGGTTATCCTAACAGGGGAGGACTGTGATTCAACTGTAGAACACATGTTACTTTGTACACAAGTTCAGCTTCATGGCGCTTGCAATGTATCCGCCCCCAATTTGGCCTGGTTTCTGAAAGGAACCCCAGTCCCATCAATAATTCCCATACTCACATTGCTTTCTAATGGTAGTTATTTTCTCCTAAATAACCAAAATTGCTGCCAGTTATGGGCAGGGATTCCGTATATGGTAAGAGTTTCTGAAAGAGTAACTGGTTGCAGCAATGTTCTTTTTCCTCCCCCGCATGGGATGGCAGATAGCTCGCTGTGGCCTTCCATTCCCACTTTGAAAACAAACTAAGCAGACTCAAAGCACTATTGTTTCAACAAAAAGTTGCTCTCACTTCAGCTCGAGAGACCTTCAAATTGCAGGTGGCTAGAACATCTAGATTCAGTCACTACTGAATACGAATCTCCCACTGCATTTTGGGGAACTGATTCACCAAATTTTTCATGGTCTGATACCGAAGGCCTTGTGCATTTTTTTTAACTTATGGGCTCTGGCCTTGTATCATCCTTTCAGATGAGTTTTGGAGAAATATCGGCCTTTATACATTCTATTTGTACCCGCGCCTTCGGTGGTTTTCCACATATTCTCTTGTTGGCGTGTGGAGTGCTGGTGCTTCTGCTCCTGTTACGCAAAAGGTTGCCCATCCTGTGGTTCTGCACAGACCAGGAGCATGGCGCCTATACCGTGAACGAATGCAACAACTTTTTGGATGCTTGTCACTGGCAACGCTTAGTGTGAGCTATGGGCTAACCTTTTGCTTTGCTTACTTCACTTGCGTGCAACCTGTGTTCCACTGCCGACGTTGCCCTTTCTATTGGGTCTTTGACATCTGCCTCTCAACGACATCAGGTGCTGGATTATGCTCTTATGGTGGGTACATTGCTGGCCAATGACCAGGACTGTTCTAGTGACGCCTGAATGATGCGTGCGTGTTCATGCTGTGCAGGTCATGCAGGATGGCAACTTAGGTACAGATGAAGGGATTGTGGGCTGACATCAGGAACAGAAGCCTGGATGGAAGTTGAAAAGGGAAGTAAACAGTTCCACAGAGCGGGGTGACCAGATGTCCCAAATTGGGCAGAACAGACAAAGTTATTCACCATGTGTCCAGGAAAATGTAGGCAAAGTTGCCACATGTCCCAAGTTTAGAGTCCACTAAACCAAGAGGGGGGCAAGTTTTCATGCGTTCCAGTGTAGCCTTAGATATCAACCCTTATCAGAAAGCAATTTAGCCAATACAGATAATATTCTGAGTAAAAGTTGCATTTAATTCCCCTTAGTCCATGATTACCTGTATTTTCTATGTTGATAAACAATGCCAATTTAGTGATTCTGTGTCCTCCAGCCTATGCACAATTGTATTCCTACTTCTGTATTTGTGGAATGTCTCGGTTTTTGGTTTTTGTAACCCTGCAATGGTGCCAGAAGAGCACACCCTGCAACAGAAAGAATGTTCTGATCGTGAGAACAGCCCCCGAGAACCAAAGCCATTCTTCTGATGTCTCTTGCCTCTTAGGGAACACTGTCAGTGAGGACTTAGGACAAGATCCTTCTGAAAGAAGAGCCCCTTAATGTGGTGCACCAATGTCAGCCAGACATACCCCTGAAACTTCACTGCCTACTACCGGCCAAAAGACACTGACAAAGTACATCCCATCAAACATGGGGCTGAACATGAAAACAAAATTAACCCTGGCAAAAATGTTCACAACTTGATGACATGTCTCCAAAGGAGACAGACAAATAAGTGCCAATAAGTTATAGTGTACTGCCGGAAGCTGAACATGCCAGGAGAAGCAGGATTTAAAAACTGAATAAATGCATTCGGTTGGGGGCAAATGGATTGCCTCTGTCTTGTGAGAAGACATACTTCATTAAATAGACTGTGACGAGGAACTAGACTCAGTGGTAATGGTGAGGTAATACAGCCCGTGAATGGGTATACTGGGTAGTGTTAACACAGTAATATTACCGGACCACTTGAAACGAGGCCCCTATTCTGCACATAAACTAAACTATGCACAGGATTATGGGACCTCGATATATATTGGCTAAGCCTTCCTACCGCCTTAGTGCTCACGAGCCCAGGACCGACTAGCTATAGTGTCTCACTCACTCTCCTACTCACAAACGAGGAAACCAATGATTGACAACCAGAACACAACACTCCCGGATCTCTCAGGAATCGCGGTAACAAGACACACCTTTTCGCTCACACTTTCGTACTTGTCCACAATAAGATCTGACAGAGACACGAATATAGTTTAAAATATTTATTTTACTAACATGCTCTAAAATGCAGTATACGTGCCACAACCAGCAGCAAAATGCAT
Source organism: Triturus cristatus (assembly GCF_964204655.1). Taxonomy (NCBI): domain Eukaryota; kingdom Metazoa; phylum Chordata; class Amphibia; order Caudata; family Salamandridae; genus Triturus; species Triturus cristatus. The sequence goes on from NC_140586.1 coordinate 113,861,917, forward strand.
AATATCAATACAGTTAGCATTGCAGAAAGGCCATATATCATAAGGGGAGATGTCATTTTTTAAAGACAGTGGATAAAGGACTATAAGGCCTAACCACCCTCCCCTTGGTAAGCAGAAGTATTGTTATATAATAGAAGATCTCTGGGCTTTGTCAGCAGATCCCATACCTCAGGCCATAGATCGTATTTGTACATCACATGTGCGTGTTGCTCTTCTCCCTGGAAAGGTCCCTTTCCAAGTGTGTGTTCCCTAAACGTGTATCCCCATAATATCAAAGTACGAGCTTCCAGCAAAAACAGCTACCTTGGTATGTTTTATCTAAGTGTTAGGTCTGAGCAGAACATAAATAACAAGAGTCAGTGTTTATCGACCTTGCTCACAATCTTCAGACTAAACTCCAGGAACAGGCAGAGAATGAGCACAGCAGAGAGTTCTCATTTGAAAAACATAAACAGAGCTTTGTTAAAATAAAGACGTAGTGTTGTGAGCAAAAGCAGCATCATTGCTACTGGGCTCATACTAACTTAAAGATGTCGACAATGACTCTAGCAACCATGTGACAATCATGATTATTGTCCAAGCACAGTTTGCGGAGTTTCATGATTTTCCTAAGTCTACTCCCTTGCGTGATTTTCCGTGCAAACCCTAGTGAAGGCTGAAGAGAATTGTTAATTTTGTCGCGAGTTACCTTTGATACCGGTTTCCTAGCAATTTTGAAACAGGATTTATCTTAGCAATCTGTTTTTTTTTGTTGAAATTACTTAAAACAAGCATTAAGTTCTTGATTTTTGCATGAAAACCCTTAAGCAGAAAATACACAAACTAACGGGATAATCATGTTATGCTCATAATATTAGAATGTAAGAAGTTTGCAAGATAACATCGCTGCGAATTTGCAAGTTCACACACTCCTACTCTCTAGTTGTAAGGAGAGCTCAGCGGCATTAGATGTCCTTTCTCTGGCTGCAGATAGTCTTTTAAGATAATGAAGGCACATTCCATATGAAGAGAAGGTGCAAAGTTACAGGAGCAGAGAATTGGAGTATAAGGACAGGTAAAGGAATAGACGATGCAATAGAAGATACAATGTTTTGAGAAGTTTATTTGTACTTATCACAGGCCTTTTCGTTGCCTCTTCTGTTGTTTCAGATCCCATCTGCTAAATTTAAATCTGAATATGAGGGCGAGAAGCAGTACGTTGTGGTCAAAGCAGTTTCGATGACAGATCAAAGCCTTTCTGTTGAGAAAGCCATCCTGGTTTCAAGAAGCACAGGTTATATTTACATCCAGACCGATAAATCAATTTACACACCGGCTCAGACAGGTATGTTGGACAGCTGATATTGCTTCACCCTGGCGATGATTGTCTGCAAACTAGCCCCATGGTCCCAAAAATGACAATAAATGCTGCATATTTTGGAATGAAAACTTTCATTGCTTAGGAAGTTCAGGGGAAGAACAAAAAGAGTGTACAATTGGTTATGGGCTAAGGGGGTAACAATGTGAGTGACAGTAATACACGTAGAGTGAAGAGGTGTGGCGCAGCAGCCAGGGCAGCTGACTCCAGAACCTGGGGGCTCATGGTTCGATCCCTGGCACCGGCGGCAGATCAGCCCAGCACCATGTGACTCTGGGCAATAGCTCGCTTAATTTTCCCAACAGCCCCCCAGCGCCTTGACGTCCTTGGGTAATTGTTTGCGCTTTACAAATACTGGACATTTACAGTGGTTCAGAGCTCTAGTGAGGGTATGCAGACCACAGATAGGATCAGAGACTAAATGTTGCTCAGGTTATAGATAATTTTTCAGACCCATCCTTGTTCAAAGAAATTCTAATAATATTGACCTCAGTATAGCCGGAAAGTGAGTAGCAACACATTTAATATATATAACACCTTTACCGAGGTTTATCAGCAATTACAACATGGGAATGTTGCGAGCTCCATTGAAAACAATGGAGTGCTGCGGGCTTCCAATGGAGGGTAGAAACCCAGAGTTCCAACATTCCAATGTTTGTTCACAGGTGCTGCTGTGAACAAAAGGCCTCATGGAGCCCGAGAGGATTTCAATCTCCTTGGGCTCTGTGAGGCCTTTGTTTCACAAATTAGAGCATTTTTCCCTCAAGGGCTTCGGCTCAGGCCTTTAACGCTGTAGCGTACACTACGGCGGGCTCTAAGGCTATGATAAGTAATACGTTTGACAAGGTACATGCAGAATACATGCCTCTTTACAAGCAATCAAATCTCTACAGACTTGTTGTTCGGTGTTTGGTTCACACTTTAGAAATACCAGATACATAAAATGTCATTTCCTGTGATGTTATGTTGTATGCAAATTAGTTGGACCTTGCACATTCCATTTCTGCCTGGGGCTCTAAAATCCTAGAACCAACACTGATGCAACCACTAAGTTATATTGCAGCCCCACCCATGTACTAATAGGTTGGTTCGCAAAATAATGATATGAAGGGGGTTGTACAACAGCCATATAATTAATATTCTTGCGGCAGGTAATAATTTGTGTCTTCCTCTGTTTTGCTGATGACAGGGATAATGACTTTTCAAGAGACAGCAGACCAATATGCTTGTCCTTTGCATTTCAAAAGTGAAAATAAAATGTATTAATGGCCAGTTTGCTAAAAAATAAAAAAGGTTTTCACTCTTGAAAAGCTTCAGTGGTAGTTGGCAGTGGATCCCTGGACCGCTTCTTACTCACCCTAATGGTGTTATCCCAATTCGCAAAGGGAAAATTGCCCAACAGTGGCCCCTTCAAATGGGACCCCTTCCATTTTGAAATTGAGTTTCCCAAACAACTTTGGATTCAAAAACTTATCAATGGTTTGCAACCTGAATTATGGTGGCAGACCATTGATACCCAGGGTTCTAAATTGAAATTTGGAAAGCGCAACCTAAACACACCCCTTCCAAAGTGTGATTTGGTATCCATTTCTCAACCCATTTAATGATTCTCAAAAACGTTTCCAAGCTGCTAAATGCGTTTCTTACATTAGAAAATGGGTTTTAGCATTCCGAAACACTATGATTACTGAATTGGAGGGTTTGTGAATGCGAAAAGCCTTTGTGCATCCAAACCATTGTGCTGTCTAAGTGAAGCCCAATGAAAATACTAGGAATGTGCACAAATCCTAAATGCAGTTGAAGTCCAGAGTACCCAAAGCGTCACTGAAACTTGGGTCAACAGCATTGGTGGCTGCCAATGAGACATGTGTATTGAACTGAGTAAGGAGAAGCAATGTTCTTACAGTGCCTACATGTTCTAAAGTTGACAGGCACAATTATATTAAAATTCACCCCTCAGAGATGTGTATTTGGGACTGTGGAAGCATGCTGATGTACTGCACAGAGGAATTGTGCAGTACATTAAACTGATCTATCAGATGGTCTCTTGATGTGAACAGACTTCTTCTGAAGGATACATTAATCCCCTACACTCCACCAGAGGGTTTTGGTGTCCATCTGTTCAACTGTTTCAATCAGGGGCCTACCAGGTGATCCACTGATGAGCCTGGATTGCAGTCATAGAGTGGTGGGAAGTGGATTACAAAGAGAGGTAAAACATGATATAGTAGCAAGAGTTAATTTCTATGAAGAGAAAGATGAAATAATGATGCCCACAAGATCTGCGTTGGGGGTCACAGAGTGCAGAGACATCAGGATTTTGTAGCATTCACCCAAAGCAGAAGACAAGGCTTAATGTCAGTGACAACCTTCCTTGGGAATCGTGAGCTGACTTAACAGTGGGGACACTTCATTCATCTGTTCTCTACATGGGACTAAATATGGCTCACAATCAAGATGATCCAAGATACGTGAATCGGCCATCAGGAGACTGGTGACCTACACGTGAGGGGGTATGCTATAGGAATAAAGGGTGATCTGCATTGATATGCATCCCTTAAAGCCATTGCACAAGCAAAGGTGCTATCAGTTCAACAAGTGAATTGACCAGTGCAAGATGAAAAAAATAACACAATCTCTGGCCCAGAAGGGGTATGTGATTATCCCGCCAGATGGTCACTGTTAGTTTCCTTTTCTCTGAGAAAACATATGCTTATTCTGGTAGGGGGTGATGAGTTGAGTAGGGGAAATATGTTAGATCTTATAAACACAAAGATCTATACCTCTCTTATGCAGGGGATGAGCATTACGTTTATTTTTACTTATTTGCTTTTTTTCTATTGTTAGTTTTGGGGAAGGTCGGATGAGAAATCTGGGGGGGGGGGGTCACACTCCAAGGGAAATCCAACACATTAATTTAGAACGCACGGTAGGCGGTTGGTTCAGGGAAGATGACTCTTCCCTGCAGAGATCACTTCTGAGCCCATTTATGAAGATTTATAAACATGATGACAGTTGTGAGCTTTAGGGGCTGATTCCGATCCTGTATTTTTTTTTCCCACCCGACTAGTATCAGTAAATTTTTCCATACAAATCGTACAAGTCCCGTCCGACCCGCGAAGTACGATTCGTATGGGAAAAATACAACTTTTCCCGATCCGATTTGTACAAATCGGATCGGGAAAAGTTGTACGAGAAGGACCCGGACACTTTTCCATACAAATTGTAAAAATGCAGTCCGACCGTACTAGTACGATCCGGACCGGCTTTCCGATTTACGATTTGTATGGAAAACGTCCCGTACACGGGGAATGCCATTACCCGCTACGAAGGGAACTTTGTACGACTTGTATCCCGGGAAAAGTTGTTCCCGGGGTGCGAGTCGTACAGGGGTACGAGTCGTACAGGCATACACCCCGTGCGTTGTGTATGTACGGTGCGTACCCCAACATCGCATATGTACGGTGCATACCCCCAACATCACGTATGTACGGTGCGTACCCCCAACATCGCGTATATACGGTGCGCACCCCCAACATCACGTACCCCCAACATCGCGTACCCCAACATCGCATATGTACGGTGCGTACATACGCGATGTTGGGGTATGCGATGTTGGGGGTACGCACCGTACATATGCGATGTTGGGGTACGCGATGTTGGGGGTACACACAGTACATACGCGATGTTGGGGTACGCACCGTACATACACAACACACGTGGGTGTATGCCTGTATGCCTGTACGACTTGTACCCCTGGGGACTCTGCTTTTACAGCAGTTTTTGGCTCCTGTAAGAAAAGAGCCGTACGGAGTGCCGTAGGGACGAATCGTACTTGCTGGGCTGGAAACCGCAGCTTAAATACATACAGACGTCGCGTGCAAGCTGTTCCGGATCAGAATCGTTGATATTTTTTAGCTGTATGGTCTTTTGTACGATTTGTATGGAAAGAGGCTTTCTGTACGAATCGTACTTCCTAGGTTGTAAGAAAAGTTTACCGGGTACGAGTTGTACGGGAAAAACGCTCCATACAATGATTTGTAAAGCCTTTTTCCAGGATTGGAATCGGCCCCTTAATGTTAAAGGGCTCAATATCCTAGCCAAGGGGATAGAGGTGCTTAATCGTATAAAATAATATGAGGGAGACGTAAACTTAATCTAGGAGACTCATTTAGTTCATAATGACTGAGCTAGCCTATGATCTCTTTGCTTCCCATTACAGAATGTTTCCTAGGACCACATAAATTGCATGGCGGGTTAAATTATGTACAAGACATATTCAAGAATGTAAAGATGCTAGGAACTGAGTTCCAATTTTTTGATTGTGAATATTTTCAACCAAATTGTTATATCTCCCTAAGTGAACCGAAATCCTTTATGAAAAATAGCTATCTCCAATTTTTTAAGGGTAGAAGAAGGCAAGGTTGTTATTGGAGGAAAGCTACAATCATAGTTATGGGTGGGTCGAAAGATCATACAATTTGGGGGCATATCAACAAGGGCGTTATCTCTGCTTTTTTGGCTTTAAAAGCCAAAAAAGCAAAGATAAAACTAGCACCCTATCAACAACAGGGTGCTAACATGCAAATTTGCATGTTAGCACCCTTTTACTCTACGCTTCACCTTGCATCTCTAATGAGATGCAAAGGGGGCGTTCCAGAGTAAAATAATAGGAGAAATGTCGCTAAGCGACATTTCTCCTATTATCAAGAATATCGCTAACCCTGTTAGAGACAAAAAAAGCAATGCTAACCGCAGTTAACGCTGCTTTTTTACGTCTGGTATTTTTCTGACTTAGCCATGATATCCTATGAAAGGAGGATATCATGGCTAAGTTTGTCTGTCCCTATCAACAAGCTAACGTGAGATTAACGCTGGGTTTCCAGCGATAATCTCACGTTAGCCACTTAGCGTGAGGATTTTTATCGCTATTGAGATAAGCGTTGCTAATAGCACGCTATCTCAGCGATAAAAATCAACGCTAGCCGGCGATAATTATCCTAGCGCTAAGTGCGCTCAGCGATAATTATCGCCGGTTATTGTTGATATGCCCCATAGAGATTAGGCTGGAGATCCTCAGTGGGCCTTGTAGGCCTACAGAGGGAACTTCATGTGTGACGGACTCCACATTTTACTTGATTCAACGCCTACCATTGCTTGACTAGATCACATTTGTTGTGGACAGTAGGTTGCTGCAATGATCTCAGACTCCACCATGGGCCACTCAGCCATCTCTGATCATGCAATCACTATTGATTACTGTAACGCTTACCAAGTCAAGCTTGAAAGGGGCTAAAGGGCACCTGAAGATGTTTCACCCCTTGATAGCATTCGCATACAAGAGGTCTAGGAAGCCTTTTCAAACTTTATGGTCAAGAACAATAGGGAGGATATATTGGTAAGATGTAATGAGACACACTATAAATGGGGCTGAGAGGCATTTCTATATAAGCTGCTTTCTGTCTCAACAGGGAAAGGGATGTGGCTAAAGAAATCCTAATACTGTCATACGTAGACACATGCCATTCCTTACACAAATTGCTAAATGAGCTGGAAGACCTTCGCAAAATCTTATGCTTTAAAGTGAATTTTTGAAATGTAAAGCAGTGGACAGACCAGAAGTCCATGCATTGAATTCCCTTCCCGATACAATGGGCCACTAAAGTGATATCTGTTTTGGCGGATACAGAAAGAGATTTACAACAATGACACATGCATCACTTTTATTCCTGACTGGGACAGATTGCAACCATAAAAATTACAGTGCTTCCTAGATTCATCTACCTTTCCAGACAATTTTACTCACATGAACCACTTCAACTATAAAACAATGCCAGGCGGCCATCAATAACTTTGTGTTGCTGGGGCGTGAAAACTAAGACTAGCTGCCAAATATCTCTATTTGCCAGTTTCACATGGCAGTCACACATCTGTTAGGGTACTTTCAAGTTGCATAAATGATATTCCTGGAGAGTGGGGAAAAGTAGAGACTGATAATCAATGGTGCTTTATAGATCATATCATTGCTTGAATGTCTTTGTGAATGGTGCCATGGGTTGACAGGATGGAAAATAGCCTTTGTAACGCAGCTTTTACCAAGCAACAACAGAACGCTGGCAGTGCTTCTGTTTGAATGTGTCTTCTTGCCAAACAAATTGACGCTAATGCTAATTTTGCACAAAAATATAGCATAAAATGACGGATTTGAGATTACATGTAATTACAAGTAATTTTTCAGACTTACACAAGAGCAAATGATGCGCATTTGGTCCATGTGTATGGATTTCCATTCATTAAAGGTGGTACTCTCAAAAGGAGTGATAACATCTAAAATGGCTGGAAATTACTCAGCTCACCATTAGCACAGATTTGTGCTGAAAAGCAGTCTGTCATGATAATGTAAATAATTGTGTGTTACGAGTACAACTCTTATTTCTCTGTATATCTCTCTTTCAGTACTTTACAGGATATTCACCACTGATCATAATATGGATCCACACTCAAAACCTGTTTTGGTTGAACTGCAGGTAACATTCACTAGGCTTTACTTAGTGTTTGGATAGTACGTGTTGGCTGTCTTTTGAAAAATAAATGTCACCTATGTAGAATATAAATTCCTATTGTGCAGTAAAGAGAGGTGGAGAAATATGGATATGCTTCTGGGCAAAAGAAAATGTTAACATTTTCTGATTATTTTCATGCTTACCATTTTCCTTAAAGTAAAATAATAAGATGCACGTGTATGGCAGGCCAGTGAATCATTTACCATCTAATCCAACTTTACTACAAATAATTTCAAACCTGAGTTTGTATTGTTACAGAAAAGATTTCATTACATTGAATGCCAATGTTTTGTTTACTTGTGTTAGCTCAGCAAGGTGAGATGTTTTGTTCTTTGTTGTATTTTAAAATTATTCTTTTGCACATCACATATTCTTCAGTGAAAAGGAAATCAGACTCAGACACTTATTTTCAAGGTTAATTCACCATACAGTTGTAGGGAAACAATAGGACACACCTGGACCCTGCACTCCCAAGAGGAGGCAAATGCACTATTGCACCTTTAAACAACACATAGTTAAACAGCACTCCCAAAAGACGAGCCGATATAACAGAACCCAGCACTCTCTTAAGGCGAGGCAAGAAGACAAATTCAGGTGCATTTAAAGTGACACACACATGTTTATTAATTCAATATTTTAGAAAGGAAGGTAAAATATATATATCAGTTAATGCAGACTCCCAAATATCAAATAACTCAAGTTCAAAACCAGAATGAAATGCAGCATATATACATGTAGCAAAGAGCAAAGAAACTTAGAAATTATGTACATAAAGTAAGGAACACCTCACCGATCAATCATGCAACATCCTTGCCAACTCAAGCTGGAGAAGCCCTTCGACAGCCCAGGAAGGAGTTCGATCAGGACCCAAGTTCCGTCACTTCCACAGCAATACATCTATTCTGTGGTGAGCTTCTAGCTGCACCCCGAATGTCCCCAGCTTTAATATCTTTACTCAACGTGAGGTGAAGAGTCTAGAAACCACGCCCAATTCTATTGTAAAAAACCGAGCTGGCTGTACTGGTCTGTGTCAAGGTCAAGACGGAGGCTGGCCAGGCTCCCGTATTTGGACTCCGAGACAGAGCCGTACATTTCCTGAAAGGTCCCAAGCACGCATCCCACACAACATGTTCCAGCTCACTCTGATCGGTGAGGAGCGAAAAACAAGTGAAGAGCATAAACATGCCCTCCCCACTTTGCAACTACGTGCGAGCACAGAAAATGTCTGTTGCACAAGATTGAATCACCACAAAAAATTTAGTCAATTATGCCAAATGGGACCAATGGTCAATATATCACTCAATGTCAGTCAGTTGCTTTTTAAATTAAATTAAATTCTTTCCTCCTTCCTGAGGGACCGCACTCAGGCGGTCCGGCTCGGAGATTTTACAACCATCCCACTCCCCGTCACGTGTGGTGTCCCCCAGGGTTCTTCCTTGTCCCCCTACTATTCAATCTCTACATCTTCCCCCTCATTTTCGCTCTTCAACAGCTGGAGGTCACCGTGTTTAACTACGCGGATGACCTCCAGCTCATCTTTGATCTATCTTCTTCTCCCCTCTCTGTTTTCAGCTTCCAGTACACCATGATATTCATCAGGGACTGGATGAACCATAACCATCTCAAGTTGAATCCGGACAAAACCGAGTTGGTTCTTACCGGAGGTTCTTCCAGTCCCTGGAATTCTCTTTTCTGGCCCCCTACCCTCGGCCCTGCCCCCACTCCTTCTACCACGGTCAAAACTTTGGGGGTTAAAATGAATAATCAGCTCACCCTCCACTCTCAAATCAGCTCCGTAGTCTCCTCCTGCTTCCTCACTCTCCGAACTATCCGCACTGTCGCCCGCTTCTTCTCCCCCCAGACACTCAAAATGATCATGGCCGCTCTAGTCATATCACGACTGGACTACGCCAACGCCCTCTACAACGGCATACCAGCATACAGCCTAAGGAGGCTACAGGTAGTCCAAAACCAAGCCGCCCGACTGGTTTTTGGTCTCCCACGCTACCACCACTCCACACCCCTCCTCAGGGAGCTTCATTGGCTCCCGATAAAGGAACGTTCTCTGTTCAAAACCGCCTGCATGGTTTTCCAGGCTCGTCAAGGCACCGCACCTGCTTTCATCTCCTCACTAATAACAGAATACGTTCCCTCTAGACAACTTCGTTCCTCTTCCAAGTCCCTTCTCCAAATCCCACGCTTCAGACGCAAAAAGTGGGGTGGGTCCAACTTTTCCACCCTGGCCCCCACGTTCTGGAACTCCCTTCCAAACCACCTACGTGCGTCTACCCACTATCTATCCTTCCGTAAGGATCTAAAAACGTTTCTTTTTAATCAGGCATTCCCTGTGTAAACCCCCTCTCCGGCCCAATCCCGGGCTCCCTTCTGTCTCTGTAGCCTATCCCTTCCACTAGCGCCAAGAAACCGTTCGGTGCACGCTGCGCTTTATAAATGCTTTTTTTAAATTTAAATTAAGTACAACAGTGCAGCCTCCACTGCCCTTTGCCTATGCATTTGCAAAATAACACTGATAATTCTGGCACGAGCATTATGCCTAAACTTTAAAATTGCTCCAGACAATAGTCTCAGAACTGGTGTAGCCTTCTGTATTTGACTGCCCAATTGCAAATTCTAAGGTAATCGAATTCCCAAATAGTCAAACTTCTTTACAATATCCAGGTGTATACCTTCAACTGAAGGCTTTCGCTTAAAAAAGGGGGAGGGCCTCATATCATACACTTTGTTTTGCAACCATTAATGGTTGACAACTTTTTTTTTCTTCGAAGTTTTATATAGCGCAAACTTGACCCAAAATCGGGTTTCCGAGAGCTTTACATGTGCACCAGTTGCATTACATGAGGACACATTCATTTTTGTTAGGCATGGGGAGATTAGGCGATTTGCCCAGAATCACTGGATGTTGAGCGTCGTTGCCGAGACTCAAACCCCGTTCCGCAGATTTGAATGTCCACCACCCTAACCGTTAGGCTACATACTCTGCCCTGACTTCTTGTCACAGTACTCCACTAAGTGTGTTAGTAACCTTTGGGCTGCATTTTCTGTTTATGCCATCAATATTGTGTCATCCGCGTAGAATAATATTGGCCCCCACTCCTGGCTAGAAGTGTAATATCGATGGGATCTTCCAACAAATAGTCAACTGCATCATTTAAAAAAGGCTAGATAGCAAGGGATCCAGCATGCACCCTTGCTGGACACCCTTTTCAACCAGAAAGGATACAGAACACTCCCCGTCCGGCCCATGCCATACTTTGGCTGTGTTACTAGTGTGTAGTACCTGTATGGCCATTGCTAGAGAGGGGTCAACACTTAGTTCTACCAGGGATCTCCACAGCTTCTCTCTGTCGATTAAATCAAAAGCTGCTTTCAAGTCCACAAATATTAGGTACAGCAATGAATTCCTCACCACTGTAAAGTTATAGGAGGTCATATATAACCAGAGAATATCTACAGCTTTTCTCTGTTGACTAAATCAAAAGCTGCTTTTAAGTTCACAAGTATTAGGTACAGCAATGACTTCCTATCCACCATAAACTTATAGGAGATCATATATAACCAGAGAGCCTGGTCAATGATACCAATGAAGGCCCAAAACCAGCTTGCACTTCAGTCATTATGTTGTGGGCATCGACCCACCACTGGAGGCGGTTATGCAGGACTCCCCCCAAAATTTTCCTTCATGATCCAGAAGGAAGATTGGACTAAAATTGGATGGGTTGGATCAATTGTCTTTCTTATGGATCGGCTAAATAATAGCTGTGCACCATGAAGGGGGTACAGCATTACCAGCAAATGCCAAATGAACCACTCTAGTAGGAATGCTGGCCCATCATGATATATGTTAATAGGCAACATATTGGGGCCTGTAGCTTTATGTTTCTTTGCATCAGTCAGGGCTCTCACCACCTCTGGCACTAAGATGTCAATTACACTGGGCCCAGAGCAGATGTTCTCGCAGGCTAACAGGGGCATTGTGGGGTTGGCACTGCATAAATTAGTAAAGTGGCCAATCCAAACAAATGGCCCAATATGAGTTTCTATAATGTTCAATGACCCTCCTCTCCACCCGTAATACCAATTTCCAGAATTTTTGAATTTCTTTTCCTATTCAGCCTTCTTCAATTCCCCCCAGAGTGTCAATTGGTGCAACAATTCTTGGTTCTCAAAAGGCATGTATAATCAGCTCTACACTCTCTGGCGGTAGCCAGTAGGTAGTTGTAGTTAGAATCTTGTTTCCATAGGAAAAGCGTTTGACGAATCTTCACGAAATTGTTCACTCAAGTCAGCTCCTGTGTTGAACATTTCGGGGTGATTCATCAAGTGGGAGCCGAGAAAAAAGAGGGGTCCCAAAACGTGTTTTCTCAATGTTAATTTCCATAGGAAACTTTAGACACGGCTACAGCCTGAACTGCCAAACGGAATTACACCAAATTTGGCAGAGAGATAGCTCTTGGTCCAGAAAGCACGCTTTTTTTAAAGGATGTAAATCTGTAAGTAGTTTTTTAGATCTTTAAAGATTTACAGATATTGATATTTGAGAATTGTGAGATCTGTTTGGCTGAGCCCTCCTGAGCACGAGCTTGCCTCTGATTGGCTGCCAACACTTCAAACCAGGAAGTGTTGACAGCCATCTTGCAAATCGGTACCGAGGGAGAAGGAAAAAGGTGGGAGAGACATTAAAAAAGAAGAAACGGGGGCAGGGTAAAACACCATGACCCCCTAGGCCTGGTCAGGGGGTCCCACAGAGACATCCAGGGCCAAAAAAAGCATTTTTTTTAAATTGTCGGCCAGATTTGCGCACCTGGCGCTACTCCAGCTCAAAATAAATAAAAAAAGCCCCCCAGGTGGGTCAGGTCCCGGGGCATTCATGATGTATGTAGCGGGCCTCTGCGGGGGGCCCCCGCTGCCCAGGGCACTGCCACCTCCCCGGGGCTACATTATTTATGTGTGTGGGGCCTCACGGGCCCCCCCAAGCCCCGGGAACCGCCCCTTCCCTGGGGCTTTCATTGAAAAATGCATTAGAGGCTCCTGACCCCCATGCTGCCTCAGGAACCGCCACCTCCCCGGGGTATTAGTAATCATGTGTAGGGGCTTTGCGAGCCCCCCAAACCCCCCAAGCCCCGGGGACTGTCACCTCCCTGGGGCACACTTTATGTAAATGTGCTTATCCGTTGCGGACCCCTGGCCAGAGGTACCACCACCTCCCTGGGGTTATGTATGTGTTGGGAGGGGGCCAGCTCCTGCAATGTCCCAGGGTGCCCACCCCCGGGGCATTGCCATTTGCAATGACAGGGCGAGAGCCATGTGGCTCCCGCCCGGTCATTGCAAACTCTGCTTTGCTTCTTGGAAGCGAGAGCAGGAAACCTGCTCTCACTTCCATGAAGCAAAGCAGAATTGCTTTTGGACAACATGAGTTGCATGTCAGCAGCTCCCCTTGTTCAAAAGCAATGCCGGCTCCCGCAGGATGTGGGGAGCCGGCTGGGACCGTGGGGGCATTGGGGCACCCCCTGCGGTCCCAGCGTAAGGGCTGTCCCCAGGGAATGGGGTCCCCGGGGCCAGAAGTGGCCCTGGGGAGGGGGGACACATGGCCCCCCTCTAAAAAAAAATGTTTTAAGTAAAGGCTGGCCAGGCCCCAGGGGATGGGAGCTTGGGGCCAGAAGTGGCCCAGGGAAGGGGGGCCATGCGGCCCCCCTCCTAAATGTTAAAAATAAAAAAAAGAGACCAGCAACTCCCCTGAGGCCCTGCCCCCTCCCTGCATGACTCTGCAAAAACGCCTCCTGGTGGGCTCTGCGTTGGGGGATTAATTCCCGTTGCTAGTGAGGGTCCCTGGGGCCAACTAGGCCACCAGGAACCTCCAGTAAGCCCCACACAGTGGGATTGCTGAGAGGTGGTAGGAGGCCACACCTCTTTTTACACCACTCTGCAAACACTCCTCTTGGCGCACTGCTGGTGGAGTGAGGAAGTCCCCTTGTGTCCTGAGGACCTCAGGACTGAAGTGGACTTCATCCCCAAAGCAGCAGTGTGCCAGGAGGTGCGTTTGCAGAGTGGTGTAAAAAGGAGGTGTGGCCTCGTACCACTCTCAGAAATCCAGCTGTGTGGGGCTTACTGAAGGTACTTGGTGGGCTAGTTGGCCCCCAGGGACCATAAGTATTCAAGGGGACATAATCCCCCAACTTAGTAGGCGCCAAGAGGCACGTTTGCCTAGTGGTGAAGAAAGGGGGCAGGCCAGTAAAAAACTTTTGAAATTCACAAAAAAAAAACATAGGTTTCAGGGACGTTAGAGTTAGAAATTAGCATTTAAAAATGCTTGGAAATTCACAGAAAAAAACACAGGTTTCAGGGACGTTAGAGTTAGTTGGACATTTTGCTCGTACAAAACCAGAGAAATTCGCCCGTTATAGATAGTTGAGCTAACTATAGTTCGCGCCCCCGCAATGCACTGCTGATGACGTCACATATTACATCATTTATGACATGGTCTGTGACATCACTGATGACATCACTGATGACATCTCAAATGCCATCACTGATGACATCATCCACGTGATAATCTGATGCACCTCCTTACACCCTAATGTAACCTTTGATACACCCACTCTAAAATACAGACTACCATTTTGGAAACCATAGACACACCAATACCAGTTACTACATACCCAATCACTGATTCCTAGGTCTACACACACATCCACTCTTGCCAATAGGTTTGAACCCCCGATAGGCCTAGACAATATCGATTGATAAGTTTTAGCTCAGGATGGGTTGATGAACCCAAGGTCTGTAGGCTCAGTAGCCAGTGTGCCAATCTCATCTCCTCAGGTGGCCCCTACTTCCATCACTCCCTCTATTATGAAGATAATGACATGGAATATTGCGGGACTGAGGGCCAAAATAGACGATGCGATGTGGCTGAGGACATTTTGGTGTTTCCATATAGTTGCATTGCAGGAAACCTGGGACACAGGTGAATCCTTTTTATGGCTAGATTCTCTTCATTATTTTAAAGTTGCATCCCCCTCCCCAGTGGGGCGAGCTAAGGGAGGCCTCCTCGTTCTGGTTTCGCTCAAAATCCTTTATACCACTAGGGTGGTGGAATGCCACCCATCCCACTTGTTAGCAGTAGAGATGACTAAGGGTGGGCGTAGTTCGCGAAGTAGCACTTCGCGAAGCTACGCAAAGTGAAGTTCGCACTACGCGAGCTACGCGTAGCACTTCGCGAACTGCGAAGTAACATGTTCGCACTGTGCAAGATGTTGTTTTCAATGATTGCACAGTGCGGACAAGCAACCGGCACTGTGCAATCATTGAAAATGGCATCTTGCACAGTGCGAGCTGTAGTTTTCTGCTGCTCGAGTAGATTTTTACTCGAGCTGCAGCTTTCTCAACGCGAACTGGTAGTTTCTCATCGCGAGCGGTCGCGAGCATACGCGACCCCTCGCAATGAGAAACCTGACCTTCTCGCGTTGGGAATCTCGCCGGGAGGTTTATTTTCCATGCTCGCGATCGCGAACAAGGAAAAAGTCTCGCCAGGATGTCATTTTGCTTGCTCGCGGTCGCCAACTTGACGTTGAGGACCGCGAGCAAGCAAAAAATGACCGCAGCACTACGCAACACTACGCTACGCGTGTTCGCACTGTGCTACGTGCAGTTCGCGTAGTGCGAAGTAGCGCGAACTTCGCAAACTACGCGAGCGTAGCGTAGTGCTTCGCCCAGGCCTAGAGATGACGTTCACAAATCATCCCCCTTTGTTGGAAGTGAATTTTCTTAACTCTTTCTGCAGATCCAACACCGAACATATTCCCACACTGGAGTGGTTTCTCGAACATTATGGGGAGAGGAGATGCTCTTAATATGAGGTTATAGTTCTAGGTGATTTTAATACACATCTTTGTCAGCTGGACTGCTCTCTCGTAAAAGGCCATTTGAATGCAATATCATCGGTCTCACACTTTGAGCACAGGGAACTAGGTCTCTGTCCAGAAGGGCTACTTGCAGCTAATACCTTGCAGTGTATAGAACAGACAGAAGTAGCTGATTCTGTTCACTCTTACTCAGGCAGGGGTTGCTATACCGCCAACAATGTCATTATGCGTTCGGCTTCCTTGGTGCCTGCAGTTCACAAACTGAGAACCTGTTGGAGCAGTTGAGTGACCATAATCCTTTAACGCTGGATCTGGCGTGGATTTCATATTTACCCAGGGAGGAGGGCAGGAAAATACTGAATAGTGCAATTAGCACAAGAGATCAAGCGTGCAGACTAAAGTGGGAGTAGGTGATACCAGGGGCCTTTTTAGACAACCTGTACACAGAAAGTACAGTTGACATTGCACTATGTCTTGACAGTGGAACACAGGACAGATCTGTATTAGATGCCTTTAATAAATTAACTAGGCAGATTGCTGATAACCTATCTGTTCACAGTAGGACAAACTGTATGAAGAGGAGACAGTGGTTTGACAACGATTGCTCCAAAACACATGGGAACCTAATTATAGCACTTAAGCAGAAACCCAGGGTTGAGGAAACGGTCAGGGTTTGCAGGAGAGTATATAAACTTGCCACTCAGCAGAAGAAAAAGTTCATCAGGGGCGGGCGTGGGAGCCCCTTTATCAGGCCAGTGTGCTGGCCAACAGTTCTAAGTTTTGGGAAGTGGTAAACAGTCCTTCCCTTTCAGATTCAGCAAACACCAGAGTGGATTGCACCATAGCCGCCGAGAGATGGGCTCAACATTTTGAATGGACCTACAGTGGGGATGACCTGGGTGAGCCTGATACCCTGTCGGAACCTTGATTAGAAACTTTACCATTAACTTTTAATGTAAAAGAGGTGCACAAAGCAATTGTGGTCACAGCCAGGGGAAAACTGCTGGACACAGATGGGGAGCCTTCGGATCTTTACAAAGCTGATCTTCTGACCAGGGCCACAAGTTTTTAATGTGGACTGTATGTGTGGCTTGCCCTCTTACTGATCCACGACAATTATTTTACCTATTTTTAAAAAAGTGCGAAGGATGACCCAGCATGTTACTGTCTAAATTCTCTCATGGACTCAGCCACAAAAAATCATGGGTAAGTTAGTCCTGGATCGTTTAACCTCCTGGTTAGATAATTTTTATGTTATTTCAGATTTGCAGTAGGGCTTCAGGCAAGGCAGAGGGACTCTGGGTCCATGCATTAACCTACACATGGTCACGAGGCAATATACCAAAGAAAAAAGGGGTTGCCTGCACATGGCTTTTATGGTCTTAACCTCGCCATTCAACCGCATCAACATATCCAAGCTCTGGCCCACCCTACTGGGTATGGGTGTGAACTCAGGGCTGGTGGCTTGTTTACACAGCTCTCATTTTAACCTCACAGCCTTGGTGATTTACGACAAGAATGGTTGTGTATCGGTTTCCTGGGAGGTGAAGAGAGGGGTTAGGTAGAGGTGTATGTTGGGCCCCCTGCTGTTTACCCTCTATATTAACAAGCTAGGGTTTGCACTGTCAGCAGCCTGCAGAGACATTCCCAGGGCCGGTACAAAACTTATTTCTGCCTTATTATATGCAGATGGCACGGTGTTGCTTGCCGGGACTGCTGTGGTCTCCAAAGTCTTTTAAATTCTTTTATTGATTTTATGGATTCATTAGACCTTTCTATCAATTTATCAAAATTCCCAACTATGATGATTGGTAGTAAGAAGCCCATTAGCCGCAAGTTCTTCTGCAGGGCAGACAGAACTCACCAACGTTTGCACATTCCCTTATTTGAGGATGTTGTTTGACGAAAGAGAGTCATGGGTGGCTTAAAGGGCACTGAAAAGGAACATCAAGGGCAGTGGGTGCCACTATGGACTTTGCTAAGAGATTAGGGGCTAAACCTTTTACCCGCTCTAATAAATGTCTATGGAGAAAAATGTATCCCAATGGCTACCTACTGTTGCGATGTGTGGGGATACAAAGAGGTAAGTAAACGGCAGGTGGCCAAGAACAAATTCTTCTGTAGATGTCTTGCTGTTCCCACCTGCACCCCCTCATTTATGAAGCACGAAGAGCTTGGTCTGGGTTATATTTCTGACCATATTGCAGTTGCACCCTAATACGCTGTCTGAGAATTTGGTCAAGTCCCATTCCTACTTTAAACCAAAATGTTTTAGAGGATTGTATTGCACTTGAGGGGGCTTTGAGAATCCCCTGGCTAGGCTATGTCGTGAGGGAGTTGAGGAGCATAAGCTGCCCTGAGCTGTTCACGAACCCAGGACCATTACACCACAGTGATATGAGGGACATCAAAAACATGTTTTTGGCTAGGCGCATGGGGAAAAGGGAAGGCATGGAACTTGCCAAGCCAACAGTGAGACAATGAATAATGTTGAGCACAAGTCCAACAGGGCCGCCTTATTTGTTGTTTATTAAGAATGTCCACCACCGTTTCCTGCTGACCAGATTCAGATTTAATTTTATACACTGGGTTTTAGCGGTTCCTCAAGGATTCACAATGTCAGGTGCTTTAAAGCCCCGTCCTTGTGATGTTTCAGAGCAGGACACCATGCATTTTATATTTTTCTGCAAGTTTATAGTATTTTATGGAAAAAAATGTATCCTTTCTTTGTTAAGGACTTGTAATTTTGGACAAGTGAGGCCCGCCCTGGTGTATCTACAAATGCTGTCTTCCCCCATGGTCTGCTTTGGAGTTGCAAGCTTTTTTTCAGGAGCTCTAAGACTTAGGAAGAAGTTGTTTAACCCCTTCAGTGCCCATGACGAGCTGGACTCGTCATGGGCCGCGGTTGCGCTGTGCCCATGACGAGTCCAGCTCGTCATAGACCCCGCCCGCTAATGCAACGGCCGGCACAGGGCGGGGAAAGGGGCGGGCACTGAAGGGGTTAAGGAATAGAGAGCTTCAATTTGATTCTGTGTCTAGTTATGTTTCATGCATTATTAATTGTGGTATGTATCACAGACAGCTCCCGACGACATTAGTTTTGTGCTTTCACTGTTACATTTGCACTTTACATGTCCAATTTGTATACTTCTGATTCTGTGTTCTTGTTCTAATATCTTGCTTTAACTTACTCCTTTTACAGAAGGTTTTATTTGGTTTTTATTCTTATCAAATTGGGAATGAATATACATAATTGATCTGGCTTTAAATATCCATGTATTTAATCTGATTTTAGATATATATGTTTAATTTAATGTGCTTTTATGGTCTACAGAGGTCGAATAAAGAACTATTGACCTTCTATTCCCACTCCTGTCTGTGCAACAGTAAGGAATGCATAGGACTCAGTAGGGAACAAATTTACTATTTCCACTCCAGTCTGTGCAACTGTAGGTAAAGCGTTCGACTCAGGAGGGGTAAAATTTACTATTCCCACTCCAGTTCGTTCAACAGTAGAGAGAGAGAGTAGTTCACTTGGTACATAACATATTTGAACAACTCTATTAAATAAAAAAAATATAAATATATATATTTTTAATTATATATCTAAATTTTAACTAAAATTAATTATGAAAATTGTGGATGATTATTATCAATGAAAACAAATAATAATCATTTTATTAAAATGCCACTTTACATTCTCACAATCATAAAAGCCCACAATTAAAATGTAATTGTAATTTAAAAGCATAGCACAATTAATATATTACATAATAAATAACACAGATAGTAAATGAATAAATAAGTTTACATTTATTATTAAATAAATAACTTCCCACCCTAGACCTCAACAAACTAAACAACACGTAAATAAAATATAACTTAACAAATATGATAATTTCATGATTAGCATATTTATCAATTAAATAATTAATAACAAAATAATGAATATATATACCTTATTTCTTAATTAACTTCCCACCCTAAATAACATAAAATCCCCACACCCCCACCAAAAATAGAAATTAAAAATGAAATCAATTACACAATTCACATAATTCTCAATTAAATAATTAAAAATAATTATTGCTAAATTATAATTAATTTACCTGCCACTCTTTACCCCTACAAACCACAAAACCCACACCTAAAATATAACTTAAAAAATAAAATAGATTTGAAAAACAACTAAACATTTACAAACTATTTAAAAAACTTTACCTATACTTGTACAAAAATTTATAACATATACAATTAAACATAAACTAAAAGAGAAAGATAATTTTAAAAACAATATTCTTTACAACATTATTTTTGTAAACGATATTAACAACATACATATTTTATTTTTGTAAACAATATTTACAGCATAGATATTCTTTACATTGGTATTACTCATCGTAGAAAATTGATATTCTTGTCAATAATATTCCTACATCATGATATTTGTGTATCACAATATTAAAAATTCGATAGTTGTGTGCCTCAAATATTGTTACTTGTTATCTTGACTGACACCCAACAAAAGGGAAGAAAGTAACTCTGGTTGTATCCGTTTGTTTGTGTGTGTCTGAGTGTGTGTCTGTGTGTGTTTGTGTGTTTGAGAACGCGCACGCAATACGGTACTCTGGGGAAGCTCTTATTTTCTAAAGAGGACATTACAAGTGAAATGCATCAATCATCAAAGTCATTCTAATTTAGCTCATATATATGTTTATGTCCTGGCCAAGCCTGAAGGACCGCATCAATAAGCCAGAAAATGGCGCACTTATTTACCATTCTAGGCAGAATAGGGCAGCTTCTAAAATGGTAATACCCAAATTCATGAAAAAGCAACACCTCGCGTGTTTCACCATGTTTTGAGCTTACTAGAGGTGTATATAGCTGAGTCCAGGCATAAGCAAACCACTCATATTGAAATACATGGGGTATTCTGCCAGCTTACCCCTTATGAATTGTGAGATTGCGACTCACTGGAATTTTACAAAGTCATTTGATTTCTGTGAAAAAAATTAATTTCAAGCATACTTGCCGTGTCGCAGAATGCTCCATATACACAAATCATGTGCCTGTGTAATCTCACACACATACCAAAAAGTAAGATGACAGGATGGTAGTGATCGCATACAAGTGGATTTGTTTAATTTATGCTTTTGACGTGCTGCTACATCCACTAGCAGCTGAGTGGAATTATCAAAATTTAAAAAGACCAGCATCCTTTCAAGATTGAACTT
This sequence comes from Triturus cristatus, assembly GCF_964204655.1. NCBI lineage: Eukaryota > Metazoa > Chordata > Amphibia > Caudata > Salamandridae > Triturus > Triturus cristatus. The sequence goes on from NC_140586.1 coordinate 113,882,954, forward strand.
ACTCTCTAAAATAGCATGTGTGTCCGAGCAAAACTATCTATGCTAGTCTGTCCCTTTCCAGGAATTTCTTGAAGTAATGTATTTGCATTTGACATCTCTTTAGATAAACCTCAATTATACCCCATTTATTGTGCAATGTTTGGGATTTTTGATTTGATCATAATTGATGCAATCATTTCATTGAGTCAATATGTGGAAAATGTATTTCCCATAATTTTTTGTTTTTAATATTATTTTTTATCTTTTCTATAATATCCTTCACAGAATCCTAGTGGAGTGGCAGTCATGCAAAATTTATGGCAAATTCAAGATGGACTAACAGCTAAATCCATAGACATCCCAGAACTGGCAAGGTAGTGATGCTTTGCATCTGTTTGCTTGACGTACTTTATCGGGCCATTGGCGCGAGCAGGTACTGAAAACTGAATTCTGTATACAGTACTAACCAATACTCCAGTGATTATCATGCCGATTTTATAGTCTGATAGCATGATCTCAACTCTTCTTTTCAACATCTTTATTCTGTCACTTTTCGTACCATAAAAGAATACACGAAGAATAAGACACATAAAATAGAACATAAAACATTGCATAAACTCAATTCATATTTTCCAGATCTGTTCTGAGATTTGGGTAAAACCACTTAAGGCCTGAATTCTGTTTCAGTAAACAGCACCAGTGTCACTCTTAGGACTTCTACACCCAAATTTGCCTGTGGAATTTCTCCTATTTATTAAGCTAACCCCTGAGTGGTCATCTACAAATGCACATTAACAATTATACTTTCTCTCAGATGTGCACATTTGTCTGTAAACGGGTCGGGGGTTGAGGGGTGGTGAGCGTAGGCCCCCATTATCCCATCCATTATTACAAAAGGGATGCTGCAGAGTTCAACTTCCCGGCCAGCATACCATTACTTGTAATCTGAGCATCTACAAGAGCATTACAAAGCACACAATGGACCGTCACTGCGGTTCCTGCGAATACATTGAGGCTCTCATTTACAATATTTTTCTATATTGCAGTGCCGCAAGCCTTCCTGCTGCGCTGCCCTATGTCAAAAGGAAAAGGGTTGGAATGCTCCGTATCTAGGAGATACAGCACATTCCTGTCCTCTTTTACATCGCTGGTGAACATATGGCTGCCATGCGCCAACGCAGGCATGGCATTGAAATCAGGTTGATTTTGGGGGGAGGAAGGACACCTCCCCTTACCAAAACAACCCTTACCCAGCCCTGGGGAGGCGCAGGCTTTTTATGCTTTCCTTGGTTTACAGCATGTTGTAAATCTGGGAATGTGTCAAATGCCATGGGTTTATGTAGGAACAACTACCGTGCCGTGATACCCATGGCACACTTACCCATTGTAGTGAGTGGCAACGCAGTGACTTGCACTGAGTTGCCTCACACCATATCTACGAGGCCAGGAAAAACCATGCTGGGTTGCTTTCTTCACCTCATAGATGTGGGTAAAAAGTGACATTCTGGTGGCACACTGGGCTTGTAAATAAGCGGCTGAAAGTGTATTGTGAGGCTTCTTCAACATGAGGGTGTCACACTGCACACTTTCATTTTCTTTTCTTATTTTCAAATATAAACCCCCAAAGCCGGATTTTGTTTTTGAAAATATAAAAAGTAATGACTCTGTCACCATGGGAGTTTTCTCCCTCACCATGGGGGTCATTGAAATGTTTCTACTTTTATGTGCTGCCATGTTTTGTTTGGTGATTTCTAAAAGTAAAAGTTGACCAAGTGTCTGTCCACTCTGACACAGGGGCAAATCTTCCACGGCCATTATTCTGTCGGTCTGTCGAAGCGGTATGTAGGCGGCGGAGAGGAAAAGTCTCAGCCATCTACATGCTGAAGGTCTGCCCATCTGCAAATCGGGTGGGCAGACCTTAATTTGGACAGAGAGGGCACTCCATTGGCTTTGCAAAGGAGTACCCTCTTGCAAACTCTAAATTTGGCCTTTGAAGTTGACTTAGGGTTTTCCCACATAGATTTAAGAGTGACAACCTTATCTTTCCTTTGCAGCTTTGGAGAGTGGAAAATTGTAGCTAGCTATCAAAATGATCCCGACAACAAGTTTACATCAGAGTTTGAGGTAAAGGAATACGGTAAGTACCAGCTTTTCTATCATCTGGTTAAGGAAAGCAAACTACACAGCTAAACAATAGCTCCAATATCTGAACTGTTATTTAAAAATGAATCTCTGGGGTTTACTGTCCTGAAAAGTCACACAAATTCGCATGACCACAGCTTTTGCCTCAGATGACTTGCTTTCTGAAGCTCACTCCTCAGATTTGATGAAATCCTGAAAAGCACACAGTAAAAAGCTTGTGTAAAAAGGTGAAAGAGACTCAAAACATGAAAAAGAGACAAGCAAGCATTATTAAAAAAGGTCTTAAAAAGAAGAAAGAACATACCATCCCTGGTAAGTATCCTCAAAATGTCTACTGGACCAGATGTGATGAAACCATGCAACAGAAAGACAGGGAAAAGCAAGCCAGGAGGTTCTGGCCCACTGCAAGAAGCAGAAGTGAGAAGCAGAAACTTTGAAGGAGAGTGGAAAACTTCTGAGGAGAAACAAAATTTCCATATTGCCACTGCCATAGTCCCTGAGAAAGTTGGGCCCCCATTACGAGTGGGCCAGTAAGTTCCGACCAGTACGTAAACCTCTGTTTAAGCAGGAGGAGGAATTACGAGTCTGGCTGTATTTAACGATAATTATCGGATGCTTTAAATACCTCACCTGCTGTTAAATTTACACAGGTTAAACCTGAGGAAATTTAAGAGGGTAAATTATATATTTACTGTACCATGCGGATTTTGATGTATTACACACCAAAATCTGCATGTTATTCCCCACAAACCCATCATAGGTGTTATTTATTGCACACGATAAATAACGTACCATGTGACATCGTTATTTATCATGTGCAATAAATTACATCTGAACTGGTATTCAGGCCCTTAGAAGTCTAGGATAGCCAGGTACCGCAAGTGAGCCCTCGTGGCAGAAGAGCGAAGCACTGTCCAGCAGGGAGGTATAGAGGACAATGTGTGAAAATAATTCTTGTCTTTACAGTGTGGTATGCGTCGAAGAAGTGACAAGAAAAGCATTAGTTGCAAATGAGAAGAACCTGAGTAGAGGGTGTTATCATCCCAATGAGGAAACAAAAGACTACAAATTTGACAACAAACCCTTCTTAAAGCCTTTCAGTGTACCAAAAAATAGCAAAAAGTAGCAAATTAATTTTGAGATGCAAAAGAAAACATCTCATGCAAAAGAAAACATCTAGATACGATATGCAAAAAGTATTAAGAAGTTGAGTAAGATATAAATTTTGGAGGCCGAGGATAAAACCAAGACTTGGATTTGAGAGACTTCATTGAAGGTTGAGCATTGGGGTATTGGGGTCTACTAAACAGATCCCGGAGAAGTGAGAACAGGAGCTCTACACTGCCTTTGCTAGTTGGAATAAAAAAACATAGAAAATAAGCAGTGCCTGGATGAAACTCACAAAACGCTTCAGTATAGAAAAATCTTCACAGAGTACCGAATGTCAGAACAAATTGTCGGAAGTCGAAGAAGAAAAATAAACGCTAAAACTAGACACTATTCAGAGTGCAATATGTTTGATATTAAAATGATGAAGAAGAAGCACATGAATATAATGACAAGAGAGCAGCAGTATTTCAAGACGCCTCCAGGACAGAGAAGGTTGTGATCTATTTGTGGACATTAGAATGAGGAAAGGTCACCTTCACATTGACTTCAAGGGTCATTTTCCCATGTTGCAACAGCTGTCAAACTTTTTCAGAATTTTCTCCGTGCGTGGCACTTCCAATACCTCTTCTTTAAAAGGTATATAAATATTGAAATAACTAGTGAGTGTGATCGTGCAAGAGTTTCTTTTTCAAGTGTAAATGGGCAGACTTTCTGACGAGGCATTGGAAATCTCATTAAAAGTGGAAAACGGGTTGCATGGCTAAATACCGGTCGGTAAAGGCGAAATATCGGTAAATTTCAGCGTTACCGACCGGTATTTAGCCATGTGCGATGTAGGTAAGGAATCGGTAAATAAGGAATCGGTAAATACCGATTACTTATTGCTCTTGCATTTAAGGAATTGGTAACGATTCCTTAAATGCAGTGTAGGAAGCACTGAAAACAGTGCACCTCAGCCTTAAGGAATCGCTATTTACCACCAACTTCAAGTTGGTGGTAAGTAGCGATTTCCTTACAAAAAGCACTTTTTTGCTTTTTTTAATGTGGCACACATCCATGCCCTTAGGGCATGTATGTGCGCCACATGTACACACATGCACATTTCAGGGGTGCAACAGGGTGTCCTTTGGACACCCTGGCACGCTTGAAATACCTCCCGCTATTAACGATTCGGTAATACCGAATCGCTAATAAGGGAATGTCTTCAAAATTATTCCTGTGGACCTCCAAGCCCATAGAAATGATAGGGTAGGTATTCCTTATTATCGAATCTCAATTACCGATTCGGTAATAAGGAATATTAAGGATTCGGTATTTTTTACCGCATCTTTACCTACATAGGAAATACCGATTTCTTAATACCCAATCGGTAAAATTCGCTATTAAGAAATCGTTATTTCACATTTACCTACATCTGGCCCTTTATTCTTTAAAAGTGTTATCCAAGACTAAATTAATTAATGTTGTGCCACACAAAAGTTTCTCAATAAGAATAAATATTTGGGAAATCATTTTTTATTCTGGGATGAATAAGTTTAATTAGAAATAAAACAAATGGAAACAATACTTTACTTCTTTGCCAGGTACTAAAAATTGAGGGAACAAAGGAAATTGTATTTTCATTTTGATATGCTGCTGAATTCAAAATAGGAAAAAAACTGTCTCAAAGACTAACTGTGAGATGGCAGCTTTATATTTAATGTCAACACAACAGAGCGTCACGATGAAGAAAAATAAAAGAAAATAAGGCAAAAACAAGATGTAATTTATGAACAACATTTTTTGCAAGAATGCCCAGGTCATTAAGATTCAATATAATATTAACATTATTTTGCAATTAAAACTAGGTTGTCATGAGTCAAAGGAAAATACTAATCCTCGTGATTAAAATGCCAAAGAATTCTCGTTTTTTAAAAAAAAAATGGCAAAGAATTGTAGAAAATCACAGAGGACACACTATTTTAGTACACTAGGGCTATTGTTATGTACAAAAAAACAGACTGTAAATAAACTATTTGGAAATATGCAAATGATCATAACACAAATTATCCTAGAGGGGCACAGTCCATATAGGAATGTGGCATTTCTGCTACTGAAAACAACCATTCTGCAACATGCATTTTCACCAAAATAAGAGTGTATGTTTTAGTTTTGTGGGATGCATCAGCCATCCTAATAAACATGATAGAAGTTCCTGGAGCATCACTCTACCAGATAATTATGTGATGAGTTTCAACACCTCTCTCTAAAGCTGCATTGTCTTCGGACACTGTCACACCATATGATAAAAATCTGCCTCCATCTGCCCACGCCTCAGGTAGCAAGTTGCTGCTCCTGGGTACATTAGGCCTATCATTTCAGGATCAGATAGATCTGGTGCAAAAAGAACAAACTGAGAGTATTACATCCAAATGTTCCTTCACACAAATTTAACATAACTCAAACACTGTTTCCAATCTTTGTCTTACAGCAGGGTTTGATTAGGATAAACAATTGGCCTGGGCACCCTAAAATGTAGTCCACATTTGCGGATTGCGTCTTTTTTCAAAACACTGCTTCAGTGTTTAAAGTGTTATAAATAGGAGAGGAGTTTCAATAAAAAGAAGCATGTTTTCTTAGCTTCACTAAGATAAAAAAAATTGCAAATGTTGCCACAACTCTTTGTTTACGGATTAGTTCACATTAGTGAACCACGCCTGAATATAAGTGTGGTCACGTCTGCTCAGGCCCCCTGGTCAATCTGCATAAATTAATGGCCTGGCCCAGCAAGAGACTGGGAATGACACCTCCACCCATTGGTAAAAGGGAGTCAATAGAGGCCTATCTGACTCCGGAAAGGCCCCTCAGGGCCCCACTGGGCCGGTGGTGGCATCTGAAGAGCACAGACACCCATGTCAGCTGGCCAAAAGAGCGACCCACAGTTGGAACATGGATAACGGCCTAACGCCCATTGACGGAGTGCCCCCCTTAACAATCTGACCCTGTCTGAATGTGGATTCTTAGTACATGTCTGACTCTTCCCTTTTTGCTCTCCTTGTCGGTGAGCATCTTGTAACAGGAGTGCAGTGAACAAGCAGGTGATCGCCTTTTTAGGTCGAGCATCAGCGCGCATTTGCTGTCTGCAAGACCTTCTGTCATCAATAAAACCACTCTATTCCCACCTCCTGCTTACTGTTGGCTCATTCCAACGTCAGTCTGCTTTGTAGCTTCCTGTTTCATTCTGGCAGCCAATACTTCACTTCCTTTCAGCCGAGGAGCACTGGTAAAGTATGGTGTACATATGCATGCCTTCTTTATCTTTTACCTTAGATTCAGCAAATCGAAGGTTTGTTCTGTGGTGCCTGCCTCAATAACCTATTCAAAGCTGAAGGTACACAGGAGGCTGCTCAGAAAAGAAGCATTTGCCATGCAATATGTAGCGCATTTGTCAAAATGTGAGCTATTGGCGTACAAGATGATAATGTTTTTTTTCATTTCAAATTATGCCACCAGTAGTATAATAAGCAAAGAAATTACTTTCACAAAGGAAAGGTTGCAGTACCACAGGCTGCTACTAGGTGTCCCTGGGACACCTAGAAAATAAATCTCTTTTAAGAAGGAAAGGGCGCAGTACCGCAGGCTGTTACTAGGTGTCCCTGGGACACCCAGTAAAGAAATTCCTTTAACCTATGGTTTTCCAGTGAATTTCAAAGGTTTTTTAAATGCTAACTCCTAACTATAACATGTCTGAAACCTATGGTTTTTTCAGTGAATATCAAAGGTTTTTTAAATGCTAATTCCTAATTATAACATGTCTGAAACTTATGTTTTTTTCAGTGAATTTCAAAGATTTTTTAAATGCTAATTGCTAACTATAACATGTCTGAAACCTATGGTTTTTTCAGTGAATTCCAAAGATTTCTAAATGTCAATTTTTAAATGCAATGATTGTTATATTTATTTTTTTGATACTGATTTTCAAATAGTTTTTTTAACTAATTATTTTTTACTTATTTTAATTTTTAAATTACATTATACATTTTTAATATAAATGGAAAAAATAAAAAAATAAAAAATATTGAAACTCTAATTTTTTTTTGTTTTATATTCTTTTAAATATATGTATAATATTTTCTTCATTGTTTTGTTTTTTTCAATTTTTTTTTCGGAGTCGCGTACCCAAAGCGTACCTTTCTCGATCACTGTGCGGAACCTAGCTGCTATTTTAGGATTGTTGTATAGGATCCGCGTAGGATGTGCGATGGGTGCGTATTTTCGTGCGCGATCGCTATGCGACTGGTACGCGACTCCAGGCGCATACGCGACACGTACGTATTACTTTACGCGATGCTCGCGTGCTTGCGCGTGACATCATATACGTGTTCGACACAGTGGGTGCGCGACTTCTGCGAAATTTTTTAATGTTTAAAATGATGTATATATGTATTTAATATACATATTAGGGCAAGACATCTAAGCTAATCATAAAAATAATATACTTTTTCTTTTAATAGACTTATATTACTTTTAAATGAAATTTCGCGAAGTCGCGTTGGGTGCGTGCTGCCTGTGCGCATGGAGCGCGGACCCCATGTGACCTGAAAAAAAAAGATTTGATTCGTTCATAACATTTCCCATTGTAACTATTGAGGGACCCTACCCATTTCCATCATTCTTCCTTGAGCTTCTTTGGAGGAACATCTCACCCCTCAGAATAACTTTTTTTGCTGATTTCCACAGCTACTATTGATTTCAATCTGAAGACAATGGCTTCTGGACAGCAGCCACCATCAGATTCAGAACATTCTTCTGATGATGGGTTTGTTCCTGAACCTCCACGCCCTGAAAGATACACCTCAGTGGTTTGGAATTTTTTTTCCTTTCCTGAAGGAGTGAAAAAAGTAAACGCGACTAAAGTCACGTGCAAAATCTGCCAAAGGGTCCTGTCGAGAGGTGATCCAACAAAAGAACTCTTGCAGGACCGCAAGCATGATGAAGTACCTCAAGACTCTGCATCCCGTCAACCTGGCGAAGGAGAAGTGCAGAAGACTCCGTGAAAACCCTCCGCCAGCAGTGGCAAGCACATCTGCGGCATCATCACCTCTTGGTCACCCGGACATACGTCCAGAATTCGGACAACTTAAAATTAGTTGCATTATATGCAACAAACTGCTCTGCTATGGAGAGCAGTCCATCGACCTTATCTGCAAAGTGCATAAAAGTTTTGTTTATTTTTTTTCCTGAAGTTCACTGTTTTGTTCATCCTGTTCCCTTTTTTCTTTTTTTAAAAAAACAAAAAAATCACAAAATCGTTCAAAAAAGCACAAAAAAATATTTAAAAAAATATATATATTTTCAGGACTAACTTCACTGGTTAAAAAAAGAGCTATATTTGTATGATAGTGTGTGAAAGGTTGGTTGAATGTATGTGTAGTGCATAATTGACTGAAAGAATGCATTAGTAGTGTATGGTGAATGTATAAGTGCAGAACTATAAGGAAGTGCCGCAGCATGACACTGTAACCTCTTTAGCTGCAGTGTGCTGTGGAACTTCCTAAGCACAGGGATGCAACATATGTCCATAAATATGTTGCAAGTCTATGCTTCCCTCTGCACTGCTGCTTAAACTGCAGCTATGCGGTGACACAGGCACCCTTGCACCATGGTGCAAGGATATCTGTGTCGTGAGGAGTTTGTTTTTGTGGAGGAAGACACACCTTCCTGCACACAAACAATCAGTGAAGGCATTTTTCTCCTTCAATGTATGATGTGCAATGCAGCATATATTGAAAGAGAAAAAATGAGGAGAAATGAAAACAATTCTCCTTGTTGAGCCTTGCTACATCAATTGGAAAATGTTGCAGCATTCACACACATTTCCAGATTTATTATTTCTGATAAATCTGGAGATGTGTTTTGTTCTATGAGTGTTCTGTGCAAACACGCACAGCAACACCTATAGAACGCCCCTTCAACGGAAAGTGGTGTGTATGATCAGGTCATATTTACATGGAAAAGAAAAGATACACAGAGTGCCTTTTCCTCGCCTTGTAAATATAAACGAGTGTCTTCCACCATCACTATGTTACAAAAAGTGACATATTGTTGGAACAGGATGCTTCTAAATTTGCCCCATAAGTGCTTAGGTATTGACAGACTGTTACAATAAGAACATATTGCTAGTTCATTGATTGACAAATTGCATGAGAGTGACAGGAGGTAAACACAGAGTTATATCTCCAAAGATGCTCAAAGAAGAATGATTTAAATGATTGCAGTCCTTTAATAGGTATAATAGAAAATGTTATGAACTAATCAAATCTTTTTGTTTCAAGTCTCATGGTATCCTATGACAGAGACATTCCAAAACTAAATAGGTATAAACTGGGTATTTTGAAGACTGTATTACTTCTTTGTAGCTTCTTGCAGATGTGCATGCATAGTATATAAAGAAATTGTCTTGTACTAGGGTTAATGGCTAGGCCAATCCTTAACTATATGACTAATAAGTAGAGTAATTTCAGTACTGCAAAGAGAGAACAAGATACATTTATAAGTACTTAGATTTTGGCAAAGCGATAGGACATGTTTATAGAGTGGTGAAGGGAAGGGATGGGGCCTGATGTCACATGTGCAAACACACTCTGTGACATGTTTTAAGTTGAAGAATTTAGTCTCTTTTAATCCTGAATGTCCCTGTGTCCTACTAGTTCACCATGTCTCTTTAATGAACAGCATACAGGTGCGTTGCAGAGAGGTGGTCTGAAGCCATGTCCCATTTTACACCTCTCTGCAATGCAACTCTCTGGCACTTTCTGCACATATCTGGTGGGTTAGTTGGCCCACAGGGACACTCAGGATTCAAGGCAACTTTATCCCATAACTTAAAACGCCTACAAAGCATCTTTCCACACTTATCTACACGGTCCATCCCCCCTTTCTTCCCCAGTGTGCAAACACAGCCCATTGTGTATATTAATACTTAGTTAATCTTACCTTCACAGTAATAGATATAAAAAACGCTAAACATTTTTTCAGTTGTTTTTTATAATTTTAATTTGTGAAAATGTCATGTTTTAGAATTAGAATCTGTGAAAGAGAAGAAAAAATACAGCTATAATATATAATATTATATTTTTTTTTACAACATAACATAATTTCAACATTATATAAGTTATTTTCTTTGCCTTTTTTGCTGTTCTCAGAATATATTGAATTTCACTACAAACAGTGATTTCAATGTTACTCATCACATAACAGCAGGCAAAAAAACCGCCCAATCAATAAGATTGTTTTAAAAAACCCAAAACTGTGTCTATAATATTATTAATAGAGTCAGCTATTTCTGAATATTCCATAAAAACTACATCCTCAATAACAAACCATATAATACAAATCACACATATATAAAAAGCTTCCTTCGAAGCAAATTTTCTTACTTGAATATGAATGTACTCAAATAATGATTCAATAAAGAATTCTTTTTATAATTTCTGTACACTGTAAATGATGTTCTTTAAAAATATATGCTGTGAGAATGTGCAACAAAACGTCCATAATTCAAATTTATACCTTTCCTCTGGGCCAAATGGTATTGCTGAAATCCTTTAAACTGAAATTGTCCAATAGTAATCATATTAAGACATTTTAACATATTCCTAATAGGCTGAATTATGTTCCTAAAACTTTGGCTTTAAAAATATTAGATAGGAATTTGGTAATTCGCTAGACAAACGTTGTTTAAAAACCAATTGAGAATCATTACAATATGTCCATCCTTTTTCACATTTTAAATAGGCAGTGTAATGTCCAGATGTTGTAGAAGGACCATCATGGAAAATTATGGCTACTGCTAGAAAAGTTCTTCCTGATATAGATAGTTGACGTGCTACAATTTTTTTTATTAAAGTTTCCAATTTTCTTCCATCAGCTGTACAACGTTGCATCATTGAAATTATATATTGTCCTTATCTTTGTATAAATAATGTTGATAACATTTCTGATTTGCATTGGCTACACTCCATGTTTTGATTTGCTGCTTTAACTAGTTTGTTGAAAAACACTGATTTACAGTCTGGTAATGTCAAATATATAAATCTTTCAGTGTCTAAGTCAGTGGTACATGAAAACATACAATTTTTACATTGATGTTCCCATTTATAACGAAGGCCAAAAAGATTTTCAATTTCTATGTCTTCATTTTCCAATACGGTAAGCATATACATCAGAAGTTCCTGAGCATCTTGTTGGATATTCTACGTAAATTGTGTAGAACCAGAAAATATATCCAAAAGATTACGAATATCAGAAACGCTTTGCATTTTAGTCTTATCAGTTCTTAATTTATCATAAACAGAATGCAACAAGGAACAAAATCTTTTTTCCCGACTCTCCATAATTTGCTGTTGCAAACTTTCAAGAAAAAAAACAACATTGACCACTACATTAGCATAGCAGTTGATACCTGAACTATTTTCAAACTGATAACCAACAATCTCTTCAACACTGTCCTTTTTCTTTTTGCTTGGAATCTCAACATTATCTTGATATTTTTCCTTCTCTATAACTTCACTACAGATATCCTCATATCTTCTTTTTCGACCTACCACAGGCTTTTCAAATACAGGATATTGCCCTAAATTGGGAGCATACACTCTTCTTAACCTATTATACTCTTTTACACAGTTTTCATCTGCAGTAATCTTTGACTCATCAAAATCAATCAAAAACAAACCAGATAAAGTTCTGACTCGGGACAAAGCAACATATGCCATACCCTCTTTAAACACGGTACTTCCAATGTTCACCAAAGCACTGTCTACACTTAATCCTTGAGATTTATGAATAGTCACTGCATATGCCAGAGAAAGTGGAAATTGTTTTCTACGGACATATAAATCTTTAACAAGCAAAAAATGAACTGAACAACGACCAATTTCTTTTTCTTCTTCAATTTGATCAAATTTGATTTTTTTAAATTGAATTCCATCTCTATTTTGATAATTAACAAAATCAACAACTTTACCCATTGCTCCATTTACTAAACCTTTTTCTACATCCAAATTACGCCTTAAAACTACCCGACAGTTTATACATACATACAGATTCTTTTCTAAACCAGCAGTTTTAGATATCGATTTTTCTAAAGAATCCAATTTTGTTTTCAATTTTCCGTCAAAATAATAGTGATTCCTTCATGCTCTATTTTATCAATGGCTTCCATTTTTATTATTTCTTCATTTTCTAGCTTCAAAAGTTGTTCATTAAATATACAACACTCGCGCAGTGTTGGCATTAAACAGATTATAGATTTACTTTCTGCAATTTTCATATATATTTTCTCAGGAAGTATATTTTCATTTGGAAACAAATTTGAAAGTAGTTGACTTTGCTAAGCTTGTTTGCCATGTTCTGTCAGCACTCCCATTCTTATATCTTGAAGAATAGTTCTATATTCAGCATCATTTGCCTGTCGCATATTTTTAGTGAGTTCTTTGTATTCAAAATATGACCAAATGTTAACGTCCCCAACACTTCCCAAGGACTTTCTGGTGTCTTCATGCGCAAGTGTTTTAAATACTGGTTGTCCTTTTACGGGAGTAAGTTGCAGTAGATCTCCAAAAACTATGACATGTTTTCCTCCAAATCAGACATCAAACTCTGTTTTAAGAATTTGCTGCATTCTTAAATGCACAAAAGCAAGCATTAAGTTTGAGACCATGCTTACCTCATCAATAATCAAAAGTTTCATTTTCTTTAGCACTCTTGAAACTTCATAACAAGCTTCTCCACATAGCTTGTGATATTCCAATTTGTTTTCATGCTCCACAGGAAGCATAAGTAAATGATACAATGTAATTCCTTTAATGTTGTGTGCTACCAACCCAGTTGGAGCAGTTACAACACAAGACAAATGTGAGTCAGTTGTTTTCTGTAGATAACTGGTCATTACTTTAATGAAGAAACATTTTCCTGTTCCAGCTTGACCACTCACATACATTCGGATAGGTTGAAATGAGGTGCATGTGAATTCTTTCTTTTCATGAAGAAATCCATGGTCAATCTATTGTCTCACTTGCTGATATATTTCTTTCTGTTCAACATTTAGTTGTTCTTCCAAATTTCCTAAGTCCTTAATTTCTTCTTGAGCTTGATGCATTGCTGTTTCCACTTCATTCATGGCGATTGCTGCTTCATTTTCAAGAATTGGTTGTCCTAGCGGATCTTGACTCAGTGGAGCAGAACTTTGACTGTCTTGAGAACTGTCTCTAGCAATCTCAGCTGCAATAGTAGCTTCTTGATCAATTTCATCGTTCAACATTTTCACATAATTTGCAAAAACAGTGCATTCTATGGTATCTTTACAAGCATTGAAGGAATCTTCATAGCTCTGAAAATCTCCAATTAATTCCAATTCTGAACACCACGGTTTAAACAGTTGCAAAAGTGCTAAATAGTAAAATTCCCTTTTATCAGGAGTGTCATAACTCAGTTTTCTGTGATTAATCAAATTTCTTTTCCTTTGTTTCACCAAACATCCTTCGGAACCAATCACTGAATATTTTCCATCATTGATGTTTTCTGTAGTATTCCGTTTAAAAGTGTAGTTTTGCAGCACTTCATAGAGACATATGTTCTCAAGATGATGACTTCTATTTGGATAATGTGTGTCCAACATGTTTGTTTTCACAATATCTGTACTTTCCGGATCTTTTTCTGCTAAATATTCGATTTCTTGAACCAATTTAAGTACTCAATTTCGCATTGCAGCAAGACCTAGACTCACCCAAATGATTCTTCTAGATTTTGAGTATAAACTTGCAGATGATAACCGATCTGAACATTCATACGCTCAAATTTCTCGATGGGATAACATCTTTAAACTGAAACTGTATAATTTCTTACTAAGACTCTCCTCGTGAGACATTTCTTCCCATATTTCTTTCAATTATGTCTTTTCTGATTTTGTAATGTAGGATGTTACATAACGAGCAACAGCAATGGAATTATCTGCTACGTACTGAATATCCATGTTAGCATTCCACATTGAAAGAATAACCAGATTATAATCATTTATGTATTTTGATTCTTCACTTCTTCTCAAATTGTATGTATTTTTGGAGACTTTCTAGTGATGGTATGTCTCATAGCTGACATAAAACTGTTTACTCTTCCTTTGGATATTACAGGACGTGGAAATCCAAAACAACATTTGATATAAAACCTTTCCTTAGACTTGTACTTTCGTCGACAGTATTTTCCACATCGATGACTTTGAAATCATAAGACTTGATGTCTAAAGTTGTTTTCTTCTGTTGTTTTTGGTATAGCACATGTGGCATATTCTTCAATAAAAGACAAAACAGTATCATCGGAATCAGTTCCGAATTTGGGGGCATCCTTGATCCATAACAGCATATCTATATGAGGAGCACCTCTAGCTTGATACTCCTTTCTCCAAAAGAAATCCACAACTTCTCCAAGAGGAGGATTCTTTTTATTGCAGATAAAAGACATCATAGCTTCAAATCAATGATTGAAATATCTGCATACATTACCAGGATCCAAAGAGCACAATTCTCCAGGTGTCTTGTATTCAGTATTTTTGATATTCAAATTTGCCTCTCGAAGAAATTCAAGTAAATCATCGCAAGCGTATTCAGCAAAGCTTAGGGTAAGGAACCACGTAGGAGTTTCTAAGTTCCTTAGCATGCATTTAAGTTCTCCATGACAATGGTACCAATACTCATTAGTACCACGCTGACATGCCATCAAATTAATCAGCTGAGATTCTAAATGATCATCTCTCTGATGTACTTTATCCATAAATTCCTTTGATGAAACATTTCAAAGATGTACTCCTGTTTTCAATATGTGGTTGACTGCTTATGAAAGTCCAGACAAGTCACTCTCAAACAAAAGATGAAATATATATGGGAGACATTGTCGGATTCTTGGATCTTCTGCATACCATCTTGTTGTCCGATATTCTGATGCAGGAATCTGCACTGATCGTTCATCATATCATCCACCTTTTCCTGTTGGGAACAACTGCGGAAAACAACGAGCTTCCCAAATTTTTTCCCATACACTCATGGGACTTCCCTTTGCTTTTTTCATTTGAAATAATTCAATGGTATCCCCATCACTTCTTTCGAATGAAGTGGATGTACACTGTATTGTTCATAGATTTCTCCACTTTTGGACATGTCCACTTTTTCAATTTGACCAGTTGACGTTTCAGTATCATCTCCTAAAAGTATTTCTTCTTCTTCCATATACACATTTTTATAGTACTCATTGTTTTTTATCAGATACAATGTTGCCTTTTGCACTTTCCTAACATCCACTAATTCTTGCCAGATTTTTTTACTTTTAGTAGGAACACCATTAACTAGAATAACTAATGGTTCACTTTCTACATTCTCTACACCAATAGTTTCAATATTTTTCTTTAAATCTAGAGGTAAATATACAACTCTTCCTTTCAATCCTCTCTGTAAATCTGTAGGAGGCAATTTGCCTGTTTTAGGCTCCATACGAGCAATAGCCTGAAACAGGTGCACAGATTGAATACACTCATACATGTTTAAATCCATCAGTTCTTGAGGAATATCTACCAACTCCAGATCATTATGCACAGCTTTAGCGGGCATTTTATTCTCATCTAATTTGTTATAACAATATTTGCAAATACACTGATCAGAACCCAAATCCAATCAATTCTCTACCAACAAATAAGTTGCAAATTCCTTCCACTTATCATTATTTTCTCTTTCACTTTTTAAATACAGATCAACAGTCCTAGTCTGATTTTTATAGTGAGTTCGCCGGCAACAAATACAAGAATAATATGGCCTTTCACCTGAAATCACCTTAAACTTTGTAATTTGTTCTTCAACATGTTTTGTAGTAGTATGTTGCACATTCTCTTCAACATTTTCTTCTATTAATGTGTCAGTTTCTACACTCTCTTGTTCAGGACCAAAGTAACAAAACTCAATTTCATCACAAACCTTCTTCACATCTGATACTGACCCATGCAAAAGAGCATTGTTCAACTGATTTAACATTAGTGCTGGACTTTTTGCATAATACAATCTTCTGACTAACTTCCGCATTTGAGAATGATGTACTGCTAACATCCTGAAATGATGAAAAACACTTTGACATACTTTTCTAGACAGACAAGCCAGAGAATGACCTTGCAAACCAGTATTTATTCTCACTCTGCAAGGGTCTAGCCATTGCAACATCTTAATCTTTTGTTTAACACTTTTTTTTACTGTATTGTCGTAAGAAATTGCAGAAATTATCAATAGATTCTTGTCGTACGCTACAAATACTACTGCAATCCCAATTATGTACACTGGGGCTTTAGGACGTCTTCCTAGAACTTCATCAGCTAACACTTCTTCTGCATTTCTGAGAACCATCTTCTCTTTCTCAATTGGACAACCATTTCTAACCTCATAAGCTCGACCACTGGTATCAACTGCATGTAATAAATTATTGGTCTGAAAATAACTCTCTTCATTAAAGAAAGGCTCTGAACTTGAACTGTTTCCATTCTCCCCAAAAAATATCACAACAATTAGTTCTGTTAATTACTCTTTTCCTCTTACTTTTGGCCTTCATAAAATGGATTGGTTTATTTAGCGATCGAATTCTCTTTAAAATTAAAATAAATAATTTCATTTTTAATTCAAAAGCTTTTTGAACAATGGATTCAATATGCTTCTTCTTTTTATAAAATAGTGCTCTGTTTTTATATTTTTTCACATCTTTTAGCAAGTTAAAAACCACTCTATTATAAAAAATCTTTATCCTGATTTCTTTATACTGATTTTGCCTTCTTTTACCATTCATTGTGCCTTGTGAATATATTTTTCCATTTACTCCTTTCTTTTTACTCATATTCTTTTTTCTGCTTGAAACATTATTTGTAGTTTGTACAATCTGCACACTACTTGTAGGCTTTGAAAGTTTTTTAATTAATTCTTTAGTTGTCTTACCGGAAGACTTTTTCTTTTTACCCACATGATGTTGGTCATCCAATACTTGTTCTGTAATTTTCTTCAAATAATTGTCCTTTTGCTGTCGTTTTCTCTTTCTTGATTTTTCAGGCATGATGACTTTATTTTAATGATGATAAACAATTTCTGTAAAAAATAATTATAAAAAAATGCATTTTAATACATTTATAAATTATACTTTCTATTACCATACAAACACATTGCATGTGCTAAGACCTAGCTCACTGTATGAGTAGTTGGGTAGCAAAACAATCATTAGAGTACTACAAAGAGAGAGCCTGGGTCAATTTATAAGTGGTTCAGTTTTGGCAAAGTGAATGGATTAGTACATAGTGCTAAATGGTTTACTACAACAGTTTAAGGACACTTACAGGATGTTTGCTGGAGTGTATGGATACTGCCTGTGGGAAATGAAGATGTATAGGATAAGTGTGTAGGTGATTAAAGGACTGCATGCATATTCGATAAAGATTTGTAGCAGTCCATGTGCTAAAGCCTGGTTCACTACATGAGTACTTGCGTACTGATTAAATGATTAGAGTACTGCAAGGGGAATGCCTGGGTGAATTTATAAGCAGTTGGGTTTTGACAGAGTGAATGCATTAGTACATGGTGCAGAATGGGTCAATACAGGCTTGTAAGGGGAGTGACAGGGTGTTTCCTGGAGTGTAAGGAGACTCACTGCGGAATTAAAGGCCTCAAACACAAGTGAATAGATGGTTAGAGGACTACATGCATAGTGGATAGGGGTTTGAAGCAGTCCATGTGCTGAATGGGTCACTGGAGGAGTGCAAGGGGAGTGACAGGGTGTTTGCTGAGGTGCATGTATACTGAATGGGGAATCGAAGGTGTGAAAGACAAGTGTGTAGGTGGTTAGAGGACTGCATGCATAGTGGATAGGCGTTTGAAGCAGTCCATGTGCTAAGGCCTGGCTCACTGCATGAGTACTTGGGTACTGACTGAAAGATTAGAGTACTGCAAGGAGAGTGCCTGGGTGAATTTATAAGTGGTTTGCTTTTTGTGCAGTGAATGTATTACTACATGGTGCTGAATGGGTCACTGGAGGAGTGCAAGGGGAGTGACAGGCTGTTTGCTGGAAGTGTATGGATACTGACTGGGGAATTGAAGGTGTGAAAGACAAATGTGTAGGTGGTTAGGGGACTGCATGAATAGTGGATAGGGATTTAAAGCAGTCCATGTGCTAAGGCCTGGTTCACTGGATGAGTACTTGGGTACTGACTGAATGATTAGAGTACTGCAAGGAGAGTGCCTGGGTGAATTTATAAGTTTTGGGGTTTTGGTGCAGTGAATGGATTAGTACATGGTGCTGAATGGGTCACTAGAGGAGTGGAAGGGGAGTGACAGGTTGTTTGCTGGAAGTGTATGGATACTGACTGGAGAATTGGAGGTGTGAAAGACAAGTGTGTGGGTGGTTAGAAGACTGCATGCATAGTGGATAGGGATTTGAAGCAGTCCATGTGCTAAGACCTGGTTCACTGGATGAGTACTTGGGTACTGACTGAATGATTAGAGTACTGCAAGGAGAGTGCCTTGGTGAATTTATAAGTGTTTGGGTTTTGGTGCAGTGAATGAATTAGTACATCGTGCTGAATGGGTCACTACAGGAGTGCAAGGGGAGTGACAGGGTATTTGCTGGAAGTGTATGGATACTGACTGGGGAATTGAAGATGTGAAAGACAAGTGTGTAGCTGGTTAGAGGACAGCATGCATAGTGGATAGGGGTTTGAAGCAGTCCATGTGCTAAGGCCTGGCACACTGCATGAATACTTGGGTACTGACTGAATGATTAGAGTACTACAAGGAGAGTGCCTGGGTGAATTAATAAGTGGTTGGGTTTCGGTGCAGTGTATGGATTAGTACATGATGCTGAATGGGTCACTAGAGGAGTGCAAGGGGAGTGACAGGGTGTTTGCTGGAAGTGTATGGATACTGACTGGGGAATTGAAGGTGTGAAAGACAAGTGTGTAGGTGGTTAGAGGACTGCATGCATAGTGCATAGGCATTTGAAGCAGTCCATGTGCTAAGGCCTGGCTCACTGCATGAGTACTTGGGTACTGACTGAATGATTAGACTACTGCAAGGAGAGTGCCTGGGTGAATTTATATGTAGCTGAGTTTTGGCGCTGTGAATGGATTAGTACATGGTGCTGAATGAGTAAAAGCAAGAGGTATATTAGAATTTTAAACAGTTATGTGTCAGCAAAGACATGAAGTAACCAAATGCTTCTCTGACAATGGCTGCCCAAATGCACATAGACTCACAGTGTGATTCTAGGCAAGCAACACTATTCCTTGGACTTTAGTAAAACAGACTCACTAGTCTGGAAGGGGTAAGGTTACTGCACACATTCTACATATTTCACTACTGCACTCTAGTGTGAATGCCTGACTCATTCTGCGAATGCATAAGCAATGACTGGCTTCTAATGCTACTAAAACTTGAAAACATGATAGGTTTTTAAACAGTTATATGTCACCAAAGATATGAAGTAACCAAATGCTTCTCTCACAATGGTTGCCCAAATGCACACAGACTCACAGTGTGATCCTAGACAAGCAACACTATTCCGTGGATTTTAGCAAAACAGACTCCCTAGTCTGGAAGGGGTAAGGTGACTGCACACATTCTACATATTTCACTACTGCACTCTAGTGTGAATGCCTGACTCATTATGCAAATGCATAAGCAATGACTGGGTTCTAATACTACTAAAACTTGACAACATGACAGGTTTTAAAGCACTTATCTGTCTGAAAAGACATAAAGTAAGCAAATGCTTCTCTCACAATGGTTCCCCAAATGCACACAGACTCACAGTGTGATTCTAGACAAGCAACACTATTCCTTGGACTTTACCAAAACACATTCACTAGTCTGGAAGGGGTAAGGTGACTGCACACATTTTACATAATTCACTACTGCAGTCTAGTGTGAATTCCTGTCTCATTCTGCGAATGCATAAGCAGTGACTGGCTTCTAATACTACTAAAACTTGTCAACTTGACAGGTTTTACAGCACTTATCTGTCTGCAAAGACATGAAGTAAGCAAATGCTTCTCTCACAATGGTTGCCCAAATGCAGACAGACTCACAGTGTGATTCTAGACAAGCAACACTATTCCTTGGACTTTAGCAAAACAGACCCACTAGTGTGGAAGGGGTAATGTGACTGCACACATTCTACATATTTCACTACTGCACTCTAATGTGAATGCCTGACTCATTCTCCGAATGGATAAGCAATGACTGGCTTCTAATACTACTAAAATTTGATAAGAGGATAGGTTTTTAAGCAGTTATGTGTCAGCAAAGACAAGAAGTTACCAAATGCTTCTCTCACAATGGTCACCCAAATGCAGACAGACTCACAGTGTGATTCTAGACAAGCAACACTATTCCTTGGACTTTAGCAACACAGACCCACTAGTCTGGAAGGGGTAAGGTGACTGCACACATTCTACATATTTCACTACTTTACTCTAGTGTGAATGCCTGACTCATTCTGCGAATGCATAAGCAATGACTGGCTTCTAATGCTACTAAAACTTGAGAACATGATAGGTTTTTAAACAGTTATATGTCACCAAAGATATGAAGTAACCAAATGCTTCTCTCACAATGGTTGCCCAAATGCACACAGACTCACAGTGTGATCCTAGACAATTAACACTATTCCTTAAATTTTAGCAAAACAGACTCCCTAGTCTGGAAGGGGTAAGGTGACTGCACACATTCTACATATTTCACTACTGCACTCTAGTGTGAATGCCTGACTCATTCTGCAAATGCATAAGCAATGACTGGGTTCTAATACTACTAAAACTTGACAACATGACAGGTTTTAAAGCACTTATCTGTCTTAAAAGACATAAAGTAAGCAAATGCTTCTCTCACAATGGTTCCCCAAATGCACACAGACTCACAGTGTGATTCTAGACAAGCAACACTATTCCTTGGACTTTACCAAAACACATTCACTAGTCTGGAAGGGGTAAGGTGACTGCACACATTTTACATATTTCACTACTGCAGTCTAGTGTGAATTCCTGTCTCATTCTGCGAATGCATAAGCAGTGACTGGCTTCTAATACTACTAAAACTTGTCAACATGACAGGTTTTACAGCACTTATCTGTCTGCAAAGACATAAAGTAAGCAAATGCTTCTCTCACAATGGTTGCCCAAATGCAGACAGACTCACAGTGTGATTCTAGACAAGCAACACTATTCCTTGGACTTTAGCAAAACAGACCCACTAGTGTGGAAGGGGTAGTGTGACTGCACACATTCTACATATTTCACTACTGCACTCTAGTGTGAATGCCTGACTCATTCTCCGAATGGATAAGCAATGACTGGCTTCTAATACTACTAAAATTTTATAAGAGAATAGGTTTTTAAGCAGTTATGTGTCAGCAAAGACATAAAGTTACCAAATGCTTCTCTCACAATGGTTGCCCAAATGCAGACAGACTCACAGTGTGATTCTAGACAAGCAATACTATTCATTGGACTTTAGCAAAACAGACTCACTAGTGTGAAAGGGGTAAGGTGACTGCACACATTCTACATATTTCACTACTGCACTCTAGTGTGAATGCCTGACTCATTCTGCAAAAGCATAAGCAATGACCGGCTTCTAATGCTACTAAACCTTGAGAACAGGATAGGTTTTTAAGCAGTTACGTGTCAGCAAAGACATAAAGTTACCAAATGCTTCTGTCACAATGGTTGCCCAAATGCAGACAGACTCACAGTGTGATTCTAGACAAGCAAGACTATTCCCTGGACTTTAGCAAAAGAAACACAGTAGTCTAATTAAAAACAAAGACACCACATACAACAACTGACAAATTATTATCTCACCTTTCAAATTGATTAGTAGATTAAGAAGTATCTGAATCACACACCAGATTTTCTTATACAGAATGTCTGTAGTGCACTGCTCTTAGCAAAACCACAACAATGGCAAACTTTCCCTCTCATTCTGCATACATATACATGTAAACATCAAATCACATTTCTTCCCACATTAATTCAAAAGCTAACACACATTTCTATTGGTTACACATTTCAACCCTTTCCAATTGACATAACTTTGAACCCTACCCCCACTCTGCTTAATACCTGTTACCATAGTAACAGTTCATAGAATACTCAACTGAACCCACAGGTCACAAGTTCAGCACACAATGTTGCAAATCCAAACAGCAAGTGTGCTTGACATTTCAAAATATCAGCTTATCCTTTGTAATGTTGCTTTCACACAGTTTTCATTAACCAATATAAAACATGCTTTTGAAACACAGAAAAATGCACCCTATGTTTCAGTGTATTATGTTCTCAAACAGCCAATCATTTCTCTTTTGTTTTTTTTAAACTGCATCTTATCCACCATTTTAGAAAATTCTTAGTTTTGACACTGTCAATTTCACATACAGACACCTTCTAAGTGCATCCAGACCTCCCTTCAAGATGCTTAGAGTGTGGATTGTGGGACACAGCTATATTTTCTGGAGCCAAAGGTATGCAGAAAACAGAGGCATTGACAAAGACCTAGCTTTGCCAAATGTAGACATTAAATGGATTGGACAGAGAGGATTAAAGTGGCACCAATTGATGCCATTGGTTAAATCCTTTTTTCATCTTCAACACCCTGACCTCATAATTGTGCACTGTGGTGGCAATGACCTAGGCACTTTGACTGGGGTAGATCTGGAAATGCTTATGAAGGACACCTTTGGAGAACTGATGTCACTTTTCCCCCAAACTGCCTTTGTCTATTCTAACATATGCCAAAGACAGAAATGGAACTGGTACAATCAATTTTGTCCACAAATTGAGAAAGCTAGGAAACATTTCAATAGAACTGTTTCTGCTTATCTCAGAGATTATAGAATGGGGTCCGTTTACAACAACAATCTGCGTTTTAATATGGACGGCATCTATAGGAGAGATGGTGTACATTTTACAGATGAGGGTAACAGAGTCTTCCTCAACAACTTTAGTCTCTGCATCGGTACTTACTTGTAGGTACCAAAATCTCCCAATACACACAACGGCTCTTTTTAGAGCCACCCAAGATCTAAACACATAAGCTTGATATATCTGAAAAACATAACTTTTTTTGCTTGGATTTGCGCACCCAATGTGTCAGGAGTTGTGCACCCAACGTGTTAGGAGTCGCGCACCCAACACATTAGGAATCGTGTACCCCACGCGGTAGAAGTCACGCACCCAGTGCGTGCACACCAGAGGGGCGCGCTGAGCACCGCGCTGGGTGCGCGACTCCTAATTTTACCGGAAAAAATATTTAGCACCTACCACTAATTTTTATTCTCCCCGGGGCCTATATACAAGGTTGGGGACCGTGGGGGAAGCCCCAATGCCCCCACGGTCCCAGACGGCTCCCCGCCTCCTTCGGGAGCTGGCATTGCTTTTCCACATGGGGAGCTGCTAACATGCAGCTCCCCGTATGGATAAGCAATCTGGTTTGCATTTTGAAAGAGAGAGCAGGTTTTCCTGTTCTCTCTTTCAAAATCCAAACCAAGTTTGCTATTGCAGGGCGGGAGCTGCGAGGCTCCCACCCTGCCATAGCAAACTACAGTGTCCCGGGGGTGGGCACCCCGGGACACTGCAGGAGCCGGCCTTCGGGGGGTGGTGGTCCCCAGGGCCATCAAGGGCTCCAGGAGGGGGGCCGCACGGTCTCCGTCCCACCACTTACAAAGCCCCGGGGGTGGTGGTCCCTGGGGCTTGGGGGTCCGTCACGGACCCCCTAAGTAGAATACTTAGTGCCCTGGGGAGGAGGCGGTCCCCGGGGTGTGTGGGGGGCTCCTGCTCCCCACACAGGTATATTTTTAATTTTAAAAAGCCCCGGGGTGGCGGTCCCTGGGGCTTGGGGGTGGGCTTTGAGCCCCCCACCCATGAATATTAAAGCCCCTCTGGGCCCCCCATTCACATAATAGTATTGCCCCGGGACTTGGCCCCCGGGTGCTAATTCCCAACGAAACGCGGGAGCCTGTGCATCATTTAAAAAAAAATCGTCAGGATCCACGCACCCTGAGCGCATCTTCCCGTTTAAAAAATTAAAAAAAATTGGGGGCCCAGGGGGTTTTTGTGGGACCCCCTAAGCAGGCCTAGGGGGTTAGGGGGTTTCTACCCTGCCCCCTTTTTGCATTTTGCGCACTTTTTTCAAGGATTTCTTGTGCCTCGGTTCTACCGAGGTACAAAATGGCTGCCAACACTTCCTGGTTTGGAGTGTTGACAGCAAGTTGACAGCCAATTAACATGCAGCTTGTGATCGGGAGGGTGTGCTCAGGGTGCGCTCAGGGTGCGCTCATGGTGCGCGGATCCACCGCGCCCATAGCTATATATGTGATTTTACTTTTGATTTTCTCAGGAACTACTGAACGCATTTACACCATTTAATGAAAAGGCATGACTCTGAACCAAGGGCTACCCTTTTGCCAAATTCGGTGTAATTCCGGTTAGCAGTTCGGGCTGTAGCTGCGTCTAAATGTTCCTATGGAAAATTGTATGGGGAAAACATGTTTTGGGACCCCCCTTTTTTCTCGGCCCCCGCTTGATGAATCACCCCAAGTCTTTCAGGATTGGAGCGGACCAGAGCTGGCCAAAAGTTTGGAAAACTTTGTGAAGATTGGTCAACCGGCGCCAAAGTTATTGGGAATAGAATGTTGTGGATTTCCTATGGAAAATAGGTCCTAACTATAACTAGCTACTGGCGACCGCCAGTAGGTACTATATATACATATATATACAGGTATATATATATATATATATATATATATATATATATATATATATATATATATATATATATATATATATATTACCTACTGGCGGTCGCCAGTAGGTAGTTATAGTTAGGACCCCTTTTCCATAGGAAAACCTCAACATTCTATTTTGAATAACTTTGGCGCCGGTCAATGAATCCTCGCGAATTTCTCAAAATAGGTGGGGCGCTACGCTCCGCTCCTACCCTGAAAGTCTCGGGGGGATTCGTCAAGCGGGGGCTGAGATAAAAGGGGGGTCCCAAAACGCGTTTTTCCCATGCATTTTTCCATAGGACCTTTAGAACGAGCTACAGCCCGAACGGCTGAACAGAATTACTAGAAATTTGGCAGAGAGGTAGTCCCTAGGTCAAGGAAGTGCCTTTTGTAGGTTTGGTGTAAATCTGTTCAGTAGATTCTGCGAAAATAGCCTTTAAATCAATATATATATCTGAGCCCGCTTACGGTACGCTTACCGTACGCTTACCGTAAGCGTACGGTGGCGTGCGCGAGCGCGATTCTGATTGGCTCTTAGATCTTAGTAAACATTCGAATCGGCCGAAACCAGGAAGCGGCGTCCGCCATTTTGTCTCTCGCACTGAGTGTTGTTTATCAAACATGATGGCCAAAAACATGTTACGGGGCTGTTTTGACAACTCCCTCCCACATAGTCATGTTGAGGGAGTCCCCAAACATCCCCCAAGAGCAAAAACGGTTATATATTTTTTTCGGCAATTTCGCCGAGTACGCTTACCGTACGCTTACCGTAAGCGTACGGTAAAAAAAAAAAAAAAAAAAAAACACTATCCACACTTACCCCACCCCCTGTGCTTTTGGTGGCCGTAGGCCACCAAATGTACAGGGCTTATTAATAGGTAAAAAAAACTAAATTTTGGCAACATGAAATTATAAAATCGAAATAAAAAAAACACTATCCACATTGACCCCACCCCCTGTGCTTTTGGTGGCCGAAGGCCACCAAATGTACAGGGCTTATTAAAGTTGATAAAAACCGTGCACGGAACGAACTGCGTTAAGTGGGCGCGCACGCCTCGAATGGCGTAAAGTAACTTAGCATTTAAAAAACCGTACAAATTCACTGAAAAAACCATAGGTTTCACACACGTTATAGTTAGGAATTAGCATTTAAAAAACCTTGCAAATTCACTGAAAAAACCATAGGTTTCACACATGTTATAGTTAGCGGAAATTTTACTGATAAAAAACCAGTGAAATTGCCCCGTTATAGTTAGTGCTGGCAACTATAACTCACGCGACCGCAATCTTCTGCTGGTGACATATGTGTCTTTATGAAAAAAAAATATTTGTAATATATGTATAGCTAAAAATGTATGGAAGAAGACATGGGCAAATAAGTGTCTAAATACAGTATTAGCATCAGCAGAGGATTGCGGTCGCGTGAGTTATAGTTGCCAGCACTAACTATAACGGGGCAATTTCACTGGTTTTTTATCAGTAAAATTTCCGCTAACTATAACATGTGTGAAACCTATGGTTTTTTCAGTGAATATATATATATATATATATATTATCTACTGGCGGTCGCCAGTAGATAGTTATAGTTAGGACCGAGTTTCCATAGGAAATCTCAAAATTCTATTTTGAATAACTTTGGCGCCGATTGACGAATCTTCGCGAAATTTTCAAAACTAATGGGGCGCTCCGCTCCGCTCCTACCCTGAAAGTCGAAAGTCTCGGGGTGATTCGTCACGTGGGGGCCGAGAAAAAGGGGGGGTCCCAAAACACGTTTTCCCCATGGATTTTTCCATAGGGACTTTAGTCGCAGCTACAGCCCGAACGGCTGAACAGAATTACGTGAAATTTGGCAGAGAGGTAGCCATAAGGTCCGTTTGGTGCCTTTTGCAGGTTTGGTGTAAATCTGTTCAGTATTTTCTGAGAAAATAGCATTTAAATCAATATATATATCTATACGCGTGCAGCGTGCGCGCAGGGTGCGTGCACTCGGCCGTCCGCGAGCGCACTTCTGATTGGTTGTTTCATCTTAGTAAACATTCGAATCAGTCGAAACCAGGAAGTGTCGGCCGCCATTTTGTCTCTCGCACTGAGAGGTGGGTCAAACACAAAGGAGAAAAACATGTAAAGGGGGCATGCTGGACAGTTCCTGACCCCCTAGCAGGGGTCAAGGGGTCCCAGGAGGTCCCCCAAGGGCAATTAAAAAAATGTAATATTTTTCGGTAAATCGCCGAGTGCGCGAAGCGTGCGCGCACTATAGAAATGTAAAAAATTCTGTGCGGTTCGCGCAGCGTGCGCGCACGGTGTAAATGCTTAAAAATAAAAATGCAATGTCAATCCCCCGTTTGCGCACGCTGCGCGTAGCGCAGTATGCGTGCATGGCATATGAATCAATAAGATATTATGCCAAAACCCTTAACAACAAAGCGTATCATGTGTCCTCCTTGTGCGGACGGTGCGTGAAGCGCACCGTGCGTACATGGCCCATTAAGCGTAACGTGGGCGCGCGGTGCGCGTAGCGCACTGCGTGCCCACTGTGCGTGCACGGTGCGCAAAGTGCACCGTGCGTGCACGGCACTAACTGCGTGAAGTGGGCGCGCGGTGCGCAAAGCGCACCGCGTGCCCACCGTGCGCGCACCGTGCGTGCACGGCACGAACGGCGTAAAGTAACTTAGCATTTAACAAACCGTACAAATTCACTGAAAAAACCATAGGTTTCACACACGTTATGGTTAGGAATTAGCATTTAAAAAACCTTGCAAATTCACTTAAAAAACCATAGGTTTCACACATGTTATAGTTAGCTGGGCATTTTCCTCGTGAAAAACCAATGAAATTCCCCCGTTATAGTTAGTGCAGGCAACTATAACTCACGCGACCGTCATCCGCTGCTGATGACGTCAGATATTACATCACTGATGACATATGTGTCTTTCTGAAAAAAAAAAAATATATATATGTATAGCTAAAAAAAAAAGGAAGAAGACATGAGTATATAAATGTGTAAATACAGTGATGTAATATCTGACGTCATCAGCAGTGGATTACGGTCGCGTGAGTTATAGTTGCCTGCACTAACTATAACGGGGAAATTTCATTGGTTTTTCACGAGGAAAATGCCCAGCTAACTATAACATGTGTGAAACCTATGGTTTTTTAAGTGAATTTGCAAGGTTTTTTAAATGCTAATTCCTAACTATAACGTGTGTGAAACCTATGGTTTTTTCAGTGAATATATATATATATATATTTTTTTTTTTTCATTCACTGATAAAAACACAAGTTTCAGGAATGTTAAAGTTAGGGATTAGCGTTTAAAAAACATTAGAAATTCATTGAAAAAACCTCAGGTTTCAGTGATGTTATAGTTAGGAATTAGCATTTAAAATACCTTAGAAATTAACTGAAAAAACACAGGTTTCAGAGACGTTATAGTTAGGTATCAGCATTTAAAACACCTTAGAAATTCATTGAAAAAAACACAGGTTTCAGGGACGTTATAGCTAGGCTGACATTTCACTTGTACACAACCAGAGAAATTTTGTGGTAATTCCTCGCAATTATGTAATGCATATTGTTCCGCCTCCACTCACTGATAGTACAAACTCTGCAGGAACAAAGATTATCCCATACCTCTACCTGTGTACCAATCACTCCAGCCCATACACATATAACTAAAGGCAGGAGCAGGAAAATACACCGGGACAAGGTGGGGAAAAACGGGGTAAAAGGACACAAGATGCTGGACTACCAGTCCTAGACTACTCTGTCTGGCTGAGAACAAGTTCCAGGTTGAGTACTGGCAGAAGAGAAACAAGAAAAACAATAGAAACATATGCCAGCTCCATCCACACAGTCCCCAACAGTCATCCACTAAGAGTCATTGTTAGCGTTGCTTACCCCAGCAAAAACAACTCTTAATCCTCAAAGAGCAGATAATAGCCAACAGAAGTTCAGTGTCCAGCCTTTGGTGTCGATCCTAGTCAATCCAGGAATAGTGCTGTCCCACCAATTCTTCACGGGAAAAAACCTAATCGGTAAAAAACCTGCACCTTGAAAACAAGTCTAAAGGGATCCCTTTCATTTAAAAAAGCATGAAAACGAGTGAGCTACATGATTAGCACCAAAATACCCACAACGAGGTGGAGGGGATACAAAAAATATATATTAGGTGATGAGAGGCGCAAGACAGAAATATACAGTTTTCTCCTATGTCTCTGAAATCGAGACGTGAACCACAACTAGGGGGGTCAAGAAGTTCCAGGGACAGAGCAAAAGGAATTTGCCGCTGAAGGGCATCGAAGACTGGCCAGCAATCCAGTTGAAGGTCGTACAAGACAATGTCAGCGCGTATCCAAGGATGCTGACGGAGAAGTCATCCCTGGGCCGAAACGCCAGAGGAGAAACCAAGCACGGAAGCACTGGCAAGCTCTGATTAAATACCTAGCTCAATGCTCACATGCATTCTCCATAGCTGCGCCCGCCCTCCCACTCCAGAAAGAAAAGTGACACCAGGGCAAGACTGCCCAAAGGTGAGAAGAAAAAGAAAAACAAAGCCACTCCCACCACTACCTAACTACGGGTCCTAACACATATTACACTAGTTTCACACACCTCTACCTCACAGACACTTTGCAATGGGACATTTTGATTTACCATCTATACAAATGGCACTATTTAAATAATTGGTGCAAACTGTGCCCTTTCTTTTACAATATGAATTATTATACCTTGTACAGCCAACTATGTACATACTCTCTGGCTTGGTGGAGTTATCTGGTTGACATTCTCTTACAAAGAGGAGGTTACAGTGGGCTGTAAAGTGTCATCCTCTATTTCCAGTGTATTTATCTTGTCCTTGCCCATCATTTGTAAGATTGTGTTCATCCAATGTGCTCTATTGTCTTCCCCCAATTAATGATACCAGTCAACATGAAGTGATCATTGATTTACCCTAGTCGATGCACATCTTCTACAGGCATTAAGAACATATTAATTTTGGAGCATGTTGTGTGTCTGGGTAAGTGGCAGGAAGATTGCTTTTATCTAGATTGAGTTCTACTCATCCAGATTTCAGTGCTAGAATGTCTTCAGAGTCAGCTGGATCAGGGTGTAATCTTTGTACTAATAATATAGAAGTGAGAAAATTAACTGTTTAAAATTCCTGATCTAAGAAATGTACACTTCCCTATGATTGCAGTTGCTTTCTCTTTTGTGAAAACCATCCCATCTATCACTGCCAGACGGGGTACTAAGATCATTGCTAAGAATACCCTATCAACGCCAATTTTCCTTTCTTAGAGTCAGGATTGTCTTTTGTCTCCTCCAATGTCCACCCCAAACATGGAATCTTTTGCTCAGTGAGGGAGACTTAACACAGAAAATGGAATATCAAATATTAATGATATTAATGAACAACATATGAGAGCCCTGTTCACAAATGACATTTGAAGTATGATGAAAACCTAGGGATATCATTTTTAAAATGTATTCCAATTGGTATCATTCCAATAGATATGTCACTGTAAAATTGATTTGAATACATCATTAGACTCTCAATATGTAGGAATCCCAATAGTGCTATTATTATATTTTTAAAGTAGACTTAAATGGACCCCAAAAAGAAATATTGTGGTATTTTGTAGGTAACTCTTGCTACTAACTGTATAAGCTACATATCCCACCATTAATGACTTAATTGTTTTCGATCCTACAGTGTTGTTTAAATTACAAAATCTCCTAATTCCATGTGTCAAAATGACCCTGATAATTACAATGCTGCAGTATTCCAGGTGTTGCCTGTCACATTTTTCACTGTGATGGTCAAGAAAATCTACTGATCAACACAACATTTTAATTAAATCCATTGTGAAAGTAGGTTTAGCAATCCCAGAAATACAATACCTCATGAAAGTAGAGTTTAGCAACTTCTCTCACGGGGCCCTGAATAGTCAATATATGTGCATCTAATTTGAGCATACCTGTGGCATCATGCAAGCTAAATAATGTGTTACCACTTAAAACTAGAGCATGGTTACCACTGTAACTTACAGGCACCACAATATAGTGCCTAAACTCAGCAATAAAGAGCATCTTCATAGATTTATCCATGTATCTGGTATTATCAAATCCTAAAAAAACACCTGTTTTTTTCTTTAATATGAATTGAAAAATCTATCAAAGGGGAAATATTCAGCCCTTAAATTAAGTATAATAACAAGATACTTACCTGTTTTAGACCAAAACAACACATTTACATAGGTCCAGCTTAGTCATTGGATGATTGGTTCAAGACTTAACGAGGAGCAAAGTACTTTAGTATATTTCAAATATGTATAAAACAGGACTCACCCAAGCAGTACAGCATTAAATCTATTTTGCACTCCATCACTAAATACAGAATACATTTTCAAATTGGGGAAGCATTACATGAGGCTATCTGAACTAAAATATTTTATGAGTAAATGTGATCTGCCACAAACACACCTTGAACAATTTAAGCAAAAGAGAATGCATGCTAAGTGTTATACAGGTGGTACTTGAAACCTAAAAATGCATCATAACGGCCCAACCACTTAGTAAATTGATCAATACACTCCAAGGTATTTGGACTTGTAACACAGCTAGGTATGTTCTTGATGACAAATCATACATTGATCATGTAGGGTTGCAATTAATTGAACCCCTAGGTTATACAGTGTCATGTAAAGGAAAATTAACTTTCAGCCTGAGGTAGAATCTGAGTTAACTCAGAACACATTTACTTTTGACTGCTAAATTAATGATTGCTCATTCTTGGAACTATGAATCATAGTCTGGCGGACTAAAATGTATAATATATTGGTATAGAAAATATAACTGCTACAATCAGTACTGAATATAAGAATTCGGTCAATGTCTGTTAATGTCTGGGTCACATTAATAACATTCATAGAAGCAGGCAAAAAGTAGTGCACCGTAGATGAAAGCCCGGCTTTCAGTGTTCTCTTTGAGATTCACAAAA
Source organism: Triturus cristatus (assembly GCF_964204655.1). Classification (NCBI taxonomy): domain Eukaryota; kingdom Metazoa; phylum Chordata; class Amphibia; order Caudata; family Salamandridae; genus Triturus; species Triturus cristatus. The sequence continues at coordinate 113,915,007 of NC_140586.1, forward strand.
TGAAATGGTTTACCAGTGCAACATAAGAAATATGATTAACACTTTTCTTTTTTCATGACCCCTTAATGGCAGAATAAAAGTTTATTTTCAGATTCTGCTCAAAAGGACTTGAATGTCAGTGACTAAACCACATAAAAGAGTGTCCATCATTGATATTGGAATTAATCTTACACTCCTTTGCTCTCATACAGAAAATAGATGCCCACCTAAAGCTTATATGGATTTATTCTTGTTTGGATACATTTTACAATGCCTCTAGGTATACCTCTCACTTTCACCATAGTTCTGTTTCTGTACAATTCATTGATATATGTGCCTTGATATGTAGCTATGCTTGAATATTGCACCCTAGAACATGGTACCAGTATTTGGTTAATAGAAATTAGGATATCTGTGAGATGCGAATCATAAAAGATTGCCTTGACACTTACGGAAATAAAGACTATGCATGAAAGTCCTTGGTACGAGTGTGGTTTCTAAATGTAACCTTGTACTGACCTTTGACTCGTATTTTTTTTCATTCATAGTGCTTCCCAGTTTTGAAGTACAGTTGACCTCAAAGAAGAGCTATTTTTATGTGGGTGACACTGAATTTACTATAGACATTACAGCAAGGTGGGTAAAGTATATGTTTCTTTCCCAGATAGGCAAATTGAACTGCAGCCAAGTGCTACATACACAGATATCTATATCCACATATATATATATATATATCTGTGTGTGTATGTATATATATATATATATATATATATATATATATATATATATATATATATATATATATATATATATATATATATACGTTACAGTTAAGTGAATTTCTCCATGACAACGTTAACATTTTTAAACTAAAAAGATCACAGAAATTCAGCACCTATATTTATCAGCACTAACTATACTTTGCGCCACAGCCATACACTGCTTATGACCTCACATATGACATCACTCATGACATGTTCTATAACATCATTTATGACATCACTGATGACAACTTAAATGAATCACTGATGACATCAGTGAGGACATCATTCAAGCTTCATTTTCCCACATGTTGATCTATAAATTACTATGACTTTACTCATACTATAGTTGACTTTCACAGTCAACCACAGGTATGTGAGAAACCCTCATTCAGTACGGTGTTCAATCTGTATACAGCTGTTCAGAGAAAGCCAAAATAGTCAATCCCAATTCTAAAACAAATACCATACTATTGACAGCTTTTATATGTTTCGAACTCTTGACATACACCAAACCATCATTAAAAAATGAAGTAGATATCAGTAGAAAACTGAATACAGTAACTATTGTTTACTCTATGGAGAGAGTTCTCTCTATACAACAGTGATTGCAAACAGTGAAACTCTTGTGATAAAAATAAACCACAGAGTATTGAAAATATACTACTAAGAACATGCATTCTATGTAACAGTTGTCAAAAACACTATGAGGATCTGAAAGTGCTGAGGATCATACTATCTGCAGCCTTCATAATATGATAAAATCTTTACAAATAGCCCTTCTTCTGAAGCAAAAAAAGCACACATACATAGGTTAGAACCTGGTGCACAAGTTCTTCCATGTCAAGTATAAATGATCATGCTGACATGCTGACATGATTCTCTCTCATAATTTAAAGCTGCTTACAAAAGTTAGTATCTATTAAGTAGATCCTTTCTCCTGCTGGAAATGTTTTCTGAAGAACCAAAAGGTTTTGTGGAGTATAATTAATACAAGCCCACTGTCACTCCACACAGAGTTACTCAGCTATGGTGCATTAGGAGCACACAAGTTTGGTAAACACCAATAGGCTACACAAAATTACAGAGAATAATATGATATTTACTTGTCATTATGTAAACTAATACAAACTAGCACACTCACTGGATGATGTCATAAATGATGTCAACAATTATGTCGTTTGAGATGTCATCAGTGATGTCATAAATGATAGCATAAGACATGTCATGAGTTATGTCAGATGTGAGGTCATAAGCAGTGCATGGTGAGAGAGCAAGTTATAGCTAGTGCAGCTAACTATAACCGCTGACTTTCTGTGGCTTTCTTAGTGCAAAACGTTGTTTGTCACTGAGAAATTCACCTAACTATAAAAATTACTTTAACCTTTGTTTGTTTCAATGAATTTCTATGTTTTTTTTTACCGAAAACTCATATTTTTACTATCCCTAACTACAAGGTTACTTTAACCTTTGGGTTTTTAAGTGAATGTCTATTTTTTTAAATAAAAATATATTTAATAATACATAGATACAAAGTACTCCAACAATGTTTGTGCTGAGATTGTTCAACTTCTTCGTTTTTGTAACTCACATGTACAGGAATATTCCCAGCATAGTTTTAATATTTTTTGTATGTATCTTTAGATAAACTTCAGATTTATATTTCAAAAATACACTGATCAATTTTTCCTATACGGTAAACTGTGTTTTCAATATGTACATCTATTTTGAATGTGCATGAACACTCTCGCAGGAGACTTGCGAGATTGTAGAGATTTATATATTTTAAAGTCAGTACAATATGTATATTGTATTTATTATTTTGTTTACAATCTTACGGTTCTCACAAGACAATCGTCTGAGCAGATCACACCATCCCCTGTGTGCACTAAGAGGGGGCTGTATTGCCCTGTTTGGCTCTCGCCATCCACTCGCGAGATCGTGCATTTTGAATTATTTTCATAGCAGTGAATTTTGTAATTTTGAAGAAATTAAAACATGAGAAGTGTTGTTTAAAGTTCAAAAACAGTTGATGTATTGTTTCATTTGAGATATGTAGAAAGTTCTCTGTATTTTATGATCTTGTGGCCCTCTCACAAGACACCTGCAAGATGTCAGGCAGATGAAAGACATCCCAAAGAAATATTATAATTGTTTCATATGGATGTCTTTATTTAGCAAAGAAAGATTCCTTCCTTCTTACATCATAAACCTATTGGGTTTTTCTCTGGTTACACCTTTTTGGCTATCTCTCTGATTTTGCTGATTTGCAGATTTTCCCAACCTTGTAACAGCATGCCTGCCCAGACACTCACTGCGCAAGCAGATAACAACACAACATATCTGAATAAAGCCCTATCTGAACAAAGCCCTATTTTGCTGTTTATGCAAGGAAATTACTTTTTTTTCGGAGACAAGCAAGGGTGCACATATCAGTAAGGTTCTTTAAAAATAAATCCACATTTTCTCCTCTTTGTTTTGATTATGTTGTTGTTTTTTACTCTCAATATTTTGTTTTTGTTCTATCCCTTTAAAAAAATTACAAAGTTAAAAAATGTCAAAAAACACAAGTTACTTGAAAAACCTTTTTTAGAGCTATCCTATACTTTCATTTCGGATGTTGATTGTACTATGTAACCCTTTTTTATTTTTTACTGACTCTCGAGACAGTTGCTAGAGCCATGATGCACTCATACATAGCATGGTTGACTCTTGCAGGCCTCTTGTGAAAGCCAGGTGAACAATCCTCTATTTCCCCTCTGAGGGAGCAGTGTTTGCTGCTTTATGCTTACAAGCCTCATGCAAGAGCACAGTTTTATATAATGGAATTTGCATTTTCACTGACCATATCCTGTGTAATAGTTATAATTTATAAGCACCAGGTGTTCACTACCCCTTTTCATTTCTACAATCCAGGGAGATCATAACTTTTTTGTAAAATTGGACTTAACTATCTACTCGTCGCAGTACTTATCTTTTACAAACTTCTTCTCAAAAACAATTAACACAATATGCATTATTTCTAATGGAGTATATTCAGAACTCATCTGCCCCTTTTTACTATTCAATATCCCATGAGAGTTCAGTGAAATCATAAGAATGAGTAAAAAAAAATATACATTTATTTTTTTCACTGTAGTTATCCATTAGACACCTCCTCTCTAAACTTATGGGGACAGCATGCTTTTCTGATGTCCCCTTTATATAGCTTTTTAATTTCATTTTCACATCACCTCCAATATTTCGCAGTAAACAGTAATGGCCACCATTTCATTTCTAACATTCCAACAGACAGGCAGCCAGAGCGCTCGCTCTCATGGGACTCGTGGGTGCTCCTGTGAATGCATGGGGGTTGTACATTTTTTTGGGAACACCCTTTTTTTCTCAGCCCCTGTTTGAGGCTTCACAGCAAAACTTTCAAACTTTCCAGCTGAGGTGGCTGAACATTTTTTTAAGAAAGTTGTCAAATGGGGCCAAATATATATATGCGAACCAAAAAACGATTTGCCTATGGAAAAGCAGACATTAGTTCTCTAATATACATATATAAATATGTACACATGTGTATATATATATATATATATATATATGTATGTATATATATATATATATATATATATATATATATATATATATATATATATATATATATATATATATATATATATATATATATATATATATATATATATATATATATACAACAAGAAAAGTTGCCCCTTTCGTAGAGCCACACTCAGGTAGGTTTTGCATCACCGTTTAATAAGGAAGCTGCAGCGTAGTTGACAGGATATCTTGCAAAAAGTTCAAAAGCCTGACGTGTTTCATGCAGTCTCGCATTTTATCAAAGGCATTAATGATTCACAACGCAAAGCATTTCGGGCCATATTTGAAGTCCTGACACCTGCCCTAGTGGGCGTTGACTCTTGCAGAGCCTCTTGGTATCTGTAGTGCCCTTAATCTTGCTCAAGTGAGTTGCAATGTCATCTTATTAACCCCTTCGCTGCCTGGCCTTTTCCCCTCCTGTGCCACGCCCTTTTTTGGCTATTTGGGGTAGTGCGCGCTGAGGCCCCTGTAACTTTTTGACCACATAAGGTATCCGCGCCAAATTTGCGTCCTTTTCTTCTAACATCATGGGGATTCTGAAGGTACTCAGGGTTTGTGGATTCCCCTGGAGGGGTCACAGAAATGAGCCAAAATACAGGAGAATTTAGTTTTTTTGGGGGAAAATGGGAAAAACGGGCTGCAAATGAAAGCTTCTGTTTTCCCTGCAAGTGTTATCAAAAAAGGATTTGTGGGGCTGAAATCAACATTTTCCCAGCTTTTAGGGGATACCAGACTTTTGTCAGAAACCCAAAAATTTTTACACAGTTTGGGCATTTTTCTGGGACATAGCCTATTTTTGCTATTTTTTTGTGCTTTCGACCTTCTTCCAGTTAATGGTAGAAATGGGTACAAAAGCAATAATGGATCCTATACATTTTAGAGAAGTAGACAAAAACAAAATTCTGAATTCAGCAAGGGGTCATTTGTGTAGATCCATAAAGGTTTTTTTATAGAAACTAACAGTTAAATATAGGATAAATTGAAAATTTGTTGAATAAAAAAGACTTTTGTGTCAACGTTTTCACCTGTAACTTCTTCTAATTATGACAGCTCTTTGAAATCAATATACTGTTACATCCGCTGGACATTACTGGTTGTGGGGATATATAGGACTTGTAGGTTCACCTAGAACCCGACGAACCCAGATACAAAAACTGAGCAGCAACTTGCAATGGTTTTTTATTATGTACCGGGTATATAGTAATTATTCTGTAAACATGTGTACATGGAAAAATCGGTATGAAAGACACCTATGTATTTCTGAAATGGGAACAAAATATAGAGTTTAGAAACAGTAGATATTTGCACATTTCCGAAATTGGGAATACTCATACTAGCATGAGAATTATCAGTCATTTTTTAGAATGACTTCTTTTTTACACAATGTCTTTCATTTGGAAGGCAGAAATTCATCGAAAGTCAATAGGTAATAACAGTTCCTTTACAAATCTGAATTACCCTAAGTCTCCCGATAAAAATGGTACCTCACTTGTAGGGGTAGGCATAGTGCCCACGACAGAAAATGGCTCAAAACCCAACGTGAACACACCACATTTTCACAATGCAAAATTACCCTTTTTTAGCAAAGTGCCTAGCTGTAGTTTTTTAACCCTAGCTCTGCTGGCACCTAGGGAAACCTAGCAAACCTATACATATTTGAAAACTAGACACTCAGGGGAATCTAAGATGGGGTGACTTGACTGCCTCCCACCAGGTTCTGTTACCCAGAGTCCCTTGCAAACCTAAAAAACACTTTTCCCCCACAATTATCTGGTGGGAAGTTATGGAATCTGCGTGGATCCACAAATTTCCACCCACACCGCGTTCCCCAAAGTCTTCTGAGAAAAATGGTACCTCACTTGTGTGAGTCAACCTAGTGCCCGCGACAGGAAACGGCGCAAAACGTAACGTGGACACACCTCAATTTTGTATCGCAAAATGACCCTTTTTTGGCAAAGTGCCTAGCTGTAGTTTTTTAACCATAGCTCTGCCGGCACCTAGGGAAACCTAGCAAACCTATACATTTTTGAAAACTAGACACCCAGGGGAATCCAGGATGGGGTGACTTGACTGCCTCCCACCAGGTTCTGTTACACAGAATCCCTTGCAAACCTAAAAAATTGTCAAAAAAAACACATTTTCCCCACATTCCTCTGGTGGAAAGTTCTGGAATCTGCGTTGATCCACAAATTTCCACCCACCCCGCGTTCCCCAAAGTCTTCTGAGAAAAATGGTACCTCACTTGTGTGGGTCGGCCTAGTGCCCGCGACAGGAAACGGCGCAAAACGTAACATGGACACACCTCAATTTCGTAGTGAAAATGACCCTTTTTTGGCAAAGTGCCTAGCTGTAGTTTTTGAACCATAGCTCTGCCGGCACCTAGGGAAACCTAGCAAACCTATACATTTTTTAAAACTAGACACCCAGGGGAATCCAGGGAGGTATGGCTTGCGTGGATCGCTCAATGTTTCCTTACCCAGAATGCCCTGCAAACCTCAAATTTAGCTGAAAAAATCACTTTTTTCACACATTTTTGTGTGGGAAAGTTGTGGCATCACCGGGCTGACACAAATTTCCCACCACCCAGTGTTCCCCCGGGTCTCCCGATAAAAATGGTGCCTCATTCGTGTGGGAGGCCCAAGTACCCGCGACAGGCAAGGGCCCACAACGTAGTGAGGCGACATGAAAATTGCCTATCTCAAAAAGACCTGGTTTTGCAAGGGGGTTCACTTGGGTTTTTGGCCCGGTGCTCGGCGGCCACCTAGGGTAACCTACCAAACCCACACATTTCTGAAAACTAGACACGTGGGGGATTCCAGGGAGGTATGGCTTGTGTGGATCGTTGGAGGATCCACGGAAGCCATACCTCCCTGGAATCCCCCGGGTGTCTAGTTTTCAGAAATGTGTGGGTTTGGTAGGTTTCCCTAGATAGCCGCCAAGCCCGGTGCCAAAAACTCATGGGACCCCCTTTGCAAAACCAGGTTGTTTTGTGATAGGTAATTTTGATGTCTCCTCAATTGGTTTTGGGCCCTTGCCTGACGCGGGCACTAGGCCTACCCAGGCAAGTGAGGTACTATGTTTCTCGGAAGACTTTGGGGAACACGGGGTGGGTTTTTTTTGGACCCACGCAGATTCCAGAACTTTCCACCACAGAAATGTTAGGAAAATTTGTTATTTTGGACACATTTTTAGGTTTGCAATAGATTCTGGGTAACAGAACCTGGTGAAAGCCAGTCAAGTCACCCCATCCTGGATTCCCCTCGGTGTCTAGTTTTAAAAAAATGTACAGGTTTGCTAGGTTTGCCTACGTGCCAACTGCGCTAGGGCCCAAAATCCACAGGTATGCACATTGCTAAAAAAAAGCCGGAGCCCAGTGGGCTTTCTGCCGCCCTGGGGGGGAATCGGGGAAGGGGGTCTCATCCCAATATTCCCCTAAAGGAGCAGAAAGACTTTGGCTATTTTTTGTGGGGGCGGGGGCATTGATATGACCATTTTGGGCAGCCCCCATGCATAAAAAAAGCCTGCGTACTCGCTGGCGCCTAGTGGGCTTTCTGCCCCCCCAGGGGGCATATCAGGGACCGCTGCCGCTAACTCCCCTCCCAGGGGGGCGGAAAGACTGGAGTTTCTCTGGGGGTCGGGTGGGGGTATTGTCATGCCCATTTTGGGGAGCCCCTACCCCTACACTAATAAACCGAAAAAATCCATGGTTTCTAGTGGGCTTTCTGCGCCCCACAGGGGGGGGCCAGATTGGGGGATACAGCTCCCATCTGCCTCCTGGGGGGCAGAAAGACTGTCATTTTTGTTGGGGCGGAGGGTGGGGGCATTGGCGTGCCCGTTTCGGGCAGCCCACACCCTAAAAACAATTGTGCAAAAAAAATACCTGGTCAATAGTGAGCTTTCTGCCCCTCTGGGGGGGGCAGATTGGGGGCTACTGCCCCATCTGCCCCCCGGGGGGCAGAAAGGCTGTAATGGTGGCGGGGGGTGGGAGCATTGGCGTGCCCGTTTCGGGCAGCCTCCTCCCTAAATAAAATCCATCACCCTAAAGAAAATTGCGCTAAAAAAATCCCTGCGGTCAAGTGGGCTTTCCGCCCCCCGAAGGGGCAGATTAGGGGCCAATGCCCCATCTGCCCCCCAGGGGGGGTAGAAAGGCTGTAATGATGGCGGGTGGGTGGGGGCATTGGCGTTCCCGTTTTGGGCAGCCCCCACCCTAAAAAAAAATCCATCACCCTAAAGAAAATTGCGCTAAAAAAATCCCTGCGGTCAAGTGGGCTTTCCGCCCCCCGAAGGGGCAGATTAGGGGCCAATGCCCCATCTGCCCCCCAGGGGGGGTAGAAAGGCTGTAATGATGGCGGGTGGGTGGGGGCATTGGCGTTCCCGTTTTGGGCAGCCCCCACCCTAAAAAAAAACCTAAAAACTAATCCTTGGTATTTAGTGGGCTTTCTGCCCCCCCGAAGGGGCAGATTAGGGGCCAATGCCCCATCTGCCTCCCGGGGGGGCAGAAAGACTGTAGTAATTGGGGGGGTGGGGGCATGGGCAGCCCCCACCCCTATTTTTAGTTTTTTTTTTAATTCCCTGGTGTCTAGTGGGCTTTTTACCCCCCCGGGGGAGCAGATGGTGGCTAATGTCCCCATCTGCCCCCCAGGGGGGGCAAAAAGACTAAATGGTGCCAACGTCAGTTGGGGGGAGCAAAGGCCCTTGTCCAAGGGGCCACTCTCCCCTCCCTGGTGTCTAGTGGGAGGATCCCTGCTTGGGGATCGCCCTCCTGTGGCGATCCCCAAGCAGGGATCCACTGGGGAGGGGTACCATTGGAAAGGGGAGATTCTCCCCTTTCCAACGATACCTCTCCCGTCTTTCTACATGCTCAGGGGGCTGAGATAGCCCCCTGAACACGTAGAAAGTTCAACTGAAATGAGCCTCTTGGCTCATTTCAGTTTCACTATCACTGTAATGACGTTGGCGCGCCGTGCGCGCCGATCGTCATCACAGTGAAAGGGGGGGGGGCTCGGGAGCTGGGGAAGCTCTTCCCCATCTCCCGAGGCTATTTTCACTAAAAGGGAATCCCTCTGGTGCCCGCACCAGAGGGATTCCCCAGGGAATGCCTCATGACGAGCTGGACTCGTCATGGGCACAGCGCGACTGTGCTCCATGACGAGTCCAGCTTGTCATGGGCACACAAGGGGTTAAAACCCCAGTGGGTATGCCAAGAGTCCCGTTCTCACCATGCTGCATATTAGGACTCCCAAAATGACCTCCTGCCCAATAATATATATATATTTATGTATTCACTGATTCACTCAAAAAAAACAAAGGTGGCAAAGGTTGCAGGGACATTAACCTCTTCAGTGCCCATGACGAGATAGTCTCGTCATGGAGCACGGTTGCGCTGTGCCCATGACGAGACTATCTCGTCATGAACCCCACCCACTAGTGCAACGCCCGGCACAGGAGGGGGAAAGGGCGTGGCACTGAAGGGGTTAAAGCTATGCTCAGATTTCACTCATACAAACCCAATGAAACTGAAGCAGTTATAGTTACCTGAGCTAACTATAACTTATGCCCCCTTAATGCACTGCTTATGACCTCACATATTACAAAACTCATGACATGGTCAGTGACATCACTGATATTACACTAATGCTATTTCCTAACTACAATGTCCCTGTAACCTTTGCTTTTTTCAGTTCATTCTAATGCTTTTTTATGTTCTTTCCTAGTATAACGTCCCTGTATCATTTGTTTCTTTTCAGTGAATTTCTCAGGTTTTTTTCAATCTTATTTTCCTAACTTTACTGTCTACGTACCTTTATGTTTTTGCAGTGAATGTCTAAGGTTATTTAAGCTCATGCCATGTAACTTTAACACTTCAGTTATATTTTTCAGTGAGTGTTTACCGCTTTTTATGAATTTTTGTATATATTTTATATTTTTATATAGTTTACCATTTCATAGATTTGGGATTTTTTTTTTACTTTTTTGTTTTTTACATTTGTAAAACTTTTTTTATGATATAAACTCTAATAGAATGTTTTTAAATATTTTGTGCTAATTTTTTATTGGTTTTTTAAAGTATTTTTTAATAATAAACAATTTTGAAAAATAAAAAGTTAAATATTTTGAGTCTTTGAGAGGGTGCATAACTCTGTGTGAGTGAGTGTGAGATAGCTTGTATGGACATCAGAGTGGGTGTGAGAGTGTCTGTTGGGGTGTGTCACTGGGTGTGAGAGTGTTTGTATGGACATCAGACTGAGTGTGAGAGTGTCTGTTTGGGTGCATGAGTGGCTGTGAGAGTGTCTGGATGGGTGCCAGAGTGGATGTGGGAGTGTCTATCTGGGTGTCACAGTGGGAGTAAGAGCAACCATCTGGGTGTATGATTTGTGGTGAGATCTGTGGATATGCATGGGGCCACACTGAGCCCCGTAACGGAATGGCAGATCTCGCATGTGCCAAAAAAAAAACTTTTCTAGCTTCTTACTGCCCATTAAACAAGCTTTCCCCACATTTATAACACCCACATGGGATGGGGAAAGCTCTCATCTGACCCCTTTATTTAGTTTACATGCAACCTTTCATTCCAGAGGACTGTTTCCCGATATATAAAATGACGGGTGCAACTTTTCTCTCAGGTTGCGGCCAGCCAATCTGGACCTTACTGTGGCACATGGAGCCATGGATTCACTGTGGTCGGAGCCACGAAGGGTCCACATCTCTAGATATCCAAATTTGGTTTTATTTCAATATCTCGAAAACAACTCAACTGGTTTACACCAAATAACAAAAAGCATGTTTTCTGGACCAAAGGCTTCCTTATGCCTAATTTGTTTTTATTCCGTTCAGTGGTTAGAACTGTAGTGGTGTTCAAAATCCCAAAGGGAACTTGCATGGGGAAAACGCGTTAGTCCCCCATTTTTCTCAGCCCCCGCTTGATGAATCACTCTGAAACTTTAAAGACAGCAGCTGAAGTAAGTGGCGTACTCATTTTGAAAAATTTATGAATATTCATCAAATGCACTAAAGATATTTAAAAAATAATTTTCCAATGGAATCTAGGTCATATATATATAATAGAGTGCCGGAGACCACTACCTCCCCAGGGCCAAAAATATCAGCTCAAGGGGGAGAGGGGCATGCGGACCCCTTTCTGTGCTGTATTCAGCTCGGGGACCAACAGCCTCCAAAGCCGACTCCCAATGTCTGGGGAGCCCACCCAAGAACATAGCTATTTGCTCTTGTTGATGGGAGCTATGACAGCTCTGGCCAAGCGAGACCAAACTGTCAGGCCACTCTTGGCTGGCAGGATCATTAAAACTGCTCCCCCCAGCTGGGAGCAGAATTTTCATCTGTGTTCCTGCCTCCTGCCAAGTGGGCAGGAAAACAAATGAAAGGATTGCTGCTGCATTCTGGGAGATGAATATTTAGCAGCTCCCTGTGTGTGGAAGCAATGCAATGGACCACGTGGGCATTGAGGCTCCCCCAATCCGTCCTCAACAGTGCACACCGGGTACCCTGGGTGGGCTCGAGGTCACCCAGCATAAAGAGGCCAGGCCCCAGGAGATGGGGTCCCCAGGGCTGAAATTGGCCCGGGGAGAGGAGATGCATGGGCTCACTCTCCCATTAAGTTTTGGCTTGGCCCCAGGGGTCCCATGGCCAAAATTGGCCCAGGGAGGGGACGGGGCAACCACCTTCCCACCTTGAAATGACTATAAGTATTCAAATTTGCAAAATTACCTGAAGCTCCACACCGGCAGCTTACCAAAATTCCCCAGCTGACTTCCAGCTGATTTGGTGATGTGTTATTGATGCCAAAGAAAAAAAGGACATCTCAACCAAACAAAGAAGCACTTGCTTTGTACAGTTAAGAGGAAGTACCCTTGTTTGGTGGAGATTCAACTCTTTGTAGTCTCAGTGTTTTCTCCATAGGAGAATCCATGTTATTATTACATATTTCTGGGTAACAACAGTTCCTTCTCGCTGCCACTGCTTCTAGCACTGGACAAGCCCTTAGAATTACAATTAAATTAAGCTCCACAGCAATCCTTACAGTCTGTACTGTGTTGCCTTAATTACATGTGCCAAGCTTTACAAAACTACTTTATTATTAATTTGCTATTAAAAGCTATATCTATGTGGCATTCTTATTATTTAAAAAAAAAGATGACTGTGTTTATCCTCTGGTGTACACACTTTTTTGCGTCCTGCATTTGGAGTCAGGCATGTGCTTTTGAAACTACCGACAGTGCACACTCCTCTAAAAGAGATACATCGACAGCCTAACTGTGAGCTCGTCAAATGCCCCGCCCCCTTTGTCCACCACTCTGCAAACGGACCTCCTAGCGCACTACTCATTGAGGGATGAAGCCCCCTTGGGCGCTGTGGGTCTTGAGGGTCCAAGAAGCACTCCTGTTACAACCAGTAAATCCTACACAGCAGGATTGCTGAGAGCTCATTGGAGGCCCTGCCCCTTTTGTCCACCACTCTGCAACCGTGCCTCCTGATGCACTACTCATTGGGGGATGAAGTCCCCTTCGAGGCTGAGGGTCCTTGAGGGGCTAAGAACTCCCCCTTTTACCACCAGTAAGCCCCGCACAGCAGGATTGTATGACATAATTTCGAAAGACAAAAATTCGACCTACAAAAATATCGCAACAAAAATATCGTGGTCAAGAATATCGACATCCTATCTACAACATGGTAAGTACAAAAATATCGATAATTTAATATCGATGTCAAAAATATCGTAATTCAAAAATATCGTTTTTTTTTTAGTTTAAAAATATATGTAAAATAAACCAAATAATACTTATAAATCAAAGAAACATAATTAAATATATTGTATAATATGTAAAATTTATAACAAATATATATAATTAAATGAAACTTTAATTAAACATATATATAATATATAATATATACACTTACTTAATAATTACTTTTAATAATAATTTCTGTAACATATAAATTATTAAATATTTATTTAAATTACCAATACATCTATACACATAAAACAATAACATTAATAAATATTAAATAATTACATATAGCAAATAATAATCATTAATTTTAATTTGAATTTTTTTTATTATTAATTATATATTACAATAGCTAAAATATTACAAAACATATTTAATATCAGACACAATAAAACTACTAGTCCAACTTCAACAAAAACAACAGTAAGGAAAATGTTGGATAGCGTAGGGGTAAAAATATCTATTCCAACTCCCGAGAGTGCAACAGTAGGGAAAACATTGGATAGCGTAAGAGTAAAAATTACTATTCCAACTCCAAAGAGTGCAACAGTAGGGAAAGCGTTGGATAGCGTAGGGGTAAAAATTACTATTCCAACTCCAGAGAGTGCAATAGTAGGGAAAGTGTTGGATAGCGTAATGGTAAAAATTACTATTCCCACTCCAGAGAGTGCAATAGTAGGGAAAGTGTTGGATAGCGTAAGGGTAAAAATTACTATTCCCACTCCAGACAGTGCAACAGTAGGGAAAACGTTGGATAGCGTAGGGGTACAAATAACTATTCCAACTCCAAAGAGTGCAACAGTAGGGAAAACGTTGGATAGCGTAGGGGTAAAAATTACTATTCCAACTCCAGAGAGTGCAATAGTAGGGAAACTGTTGGATAGCGTAAGCATAAAATTTACTATTCCCACTCCAGAGAGTGCAATAGTAGGGAAAGTGTTGGATAGCGTAAGGGTAAAATTTACTATTCCCACTCCAGAGAGTGCAACAGTATAGAAAACGTTGGATAGCGTAGGGGTAAAAATAACTATTCCAACTCCAAAGAGTGCAACAGTAGGGAAAACATTGGATAGCGTAGGGGTAAAAATTACTATTCCAACTCCAGAGAGTGCAATAGTAGGGAAAGTGTTGGATAGCGTAAGGGTAAAAATTACTATTCCAACTCCAGAGAGTGCAATAGTAGGGAAAGTGTTGGATAGCGTAAGGGTAAAAATTACTATTCCAACTCCAGACAGTGCAACAGTAGGGAAAACGTTGGATAGCGTAGGGGTACAAATAACTATTCCAACTCCAAAGAGTGCAACAGTAGGGAAAACGTTGGATAGCGTAGGGGTAAAAATTACTATTCCAACTCCAGAGAGTGCAATAGTAGGGAAAGTGTTGGATAGCGTAAGCATAAAATTTACTATTCCCACTCCAGAGAGTGCAATAGTAGGGAAAGTGTTGGATAGCGTAAGGGTAAAATTTACTATTCCCACTCCAGAGAGTGCAACAGTATAGAAAACGTTGGATAGCGTAGGGGTAAAAATAACTATTCCAACTCCAAAGAGTGCAACAGTAGGGAAAACATTGGATAGCGTAGGGGTAAAAATTACTATTCCAACTCCAGAGAGTGCAATAGTAGGGAAAGTGTTGGATAGCGTAAGGGTAAAATTTACTATTCCCACTCCAGAGAATGCAATAGTAGGGAAAGTGTTGGATAGCGTAAGGGTAAAAATTACTATTCCAACTCCAGAGAGTGCAATAGTAGGGAAAGTGTTGGATAGCGTAAGGGTAAAATGCACTATTCCCACTCCAGACAGTGCAACAGTAGAGAAAAGGTTGGATAGCGTAGGGGTAAAAATTACTATTCCCACTCCAGATAGTAAAACAGTTGGGAAACCACTAGATAGCATAGTGATTCTATTAACATGATAACCAATTCAATAATTTCTTATAAAAAAATTGCATGTTAACAATGTTTTTTAAAAAAAAATATTATTAAATACCAATTATGTAAAATAAATATTTAAATAAATAAATTTAAATTACATCCCACACTATTCCCCCTTTAACACACAACACACTACACATAAAAATTCACATAATTAATTTAATTATCAATTAATCACTTAATAAAATTAAATCACCAATTAATTACTAATTAACAATTAATTAACTATAACAATAAAGAAATATTATTAATAAACTAATTATAATTTATATAATTAACCAAATAATAAAGTAATTTTACAATTAATAATTAATTAAAAATTAATTATTCTATTAATCAAATTAATTACCAATTATTAATTGATTACCAATTAATTAATCATAAATACCAATGAAACAATACATATTAATTCATTAATTATAATTACATTACTTCCCACCCTATTCCCCTATAAACCCACAACCCACTACACAT
This sequence comes from Triturus cristatus, assembly GCF_964204655.1. Taxonomy (NCBI): domain Eukaryota; kingdom Metazoa; phylum Chordata; class Amphibia; order Caudata; family Salamandridae; genus Triturus; species Triturus cristatus. The sequence goes on from NC_140586.1 coordinate 113,930,507, forward strand.
AAAAATTCACATAATTAATTTAATTATCAATTAATCACTTAATAAAATTAAATCACCAATTAATTACTAATTAACAATTAAGTAATTAACAATAACAATAAATAAATATTAATAATAAACTAATTATTATGTATATAATTAACCAATTAATAAAATAATTGTACAATTAATAATTAATTAACAATTAATTAATCAATTAATTACCAATTATTAATTAATTACCAATTAATTATTCATAAATACCAATTAAACAATACATATTAATTCATTAATTATAATTAAATTACTTCCCACCCTATTCCCCTATAAACCCACAACCCGCTCTGATACTAAAACGCTAAATTAAATGTAAAATAATTATAAATCTCTAAACATTTATTTTTAAATGTATTAAAATACATTACAATAATCTTTAACATACAAATAAAATACATATTAAATGACATTACACTAAATAAATATCGATATTATTGACATCGAAATTTTTACTTACGATATTACTTACATCGATATTAATTACTTCGATATTATTAACTTCGATATTACTTACCTTGGGATCGATATTCTGTCCATCGATATTCTTGACTTCGATATTCTGTACCTACGATATTAAAAACACGATATTATTGTAGGTCGAAATTTAAAACTCGATATTTTGGCTAAACACCGCACAGCAGATTGCTGAGAGCTTGTCGGAGGCCTGCACCCTCTCTCAACCACTCTGCAAACTTGCCTCCTGTGCACAACTCATTGGAGGATAAAGTCCATTTAAATACAGAGTGTCTTTGGGGGCCAAAAACCCTCCTGTTACCACCAGTAAGTACCATACAGCAGGATTGCTGAAAGCTCGTCGGAGGCCCCATTCCCTTTGTCTACCACTCTGCAAACACGCCTCCTGGTGCACTACCCATCGGGGGATGAAGTCCCCTTGGATTCTGAGGGTACTTGGGGGCCAAGTTCCCCTCCTGTGACCACCAGAATGTCCCACACAGCAGAATTGCTGAGCTCATCGGAGATCCCACCCCCTTGACCACCACTCTGCAAACATGCCTCCTGGTGCACTACTCATTGGGGGATGGAGTACACTTGGATGCTGAGGGCCCTAGGGGGCCAAAACCCCTCCTGTTACCACCAGTAAGTCCAACGCAGAAGAATTACTGAGATCTTGTTGAAGGCCCGCCCACTTTATCCACCACTCTGCAAAAACATCTCATGGATGCACTACTCGTTGCGGCATGACGTCCCCTTGGATGCTGAGAGTCCCTTTCCGGCAGCATGAATACAATAGCCACAGACAACAGACTTCAGTTATTGCTACGTTCACTACATGTAACACTGGTGCGGCCATTTTAACAAAGTCATTCTCATCTTCTTTGATACTTGACTTGTTGTGTAATACAAAAATTGTAGTTGTAGTTCCTATTAATTCATCTCACATCACCATAAAATGATACTGGTATTTTCCTAAAAATCATGTATAAGAATGAAAACATCAAATAGTCAACATCCATAATTATGTAAACATCATGCCCCAAATTTTGCCCTGTATGGGCTTATACACATTGCTATTACCACCCTCTATAAACATGAGTGGGTATAAGATCTGATTGTTCTAGTTGCATCTTTACTGTAAAACATCAGTATTAGGAAACTTTATAAAACCGCCCAAGCAGAAAAGATAATAAATATGTTAATAAAAATGGAATCAGAAGTATGAAATATGATGATTCACTTATAGCAACCATATACTGCACCCTGATTCTGCCCTAAATAGGCTTAGATAAAGTGGCACCGTGCTCATTTGGCCATATATTGCACCATAAGTATGTCCTTAATGGAATTTTATAAAGTGACATAGTGCGGTTGTAAGCTATTATCTCACTGCTGACTCAAATTGATGGATTTAGGCACCCTGCATTGCACGTTTTCAACTATTTGGAAGTCTCTTGAAAGTGGCTGCACCATAGAATATCATTGGTTGTCCATTGAAAAAAAAAATCAGTTTAAGGCATTGTGTATCATGTACAAAGCTATGACCCAGAAGGCTCCTGACTTTATCAACAAGTTAGTTTCTCCTTTTACTCCCAATCATGTTTTCTGCTCTGGTGACCTGAGCCTTGCAGCTTTTCTTTGGGTGAAGCTCGTTAGTCAAGGGGGCCAATCTTTTACATTTCTTAGCCCTAAGCTCTGGAAACTGTTTCACCTTGAAGTTAGTACTGCTACCTCTCACTCGGTATCCATAAAAGACTCAAGACCTGGCCCTTCTAACTGTTGTAGGTGCCTCTATCCTCTCTGTATCAGCATTGGGAAGCACTTCTGGCAGCCATTTGTGTTACAAATTCTGAATTTCAATTAATCATAATAATAATAATAATAATAATATGTGATGAAGGGTCTCTAAACCCTCCTGCCTTATGCCAGAGGGAAGATTGTTGTGATTGTTCCCCATCATGTCAAACTACAGAGGTAGAGTGGGCTCCTTCACATTGCCTAAGGGTGATGAGAGGCCTTAAAAGGCAATGCCCTCCGTGTTATTACAGGCCATGGAGGAGTGTGGCATCTAGCAGCTGCCTCTGAGCCATGTTCGCTAATTGTGAACCGTATCCTTCTGCAGCTTACAAGTGTCCATATGCTGAGCTCTCAACTGAAAACATAGCCCTGCTTTTTCAGTGCTTTTTTCTCTATTGTGGACACAGCACAGGGACAAGAGATTACAACTGTCTCAACGCTGTGTTGTGGACATAGCTCTCTGCTTTTCAGCACTCTGTTCTCTATTATGACATATCACTGGGATGGATGTAGGCGCTATCCCAGTTATGTGTTCAGATACAGCACTGGGACAACAGCTTACATCTTTCCCAACAGGAGGTTCTTAGGAGTGACAATGGAGCTATGACAGATGTAAAGGGCTGCCCCGAAAGCTGTATTTTCAGTTAGGCAGGTAAAGATGCCTCCCACTTAGGGAAGACTATCCAGAGCCCATATGTGGGGTTTGATGCAGAAAAAGGTTGATAGGCTACACCATTTCTTTTTTGAACACCAATCTCTAGCGTCTAGTAAGTAATCCTTCTGACCTCTTAGGACTGATTGGAGGTAAACTAGCCCAATTGAAACCAATAAGTTAGGAAGGCTGACTGGTGCCAAAGCGATTGAAGCTCAATGCCAGGACAGACGAGCCCGGCAACCCTTCCTTTTCTCACATTTTCCATGGTGCTTTTGGACCTCCAAGGGGTAAGCACATAAATGGGGAAAACATCCCATTCTGCCCACCCAAGAAGGGTTGCATAACCCCCAGTAGACCACCAGGAAAAATGGTATGGGGTGGGGGCTAGCCTATCCTGACATTGTACGGCCCCCAATTCCCCAGGTTCTAACAGTCTTTCTACCTCAGAACAGGATGGTGTACAGAAACACTGGTCCCACAGTTAATGTTAACACAATATTTTGCATATGTTAAATGGTTATTTTAATCAGTATTCAAAATAAGAAAGAAAAAAAAATCCTATTATATATTGATAGTACAGTCAGTATGTAGTCAAACATGCTCAGTGCCCTTATGGAAGTGATATACACAAGTGACAAATCTGTCGCGAAACAATGTGCATCATGAATTCAGAATGACATTTGTGTCCAAATATTCCACCCAGAGTTTTACCATCAAGAAAACCATACTGAGATACTGGCCCATGTTAAGCACAGAGGCGGACTTTAACAATATCTTTGAGACACCTCCAAGATTTGCATATCAAAGATCACGCAACTTTAAACAAATCCTTTCTAACATCAGAGATTCCACCACAAGCTCCTACAAAGGTACTGTGCCCTGTCTTAATTGTGGAAATTGTAATTGTATCATCAAGGGAACCACAATCCAACACCCGCTATATGGTTACCCCATCAAGCTCAGAGTGACAGCAACCTGCAATAGCCAAAATGTCATTTACTTACTGAAATGCCCATGTGGCCTGGTATATGTGGGAAAAACTGAAAGAAAAATCCGTATTCGGATAAACGAACACAAAAGTAATATAAGAACTCAACAGGCCAAATCACCCATTGCCACTCATTTTCATCAACATCAACATAACATATGTCAACTCCGTTTCCTCATCCTTGAACAGATTCCTTTATTGAAAGGACGAGATAACAGCAAATTTCTATTACAGAGAGAAATCTTTTGGATTCACAAACTTAATTCCACCCAGCCTAAGGGTCTCAATGAACGTTACGATTTAGGCTGCTACTTGTAATTCGATCTCCTTTACTGTTGAGAAGATGACTGCATATAACTACTACCTCTGGAATTCATTGTTCATCAATTTACAATCCTTTGACACGATAATTATTTTTCTTGATATAATGACCTTGTCTTTCCCATGTATTACATTATTGTTTATTATGTTTCTTTCAGGTGTGACATATGTGATTACACATCGTTTATTGTTCTGTTTTTACATCTCATGAATACGCACGTTACATTTACTCTCCCACCGCTCCTTCTAGCACACCTTTCTGACGAACTACCAGTCTCTTTTCTCTGTTTATCTATGTAGTTTACGTACACTCACTTCCTTTAAATGAACACGTCCCCCTATCACATGACTACGATCCGTGAACTGCACTATCACCGTAGCACCCGTGAACGTTTCACCGCTAAGTGATGAGATCTCAATTCTACAACTCGACCGTAAGTTTATGCTCGACCAACTACCCGCGCTGAGACCTCACGACTATAGTTCTTTACCTACCTGTTCTTTACCCCTTGGTTTAACGGGTCTAACCTTCACGGATATCGGAATATTGCTTTATGTAATTTATTACCCACTGGGCTTCACAAACTTTGGATAACAGCACGTCTTCTCGTTATCAGTAACTTTCTTCTGTACCCACGTATTCACCCGCTTTTAGTACTACCTTCACCCGTATATTGACATTATGTATACACGGTTGTCTGTAAGCACATGACACACGTTGCACCTTGAATAATTTCGCCAGTACTCAGCTTTTTTTCACTCATGTCTTAGGAAACTTTATTGTTCACCTCATTCTTTCGCATAACCCACGCTTTAGTCTAGTATACTCGTTTAACTGTGTATGATTCAACAATGAGTTCTGCTTCCTTGTTTCCTCCACAGTGCCGCCCCTGATGAAGGGCTTGAACGGCCCAAAATGCATTGGGCATTTGATCAATGGATGTTTGATCAATGAGTTGACTTGATACAAATGATGACAATTCTACATTATTTGATGAATATTACCAATAAACTCAATTGACCCTGGATTACCGTTTCATTTCTTGGAACTAAACTCATGGACAAGGAGAACTTTGACTCTCTTCCTGAGTGCCACGAGTGACACCCTCCTCTCCCAGGAGTGTGCTTACTTAATTTTCACTGAACTCCCAACTCAGGGGGATATACTCGTTGGCACCTATTACTTGGTTAAATTACCTACACTGTTTAAATACGGAGTGCGCCCATTTCTGTTCTCTGCTTGTGCATCATGAATTCAGAACACACCCCATTTCCATATACAATCTGAAAGTCCATGGTATTAGTCTGCAACGTTTTGATCTCTTTGAGGGAATGAGGGGGATCATCATCAGGACTTGTGGAACAAGTAAACCCTAGAAAGAAAGAACTGAGAAAGAGAATCAAAACGTCGCCAGAAATAAGAATACAAAAATAGATGATGGCAAACTGTGAGATTCAGGCACAGTAGTTTTGTACTTTCAGACAGAGGTGCAAAAAGGCTTCCCAAATAGAAAGAAGCGGCCATCTCTGCCACAAGGGAAGCAGAAGTAAAAAAAAAAAAAAATCAATGATAAATGTCTGCAAAAGTATGCGAATAATATCTGAACTATAATGCTATAGGGCATTAGTACCTGAAAATTGGCATCAAGGAATCAAGTATCATCACCTCTTCATAGATCCAATTAATACAATTGTACCTGAAACAGTGTATGTGTAAAAAGAGATTGAGAATCCGGACGAAGACAGAAAGGGAAAGTTACAAAGACAGTAAGGGGAGCACATCTAATCATTCCAACCAGGCTGTCCAGAGTAAGCTACATCGGGTGGGAAATCCCGTTTGTATCCTAGGCTGGAATCGCCATCAAGAGTGGGCCTTCAGAAACAGTACTGTGATGGAGTGCCTCCCCGACTGAATCTTACTGAACCTATTGCAAGCAACTAGCTAATTTGTATTATGATTCAGATTTTGTGGAAACATTTTGTAATTGCCATATTTACCATAATTTATTAGAATGCATTGTTTTGCTATTTAGAATTGATTATTCTCTTTTGGTTTCTAACCTTGTTCGTATTTATGCTATTACTTCTCTTCAAACTCTTTGGTCCTTTGCTTCTGTCTCTTATTCTAGATGGTACCCTTCCAATATGTTGGGCACTAGCCCCATGTCCTCTTATCAAGACTTTTGCAGTTTTTCCTACATTTCAACTGAGACACCCCGCATGGCACCTTTTTTGAAGACCCGCTAAAGATGGCAAATCCAGCCTAGGATACAGTGGGATTTTCCGCTCAATGCAACTTACTCTTGACAGCCCGGTAGGCACAATCAGATACGCTCCCCTTATAGTCTGTGTAACTTTCCCTTTCCTTCTCCTTCCGGATTTTCAATCTCCTTTTACACATACACTGTTTCAGGAACTACTGTATTGTTTGGGCCTATGAAGATTTGATGACACTGAATTCCCTTAAGCTATTCTTCAGGAACTAATGACATACCGCATTATATTCCAGATATTATTTGCATGATTTTGCAGACTTTTATCCTAGACAATGTTTTTTCCTGTAGGTCCTCTTTTGGTAGGGACGGCAGACTCTTTCTGATTAGGAAGCCTATTTGCTCCTCTATTTGTAAGTACACAAATACTGTGCCTGATTCTCACACTTTGCCACCATTTTTCTTGTATTCTAATCTCTGGAAACTTTTTGATTCTCTTTTTCAGTACTTTCTTTCTCAGGCTTATTTATTCTGCAAGTCCTGATGATGATTTCCTTATCCTTTCAAAAGGATCAGACCGTCAACTACTAATACCACAAACCCTTCTTTTTGATTGTATATAGAAATAGGCCGTGTTCTAACTTCATGATGTACAACATTTTAATGCAAAGACAACAGTTGATGGACAGAATGCAGAACAATGTAAGACATTCACCCCAATACAGAGATCTGGGCCTAAATCCATTGTTTTTTTTGCTCACCATGCCATTCCAGTTTGGACCCAGCCATATGCAAATCAGTCTTGACCCTGTGGCTCATGGGAACAGTCCAGCCCGAACTGCCAAGCCAGGTCCTCCCTGGACTGGAACCAAGCATCCTAGGACCGGTTTCGGGGTTTCACCCCTCTTCAGCCAGGATAGCTTGATTCCAGTGGCATGGAGAGCACGGGACTCACGTCTGAGCATACCCGTCCCACTCGGGGTGACAAATGCAAACACAACAGTTGATGGACAGAATGCAGAACAATGTCATACATTCACCCCAGGACAGAGATCTGGGCCTAAATCTTTTTTGCTCACCATGCCATTCCAGTTTGGACCCAGCCATATGCAAATCAGTCTTGACCCTGTGCCTCATGGGAACAGTCCAGCCCGAACTGCCAAGCCAGTCCATCATCTTGTGTGTTTTGCTGTTCAATATTTCAATCACAGATTTGTCACTAGAGTGTATCCATTCCATAGAAGCACCAAACACGTTTGACTAGACACACCCACTCCGTCATCAATGTATAATAAGAAAATCTTTTTTTAAACACTTTGTACACTAATTAAAATAACCTTTTGGCATATGCATATTATTGTGATAGTATTAATTTGCGATCAGTGTTTCTGTGCATAAGCCAAGGTCCCAGGTGTCTCTCGGGTTCCCTTGTTGGTTATAACTCGGGGCAGAATGGAGTGGTAACCAAATGTGACCATGAGAGGGGGCAGGAAGCCTTCTAAGTCATCAGGGGAAAGAGTTAGAAAAGAAATGGGAGTGTCACCACCTGACTTGAAAACCAGTTACAATACAAGTTTCACTATCATTATAGATTCAAACCATCATTTTTTACAATGTTTTGTCATTTCCATACAACCCCCAGCCAGCAGTTCAAAGTATGAAGAACTTGAACCCCTCAAATTCAAGTTCAAGAATAAAATGTATGGCCATCACAGTGAATTATGATGGTAATGGTATTTATCACTCAGCAGCATTTAATGTTATCCTTAACCCATATAATAGGACTACATTTATTACACAAAGCTAGAAAAACACAGCCTAATCTATCATCCCATCATTAGCCTTGTAGGCTAAGAGTAAGTCTCAGCTCTCTACACCACAATATTTCAGATCATCACATTCAATATCAAAATTCAGAAGAATTCCTTTTGGGGAATATAATCTGATGGAGTTGCTGTGTAATTGGTTGCACCTGAGCTTGTCCATGTTGTTTGAGACTTAAGTGCTCATATAGGATGTCAAGGGCTGAAGACAAACTATTGTTCAGGGAATACACTGCTTTGGAGGGCGCTTGTATACCTTTGTACATAAACTCATTTGTAGAATTTCTCTATTAGCTTGTCTAATTCCTTCTGTGGGTTCTTTTTCTGAGACGTTTTGCTATTCATTGTAAATGTTGTAACCCGGCTGCAACTATAAAGCATTTATTTGAAGCTGGATGTGGGCCTAGAAGGAAATAATTAAAATCCCTATTTAAGTGAAATTTGGAAAATTCACCTTCACAGATGTTAAACTGGAATGTGCTAGCCATTTTAGGCACAATGTACCCACAATGTACATAGTAACAGTCACATGTGTATATCTGTAATACTTGGGGTAAGTGAGATTTGCAAAATCATTTTGAATATATTTAATTCAGCATCTGTGATTTTTTCTTTTTTTCTGCCACTTAGGAGATAGTGATTAATTATCTTTTGGAATAGATAGTGGTTTTAAAATCTCTTTTGGACCCAAATTTCATTATATCATATATAACTTTATTTCGATCACAAAGATCATAAAAGTACACAGCACAAGAAAGATAAAATACAAGGTATAAATGGTGGATTTTAAATAACATAAGTACCATGAAATTGTTTAAAGCAGGAATGGTAAAAACAGATAAAACGTACAGTGTGTCATACAATACATTTGGAGCGCTTGATCCACAGCGCATGCCAGTATCTGGAGAGGCCATACACCATTACCCTGCGTGTATCTGTGATCAAGATTCACAGCACCTCAAGGTAATGGCCGGGACCAACCAGTCTACATAGCGGAATTATCAATTTTTTCCTCAAGGATTTATAGTATGGAAAAAAAAAGAGTAAATGCACAATGGATTCTGGACTGACATTGCAAACGCCACTTTATACAAACAACTTTGTGGGTAAGGTCTTGTAACAAAACTGTAAAAATAGTTTACGTGCCAGAGGGGGTATTATTTCATCAATGGTATCCTCAAAACGGGGGACAGGTTTAAAATGTAGGAATTCATTAGTCCCTCAGTTTTTGCCAAGACCTTTTCTGAGGTGGCCTCCCAAAGCATCACTTTCACCCTAGCCCTTGGCGTGGTGGCCAAATGTTCCGGGTTTGACCAAATCCCCTCCACCCCAAGCCTCTCCAGTAAATCCCTCAAAGAGCTGAACCAGGGGACTGAAGTTGCCTGGGGGAATTTTAAGGGGCCAGTTATTGCCTCTAGATAGGACACAAGCTCATCCACGGACCACAGCCTGTGCCAGAGCATGAGAAGTTTGTAGTTCAGTTTATGGGCCAGCTGTCTATGAGCAAGGTCCAGGTAAAGGGGCATCAGAGGGGTGCTAGATAGTAGGTCTACCAGGGATCTGAGAAAGTGATTTTCAGTGCTAGACAAACAATTAGATATACCCGTGCCCCAGAGATCTGCACCATAGAGGACCCCTCCTAGAACATTGGTATTGTAAATTTCCAAAGCCAGTGCTAAGTGCCCGGACAGGGTTTTCCTGTGGATGTTAGTAATGTGAGCGGTTTGCTGAATTAATTGTAGTTTCACTTTCTCGATGTGGGCGGCCCAGTGTGTTGTTGAGGTCAAGCGAATACCTAAGTAATCAAAAGCATTAACTAGCTCTAGTTTGCTACTACCAACTAACACAGGTCTTTTTGGAAGGATTGGCCATTCCTCTCGTGAAAATCCTGTATTTAGTTTTAGCCTAATTTAACACCAGGCCTGCACGTCACAAAACTTAGTAAAATCATTCAAGAGTTATTGTAGACCCTGCAGGGATTTAGAAATTAGGAGGGGGTCGTCGGCGAAAGAAGAGCAGGAACTCTTCTTACGCAGATTTTTGGAGCATCACACCCATCTCTGTCTAAAAGGTCGACCACACCATTAATAAAAAGAGTAAAAAGTGTGGGGGCTACACACATCCTGTCTCACTCCGCGTTGAACTGGGAAGGTTTCTGTAGCTTTATTTTCTCCCCCCCACCTCACCTGTGCTGTGTCTGATGGATGTGCTCTGATTAAAACATCTAAAAGGTTTCTCTGTAAGCCCAACTCTTTTAGAACTCTCCATAGGCAACTCACAGGACTAGATCAAATGCAGACCGTAGATCACCAAAGGCCACGTAGTGCTTTTCTCCCTTAACTGCCACTTCCTTCGAATAAATGCAAAGGAGGTGAAAGACCTGGCCAAAGGTACTCATTTTTGCATGGAAGCCTGCTTGAAAATCACTCAGAATTCGGGACTCTAGGGTCCAGTCGTGGATCCTTCCTAGGATTTGCTTACTGAAAATGTTCTGAAGAGAGTCAATCAGGCATATAGGCCTAGAAATAGCCGGCTTTGCTCTGTCCCCCTTTTTGTAAATGGGGACTATTGCTGCTATTTTCCAAGAGGGGGGAATAGGAGTACCAGACTAAATTGAATTGGTTTGCAAATTTATATAAGAGCCACAGAGGACTATGTCCTCTCTATACAAAACGAGCAAATTGCTGCTTTCATTTCCTCTATAGTCAAGTGCAGAGCACCACCCTCACCACCAGGCACCTCCCCCCACCACTCACTAGCTTCCTCTGCTACCGTGTTGCCTGATTCATAAAGGGAACCATAATGCACTACCCACTCCTCAGGCTGGACTGTGAATTCTTATTCCCCTTGAGCCAGTATGCAGCTTTACTCCAGAAGGTCTTAGAATCTTTGGCTAACAATGCCCTCTGTAAGGAGGACCACGAGGAGCCCTCCCACTCCTTCATTGCTGTCTCAATTGTCTGCCTATACTTGGCTCTACATACCACAACCTCAAGACGTACTTTCTGTTTTACTGCGTGTACAAGTGCCCCCTTCGCAGTCCTGCAGTCTTAGTTGTACCAGGAAACCTGAGGAGCTGACCTCTGTTGAATGCAATTTCCTACCTTTTTTTTAGCATTACGCGGCTGTCCTAGAATGTCCCTGATCTCAATGGATAGTGCCTCATGGCGAGTTCCAAGAATCTCCACAACGTTGTTAGTAGGGTATTTGGCTAGCTCCCCTAATACCAGGCAAACTTTACACTTAGCTGCACCTAAGGCCCTCGGATGTTCCAGCACCCAGTTCCATCTGATAACTCTCAGGTTGTTCGTAATTGAGAGGACACCCAGGTCAGGGCTACCCCTAATGTCAGGTTCAAGAATGCCCTGCTTGATTAAAGTAAGGGCAAGGGTGTTGTGGTCATTGTCAGCTCTTTTGAATACTACCCTATCTTTGACTAGATGCCGAAGTTTAAGGGAGACCAGGCAGTTGTCTGTTCTGCTTTCGTGACCCAGTCTATTGAAAGTAGAGTCCCCTTTTAGGTCAGAATTAGTTCTCCTGTTTGTGGCTCTCAGATCGTGCTGCAAGATGAGAGCCAGCACCTGGGCTCCTCTCTTTGTCCACCTGACTGTGTGAAGATCTAGCTGTGGGATTTGCCACTCACAATCCCACTCCTCAGTCAGATCTTGCGGGATGGGGACGAGGGGTTCAAATGTACAATTAAAGTCACCAGCCACTAATACAGGAGCATTATCTGGGAAATAGGACAGGTCGAGGTCTACTATGTGAATCGTGTTGGTTTCCTCCAGGCCCTGCACTACTCTGTTGTATTCATTGAGAATCCTAATTTTCTAACCACTGTAAAGGGTAAGCTCAAATGCTAATATATATTGGGATTCAACATGAAGGCGCTTGACTTTAGACCCCATACCGCTAGCCCTCCCGAGGGTCTACCCAACTACTTCCTGCTGGCGTTAACGGCATAGGCAGAGAAGCCACTTCTGTGTGGGGTATACAAGCTCTAGGTTTCCTGGAATAAAGTTGGATCATAGTAGTCCACAAAGGAACACCATTTAGGGTCAACTAAAAGCTTAGAGATCTCTGCCACATTCCAGACAAGAAACCTTAAAGAGTGGTCAGTGGGATCCCCCTTCCGCAATACCAAAGGTGATGGCAACCACGCTGCTACTTGCATCCGCAGCAATAAACTCACAATGCGCCTCAGCAGTGGGAATCAAGTCCGGGGATGCGGGGATTTCTGATAAAAGCGGGTTTGGTGGTAACCTTAGGGGTACTTGGTTATTGACTAGTATCATCTGGTCCTCATGTGGGAGTCAACTTTGCCCTCTCCATTCATCCCTAATGAGTGTGGGAAATCCTGATAAGGCGGGCCTGGGAGGCATCAACATTGGATTAGTAGTCACCGACTTTGGCCTAATAGGGAGGCTGGCTGGAGGTCTGATAGAAATGAGGGAGTTTGCAGGGGGGATCGTGCGTGAATGGATTGGCAATAATCCAGTAATTATACCCTCATCAAAAAAGCTGACTTCAATCATGTCCCATGGTGACCGTGGAAGGAGCAGTCTTTCTACAAACTTGATGTCATCTCTAATGATTGAATAACAGTGTCGGGTAGACCTAAACCAATGGATGACCTTGTTTTTAAGGGAGTACTGATTTTCAGAACTGTGGAAAGTTTGGGAACCTCTGTGAGGTAGACCGCAGCTAGATTACCCCGTTCACTGAGTCTGGTGTAGACACCATCCCTCACCAACCCCTTTCCTAGTACCCCCCAGGAACTGACTTAGGGGTACTCCCTTCATCCATTGTGACCTTGCCTCTATCTATGATCCTACGCCCACCCCTGCCCTGGCCAACACCTCACGGATTTCCTGTCGTTGGGTTAAGTATGTCACTATTGCTGTAATCTCTAGTGCTGTGGGGGGTAGGTGGGTGAGCCTGGTTTGAATAGCATTGTGTGAGGGTTTGGTGTTACCCAGGCTATGGAGCCCCAGGCACCTATCTTAAACACCCTTTGTGGCCGTGGTCGGGAGGGCTATTGCGGTCTTAATGGAGCTGCCTTCCCGCTATTAACCCTCTCTGTTAAACTGACAAGCTTCACTCTAAGTGGGACAACCTCGTCTCTCAGTGACTCAATTAGTGCTCTCAGAGCCTGTATCTCTCCAACAGGGATTGTGCATGCTTCTTTTGGATCATCTGTCCCAGGCCCAGCCCCTGCCCCAGCTTCCTCGTTTGGAAGGACATAAAAACTATTATGGCACTCAATTTGTGTAATCAATGCTGCAACGGGAGAACCTCTTGATTCTTTACAGAGTTGGAGGTGGATGGACCGGGCTCCAGGTCAAAAAGCCTAGGGGCCAGACCCTTACTCCATCGTGTGTTTTTTTTTTTTGAACATATGTGAAATTTGCTTAGTCATTTTTTTTGCTGGTGGTGGATCAGGAAAAATGGCTATCATAGCTCCAGGATTATTCTCAGCGTTAATGGGGCTCCCTGGCAGGGAGTGAGGGCAAGGTGGACCAGAGTGGACTAAATCGTGACATTCACTCAGAATGGACTCTATCCTGTCAATTGGTTTGTGACAAACAGCACCAGAGGGTCTTTTTTTGGGTGGTCTGTACCCTGGGCCCAATCCTGACCTTCTCTTTTACACATCTCTCAATGAGCCTCAACAATCTCTGGTCCGGCCTAGGGCACCAGAAAGAGCTGTTTAGGAGTAGCACCCAAACACCCACTCTGGGACCCAGCACAAAGTTTAGTGTCCCAATTGGAAGTTCAAACTGTCACTGGGGGATATGGAGGCACACAAACACAGTCAATAAAGAGGGGGCCAAGGCCACCTTTCAATACCTTGCAGGCAGATGCAATCCGAACTCCCTATACTGGCAGTAATGGGAAGGGCTTCAGACGATTTGCAGCAGCAACCAAACTGCCAAAGAGGGTGGCCCCACCTCTTCCTGGTGCTGATGGGCACAGACGGGTCCACCCTTGGCCCGGGCATTGCCCGAGTGCAGTTCGGGCACACCCGCGCAGGTCCCGCACCACGGGACCTGCGCGGTGCAGGACCTCCTGGCATTGAACAACACATCGGTGCCTCCTGATGCTTAGAATGCTGGGGATGGAGTCCCCTGGTCAGGAGCAAAGTGCTGTGTGCAATGATGGGCTTCAGCGGGAGCCCTGAGCAGCATTTATGCGCCTCCTGGCACTGACCAACATGTCAGCACCCCATGGTGCATAGAATGCTGGGGGAAGGAGTCCCCTGGTCAGGGGCAAATTGCCGTGTGCCATGAGCTGCACCCAAATTTCAGATAAGTGGTCTGCTGAATTGTTTTATTCAGAAAAAATATTTCTCATGCTATCATGCATTCTCTAAGAATAGCTTCTCTACCTTGAATTCCTTGAATTTGGCATTTTGTTCCGTAAATACTTATTTTTATCAATGCTTTCTTTACATAGCCTTGTACAGCAGGATTATTTCCATATCCTTGGATAGCATGAAAACTTGTCTCAACACATCTGTGTCTGTAGTTATTTTTTCATTCTTTATTTCAACATTTTTTTCTATATTTTTTCAAAACCTTCTATTTTTGTGTAAATATTTGTCAAGAACACATTTCCTCAGTTTACAATTAATTAAACCGAACATTTCATTTTATACAATATTCACAGTGTACATTATTATTTACTTGTCCAATAATTATTGCACAAAATGATTGAACACTAAGATTTGACAACTACATTCCCCTACAACCATAACCCATTCAAGAACTCCACAGTCATACATCATACTCCCACTATCATACTGCCACCCAGATCAACACTGCATACACATAATATATATCATGGCGGTACCAAAACCTAGAATTATTATGCCCATAGATGGATCTCAGGATGCTCCCCTGTATGTCCTGCCTTTATCATGAACATAGCTCTGAATTATCTGAGTGCATCCCAGTATAGGTATATTTGTGAAGTCTAATTTTTTCATGCCATAATGTTAATGTTAGTGGGGATTTATAGAGCGCACGTACGCCGAGTTGGCTTCATGGCGCTTGAGAACAGATCGACATGGAAGCGGAACCTAATCCTGAGTGAACAACCAGGTTTTCAGTAGTTTCCTGAATGGAAGGAGGGCGGTGCAAGTTTGAATCTCAAGAGGGAAGGAATTCCACAACTTAGGAGCAAGAGTGGCAAACCTGCGACCTCCGAGACGAACCCTCTTGAAGTTCGGAATAGTTAGAAAAGAAAGGTGGGCGGATCTTAGGTCGCGAGTGGGGGAATACCTAAGTATGAGGTTATTGATGAATTCGGGGCTGGTACCGTGTAATGCCTTAAAAATAAGGCATCCGGTCTTGAAAACACAACGTTGTGACACCGGGAGCCAGTGTAGTTTCCTCAGCAAAGGAGAGGCAGGTTGCCATTTAGGTTGGTGGTAAATAAGTCAGGCTGCCTGGTTTTGAACCAGCTGAAGTCGTTTAAACAGATAATGGGGCATTCCCAAGTTGACCGAGTTGGAGTAGTCTAGATGAGATAATACTGTAGAAATCATAGCCTGTACCAGCGCTTCGTGAGTAAGAAAACTGTGAATTTTCCTAAGTTTTCGCAGTTGGTAAAAGCATTTGGCCACCACGGCTCCAACCTGGGTTTTTAAGGATAGCCCACTATCCAGAAGTGCCCCCAGAGTCTTAGCAGAGCTAGAGGGAATGGGAGGTGGACCGAGTGCAGGGGGCCAATATTGGGGGCCCCAATGCTTAAGGCTGTCCCCAGTAAGAACTATTTCCGTTTTCCCAGGATTTAGTTTGAGGTGGTTGAGATCCATCCAAGTTTGGATAAATAGCATAGTATCCTGGAATTCCATGATGGAGTTGTTGGAACTGTCAACCCTGAGAAGGAGCTGCAGATCATCAGCATAGTTGAGGACCAATACATTTCTCTTTTTGAGTGATTTAATCAGTGGGGCCATATAGATGTTAAATAGGTGCGGGGAGAGGGCCGAGCCCTGAGGCACCCCACAGGTGGTAGTGTGAGGGTTAGATGTAAATTGGCCAAGGCGCACCGCTTGAGAACGGTTCTCCAAAAAAGAGGAAATCCAGCGAGCCGCAGTTCCTAAGACTCCGGCCCCCCTAACATGGTCGACCAAGATGTTATGGTCGACCGTGTCGAAGGCCGCTGACAGATCCAGCAAGACCAGAACCCGGGGACAACCTTTATCAGCGAAATCACGTAAGCTGTCCATTGCTGACAGAATTACGGCTTCAGTGGAATGTGCAGGGAGAAAACCGGCCTGGTGGGAGTCCAGATGTTTGTACAATTCCAAGAAGTTGGATAGGCATTTAGCTACATAGCCCTCCAAAACTTTGGCCAGGAAAGGTAACAGGGATATGGGACGGTAATTGGCGAGAAGTGCCGGATCTGCTCCCAACTTCTTCAGGAGGGGGACCACTATAGCTTTTTTAAAAGCTAGAGGGACTATGCCTGATATGATAGATTTGTTCAATAGGGCAAGGGCCGGGCCAGGATGTATAGCAAGGCACTCTTTAAGAATATGGGGGGGGCAACAATCCGAGGGTGCACCTGATTTAATTTCCATTAAAAGAGACTGAAAGGTCTCTTCACTAATAGAAGGGAAACTGCTAAGGGTACTGTTGTTACAGTGATGGACCGGAGAGACCTGCTGAGAGGGATGGGACGGTATACTGGTTTTTATAAGAGAGATCTTATCAATGAAATAATCGTTCAGGGAGTCACATAATTCCTGGGAACGGGCGGCTTTTCGTAGGGTGCGCTCAGGGTTGGAAAGTTCATCTATTACTGAAAATATTACTTTGGAGCTGTGATTGGAATTCAGGATACGATCAGAGAAAAAAGCTGTTTTAGCTGACAAAATGTTTTTCTTATAGCCTTTGTGCGCAGTGATGTACTGAGATCTTTTTTCTGGAGATTATTGTTGACGCCATTGTCTCTCCAGTTGACGTACAATCAATTTCTGTGCCTTAAGGTCATCTGAGAACCACCTGTTTGTCTCAGTCCGACGCAGTAATTTTACTCTTTTGGAAGGAGCGTGTTTATCACTGGCCTCGAGAAGCCACCTGGAAACCTTATTTTCCAGGATGTTAACATCATGATGTGATGCTGGGGTGGTGACAGCTAAGGTGTTAAAAAAGTCTTCTTTGTTGATAAGATTCCATTTCCTCGCCAGGCCTCCTTCCCGTGCTTTAATTTTCGGAGGGACAGATCTCGTAATTTGGAATTTCAGTAAGTGGTGATCGGACCAGATACAAGGTGACACGGTAGGAATAGTAGTATTCAGATCGGTAACCCATATTTGGTCCAGGATCCGACCCTTAGTGTGAGTTGAGGAAGGGACAAGCTGAGATAGATTTAGGTTTCTGAGTAAGTCAGACATTTCTGCAGATTGAGGCCCTTCATTAGGATCGTCATACCAGTAATTGAAGTCTCCTGCCAGAAGAACCCTAGCGTGTTCCGTCACTAACGTGGCTACCTGTTCACTAAGAGCCAGTGGGAAGAAAGGCATCGGCTTGGGTGGTCTGTATAATAGGACACAGACCAAAGAGTCATTAGCTGACTCCAGTTTAATCACGATGTTATCCGTGTCAGTAAGAGAGAGGCATGTGAGAGAACAGAAATTAAGGTCAGTGTGGATGATAGCAGCCACACCGCCACCTGACTTGCCCGGAGCTCTGTTAGCCGATATGATGTAATAGTCAGGGGGAAGTGCTGCGAGTATATCAGGAGAAGAGTCATCAGTAAGCCAGGTCTCGGTCATTAACAGAGCATAAGGTTTGTCAGTAGTCAAAAGTAAAAAGATCTCCAACTGATGTTTAACCAAGGATCGGGTATTAAGATAGTAAATTGACAGGGGGGCTGCTCTATGCATAGTCTGAATAAGAGGGTACTGATTATAGACCATGGTAGGTTGAAGCTCCGGGAAACTGTTTCGTGCAATGCGTATATTATTAGCATTTAGAATAAATGAGGCCTTACTAGGAGGCTAGGATGCCAATCTCCATATTAATCCTACATGTGCCTCTCTCTTTTCCCCAGAACGTTCAGGTCACCGGCCAGATTATTTCCTCGTTCAGGCCCTCCTTTACTGTATCCAGCTTAAAAATCCAAAAAGCCTCCGTACGTTTCTCTACCCGTTATAAATCGACACATACAAAGATATTTAATGGCCCTGATGAAGATGGAGATTAGTAAAATTGTCCATTGAAACGTACGTCGGACGGATTGTGTGGTACCCCAGACTCCAGCACAGCTCAAGAGGGTGGATGTTGCCATCCCTTGGTTTTTTCATCCGTGTATGAAGTGTTTGTCTGGATGGCAGTATGATAGTGAGAGAATGATGTATGACTGTGGAGTTCTTGAATGGGTTATGGTTGTAGGGGAATGTAGTTGTCAAATATCAGTGTTCAATCATTTTGTGCAATAATAATTGGACAAGTAAATAATAATGTACACTGTCAATATTGTATAAAATGAAATGTTCGTTTTAATTAATTGTAAACTGAGGGAATGTTTTCTTGACAAATATTTGCACAAAAATAGAAAGTTTTGAAAAAATATATAAAAAGATTTACAAATGAAGAATGAAAAAATAACTACAGACACAGATGTGTTGAGACAAGCTTTTGAATTTGCCCCAGTTTTTGAGCTTTAGTAAGCCAGTGGTAAAGCAATAGAGGTCGGGTGGGAGTTTGCTTTTGCAATAATATATATTTTATGTTTTTCCCCCCTTCTCCCAGACCTATTAAATAGGGGTAGCCTTTCTTATATTGTTGTTACTAGGTGTAAAGCTGACACAGCAGGCTTGAGGGTCCCTGGTTTGGGAGTTCAGTTATCACCATTGCTGTTCTGTGTCTTGCAGTGCTTCCTTCAGAGTAGGAAGAGGTTGTAAGGATCCACCCGAAAGACTTCTTGGTGTCAAAGGTGGTCTGCGTAGCAGAATCAGACATATAGGACCAGCTGTAGGATGGATTTTTGCATGCGCAAATGGGTTGTAGACCTGTTTGCTCATGCAAAAAACCTGTGGCTCATGTACTAACCCTATTTCGTGAGTCGCTAATTAAACAGCGACTCGCAAAATAGGGTTAGTGACACGCTATTAGGAAGGGGCGTTCCGAGGGCATCATTACTGTCGCAGAACACTCGCAGTTTAACACCCTCTTCAAGTGGGTGGTAAACCATTTGCAAACGGGAATGGGTCCCCAGGGGAAGTCTATGCTGCTCTTGAAATAGTGGAATGTTTAATTTGCTTGTAAATGTTGAATTGGGGCACATATTGTTTAGCTTGTTTAGATAGATAGGGATTTCAGTATCTCTACTGGAGCACTTCTTTGGTAGCACGTATGTCAGCGTGGGCAGATGCTAATTCATCATGAGCTGCTTTAATTAGATCTAGTATAACCTGCTGTTTAGGTATCATTCTATCTCCCACTCCATGATATCACTAGAGTTTTTTCTGGACTGAGGGTATAGGATTAGTTAGAGGGAAAGCCATTTGCACATCATTCACCTTAAGCTGTTGTTTATATAGTTGCCATAATGTCTGTGTCGATCTTTGTTTTTTTGCTTACTGCTGCTACTCTTAACATAACCTCTGCCTTGGTGGCTACATCCATTCTAGAGTTCCTTTCAGAGTGACCTCCCTCATTTCTGTGAGCCATTGTATGTTGAATATGTACCAATGGAAGCTTGTCTTGTAAGACAGACATCTTCCCCTACGGATGTCCTTTTTTATTGGTTTCCCTTTTGAATCTTTGAATCCATGAAGGCACCAATGTGATAAATCAACTTTGTAACCATGTACACAGAAGGGTGAACGTAATATGATCAGTTACACAGAAAGTGTAAGATTCAATAATGCTTGCATTACATTCTCCTTTCTTTCTGTTCAACACAGGACTCCTTTTATCTTTCAAAGACAATGGGATAATATTTATTCCAAATATTTTCTTCAGTTAGAAGATTATCTATATGTACAACTTAAACAAGGCCAATATGTTTCCCGTCAAAATTTTGCTTCATCGGGCCATTAAATTTAGATATGTACTCTTTTTAATAATTCAAAATTATTGAAATTTAAAGTAAAAATCAGGGAAGTAAGTCATCAAACATCTGATCGGTCAATCCTTTCTAATTTAGTATGGAGAACATTCTCAGTTCACAGGGTACTTTTCATCATGTATAAAAGAGTAATTTATTTATGGCATGATAACCTCCAACCTCTTAAAAGGCAAATGTGTGCGAGAGAACCATGACTCTGCTGTATAATACAAATATGATTTGTTAGCAATATGAACTGATACCCCCTCATCAAGAACACTGTAAGTGTAAGCTGAGGTCCTAGGAACAATCATAATAACAAGGTTGATTTTGCTATCCCTAGTCTGTAAATATTTTGTCTCTAAAAGGCCTGCTGGGAGTTCATCCTAGATATTTTTATGTTTTTCAGTCCATTGTTTTTCAGAAAACATGTAAGAAATTAAGGCATACAATTGCTTGACTGTCTCAGCATAGTGTGGCAAGTGAGTCCTCCTTAGGTTAAGAAATACCATCAGGGCTTGTACTTTCCTTCTGAAAGCAGCAAGGTAGCACACTTCTGCAGGACGTCCACTACAATATTCTTACCCTTACTGGATAATTCATACCGAGGAAAATCACATTCAAGTAATATTTTCAGAAATTAATTTTCTAAATGTGTGTAGTCAGTATTGTTACTATTCAGTTGACCCTCGTCAGTTGTGTTTTTAATTCATTGTCCTTGGTGTAAATGTCATCAATTTAAGATAGCACCTCAGGATCTGGCTTTGAGATCTCTAAGATACATGCTGCAAGCTAGCCGGGACTATTCTACTGCCAATTGTTTAAATACAATTGAAGACCTTTAAAGGAAAAATCAGTTAGGTACTTGCTTTCAGGCACAAGCTTTTGTGAAAAAAATCCCATTAGAAATACCCAGAGTTGTTTTATTTCTTATTTTGCAGCAGGTCTGTCATAATTCTTGTGCTAGGATCAGTTTGTTCAGCGTAAAGGCATATATGTGAATTTAAATTACTATAATTTAAGACTATTCTATAAGACTCTTCAAGTTTTAAACCAGAAGGGTGTACATTGTAGAAATGCAAGGTGCTATAGTACCCTGATACTGTAATTGATCTATGCCAGCTTCGATATTGCACTCTGCTTCTAGCTTCATGGGATATTTAGCTTGAATTTGGAGCTCACTTTGTAAAAGAATGACACATGGAAGAGAATTTGTATTCCACCTCTCTTGGTTTCCATTCAACCGGTCAAAATCTTTATTCGGTCACAAAATGACCATAAAAGCACATGAAAAATCATTGTTATCACTTAAACGTAGTGCAATAACCATCAGTCATAAAACTTACTATAAAAATAGCAAAAAAATAAGTTAGCATTATAACGTAAAAACATTTTAAAAAATGCCTTATAGGTAAAAACAAGCTGATATTAGTGAAAGACCATTTCAATGGAAACCGTAAGACGAAAGCTTTAAATTTAACACACATTTGATTGGGATGGTTAAATACAAAAAATGCTAAAGTACAAACAAGCAGTCTTTAGCATGTTGAAAAATATGTGGTGACTAAGATGTATATGTTACAACCAGGCAGGTGTCTATTGATAGCCATAGCCGTAGGCATATTTCCTTCACAGTTTTAAAGCAGTAGAGATAAAGTTTATGACCGAGAAAAAAGTGGTGGAAGAATCAAACATTGCAAAAAGTGCTACCCTTATTGATGTGTATTAAAATGTATATATCATAAAATCGGGCATTGAAAACAAGGTTTTAAAATGCTATACAATGTTCAAAAAAACATTAACTGCTTCATAGATTGGGTGGAAACAGAGTTACAAGGGCAACAAGGGAGTGTGGCAAACCAATTGTCTGTCGGGGAAAAGCTACTAGAAAGTGGATCGGACTTTAATCTTAGACGAGTGAGGTTAAATCTTTGTTCAGGATTCTCTACCAAGGATAATTATGGTTCCATCCCTGAGGTGGTTGAAATTGGCAAATATTGAAGAAATGAAACCATGTCAAGGGACTTTACTATTCTAGCATTCTACCTGTTAGCAAAAAATATTTGTTTTTCTAGCTCCTTATTGCGGAGGCCAATGCTGCCTTGGGAGTCGAAAAGAGGATTGAAACCCAGGTCTCGGAGGGTGTTCTTAACATATGCTAGACAGTAGATAGCTAACATATTACTTAGGTTAAGGCAGTCCTCGAAAACCTTGCGGGAAAATCTCAGGTGTAACCCATAATTTCAACCATAATAAAAAGCGAGCCAAACTTACTTCATCCCCCAAACACCAAAACCCAATTCATGATATGAAATAAAACTTGTGATAGTTGTATAGATTTTAGGAGTCTACCCCAAAATGTATTTTCAGCTGCCTGCATAATACACAGTCCTGCATGCCCCAATACTCCTTCTCCATTTGTACCAGCTTAGAGACATGTACTCCTATATAACACGGACATCTCTCTAAGTGGCTTATGGCCTAGCTTTTTCATGAAGCTGAAAATCAATTCACAAGATGTCACCATCTTCTGGATTCTCTGGGTGATTAACCTATCTCAAGTCAAGTTGGCATCAAACAAAATGCCCAAATAATTCATATTAGTTATCTTGGGAATAGGGGTCTCTCCAATAAAAAAACTTTTGGAGCTGGTATTTTTTGGACCACAGGTCTGAATAAAAGATTTTTTGTGATTGACCTTTAAATTGAAATCCCTCATAAAATCATTAAAACCGTCTAAAAGGGCCTGTAGTCCATTGTGATAAAAACTGCTTCATCTGTGTACACATGTACAGGGATCAGACAAGGACCTATTTTGGAAACATCTTTGGTGCAGAAAACTAAAACGGAGTCTGGGTGTTAATGTAGAATAAAAATAAGAAGGGTGCCAGCATACAGCCCTGTCTTACTGCTCATGTAACCCATGTGGGGTGAGTGTAATCACTTGTTTGAGTGTAACACGCTTTTATAGGGCCTTAAGACATGAAGTAAAGGGGGTCAAAACCAGCTTTCTCCATCAACTTCCATAATTAACCCCTATCAACTAGGTCAAAAGCACAGGAGAGGTCCATAAAGGCCAAATGTACGGCTCCTCTCCTGGCCCTGATGTATTTTTCTAGGATTAGGGAAAGATTAAGCTCTTGCCCGACAGTTCTAATGCCAGAACAGAACTCTCAATTGGACTTCAGCAATAAAAGAATTAGCCCTAGCCCAATCTCCTAGTTTGGCCAAAATGACCTACCCTAGGATTTTAACAGAGGAGTCTAGTAGCGAAATAGGCATGTGCGGCCCGCACAGGTAACATCGGTGGGGCGCTGGGGCAGGCGGGGACAGTAAGTCAACAGATGACAGGGTAGGGAAAGTAAAATAAGAAATAAATAAAACCACTTACCTAGCACTAGGTAAGTGGTTTTGTTTATTTGTTTATTTTGCTTTCCCTATCCAATCGTCTGTCGATTTTCCCCTGCCCCACCTCCTCACCGCTGTTAACTGTGCCGGCCGCGCTTGGAAATAGGGGGATAGCACGCTTGAAGATTCCTATTGCCTTCTTTGAAAATTGGCACAGTCATTGATTGCTTCCGGGAGTCAACGAGACACTCCCTTATAACAGCTCAAAGAACTGGAGGCCAGTCTTCCTCTGCGAGAATGATGTTGTAAACAGCATCTAAATGTGCAATTCATTGTGCGTGGTATTTCACCTGCAAAATATATTTTTACATTATAAATCCTGTCTGGGGGATTTAAATGTCTGTCTGATCTCTCAACTTGTATATATTCAGTAGCTAGACTCACCACTGGAAATTCCTGAAGAGTCTGTGAGCTACTGTCGCTTATGCTGAACCATCGCCGGAGTCCAGTTTGGCTTTAGTAGCCATAGATTGAACTGCACGTTTCGTAGCTAATCCCATTACTTTTCTTTTTTGCAGTGTGTCTTAGAGTTTGAACCGTTCTCTTATTTTTTAACACTAACTTCAGCTTCTCATCCCGATTCACCTTTTGCGTGCTATATTCTTCTTTTCTGCTGTGCTCAGTCTGTCTACTCCTTTCTGTTCTTTTTCTGTCAGAATCCTGAAAAGAACAGGAAGAATGGTATCACAATACTGAAACCGATCTGACTTTTTATTCTTATCACAGTTCCTCAAATTGTAACCACCCATGCTGGATTCCTAAATTGATGGAGATCCTGTCAGTTTTTTTCTGTTTCTTTCTTTGCTTCTTTCTAGTTACATGCCTAGTATGTTATTTCCCTGAACTCTCAGCCTCACATTTTTCTTAAAGTGTGGTTTGATGGCTCATGAACCCAGAGTGTCATGGCACACAGATGCACACAGATGTATATGTTCCAGAAATGATGTTAGATTATTCCTGTTAGCACTTGTGAACCGGAACTACTGCAAGTCTCTAGCGTATGACCAAAGCTGCTGCTTCTCCATGAATGTTGCTCAGAATAGTTGATGAAACTGTTTCTATTTGTCCAGTAATTTCAAATCAAGAGTTGGTGCAGCTCTGTGCTCATTTTGTACCTCTTGTAATGCATCTGGGAGAACCACCAATTAGCGTGTACCATGTGTAGTAATATAAATGCATGTAAATATACTTCCCCAGGTGTTGCGCTCCTCTGTGAGTGGCATCATCCCAAGGTGAAGACACACAGTCAAAATTCCATGCGTTTCTTGTTGTGTTGTATGAGGATAGATGGCTTCCAAGTGGTTAGAATTGTGAGCAATGCAGAAGGCAATTTCATCACCCATCACAGGCACTTTTCCCATGATAGCATTTATAGTCTCTGTACTCATTGCCTGTACAAAAAACTGCCCCTATGGTGCAGGTCCTTAAGGGAAGTGCTCTGTCTGTCAAATTCTGTAGTACATACTGTCTGAGATGTCTGCACAGAGATTCTATTTGATTTAACAATTTAACAACTTCTGCAGCCTGTAATTTGTGTGGGATAGAATAAGATGTATAACCTGGCCAATACAGACCAGGTGTCCCCTTCATTATTGAAAGGACCCTGTCTGACATTCTCATGGGTACATAGTAATTGACCAATGTTAGATCTGTCAACCTTAGGGTGGTGTTCCCCCAAACGTTTTGCCTGTTTTGCTCCACTTTTGCTGATCTGTTTTTGTTGGCCTTCGGAATCTGGGCATTTTACAACTACTAACCAATGCTAAAGGGCATGTGCACACTCCCCTAAACATAGTAGCATTCGTTTATCCACAATTGGCATATTTAACTTACTTATTAGTCCCTAGTAAAGTGCACTATATGTGCCCTGGGCCTGCAAATTAAATGCTGCTAGTGGGCCTGCAACACTGATTCTACCACTCACATAAGTAGCCCTTCAAACATGCCTCAGGCCTGCCACTGCAGAGCCTGTATGTGCAGTTTTACTGCCATGTTGACTTGGAATTTAAACCCCTTGCCAAGCCTTAAACCTCTCTTTTCTTACACATAAGTCACTCGTAAAGTCCTAGGTAGCCATAGGTCAGGGTGCTGTGTAAGGAAATGGCAGGACAAATATAAATTTTAGTTTTACATGTCCTGGTAGTGGAAAACTCCCAAATTCGCTTTTCGCTACTGTAAACTAAATAGTAAGTGTAATTTCTGATTGAAAAGGAGTAGAACTGTCATGTTTGGTACCTATGGACTTGTAATAATAAATACTCTTTAATGGTAAAGTTGAATTTATTTTTACAACTTTAAAAATGCCTCTTTTAGAAAGTTGCCATTTTTCTCCACTTAAGCTCTGTGTCCCTGCAGCCTGTCTTCAATACACGCCTGGGGTGGGTGACAGCCGGGCCTTATGCATACCCCCTAGACAGCCACCCGCAAAGGTGTGTCTGATGGGTCATTCATATCCTGATGGGTCATCCTGGGCAGGATGGGACGGAGGAACAGACACTTACACCTAAATGGGCTGTTTCCTGCTCCCATACAAAGGACTGCGTAACCCCCTGCAGTGAGTCTGAAGCCAGGGCAATAGTCTCTGTGCACTTCTAAGCCCCTCTTTGAAGTGTCCCCTACTTCACAGACACCACTGTTGATGCTCTGCCAGTAAATGGGAATGCTGTGCTGCTGAAGGACTGCCACTCTATTGGACTGCTGCTCTGGAAGTACTACTTTTCTGCTGTGCTGACCTGCCTCCTACCCTTTCTTCCTGGAGGAGAAGGACTTGACCTAGACCAGTTGAACCCAGAGTGTCTCCAAGGGCTTGTCTGCTTTCCTCCTGTTTTGAAGTCTCAGGAACATAAAAGCTTCCAGCAACCTTGCAACAACACCTGGATTCTGCCATCTGTGAGTCCTGCCCTGTCAAGTGGTGCCAATCCCGTCCTGGGCCCTTGAAGAGGGTTTAAAGTGCTGCAACTACAAAAACCTGTGCATCTCCATTATTGTGCCGGTCGTAACTGATGCATCTCTCCCAACGCCAATGCATCTCTGAAATCAGGGACTACGCAATTGCCTATCTGCTGCTCCCATCTTCACTCTACGTCTATGCATCCCCAAAACAAGGTACTGTTTCAGAGGGCCTAGGCTGGTCCCTGTATCCGACCAGCACACCATCGCGGTCAGCCTGAACTTTTGGATTTGATCGCTGAAGCGCGATCATATAGCCTTGGTTGGTGCTTTATGTTTTTAAGGACTACATTTCAGGATATCCTTTAAAAATGAATAACTCTGGTTCTACCTATTGGATTCGGGTTTATATGGTCTTATTTCTCTTTTTAATAAATTACGCTCCATTTGACTAACCTGGTGTGTATTATTTTTGTGTGGCGTTTTCACTGTTTTACACAAATTCTTTACACATTGCCTCTTGAGTTTAGCCTGCCTGCTCAGTGCCAAGCTACCAGAGGGTGAGCACAGATTAACTTAGGGTGTGTATCAGACATACCCTGACCAGGATTGTGGGCCCTGCTTGTACAAAGTGTATACCTCTGCCAACTAGAGACCCATTTTCTAACAACCACCAAACCAATTTTAGTGTTCCTGGCAGGTCAAAGGAATTCCTAAGTACTTATATGCCCTACATTGTGCAAGGCTGCCAGTGTATATATGTTAAAATGGCAGGTTGCAGCATCTATGGGATCAAAATCCATCCAAGAGTAGAAAATCATAGGCATATGCAAAATGTGCATTGACCACAATTGTTACTGCAATCCACTTATCATACCCTCTGTCTGTGAGATATTGTGCTACTGCTGCCCTATAATTTACTTCTATTCCAAGAGGAACCACCCTTTTTGGTGAACAGATTCAATAAACATGAGACTTAAATAGCAGAAAGCACAGAATGGGGAAAAACACTTTTAAGAGTCAAGCTTGACAAACCTATTTTAAACAGATGTTTCTAATTTAACCTAAAGGAGGTAACCAATATTACATCTCCGTATATTTGTAATAATTGATTTTGCATGTGTCCCCAAACCAGTGCTTAATTTGAGCCGGTGCTTTCCTGTGCTCAGCACCGGCACTTAATTGGTTTCCGGTGCTCGGCACCTAATTGTCAACACCATAAAGAACAGTCTACCACATGGTGGCGCTGTTCATCTAATTTAGAGATGAGCAGAACAACGGTTGTTTAGGAATACAATATACATAAACAAATTGCTAACACTTTACCTCCCCAGCCATTCCTTTAGCTTTGGGGACCTGGAATAATCTAAACTGTGGCATTTACATCCGAGAGAGATGGTTAGTAGTTGTTTTGGCAGCAATAACAAGGGCGAAGGGTGGTGCAAGCTGCAATGGCCTCCTTGTCATAACCCTGGCACTTAATATTTTAAAAATTAAGCACTGCACCAAACCTACTCAAAAGTCCAGAAACATCAGAAGCTGGTTTTGAGCGCCAATTTATGGGAAAACTGGCAGGCCCCCAGAAGAGCAGTCTAAATTGTATCCCTCTGATAAAGAGACTTGGATCAATTCACCAGCATTGAATTAGAAACCCAGTCGGACTGCATCCCTAACACAAACTCTGAGCAATCCTTCGCTGGCAGTCCTTTCTGGTTACTATCAGTATCTCTAGGTAAGTGCAGGAACACAGTGGCAATGCAAACGATTTTTCATTAATGAATAACACAAGCAAAGATAGCATTAAGAAAACAGGGATATATCATTCAAACGTGTATTTGAAAATCCTCAGTCTAGTACATAATATATGAACGGTAACCACACAGAACGCAAAAATAAAAGCAGTTAGCCACTTAACTGTCAGTAAAAACAAGTTAAAGGTGACAAAATTACACAACAAATAAACTAAGGCCTAAAGCAGGAATGCGTCATGGCATCTTTATTGTTTAAGCTCTGCACAGCTGTCCACTGAAATGAACAAACTCCTTTCCCCCTAGGGTTGGCACATATCAGCTTCGGATCATTCAATATGCAGACGGTTAGGTCATTTTAGACCAGACAAAAATTGTAATGCAACGATGAACTGAATGATTATAGTATAGCCAATAAGCTGACAGCTAACATCAACAAAACTAGTGTAGTCGCTCTTGGTCCGTTGGGCAGAAGACAGGATCTTAACTTTTGCCCTATGTAAACTTAACTCACATTTATACAGTCCATCTGCAGAGGCAATTTTAAGAGTCATTGAAGCAAAGCTGATAACAACGGGCTCCTATGGTCACCATGACTTCCACGCGCTGAGCTTATACAACCTCTGAGGAAACTACAATGGATAACATACATACAGATGCATACAGAACACAAAACGAGCCCAGATTTGCCTAGAGTTTGGCCTACTTAGGTAGGGTTTGGAATGCAAGTCAGCACCTATTACATATTATTACCAAGTCCTGGGTCGCTGAAAATAGTGATCCAAGAAATAAACAATTCAGTGAACAATGTATGGTCATCGCATCTAGCAGCAGCCATTAAAGACCTAATATTCCTTAAAACCAATCTTAATGCTTCTCATCTTTCCCAGGATTAAAATCCATACGAAAAGCAAGTCCTGACTCTTTTGAGGGAAGCAGATTTTAGAAAACTAAAATCAGCTGCCATTTTTGACCCAATTTGCAGATTGGTTGGAACAGACTGTAAGCAGCCATCCCTGAAGATGGCTCTAAGTAAGATATGCCGAACCAATATCCCGTGTGCAAGATTTTTGGCTCCCCTCCATTGAAGAGTGGAAAGTATCCTGGAGAAATAGACCAATCATCACCATGCACTGCAGGTTTTGCGACTACAGGTGTGAATCTTTTGTGCACCTTTTTTGTTGCTTTCCTGAAATTTTATGGCATGTCACACATTACTCAAACTCAAACCGATCTTTCTTTAGACCATAGAGCTTTTACCTGTATGGAAGCCTTACCTCTCTGCTTTAAAACCAGTGACATAACAGAATTAGCCCGGTTTAGATAATATAATAACACAAAATCCAATTAAATCAATTATTTAAAAAAAAAACTTTGATTAATTGAACCCATTGGCAAGTCACGTTTTGCCGTTTCCTCGTCGGCTTTAATTTTATTGTTTTAATGTTTCTGTAATCTTGTATCACTTATTAGTTTTTTTTATTTGAACTGTATTTATTGCAATAGTTTTAATCAATGGAATAAATAAACATATTACTTACAGTGAAAACAAGAAGAATGTCCGTACCATTTTTAGCACCTTTCTGGTCCCCAACACTTTATTGCTATTTCTAAGCACTATATTATATATTTAGCTAAAGCATTAAATAGCAAAACCTGTCTTACGAGTTTCTTAGGATGGATCACACCGTATATCTTTGAATAGCAGGCTGCAGCTATTCCTTATCAGAGCTCAGCCAAAGAAGCCAAATATGTGCACGCCTTCTGGAATTGCTGACTGAGAGGAGGGGGCTTGGCAAACTGGCATGACCTCTGGTGATAATTCTGGCACAACGACCTCTTCTAATCAGTGGTCAAATCGTGGGGTTTACATCCTTTTTGACCCCTACTTTTTATCTGATATTTGCAAATAAAAGCCAGGATTAGAGACACTAAGTCTATTTTTGACTAAAGTAACATGGCCCAAAATACATCAGCTCTATCCACATGTTGACATTAGGCCTCCATCATTTTTTAAACAATAAGCTTGCACTGTAAAGTGCCATATTGTAATGGCTGTGCCCATTAGTATAAACAAATAAAATGCCAGCCTGTAGAGTTGTTGGCCATGAGAATATCAGCATTTTTGCATGCACACTACAAACCTCAGACTTTCCATTACAAATAATGAAAAGATACATAATGGAAACAGACTAATGGAGTCAGCACTGTCACGGTGGCCACAACAGTATCTCACCAATGAGTGTATATATTTGAACAGAAACATGCCAGATAAGGTCAGCATGTGGAGCTTTATATATGAGACAGGGGTGGTCAGTGTTTGGATCAAATTCACACAGCAGAACTGCTCCTTTCTCTGTGCCTTATGGCAGAGATTGTTGTGTCTGCCCTGGTGCCATTGACTGCCTCTTTCAGCTGTATGACTCTAGTTAGTGGTGTAAATTGGTCTTTCAGGGACCAATGGATACTGGGATTTGATTGTGTGTGTGTCCAGCTAAGCCCTGCACTTTTTTGGTGGTGGCTACGCTGGTCCCGAAGACCAATATCTTTTCATATCTAGGGTTGGTGTTTGATGCAGCCCTGAATTGGCGCCCCTTGACAAGTTGAAAGAAAGGGGAGTTTGCAAGGGCTATTGCATCCAT
The DNA here is from genome assembly GCF_964204655.1 of Triturus cristatus. NCBI lineage: Eukaryota > Metazoa > Chordata > Amphibia > Caudata > Salamandridae > Triturus > Triturus cristatus. The sequence goes on from NC_140586.1 coordinate 113,961,549, forward strand.
CCTTAATTTTGCCTCCAGACTAGGAAGTAGACCGATCAGGGCACTTTTGCAGATTTACAAAACTAAATGTATATCGAAGGTCACCTTTGGGAGTGAGATTTGGGGTTAAATCGAGCACAACGCATTTCAATCTGTTGAAAACACTTTTTTGAGACAGATTCTCTGCTTACCCCAGTGAATTCCATCGTCTATAGCCCATGAAGAACTCAAATGTGCTGGCCTATCATCCATTGTCATTATGGATGAAAATCTGGATGACGAAGGGAGCTAAGTAAAGAAATTCTAAGGGATTGTCTTTCCCTTGATTATATTTGCTGGTGAAGGTATATCAGAGAAAGTCTTTCCAGCATGGGAAGGGCTGATCTATTTGAGAATCCAGAGGGAATATGTAGAAAGGATATTATTGGGTAAAAGAGAACTTTTTCAAAATGTGCACATGGACCAGGGAAGAACAGGAGTTTAGGAAGCCCAGTGTTCTTAGATATTCCCTGTTAAAGACATTGCCATTCACTGAGCCCTATCTCTCATGGTTCAAAAGTGTCCACAACCGCTTTTTACTGACTCAATTTCGTCAGGACCTTTTTCATTATCTCTTAGTTCATCTCTGTGGTGCATATAGAAGGCAGTGTCTCATACCCTGTGGATACAGAGATTGGATTCACAAAGATCTCTGCCATTGCATCTCATTGACTGATTCTCTGAAGGCTTTTTCAAGGGCATACAGTTAACAAAAACTGGAGTAACCTATAGGATTGTTGAGGCCATTCAGCAGCCAGAAAATCAGCATCCAAAGGATTTCTGCCGCACTCTACCAGCTGAAGAATTACCATGTCTGTGTTTGTTACAGATTTGCAAGACAAGCGTTTGATATCAACTTTCCCATAGACGCAAATGCTACATCTGCAATTATAACTTTTGTTCCTCTTGTAATATTGACATGCCTATATCCAAACTGCTATCTATTGTTGTTCTATTTTTCCAAGATAAGAAATCTGCAAGGGGATAAAAGCTATCAGAAAAAGTTAATGCCTGTAGTTATTCCTGGTGGATATGCTATTGTACTTGCTCTGCTGGCTATTTATTGTCTGATTCTTTTCTGGACATAACAATTATTAGGCATTTTGATGCTGTTCTCTGATAAATTCTATAAATCATGAAACCTCCTAACATGTAAATTTAATGTTGCAAACTGCTCATTAGTTCATAGGTTGTTTAAGCCCATGGAATCCATTAACACAAAGCTGACTGTACAGAAAACTGCTTTTTGGTGACCGTTAACTTGGCTTTCAGAAAAAGCTCTACAGTGTTTTGAGGAAAGACAACATTTTTCAGTAAGGTTGGTTCAGAGTTCTTCTTGCATCAAGAGATTTCTCTTCTTACCTTTTATACAAACACATATTTTGAGGTAGAAAAAACGTTATGATCCAAGCATTTAAAAGGCTGCTGGTTTTTATTTAGAATTGCCAGTGGTATTTATTATTTACAACGGTTCATTGCCATATAGAGTCCCAGACTTGGGGCCAATTTATATTTAGGTCGCTGGGCTGCTGTTCTGCCATGGGGACGCTGTAAAATAGTCAGTCCCCAAGACAGAGGCACCACCCGCCCAACTTATAAATGACCAACAAGCAGGCAGGCATTTATAAAAGCATTGGCAGCAACAGCCGTTATGGTGATTTCTTATTGAAACAGGATTTTCTTTTTGTGAATAAAAAAGTAATTCTCCCCTTTCCATGGGAGTCATCTCTCATGGCGGGGGAGCAGGATATAGTTTTGACTGTTTCTCACCAGCAGGGTTTGCCTGACGGGGACAGACAGTGAAAAATGGCTATATGTCCACCCATTCTAATTGGGTGGATGGACATGTAGCCATTTCTGAGTTAGATCAGTCACAGAAGTTTGGGCAAGGCACAGAGCGAGTAGTCTCTGCCGTGGCTAAACTTAAAGTCCGCCCGCATATAGATTGGGCAGGCGGATCACTTTGTTGGTGGAGAGGGAAATCCTTTGCTGCTGTGACGGAGTTCCCTTCCCACTAACATATAAATCAGGCCCTTAGTTACAAGGGAGTCCATGTTGATATTGCACCTATATTGGTCTCTAGTGTTGCACTGCTCCTCCAAAATGAATCTATGCTCATGATGTTGAGGTTAAAGTAGGTTCAATTTCGTCCTTTTGAATTCATTTGCAAAGCAGCCCTCGTGCAACTCCTCATGCTTTTTAAACACTGCTTAACACATCTGGCTGATTCAAAATTGTTCTTGGCTAGAATACAATTGGATGTTATGCTATCCCTCCCTATTGTAAACCTTGACTGGTAATCTTCCTGGACATAGAAAAGTAGGAGTCTACCACAGTAACAGTATAGAGGAGAGGGAATAGAACAAGTACTCACTTTACTCTCATATCTTCATCTACTTCAGTCATAAAACCCACCTTCTGAAGCCTTACAAACACCTAGACTATAATATAGAACTGGTTTAGAGTGCTCTTCTTAATGGAGCTATCTGAGGGTGGAAGGAAAGGAGCCTAGATATAGGTACTCTCACAAATCTCAGGCTTCTATCACAGCATCTCCAAGCACTTCCACATTGCTAGGACACAAGCTCCAGTTAAGTCATTGACTCAAAATACATTGTAAGATAAAGCATTGTGACTTGTGCAGCTGAGGCATTTGAAACTGCTCTACTCAATGGCCCCCTCTGTGGTGTGCTTGGGCTGGGACATGTTTAAAGCTGTAAGCTTTGAATTCTGGTGTGGGTTTATTCATGTATTCTTTTACCCTGACACAGGTATGTGCATCATGAAAACGTCCAGGGACATGCTTTCGTAACATTTAGTGTTATATACCAGGAACAAAAATACAATCTACAAAACCCATTGCAACGAGTGGAAGTAAGTATCACTCTGTGCACTGTGTGGCTGAGGCAGCATGTCTTTTGCTTACTTTTACATGTTTTATTGCTGTGGTTCTGTGTTAACTATAGCCATTCCTCTTTTTCAATGTTTTAGTGCTAATTTATTGTCACAAATCCATACTTTTTTGATCTTCATAAAGCTTTTGGAAACCAAAAATTGGGAATTGGTTGCCTCAGTATCCACAGTATAGAGCTCCACCCCATGTTTTCTTTGTAATCCTTATCCTACATCCACAACTCAAGGAGCAACATTTTAAGAGCTGGGTCATGAATTATCTATATAACAATGACCTGCTGATATCAGTGTACCAGATAGTGAAACCTAGGATAATGTTTTTTACCCGTTCCTTCAGTCTCACCAAAGCAGAAATTATGATTCCAAAAGGTTAAATACTGAAAGAAGTCTAATTCAATGATAATTATTCTCAATGACAGTATAGTGGTTACAAATAAAATAAAAGTAATAAAGCATAGAAAATAAATGTATAAACCCAAATGAACTACCATTGGTAAGGCATTACATCTGAACTGCATTTTTTAATATGTATGCTGGCAGCAGTAGGCCTGCTGTTGTTTGCCCTGGATCTCATCAGTGTCACAGCAGCTAAAAGTAATTGCTGTGGACAGCAATGGCATGTTGGCATCCCAAGCAATGCATTTATTGCATTGTAAAGTGAACCAATGTGTCTTACCGTTAACATATGTAACTAAAATAATTGTTTCGTATGTATGAGTTACAAATGTAATCTGACAAAGAGTGATGATTGAATGTACTTTTCATAATGTGAATTATCCCCTCATGCCTTGCAATTGTACCACTTCTAAGAAGTGGAATGATATACCAAACAGCCATTAGTATTAGTAATGAGATGCAACCTCCTCTGGGCTGATTCAATATATGATACATTGTCTCAAACCAATGGCTGAAAGGGGCTTAACCAAACACGTTAATGGCTGAGGAAGGTTGACCCAAAGCCCCTCAGGACCTAAAATGGATAGATATATTAAAGAGTAAGAGATAAGTAAGTTAGGGTGGCCTGGCGCTACTGGTGCCGGAGCTCGTGGCCCCGGAACAGGCGGGGTTCATTCCGTCCAGGAACCTTACATATAACATTCGCACAGTCCTGGGGGCCATGCAGCATGTGCATCCGGGGGGTAAGGCCTTGGCAATCTTCCTCGACATGGAGAAGGCGTTCAACTCCGTCGAGTGGCCCTTCATGGTGAGAGTCTTGAGGAAACTCGGGCTGGGAGAGCCTTTCCTGCAGATGGTGGGTGCACTATATTTTAGACCCACTGCCAGGTTGCGCATAGGAGACCGAGTCACGGACGCCTTCGCGGTATCCAGGGGTACCCGGCAGGGATGCCCCCTTTCTCCCCTCTTATATGCTCTGGTGGCGGAACCGCTCGCGTGCGCAATAAGAGAGTATCACCAATTTGAGGGTATTAATTTTCCCTCCTACAGGATCTGCATTTCCACCTACGCGGACGATACGTTGCTATACGTCCGCAACCCGGAGGAGAATCTCACTTCCGTATTGAGAGAGGTGGTCCGGTTTGGGGCTCTCTTTCGGGCCTCCAGGTGAACTGGACCAAGTCGCTGGCATTCCCGCTGACTCCGGCCACAGTGCCGTTCCCTATGGAATACCCCCTGCTGTGGACAACTGACCCCGTTCGATACTTGGGGATTCGGCTGCACAAGGACCCGGAGGTCCTTCTCCGGGAAAACTACGGGGTGGCCTACTCCAACCTTGTCGACGATGTGGAGGTGTGGATTAAACTCCCCCTGTCGCTGATGGGCAGAGTGGCCATCATGAAAATGGTGGTCCTGCCGAGATTTTTGTTCCTCTTCACCAACATCCCTATCGTGCTCTCTAAGGCCTTCTTTGCGCAGGTGACTCAGACCCTAGTTCGGCTGGCCTGGGGCGGTTAGCAGCCTAGGGTGCAGTGGAAGGTGTTGACGCTCCCCTACGAGCTGGGAGGGCTTGGGGCCCCAGACCTGGAAAGGTATTACAGGATAGCGCAGGCGGCCCACCTGCATACGTGGGTGCACGCCACCGCAGATATACCACACGTGCGGATGGAACGGTTATTCGCGGACCCGCTTCCCCTCCCGGCGACTGTCTTCCAGCCGGTGGACCGCAGGGTGGAAACGTTGGACTCCCTTAAGGCCACGAACCACGCATGGCACGCGATCCGGAGGGCGCAGGATTGCGATTTACTGTATTCCCCACTGACGCGAGTGGAGTGGGCCATCTGGCTCCCCCCACTGAGGGAAGCTGGGGTGAGGCAGGCGCTGGGCGCCTTGGGCATCGTCAAACTGGCGGACTTGTTTCAGGACGGGGTGGTTAGGACGTGGGAGCAGATTGGCTCGACTCGGCCTGGGGCTACCCCGCTCCAGCACTTCCAATTCCACAGGATCCGTAGTGCACTGTCGGCCCTGTTGGGACCGGGCTTGGAAGAACCGCCAGAGGTCCCGGAACTTACCTATGTCATCAAAACGGAGGCGCCGGCCAAACTTGTTTCGACTCTCAAGAAGCTCGGGGATAAACACCGGGCGCCCGAGTGCTCGGCGGCGCAACGGGGGTGGCAGGACGACCTCCAAATGGAAATAACGGACGAGATGTGGACCTACTGCTGTTCTAGCACCAAGAAGGTGTCGTTAAACGGTAGGCACAGACTGATACACTTTAAGTACCTGCAGCGGGTCTATTACACCCCAGAGAGACTACACAGGTACGGGCTTTGCCCATCGGCAGAGTGCGAACGCTGCCATTTCCCGGTAGCAGATTTCCTACATATGGCCTGGCACTGCCCGGGTATAGCCCGGTTCTGGACGGCAGTGTTCCAGGAACTGAGCCTGATACTTGAAACAGACATACAACCTAACCCAGCGCTGGCGTTGCTGGGATACTCCAGGCCTCTCCCGCTGGCGCTGAGACGCCTGACGGACATGGCACTGTTAACGGCTCGGCGCGTTGTAGCGGCGTGCTGGATGAGGGGGCCGCTTCCCACTAAGAAACGCTGGGCCAGGGATATGCTGTACTGTTGCACACAGGCGGAGACATATAGTGAATTGTTGCTCCCGAAGAGCCGCCCCAAGAACTTCTGGGGGCTGTATAGAACATACCTGACCGCTGGGGCCGCCGAGGGGGCGGGCCGGGGAGAGACGCAGGACGAAGGACACAATGCACACAGCGAGTCGGAGGGAGGTGTGATACTGGATCACACTCCTGTGGACGCATGACTGGATGGTAGGTTGGCGTGACTCTCTAGAGGTGCGTCTGTGGGCTGAGGGGGTAGCGGGGCATCATCCGGAGGAGTTTGGCATGCTTTGGGCGGGGCTGTGAGAGAGACGGAAGACTACTGCAGGGTTGCCAGCGAACTGAGAATGGAACACTGCCTTACCTGCTAACTGCTAGATGCAGGGACGGCGGATAAGGCTGTATGCAGATGCGAGAGGGAGGAGACGACGTGCGTGTGGTGGGTGGGATGGGAGGGGGGGTGTTGGGACTCGATTTACTGGAACTCAGGGACTGGTTCAGGTTAGCAGGGGAAGGAGGAAACTGGTGGGATTGCCTCACATACATGCTGGTCTGTAGCGGGGTCTGGGGGCTGGTGCAGCCACTGGTGTCAGCAGTAACGGAAATGGGATTACCTTGTGTGTAGATTCTCCTGAAACGCCGCCGATCCTCCGGGATGTCGGCTAAATGGCCGTGTAAGCGACAACTGCACCCCCCCTTTCCCCCCCCCCCCCTGCAGCTCAGGGGGGGCAACGCATGGCTACGTGACTTTATGACGCTCTGACCTGTATGTTTACTTTTTGCCAATAAAGGTTTTTGAAAATTAAAAAACAAAAAAAAAAAAAAAAAGTAAGTCAGGGTGACTAAGGGCCTGATTTTGTGTTTGACAGATAGGGACTGATTACGATGCGTTAGGAAATGGCTCAAACTGTCGGTCGGAACCGTTTCTGACTCATCGTAATCAGTCGGTCGGATTCCTTTCCGACCGACCCATTTGGATGGTGTCAGTCAGAAAGGAATGAGACCGGTCATTCCGACTGCCATCGGATGGGCTCGGAGAGCCCGTCTGACAGTCAGAATGACTTCGGTATTCCCAAGGGCGGGTCTTTCTGCCTGAGGGATTACAATGTCAGCTTCTGACAGCCTTTCCGTGCCGGCCCTTCTGACACAGAAAGGCTGTTGGAATTCGAGCATGCATTCCGGTCTGAATGCATGCCCCCTTTGTAAAGAACAGGAGTGCGACCTAACTCTGTTCGGTCTCATCCTAATTGGTTAGCCAGGACTGCTGACAGGAGGTCGGGCGGTCCCAAGACCGAAAAGATGTCGAGCTGACATAAGTCTGCCCAACATCGTAATTAGGCCCATATTATTTACCATCACCATGGCAGAGTACTTTACTCCCACCATGGTGCGGTTACTCCACTCCTCAAATGTATTTATGTGCGCCAGCACAGCAGACATCCCTTACATTTCCAGGAACCACCGTCACAGCTGTTCTTGTAAATGCACTGAAAGTTTGACGGGCCACTCCATCAACTTGAGCAAGATTTTGTTTCAGAAATAAAACAAAATTACCCCTCGCCATGGGAGTCTTCCCTCATGGAGTAGGGGTTAATTTAAAAATATTTGCCTTCACATATCGTATGGTGGTATGTGAAAGCAAAAACTGGCCATGTGTTTGGCAGGCAGACACACGGCCAATTCTCCCATGGCCTATTGCTCGTCAAGGGCATATGTGGGTGGTGGAGATGAAGTAGTCTCTGCCGTCTACATACGAAGTCCCTCTAAATGAGGCAGGTTGAACTTCGCCTTGGCAGAGAGGGTACTCCTTTGTGATGGAGTAGCCTCTCTGATAAAGTCTAAATCATGCCCTAAGTGAACGTCACTATGAGCCCGAATTTCAATTTGTCTTGGTTGCAGTAGTTTGGCATACTCTTAATTTCATCAAACTGAAAGCAAAAATATGGATAGATTGTTTCTTGTTGTTGCTTTGCTGTAATCAATCAAGCAATCTTTGAAGATAAGCATAAAAGTAGTGTCACAATTTACAATGAAATAATAAAATTGGCACTCACTGATTTAGACATGTTTAAATCTTGTCTTATTTATCCATACAATTTGTTTGAAGTAGTTCTTCAGTTTTCTTTAAGTTCGGACCCTTACATATACCGCTTTCAGTAGTTTGATAACTAGGTCTAACAATCCAATGCTGTGTCGTGATTTCTGCTTTGGCAGATTTTATTTTATATCCTGAAAAATCACAGACATTAGAAAGAATTTCTGTGCTTTTTTTTCAGGGCTTCGGCATCACTTAACCCCTTCAGTGCGGCACGGAGTACCGCGCTGTGCTGAAGGGTTCGTGCGCGGGCGGGGCCATGACGGAGCGGTTCCGTCATCCGCACAGCGCAACCGATGCGCATGACGGAACCGCAAGGCCCACCCCTATCTAGTAAGGAGTATGAAGCGAAAGATGGGGTCTGGGATAATCTAGCGATAGGGAACAAAGTAGTATCCAATTCGTGCTTGCAAGAGCATGTGGGTGCATTACTTAATTTTTGGGTGATAGTTTGGAGAGGGGGATTATGGAGTTAAGGATGGCCATGAGAAAGAGTTTAAATTAGATGAAGGAGATTGGAGGTGAGAAATAACTATACTTGTGAGAAAAATTAAATGTCAGACCATACCAGAAATCAGCAGTATTGTGAATGATCAGAGAAACGGTGGATAAATGAATAGCAGTCAGTTTGTGTTACCTTGATACCAACTTTAATGTCACAGAAGTATGGAGTCAGGATTCGTCGGTGGTCTCAGTGGATCAATGTCGGAGCAATTGTATGGTTTTAATGGAGCAATGTTGGAGCAATAGTATGATCCCAATCCTGATGAAATTCATCAGGATTGGTATCTTAAGGGTACAGCATCATTCAAAAGGGATCCATATACCAGAAACCAGAAGGGCACCAGTGTAGTAAAGAAACAACCAGCTTGTAACTTTGTGATTAATGGACTTTCTTTTAGCGTTTCCAGGTGGTGGTTATTGTAGGACAACCGTAGGATGGGATACCTAATTAGTGAGGCACAGTGAGGATGTGAGACCTAACTAGACAGGCAGAAATTTCTAACAGGAATAGTGCGGCAAGGTAGGGCATAGGGCATGTTCAGAAAAAAAGATACAATATATTGCCCACTGTGGTGGAGTCTAGAGCAGCATAACTGGGGCAAGAAATCAACTCTGTCAGTCATGTTGGTAGGGTTCTATACTCTGTGACAGTAAGTGTCAGCTGTAATGCTGTATTGTAGAAAATCTCATGATGGCTTCTCACATCCTTTAGGTGTTAGTTGCACTGTATTAAGTACAAATCCACATTTGACAATTATTTGGCTATGATCAGTTGATGTTCTTGGCTAAATTATTTACTTGGATAATGTGTGATATGTTTTAGATGAAAGATCATGCCATCTTTGATGTATACCAATATGGTTAGATTAATGGTAACAACCTTAGAAATAGACACCAGCAACCTTTACAAAACTGGTTTCTTCTAAGTTTCTCCATGTTAATTTGAAAGAATAAATTGTACTGTCACGTTCATGGTATACAGAGACAAACAAAAATTAACACTTAACACATACATGTACTGGCAAGATTCATGTTGCAGTACATTTAGTAGTACTACAATGGTACTACAAAAATCCATTTGCAAACCTACGTGCAGAGGTCTTCGCCTTACTTATAATTTCTGTATGGAGATCTTCATCATGACTGCAGAGAACTACGCAGACATACATATATGTTTTTAATATGATTCTATAGTAATTGTAGGAGGGACCAAAAGGAGTGGCTGGAAAATGAGGCATGCTACTAAAAAGGAAAGAGGTAAAGAGGATTAATGAGGGGGTTTAGGGTAGATCAAACACCAACATGCAATGTAGTAAGACCATTGTTATTTACAAACAATACTTCTGAAGTTACTACAGCCTAGAAGGACACAAACAGTAGCACAGTGATAAATGTACTCATGACCAAGCTTGGAATAAGTCCAGCTCCACAATGGTCACTCACATGTACTGCAACACACCCATTGAAAATAATGGACTACACCGACATCCAAGTACCAGGGGTGGAGGACAAAATAGCGGTCAGATTATTCAGGTGCAGGATCGGCTAGTTAACTAAATTTTATCTTGAGCTTCTAGTGTGGTTGATGCGTTTATGTTGGTGGGTAGTCTTATCAAGGATGAATTGTGGACTACTACCACACTGTCAATTCTGAGACAACTTTGATCATGGACTGGTGTACAGCAGGTGGTGTATGTAGATTGGTGTGTGGCTGCAAGTGTGTGTAGTGACCAACAGCATGTTACTAGACACACACTGTCAATCAACTTCCAGTTCACATACACTGACAGACAAATGCCAGTCCCCACACACTGCCAAATGCCAGTCCACAAACACTACCAGCCAAACGCCATTCCATACACTCCGCCACCCAAACACCAGCCACACTCACAACTAGCCATACTCAAGCCAACACAAGTTCACACACACACTGCTCAACTATAATGAGTCTGCCTACTGTAGACTGCTGAAACTGTACAAACCTCATCTTAGAATTTGGAGAACAATCTTTGAAAATAACATAAGCACTGAGGGATGTCAAGTGAAACAAAAGAACAGCCAGTTTCTTGTACCAGATGTATGACTTTCAAGCAGTATTGCAAGGCTTCGATTGTTAACGTACTCTATCTACGTCCCGTGCACTTGTTGTAGTCTAAAATGTACACAGGTTTGCGCACTTCTGCTACCTGACCCCAAACGGTCACAGGTGAATTGCTTTCGTTGTGAATAGTTGTGAGCATGTGGACATCTCTTCTGTCTGAAAATGTCAAAGCACAAAGTGCATTACCATGCAAGGCACTGCTCTGTCCCACTTGATGTTTTTTTGCTCTTTTGGGTATACTTAACTTAACTTCATGTCAGGGTATCTAAAAGCAATGTGGAAGGAGTGTGGTGTAAACTACAATTCACTACTCCCTATCACCCACAATGCAATGGGTTAGTTGAAAGGTTCAACAAAACCCTAAAGGGAATGATTAAAGGCCTCCCAGAAAAGCTTAGGCGAAAATGGGACCTCTTACCTCCCTGCCTTCTGTTTGCATACAGGGAGGTTCCACAGAAGGGGGCTGGCTACAGCCCTTTTGAACTTCTGTTTGGGCACCCTGAAAGAGGTCCATCACGTTTGGTGATGGAGGGCAGGGAGTTACCTCTCAAACCTCCCAAACAGGATGTGATGGACTATGTACTTGGTCTCCGCTCCAGGATGGCTGAATACATGAAGAAGGCAACCAAAAACCTGGAGGCAAGCCAAGGACTACAAACAACTTGGTATGACCAAAAGGCTGTGCTGACTGTAAACCAGCCAGGACAGAAAGTATGGTTGTTGGAGCCTGTGGCCCTAGCAGTTCTCCAAGACAAGTGGAGTGGCCCCCATACAATAGTTGAGCAAAAGAGAGAAGTCACCTACTTGGTGAAACTTGGAACTCCCAGGAGCCCCCTTAGGGTGCTCCATGTCAACAGATTGAAACCATATGTTGACAAGGCTGACATCGGCTTGCTCATGGCAACTGATGAGGAACAGGAGGAGGAAAGTGACCCTCTCCCTGACCTGCTCTCACAGAACCCTGATGATGGGTCAGTAGATGGTGTTGCTTTGGCAAGCAGCCTCACTGACCATCAGCAAACTGAATGCAGACAAGTTCTGCAGCAGTTCAGACATATGTTTAGCCGGACCCCTAGTCAGACTTCCTGGTGCACCCATGAGGTGGACACTGGAGACAATCTACCTGTCAAGAGTAAAATCTACAGGCAACCTGACCATGTCAGGGACTGTATCAGGACTGAAGTCCAGAAAATGTTGGAAGTAGGTGTAATTGAGCCTTCAGATAGCCCTTGGGCTAGTCCAGTAGTCCTTGTGCCTAAACCTCATACCCAGGGTGGTAAGAAAGAAATGAGGTTTTGTGTAGACTACAGAGGCCTCAATGAGGTCACCAGGACTGATGCCTATCCAATTCCCAGGGCAGATGAGCTCATTGACACTTTGGCCTCAGCCCAATGTCTGAGTACATTTGACCTAACAGCTGGCTACTGGCAAATCAAGTTAGCTGATGATGCCAGGGCCAAAACAGCATTTTCAACCCCCGGTGGGCACTACCACTTTGTGGTGATGCCCTTTGGTTTAAAAAATGCACCTGCCACTTTTCAGAGATTGGTGAACAAAGTTCTGACAGGTATGGAGACTTATTGCTCAGCTTATCTAGATGATATTGCTGTCTTTAGTTCCACCTGGCAGGATCACCTGGTCCCCCTCAGAAATGTTTTGGAGGCCCTGCAAAAAGCAGGCCTCACTATCAAGGCCACTAAGTGCCAGATAGGGCAGAGTCAGGTTGTGTACCTGCGCCACCTTGTAGGTGAAGGCCAGGTTCAACCATTGCAGAGCAAAATCCAGACCATAATGGAATGGGTAGCTCCAACCACCCGGACACAGGTGAGAGCCTTTTTAGGCCTGACTGGGTACTATAGGAGGTTTGTTAAGGGATATGGATCTATAATGACCCCCTTAAATGATCTTACCTCAGAGAAAATGCCAAAAAAGGTTCAGTGGACAGCTAGCTGTCAAAAGGCATTTGATGACCTAAAGCAGGCCATGTGCACTGCCCCCATCTTACAGAGTCCAGACTACACAAAAAAGTTCATTGTCCAAACAGATGCTTCTGAGCTGGGTGTGGGAGCTGTACTGTCTCAACTGAATGATGAAGGTCAAGACCAGCCAGTAGCTTTTATAAGCAGAAGGCTGACCCCTAGAGAGAAACGTTGGTCAGCTATAGAGAGGGAAGCCTTTGCTGTGGTGTGGGCCCTGAAGAAGCTGAGGCCATACTTGTTTGGCACTCAATTCATAGTTCAGACTGACCACAAGCCTCTCCTATGGCTCAAACGGATGAAAGGTGAAAATCCTAAACTGCTCAGGTGGTCCATTGCCCTAAGGGGATGGACAGTGGAACATAGACCTGGGACTCAACATGCCAATGCAGATGGACTCTCAAGGTATTTCCACTTAGAACACGAAGACTCAACTGGTCAAGGTTAGTTTAGTGTCGCTGCGTTTGGGGGGGTTGTGTAGGAGAGAAGGATCTGCACTTATCTTGCCCCCACTTTTTTTCTGATGTTAACACTGGTTTCTGGCTATAGTCTGGCTGGGTCCCTGCTAATCAGGGCCCCAGTCTCTCTGTTCTCTCTAAACAACTTGGAGTGAATATTAGATGCACTAGTGATTGGATACTGTGGTACCTTATGAGCCCCTAGTATTTGGTACCTTAGGTACCAAGGGCATAGGTACTTCACAGGCCTACCAGGGGCTGAAGCATGTATTATGCCACCCCTGGGAAGCAGACTAAATCTGACACCATAGGCCTGCTACTGCAGCCTGGGTGAGGTAGTGTTAGCACTCCTCACTGAGGTATAGGTTCCTATATCTCACCATACACACACATATAAACCTATCAGTCACCCCTAAGGCAGGCCCTATCAATCCTGAGGGCAGGGTGCTTGGTTTACAATGTGAGGGGGTGCCTCTGCATGAGCAGGGCCCCTCTGCAGCTTGCAGAGTCTATTCTCTGTGGCTGTCTGTGGATGCGGTTAAACCATATACTCTTAAGTGCATTATAACCTATTGGTAAATGCTAACTTTGAAATGACTGCATCAAAACATGTCGTGTTTGGTGTCAAACAACTTGGAATCATACCCCCACACCAGTAACTGGTGTGGGAGCATGATCCCACCCTTCTAGAGGGGACGACATGTACCTACTGTGGAAACACGGTAGAAATCTGAAAGAGCCCTGGCATCACAAAATGGATGCCACCAGCACAGACACTGGGCTGCCCTCCTGCTGCTGACTGAAACTCACAGTGAAGGAGGCCCAACAATAGGCATCCTGTCACAGGGAGGTGTAACCACCTTCCAGACAGGATTTAGTGTATTGGGGCTGGGTGGGTGCACTCCTAGAGTGCTTTGAAGTCCTGCACTGGGGGAGCAGTAGGCTCCTCTGTGCATATGCCAGCTCAAACCGGTTTAGGGGCTACCTGCCCCTGCTCTGGTGCGAAACTGGACAAAGGGAAGTGGGTGTAACCACCCACTCCCCTGACCCTCCCAGAGGAGTGGTCATAGAGCTAGTCCCTCCCTTTCCTTTAGTATAAGATAGGGAAACCTTGCCATTGCAAATCAGATATCCCTGGATGATGCTCTACAAGAAGAATCCTGGACCTTCGACGTTCCACTACCTTTGGAAGACTGAAGAATCTCCCTTGGAGTCAAGGAGTGACTCCCCTGCTTGGCAGGCAACAAAATCTTGAATCAATGGTCGCAAACGTTCCCACTCCTGCTGGAGTCTGAAGTCCCTGCAGCCCCAAAAGTAGATTTCCTGACTTCTCGATGGCCATTTTGAGTCCCCAGCAGAGCTGAGGCGAGTGGACCCCACGAGTGACGAGGAACAGCAATACCCGGGTACCATGCACTATTGTCAAGTGCAACCCCTTCACGACATTCTACGAACTTATGCATTGGACCACGTATGGTCCAAGCCTCCAGCATGATTTCCCTTGAAAATCAGAGGCCTACCTCATCCCGAATGACCGTGAGCTCCTGTAAAGCGAATCCTCATGAGGCGTCTTTCCGATCCCTTGCCGGCTGGCTGGTGGGTCCCCTGAAGACTTTCTCATCAAACCAAAGGGCTCCCCTGGTTGCTCCCTTGCTGGGTGAGTCCCTCAGACCTTGCTGGTCTGTACCGCTGACTTTCTTCAATTTCCACAAGACTTGCTATTTATGTGTGTTTCTTATAGACACTGGACCGGACTGCAGCTGGTGCCATTGTCTTAAAACGACCATAACAATTAAGTATGGTTTTCTATTTTACTTTTCACTAATTTTTTAGCAGAGTGACAACGTTGGAGGTCCTGATGAATGCCGCAAACTCACAATCATTTGGCAGAAACATGTTGACCATTGATAATTAGGACATTATATCAGTCCTTTATCACTTTCTTTTTTAATCTTAGCACATGGGGACATCTATTAAACTGATCTGTGTCACCCAGGAGCTATTTTTAATACACTTTCTTTGTACTTTATTTGCACTCTGCCCCTCACTACCATTGCCTAAATTGGTAACCTTACAAAACACCTCACGCTCCTCTCCTTTTTTTGAGAGTTGTAGCCCACACTGTATACCTTGCGGTTGCAGTGTGCTCTGAGGGGAGCCAATGATGAAGCATGTCACCCTTGGGTGAGTGAGGGTTCTCGTCTTTAAAAGCAAAGATTCCTCTCTCCCGTATTTTCTTGTTGATTATTTCCTTGGTTTATAGATACACTGTGGTCAGTATTTTAAACCAGCATCCCATTACTTCTTGTGAGAAATATGGTTTGGAGTGGTGATGTGGATGCGACTACTCACTCTATTTTCATGAACCCCCTAGTGTGATATATCATATATTGTAAACCATCTTCTTCAGGACCTGCTATTTTATACTTTATAATGGGTGGAAGGAAGGGGGGTGGAAAATATATCTGTGCCAGCTTCTATGAAAGCACAAACACACTAGCAGGTAATTGATATTATCTATGTTTTTCCAGGACCTGGCTTCACGGTATCGGATTTGTCAGTTATCTTTTTAATCTGGTGTGGTGTTTGGGGTCCTAATAAAGGTTGGCACCGCCATTTGTTTATCACTTCTAGGTTTTCTCGATACAATACTCTGGGTATTCCCTCACGAACAGGTTCTCCAGGTTCCTAAATCCTTATCAAGGATAAGGATAAGATTTCCTCGCTGTATGTGCAGCGTCCATATTATTACTATGAATCCCGGGGTAATGCTTCTAAAGTCTCTTCTTTCGTGCGTGTCGTTGCTAATACGAGACACAATGCGTGCTCCTGTATGGCGCTCGATCGTGGTGTTTCCTAGTTCTCCGGGCAGTCATCAACATAAACCTTCATTCAAAGAAGTATTCAATTTGATCTGGTGTGGGGTGCCTGTGGGTATAGCCCTCTGATCCAGGGCATAAATGAAACAATGAGAAAGAATGCACTGCGGGACACATTGACTTAGCAGGATCGTAACAAAATGGAAATTTCCCCTGACGAAGGGCAGTGTCCCAAAACGCATTGGGCTTGAGTTAATTAATGATAAATGTGACTTAAGTCATAAAAAGTGTGATTATTGAACACGGAAATTGTGATATCAGCATGAAGAGTTAATAAAACACTTTATACAAGTGCATACAATTTGCTGACGTTTTTGACACCCCTTGGTGTGCCCAGTGGGGACGCTGATCTAATCCTGGACAGCGCATTCTTTCATATTTTACTTAGCGGCAGGAGTGGCGGTCACCACACAAAATTTAGCATCAACAGGACAAGCGCTCATAATTACAGACCCATCTCATGGGCTTCAAGGCTTACAAGGCTGCTGAGGCAGAATACACTTGGGCCAAGACTTCACAATGCGTTGGCAGCTTCCGTGCAAATGGAAAATGAAGTGCACAATGCCCGTAGAGTCAGAACTGCAACTTGCTGACCCGGAGCACGCTCTAGTGCCCGGTGGCTCCTGTCGCAGACACGAGTACACGAAAAATATGCTCACTGCGTAAGGAACACTAACAGATGCTTATACGTCTCACTGCAAGAAAAAAAAATTAAGTGGCTAATATTTGCACAATTAGTAACAATGCACACTATACAATTATTGAGAACAACACCATTAAACTGATCAAACCTCTCAATACATATTGGCATGTACTAAAAAGGCGAGACACTTAAATGCAGACTGCTGGAGCAGTGAAGAAAGAGGGGGCATGAACACAGTGTCGCAATCACAGTGAACTATGTTAAATGGACTCTTCACTGATGGATATATTTTTCGATTTATTCTGCTTTCCTGTTGATTTATGGGAAAGGTAGTTTTTTCTTGCTTAAGGCTGCTGTTCAAAATAAAGTGAGCAAAGAAGAGCATAATCCGAACCTTTCGGTCCTGACATAGAATTGTCAGGCATGATTAAATAATCACAAGTTTCCTACAGATTCAATACCTTAGACATAGGAGGACTGGGAGGACTGGGACTAATTCCGGTCAGTATACGTTCTCCCAACATATATCAATATTAACAGTTCATCAGAAAGGTATACTTTATTGATATTGATATTGACACATTTTACCTTCTCCTGAAAACACATAAAAATGGCTCCCCACCACCAGGATGACTAATCAAGGGAGACATCGATTCTATGTGCACTAGGACAGGTGAGTATACAAACCAGCACTTAGAACCATGAACCAACGAACAATGAAAAGCTTACTATTTAACATTTCGACACTTAGGACATCCTTTTAAAAGTAGATAATTGGCAAGAAGACTATACCCTAGCAACTATATATGCAGTTAAGTTTACTAATCGATAAATCACAAGGATGGAACACGAACCACCAAGAAAGCACTGGCTACCAAATCAGGTCATTCCAGGGAAACTAATAAGATGATACTTGACATGCTACAATTCTGTCTTTCTAACAATCATTTCTATATACCGGGGACTGTGATGGGTGCAAAATGTGCCCCACCATATGTATGTATATTCATGGGAGATGTGGAAAAATATGTGCTGTGGGATGATGTGTTTTAGGAATTCAAATCACCCTGAAAATGTAATACCCTTTTCTTAGACAAACCCAAATAATTCTATCCGTGTCTCAACTGTTATATCTGCAAGACTGGAATAAATTAACTCAAGGAAGTCTACTTTTACTAAGGATTTAACACAGCAATCAGAGAATGGATAAACTATAATAGTACATATGATTTCCATCATTCAGTGTCCCTGTAAAAAAAAATCTACTTCTGTAGTACAAGCATACCCCGAAAAAAACAAGAAATCAAAAACACTATTGAAACACACATTGCTCCTGACTGATCACTTTCTAAGGTATCATGAACACAATTGCGCCTTTCCTTTTTTGGAACGGAACAGACCTGATCACAGTTTTGCAGAGGCAACAGGAAACAAAGACTCCATAAAAAAGAAAGCAAAGGGATTCTATGATTAGGGACTTTACAGAATGGACTTAATAAGGGTGACTGAGATGCCCCACTGGATATATTAATAGAGCATCTACAAGCTTAGTAATCAATCATCTAATTGAATGACTTTGTGGATCAAAATCTATTATCTTCACTTTCATATACATACATTAGACACACAAAATTAGAATGTTAACACATTGTGCACAACTTGCAAAGTTCTTGAATTGTTTGTATGAAATGGTTTAGTGACTCAAACTAGGTCCTATCTCAGTGTTCCTGCTGCACCTTTGGAGTAAATGAATAGATTAGAAATCACTTTTGTACCATTGTACTAGCACAATAGAAGATTTTTACATCATAATATGTGCAAGTGTTTATCCCGGAGGATATTTCATCCCTAACCCTATTTGACATTTACTCAAGATTGCTCTGTTATTATCTCCTACATGTATGCATACAACCAGAATAACATCATTATGAGTTATCACACTGTTGGAAATTTGCCCTGTCTGCAATGTCACCCCAGATGTCTTGCCTTTTGCAGAACCCTATTTTAGATGGCTATAGAAGTCTGTGTGCTTTCCCCTTACGAAGAAGTGGTAACGTGATTTTTCCCCTCCTTTCAACATAGTAAAATATACTCTTGAGTTGCACATTTTGCTATCAGAAGTAGGCCTGGGCAGAATTTTTAATTCCGCCAGCGGAATCAGAGGAATTTTGGTAATTTGTAACACAGGAATTACTGATAAATTAAATTGCTCCGCTGGCAGAATTAAAAATTATGCAGTGGTTGGTAAAATTTTGAAAGCCTGCATACCACTTGGCACCCTTGCATACTCTGCAGTGATTAAAACATTTAATCACTGAAGAGTAGGTAAGGACGCTGAGTGCTATAAACCACTGCACATACCACTCAGCAGCCTGCCATACTCTGCAGTGATCAAATGTTTTAATCACTGCAGAATATGAATGGGCGACAAGTGATAGGCAGTGGTTTCAAAACTTTAGACTAGTACTCCATACACCACTTAGCACTGTAATCACTGCAGAGTATGTAAGGATGTCGAGTGATATGCAGTGATGTCTAAACTTCAGAAACCAATGCATACACCACTTGGCACCCTTGCATACTCTGGAGTGATTAAAAGTCTGCAGAGTTTGCAAGGATGCCAAGCGGAATTTGGCTGTGCTCTTTTCTTAGGCAAAATGCTTCCTCACATCAATTTTGCATTGTAAGGGCGCATTTTGTGCCAAGCAAATAGCGCCAAATGCTACTCTACCCTGTTGGGGATTTTCGTGGAATCTGCTGGAATTTTTATGCAATTCCCTGTGATTTTGTGGAATTAAACTCTGCAAATCCCCACTACCAATACGCCTAGGTCCCTAGAATATGGTAACAAGTGTACCTATGCCCTGTAAATTAAATCGTACCAGTGAACTGCAGCACTAATAGTGGCATCCACTGAAGTGACACTGCAAAGTATGTCTCCAGGCTTACCCTTGGAGCCTGGCAATGTAATTTTGAACTTCTAATGCGACCTGCCAGACCTCTTTTTGACAGGCCTAAACCTTCCTCTTAAATATTATTAAGTCACCCCTAACAAGACCTTATTTCCTCTAAGACAAAGTGCATAGTGTTTAGAAAGTAAGGCATATAAAATGTAATGTTAAACATGTCCTTACTGTGACTAGCACCTCAAAGCTAATTTTATTGTAGCAGGGTGGCTGTACCATTGCAAAGCATTGTGATCCATATGAGGTTTAATAAAGGTTATCCTGCCTAGGAAACAGCTGCAAATGTAATTGTTTGAATTTATGAAATCTTTATTACAAGCTCAATTCACTAATGAAGTTGGATTTGTAAAACATATTTTAGAATATTTGACTTTTAAAAAAATACAATTGCCCTGGAGTTCCTGGAAAATACATCTGCATTTTGCTTTTCAGCTTCTGCCAGCCAGTAACTAGCATCTTAATAGGCATGAATGAGGTGCTCACAGTAGAGGAACAAAAGTCCTTGGCTGTGGGGAGGTTTTGTTGTGCCCTTGACAGGAATGAGTGTGGAATGGGCCCCAATGACTTCATTAACTTCAAATATGACTATCTGGTCACAAGCAGATATAGCTGACACCCAGACCTGCCCCCTTCTTTTGCCCCCCATCCAGACCGGAGTCCATCACAGTGGGCTTCTTAATAACATCACAGTGCCAGATCCTGTTGGAGTACCTAGACCTGCTTACAAGATCTGCTGGTTTTTTTTTTATACAACATTTAGGACACACCTGTCTGGTTGCTGCAAGCTCAGTCTTTGGTCTACCAGAGTTTCGTCTCTAAGTTGGTTATTGGGACTGTCTAAATCTGGATTTTAGTGCTAGATATAGGAGGACACTTGGATTACCTCACACTCCATCTACTCCAACATACTCCAGAGCTCAAGTTTATTGTGGCTGAACACTTCAGCCATCTTGAAAATAACCAAAGTGGTGATGATTCATCCCAGGAACCATTATCCCACTGACTAGGGCATCCCCAGGGGTCAGTTCTACCCACTAGCTTGTGCTAAGAATAAACATTATGACAGCTACGATGGTCCAAGAAAGATTAACAGTAAGCTTTTAAAGTTTTACATAAATGAAACACAATTAAATTAAAAAAACAATATACATAATCACCGACAGAAATCATGAAAAAACTCTAAAAAGGTACCCAACATGATAGATCAAAAACATTTATTACTGCAAAAACAACTTTTTACTAAAAAAACAAATATACAACATAATAAATACAGAATACACAAAGGGTGCTCACACAGTTTTACAATAAACATCATTAAAAACACAATTTACAGTGTAAACAGAGGAACAATGGCAGAGGAAAGAAAATCAAAACAAGACAAGTCCAACAGATAACAGGAGCAAAAATTGCAATAAATGATTCCTCGTTAGCACATGCCAAGGACAAGCGTTGACAGCGTTTTGACCTATTGAATTTATAAGGTCACCATCAGGGCAAGAACTTTTTTTTGAGCAACCAATCAATGTAGTCTGAAAAATAAGAAAAAAGCTACTTTTGGAGGGTACAATAAACAAGGGGCCTGATTCAGTCAATGTCGGCATACCACAGAACAAAAATCTAAGCGTCATACATTTAATGCTGATAACAGACATGATAGCCAAACGAAGGGACCCTTAATGAATCGACATACGCAATGCCCAAGATAAAATCCAAGTGTAATGCAAGTTATAGAGGCTGGGAATGTAAAAATCAAAAGAAAATAAACATCATCAACCGTTAATGAATCAAATCAAAAACCCAAAATACCAAAGATGCACCCACTGGTCACCAAACTCATGAGATCTCAAAAGACCTACTTGTACAGTCTGAATCAAACGTAGTCAGATGTAATCACACCAGAGACCTCACATGAATAATTCAACAAAATCAGGAATCCTGATAACTGATAAGTAAAGAAATGTCAATACATAAGCCAGAAATTAACTAAATCAAATAGTATGCTGATTATGGGGATAACATAACTCACCAGCCTCGAAAGTTAAAGAGCAAACGTATAATTCACAGTCCCACATAAGTACTGGTGAAACTTTCAGACTGGCCCACTCGAAATTCAGAATACATGAGGCATGAAAACTGATAACAAATAATAGTGTAAACCAAATTATTACAGACAAATTGTTTGAAGATTTCAAAAATAAGAAAAACAGAAAACCAGCACTTCTTAGCTTACCTGCCCGATGAATCAAGCAAGCATACGTATCACTCCCCGTCAATGCGGTGCAGACGTGATTGTCACAGCATTTAAAATGGCACTGCTCACCTCAATAGAACTGTAAAAAAGACTTCATATAGTCCAGGGCTCAAATTCAAATATACATAAAGAAATCAAAACTACTATACCTTTATAAATAAATACTCTTCTTCATGGCTAATATTTTACAACAATCTATCAAAACAATGATATAGTGGAAACTTAGAAAGGCCACCACTAGCCAGTGTGGGCATTTGCAGCACCAGTGATACTACACTTGTAGAAAGGCACTGATTTCTAGAAAAGCCCTAGGTTATCATCAGCAGATCCTCACAAAAAATGAGACCTTCAAATTTAGCAAAAACAGAGAAACCATTCAGAAATGTAGTCTCCATCACGTAATATAGACCGGACAGTTCCAACCGCTATATCACATTATGGAGGCTCTTAAGTAAAATACATAGAAACATCATAAGCTACAGTCTCCTTCCAGGAATGAATTTAATGGCCGGATGGATACAACTGCTAGGTATCATGAACTAAGCTCTCAACAAATAATTGAGAAACAATGTTTCAGAAGAGGGAAGGAATTAACCGACAACCCCAAATGAAAGTGTACACACACACATATATACATATATATATATATATATATATATAAAGTCCATTCAAATTGCTGGCTAACGCGGTGCAGCCAGATCGAGAGGGCGTGTCAGAAGGCCGGTGCCTGCAATACCGGCCAAACATGAAGTCCAAATCCCCACTCCAAGCAGAAAGAAGAAGGGTCTGACACAGCCAGGACGCATAAAGAGGATTTATTCCAAGGTAGGTTACAACGCTGAATGTAACATTTGGCAGACGCGTTTCAGCGGTTCAGCTTTCATCAGTGCCTGTTACGATGTTTGGACTTTGTGTATGCAAAACGCGGCGCCCCCTCGCGCAGGCTGAAGCACCACAGAGTGAAAGCAACACTGCGTGGGGAGAGAGGAGCAGCATTGACTGCAGGGAGCGTTAAGGGGTTTCAGTGAGGTTTGTCAACTTCGCAGACAGCTGTGGTTGGGTGCAGTCCGGAGGCCACATCGTTGGGACGCCACTGGGCGAGCGGATCCTCTACTTACTTAAGGAAGATCCACAGAAGGACTGCAAGTACCAGCATGCACCTGTCTGAATCTACAACGCGATTTGCAGTATTCCTTTAAGAACTAAGGAGGAGCCCCAAGCAAAATGGTAGGAGTGGCCACGAGAACATCTAAATGGCCACCAGGTGCGAGGCTCCAAACATCGTAACAGGCACTGATGAAAGCTGAACCGCTGAAACGCGTCTGCCAAATGTTACATTCAGCGTTGTAACCTACCTTGGAATAAATCCTCTTTATGCGTCCTGGCTGTGTCAGACCCTTCTTCTTTCTGCTTGGAGTGGGGATTTGGACTTCATGTTTGGCCGGTATTGCAGGCACCGGCCTTCTGACACGCCCTCTCGATCTGGCTGCACCGCGTTAGCCAGCAATTTGAATGGACTTTGTGTATGCAAAACGCGGCGCCCCCTCGCGCAGGCTGAAGCACCACAGGGTGAAAGCAACACTGCGTGGGGAGAGAGGAGCAGCATTGACTGCAGGGAGCGTTAAGGGGTTTCAGTGAGGTTTGTCAACTTCGCAGACAGCTGTGGTTGGGTGCAGTCCGGAGGCCACATCGTTGGGACGCCACTGGGCGAGCGGATCCTCTACTTACTTAAGGAAGATCCACAGAAGGACTGCAAGTACCAGCATGCACCTGTCTGAATCTACAACGCGATTTGCAGTATTCCTTTAAGAACTAAGGAGGAGCCCCAAGCAAAATGGTAGGAGTGGCCACGAGAACATCTAAATGGCCACCAGGTGCGAGGCTCCAAACATCGTAACAGGCACTGATGAAAGCTGAACCGCTGAAACGCGTCTGCCAAATGTTACATTCAGCGTTGTAACCTACCTTGGAATAAATCCTCTTTATGCGTCCTGGCTGTGTCAGACCCTTCTTCTTTCTGCTTGGAGTGGGGATTTGGACTTCATGTTTGGCCGGTATTGCAGGCACCGGCCTTCTGACACGCCCTCTCGATCTGGCTGCACCGCGTTAGCCAGCAATTTGAATGGACTTTGTGTATGCAAAACGCGGCGCCCCCTCGCGCAGGCTGAAGCACCACAGGGTGAAAGCAACACTGCGTGGGGAGAGAGGAGCAGCATTGACTGCAGGGAGCGTTAAGGGGTTTCAGTGAGGTTTGTCAACTTCGCAGACAGCTGTGGTTGGGTGCAGTCCGGAGGCCACATCGTTGGGACGCCACTGGGCGAGCGGATCCTCTACTTACTTAAGGAAGATCCACAGAAGGACTGCAAGTACCAGCATGCACCTGTCTGAATCTACAACGCGATTTGCAGTATTCCTTTAAGAACTAAGGAGGAGCCCCAAGCAAAATGGTAGGAGTGGCCACGAGAACATCTAAATGGCCACCAGGTGCGAGGCTCCAAACATCGTAACAGGCACTGATGAAAGCTGAACCGCTGAAACGCGTCTGCCAAATGTTACATTCAGCGTTGTAACCTACCTTGGAATAAATCCTCTTTATGCGTCCTGGCTGTGTCAGACCCTTCTTCTTTCTGCTTGGAGTGGGGATTTGGACTTCATGTTTGGCCGGTATTGCAGGCACCGTCCTTCTGACACGCCCTCTCGATCTGGCTGCACCGCGTTAGCCAGCAATTTGAATGGACTTTGTGTATGCAAAACGCGGCGCCCCCTCGCGCAGGCTGAAGCACCACAGGGTGAAAGCAACACTGCGTGGGGAGAGAGGAGCAGCATTGACTGCAGGGAGCGTTAAGGGGTTTCAGTGAGGTTTGTCAACTTCGCAGACAGCTGTGGTTGGGTGCAGTCCGGAGGCCACATCGTTGGGACGCCACTGGGCGAGCGGATCCTCTACTTACTTAAGGAAGATCCACAGAAGGACTGCAAGTACCAGCATGCACCTGTCTGAATCTACAACGCGATTTGCAGTATTCCTTTAAGAACTAAGGAGGAGCCCCAAGCAAAATGGTAGGAGTGGCCACGAGAACATCTAAATGGCCACCAGGTGCGAGGCTCCAAACATCGTAACAGGCACTGATGAAAGCTGAACCGCTGAAACGCGTCTGCCAAATGTTACATTCAGCGTTGTAACCTACCTTGGAATAAATCCTCTTTATGCGTCCTGGCTGTGTCAGACCCTTCTTCTTTCTGCTTGGAGTGGGGATTTGGACTTCATGTTTGGCCGGTATTGCAGGCACCGGCCTTCTGACACGCCCTCTCGATCTGGCTGCACCGCGTTAGCCAGCAATTTGAATGGACTTTGTGTATGCAAAACGCGGCGCCCCCTCGCGCAGGCTGAAGCACCACAGGGTGAAAGCAACACTGCGTGGGGAAAGAGGAGCAGCATTGACTGCAGGGAGCGTTAAGGGGTTTCAGTGAGGTTTGTCAACTTCGCAGACAGCTGTGGTTGGGTGCAGTCCGGAGGCCACATCGTTGGGACGCCACTGGGCGAGCGGATCCTCTACTTACTTAAGGAAGATCCACAGAAGGACTGCAAGTACCAGCATGCACCTGTCTGAATCTACAACGCGATTTTCAGTATTCCTTTAAGAACTAAGGAGAAGCCACAAGCAAAATGGTAGGAGTGGCCACGAGAACATCTAAATGGCCACCAGGTGCAAGGCTCCAAACATCGTAACAGGCACTGATGAAAGCTGAACCGCTGAAACGCGTCTGCCAAATGTTACATTCAGCGTTGTAACCTACCTTGGAATAAATCCTCTTTATGCGTCCTGGCTGTGTCAGACCCTTCTTCTTTCTGCTTGGAGTGGGGATTTGGACTTCATGTTTGGCCGGTATTGCAGGCACCGGCCTTCTGACACGCCCTCTCGATCTGGCTGCACCGCGTCAGCCAGCAATTTGAATGGACTTTGTGTATGCAAAACGCGGCGCCCCCTCGCGCAGGCTGAAGCACCACAGGGTGAAAGCAACACTGCGTGGGGAAAGAGGAGCAGCATTGACTGCAGGGAGCGTTAAGGGGTTTCAGTGAGGTTGTCAACTTCGCAGACAGCTGTGGTTGGGTGCAGTCCGGAGGCCACATCGTTGGGACGCCACTGGGCGAGCGGATCCTCTACTTACTTAAGGAAGATCCACAGAAGGACTGCAAGTACCAGCATGCACCTGTCTGAATCTACAACGCGATTTGCAGTATTCCTTTAAGAACTAAGGAGAAGCCCCAAGCAAAATGGTAGGAGTGGCCACGAGAACATCTAAATGGCCACCAGGTGCAAGGCTCCAAACATCGTAACAGGCACTGATGAAAGCTGAACCGCTGAAACGCGTCTGCCAAATGTTACATTCAGCGTTGTAACCTACCTTGGAATAAATCCTCTTTATGCGTCCTGGCTGTGTCAGACCCTTCTTCTTTCTGCTTGGAGTGGGGATTTGGACTTCATGTTTGGCCGGTATTGCAGGCACCGGCCTTCTGACACGCCCTCTCGATCTGGCTGCACCGCGTCAGCCAGCAATTTGAATGGACTTTGTGTATGCAAAACGCGGCGCCCCCTCGCGCAGGCTGAAGCACCACAGGGTAAAAGCAACACTGCGTGGGGAGAGAGGAGCAGCATTGACTGCAGGGAGCGTTAAGGGGTTTCAGTGAGGTTTGTCAACTTCGCAGACAGCTGTGGTTGGGTGCAGTCCGGAGGCCACATCGTTGGGATGCCACTGGGCGAGCGGATCCTCTACTTACTTAAGGAAGATCCACAGAAGGACTGCAAGTACCAGCATGCACCTGTCTGAATCTACAACGCGATTTGCAGTATTCCTTTAAGAACTAAGGAGGAGCCCCAAGCAAAATGGTAGGAGTGGCCACGAGAACATCTAAATGGCCACCAGGTGCGAGGCTCCAAACATCGTAACAGGCACTGATGAAAGCTGAACCGCTGAAACGCGTCTGCCAAATGTTACATTCAGCGTTGTAACCTACCTTGGAATAAATCCTCTTTATGCGTCCTGGCTGTGTCAGACCCTTCTTCTTTCTGCTTGGAGTGGGGATTTGGACTTCATGTTTGGCCGGTATTGCAGGCACCGGCCTTCTGAAACGCCCTCTCGATCTGGCTGCACCACGTTAGCCAGCAATTTGAATGGACTTTGTGTATGCAAAATGCGGCGCCCCCTCGCGCAGGCTGAAGCACCACAGGGTGAAAGCAACACTGCGTGGGGAGAGAGGAGCAGCATTGACTGCAGGGAGCGTTAAGGGGTTTCAGTGAGGTTTGTCAACTTCGCAGACAGCTGTGGTTGGGTGCAGTCCGGAGGCCACATCGTTGGGACGCCACTGGGCGAGCGGATCCTCTACTTACTTAAGGAAGATCCACAGAAGGACTGCAAGTACCAGCATGCACCTGTCTGAATCTACAACGCGATTTGCAGTATTCCTTTAAGAACTAAGGAGGAGCCCCAAGCAAAATGGTAGGAGTGGCCACGAGAACATCTAAATGGCCACCAGGTGCGAGGCTCCAAACATCGTAACAGGCACTGATGAAAGCTGAACCGCTGAAACGCGTCTGCCAAATGTTACATTCAGCGTTGTAACCTACCTTGGAATAAATCCTCTTTATGCGTCCTGGCTGTGTCAGACCCTTCTTCTTTCTGCTTGGAGTGGGGATTTGGACTTCATGTTTGGCCGGTATTGCAGGCACCGGCCTTCTGACACGCCCTCTCGATCTGGCTGCACCGCGTCAGCCAGCAATTTGAATGGACTTTGTGTATGCAAAACGCGGCGCCCCCTCGCGCAGGCTGAAGCACCACAGGGTGAAAGCAACACTGCGTGGGGAAAGAGGAGCAGCATTGACTGCAGGGAGCGTTAAGGGGTTTCAGTGAGGTTTGTCAACTTCGCAGACAGCTGTGGTTGGGTGCAGTCCGGAGGCCACATCGTTGGGACGCCACTGGGCGAGCGGATCCTCTACTTACTTAAGGAAGATCCACAGAAGGACTGCAAGTACCAGCATGCACCTGTCTGAATCTACAACGCGATTTGCAGTATTCCTTTAAGAACTAAGGAGAAGCCCCAAGCAAAATGGTAGGAGTGGCCACGAGAACATCTAAATGGCCACCAGGTGCAAGGCTCCAAACATCGTAACAGGCACTGATGAAAGCTGAACCGCTGAAACGCGTCTGCCAAATGTTACATTCAGCGTTGTAACCTACCTTGGAATAAATCCTCTTTATGCGTCCTGGCTGTGTCAGACCCTTCTTCTTTCTGCTTGGAGTGGGGATTTGGACTTCATGTTTGGCCGGTATTGCAGGCACCGGCCTTCTGACACGCCCTCTCGATCTGGCTGCACCGCGTCAGCCAGCAATTTGAATGGACTTTGTGTATGCAAAACGCGGCGCCCCCTCGCGCAGGCTGAAGCACCACAGGGTAAAAGCAACACTGCGTGGGGAGAGAGGAGCAGCATTGACTGCAGGGAGCGTTAAGGGGTTTCAGTGAGGTTTGTCAACTTCGCAGACAGCTGTGGTTGGGTGCAGTCCGGAGGCCACATCGTTGGGATGCCACTGGGCGAGCGGATCCTCTACTTACTTAAGGAAGATCCACAGAAGGACTGCAAGTACCAGCATGCACCTGTCTGAATCTACAACGCGATTTGCAGTATTCCTTTAAGAACTAAGGAGGAGCCCCAAGCAAAATGGTAGGAGTGGCCACGAGAACATCTAAATGGCCACCAGGTGCGAGGCTCCAAACATCGTAACAGGCACTGATGAAAGCTGAACCGCTGAAACGCGTCTGCCAAATGTTACATTCAGCGTTGTAACCTACCTTGGAATAAATCCTCTTTATGCGTCCTGGCTGTGTCAGACCCTTCTTCTTTCTGCTTGGAGTGGGGATTTGGACTTCATGTTTGGCCGGTATTGCAGGCACCGGCCTTCTGACACGCCCTCTCGATCTGGCTGCACCGCGTTAGCCAGCAATTTGAATGGACTTTGTGTATGCAAAACGCGGCGCCCCCTCGCGCAGGCTGAAGCACCACAGGGTGAAAGCAACACTGCGTGGGGAGAGAGGAGCAGCATTGACTGCAGGGAGCGTTAAGGGGTTTCAGTGAGGTTTGTCAACTTCGCAGACAGCTGTGGTTGGGTGCAGTCCGGAGGCCACATCGTTGGGACGCCACTGGGCGAGCGGATCCTCTACTTACTTAAGGAAGATCCACAGAAGGACTGCAAGTACCAGCATGCACCTGTCTGAATCTACAACGCGATTTGCAGTATTCCTTTAAGAACTAAGGAGGAGCCCCAAGCAAAATGGTAGGAGTGGCCACGAGAACATCTAAATGGCCACCAGGTGCGAGGCTCCAAACATCGTAACAGGCACTGATGAAAGCTGAACCGCTGAAACGCGTCTGCCAAATGTTACATTCAGAGTTGTAACCTACCTTGGAATAAATCCTCTTTATGCGTCCTGGCTGTGTCAGACCCTTCTTCTTTCTGCTTGGAGTGGGGATTTGGACTTCATATATATATATATATATATATATATATATATATATATATATATATATTACCTACTGGCGGTCGCCAGTAGGTAGTTATAGTTAGGACCACGTTTCCATAGGAAATCCGCAACATTCTATTTTGAATAACTTTGGCGCCGGTCGACGAATCCTCGCAAATTTTTCAAAATTGGTGGGGCACTACGCTCCGCTCCTACCCTGAAAGTCTCGGGGGGATTCGTCAAGCGGGGGCTGAGATAAAAGGGGGGTCCCAAAACGCGTTTTTCCCATGCATTTTTCCATAGGACCTTTGGACAGGGCTACAGCCCGAACGGCTGAACAGAATTACTTGAAATTTGGCAGAGAGGTAGTCCTCAGGTCAAGGATGTGCCTTTTGTAGGTTTGGTGTAAATCTGTTCAGTAGATTCTGAGAAAATAGCCTTTAAATCAATATATATATCTGAGCCAGCTTACGGTGCGCTTACGGTAAGCTTACCGTACGCGTACGGTGGCGTGCGCGAGCGCGATTCTGATTGGCTCTTAGATCTTAGTAAACATTCGAATCGGTCGAAACCAGGAAGTGGCGGCCGCCATTTCGTGTGTTTCACTCAGAAAAAAAAGAGTGATATCTTGAAAAGGGGGCAAGGAGGAGAGTTACAGACCCCCTAACATTTGTAAGGGGGTCAAAGAAGGACAGAAAAGTACAAAGAAAACATTTATTGATTTTAAAAAAAATCACGGGGTACGCGTACGGTAAGCTCAACGTACGCGTACGGTAGAAAAAAAATAAAATAAAAGAAATGAAATGCAGATTTAAGTGTTTAGATATTAGGGGGCTCTAAAAAGAGCCGTTGTGTTTATGAAGTGATTTTTTAGTGGTACCTACAAGTAAGTACCGATGCAGAGTCTAAGGTTCAAAAGGAAGACTCTGTTCCCTTCATCATTGAAGTGCACACCATCTCCTCTATAAATGTCTTGCATGTCGTAACGCAAGTTGTTGTGGTAAATGGAACCCATACCATAGTCACGGAGGAAAGCAGAAACAGATTTGTTGACGTGCTTTCTTGCTTTGTCAATCTGCGGACAGAAATGATTGGACCAGTTCCATTTTTGCCTTTGGCATATGTTAGAAAACACAAAGGCAGTTTTAGGGAAAAATGAAAACAGTTGTGCAAAGGTGTCCTTCATAAGCATTTCCAGACCTACCCCAGTCAAAGTGCCTAGGTCATTGCCACCACAGTGCACTATTATGAGGTCAGGGTGTTGGATTTGCATGAAGGATTTCACCAATGGCATCAATTGGTGCCACTTTAACCCTCTCTGACCAATCCATTTAATGTCTACATTTGGCAAAGCAAGGTCTCTCACCATACCTGTTTTTTCTGCATACTTTTCACTCCAGAAGACATAGCTGTGTCCTACAATCCACACTGTGAACATCTTCCAAGGAGATCGGGGTGCACTCAGGAGGTGTATTTCAGTAGAATGGTAAAAAGAAATGAAAAACAGTTTGGAAATGGAGGCATACATATTTTTTTTTTTAAAAAAGAACTGATTGGCTGTTTCATACCATTCTACACTAAAAACTAGGCTGTATGTGTAAATTTATAGAAGCATGTTTTGTATTGGTACAGAAAAATGTGTTACCAAAGAACAGTACTATGGATTTGCTGTTAGGTTTGAAAAGTCAAGCACTCTTGCTCTGTGGAATTGAAACATTGTTTGGTGAACTTCTGACCTAACTCCACACAGCAGTGTTCCATGAGCTGTTGCTATGGTAGCAGGCAGAAGTCAAGTTGGGGGAAGGGTACTAGGCAGAAGTCAAGTTGGGGGAAGGGTACTTTTGGAAAAGGGTTGGTTTTCAACCAATAGAAATGTGTGATTACATTTGAAAGAAAAGGGGGAAGCACTGAGATTTGAAATTAACATGTATATGTGTGGAAAAAGAGAGGGAAAGTTTGCCATTATCTGGTTCTGCTGAGAGGAGAGAGGTGTAAAGAACAGAGATCCTGGCTCTGATAATCTGCTGTTTGAGTGCCACATTTCTTTCACAGCTAACTAATTTTAAAGGTGAGTTTAGAGTTTGAGAGGGGATGTATATGGTAAATTAAGAAATGAATAATAGAAATGCAATTCTTTTTGTTGAAGTTGTGTTTATTATTTTCTGTTTTGGGAGAAATTTAAATGTGAGGAACATGTAAAATAATATGGACTATGTTTTCACGATAAATTAAGGTGTACTGGTATAAATAAAGAATACTTTAAGGGTTTGAGGTTGGACTCAGTAATGCAAATACATACAGCATCAGTAAGGCTGGTTGCCCTTGCTGGAGTGTAGGCAGTCACCCAGGTTACAAATGGTGCTGGTCTGAAAAAGCAGTTTGGACATGTGCTTTTTTAAGAATCTGAAAAGTGGATTCATAATGTGTCAGTCTGTAAAAGTGATTATCACTTGCCAAAAAAAAGAGTAGTAAGTGTGCTTTCAAATTGGCAAAGAAATTTCGTTTTGTGACTAATGTGAAAACATGACTCTGTGTGCAAATAGGAATTACAGGCAGAGATTTATTGCGTATTGCTCTGGTGATTTCACAGTTGCATTAGATGGAAAGGGGGAGCCATTTTTTGGTGCAGAAGCAGACTCTTAGCACACACCCAGCTGCTTACCATGTGGAATCATGCACAGTATTCACAAGCGAGTGGGGTTTGAGGTTTCAGTCAGTAATGCAAATACATTCAGCATCACTAAGGCTGGTTGCCCTTGCTGGAGTGTAGGCAGTCACCCAGGTTACAAATGGTGCTGGTCTGAAAAAGCAGTTTGGACATGTGCTTTTTAAAAAATCTTAAAAGTGGATTCATAATGTGTCAGTCTGTAAAAGTGATTATCACTTGCCAAAAAAAAGAGTAGTAAGTGTGCTTTCAAATTGGCAAAGAAATTTCGTTTTGTGACTTATGTGAAAACATGACTCTGTGTGCAAATAGGAATTACAGGCAGAGATTTATTGCGTATTGCTCTGGTGATTTCACAGTTGCATTAGATGGAAAGGGGGAGCCATTTTTTGGTGCAGAAGCAGACTCTTAGCACACACCCAGCTGCTTACCCTGTGGAATCATGCACAGTATTCACAAGCGAGTGGGGTTTGAGGTTTCAGTCAGTAATGCAAATACATTCAGCATCACTAAGGCTGGTTGCCCTTGTTGGAGTGTAGGCAGTCACCCAGGTTACAAATGGTGCTGGTCTGAAAAAGCAGTTTGGACATGTGCTTTTTTAAGAATCTGAAAAGTGGATTCATAATGTGTCAGTCTGTAAAAGTGTTTATCACTTGCCAAAAAAAAGAGTAGTAAGTGTGCTTTCAAATTGGCAAAGAAATTTCGTTTTGTGACTAATGTGAAAACATGACTCTGTGTGCAAATAGGAATTACAGGCAGAGATTTATTGCGTATTGCTCTGGTGATTTCACAGTTGCATTAGATGGAAAGGGGGATCCATTTTTTGGTGCAGAAGCAGACTCTTAGCACACACCCAGCTGCTTACCCTGTGGAATCATGCACAGTATTCACAAGCGAGTGGGGTTTGAGGTTTCAGTCAGTAATGCAAATACATTCAGCATCACTAAGGCTGGTTGCCCTTGTTGGAGTGTAGGCAGTCACCCAGGTTACAAATGGTGCTGGTCTGAAAAAGCAGTTTGGACATGTGCTTTTTTAAGAATCTGAAAAGTGGATTCATAATGTGTCAGTCTGTAAAAGTGATTATCACTTGCCAAAAAAAAGAGTAGTAAGTGTGCTTTCAAATTGGCAAAGAAATTTCGTTTTGTGACTAATGTGAAAACATGAGTCTGTGTGCAAATAGGAATTACAGGCAGAGATTTATTGCGTATTGCTCTGGTGATTTCACAGTTGCATTAGATGGAAAGGGGGAGCCATTTTTTGGTGCAGAAGCAGACTCTTAGCACACACCCAGCTGCTTACCATGTGGAATCATGCACAGTATTCACAAGCGAGTGGGGTTTGAGGTTTCAGTCAGTAATGCAAATACATTCAGCATCACTAAGGCTGGTTGCCCTTGCTGGAGTGTAGGCAGTCACCCAGGTTACAAATGGTGCTGGTCTGAAAAAGCAGTTTGGACATGTGCTTTTTTAAGAATCTGAAAAGTGGATTCATAATGTGTCAGTCTGTAAAAGTGATTATCACTTGCCAAAAAAAAGAGTAGTAAGTGTGCTTTCAAATTGGCAAAGAAATTTCGTTTTGTGACTAATGTGAAAACATGACTCTGTGTGCAAATAGGAATTACAGGCAGAGATTTATTGCGTATTGCTCTGGTGATTTCACAGTTGCATTAGATGGAAAGGGGGAGCCATTTTTTGGTGCAGAAGCAGACTCTTAGCACACACCCAGCTGCTTACCATGTGGAATCATGCACAGTATTCACAAGCGAGTGGGGTTTGAGGTTTCAGTCAGTAATGCAAATACATTCAGCATCACTAAGGCTGGTTGCCCTTGCTGGAGTGTAGGCAGTCACCCAGGTTACAAATGGTGCTGGTCTGAAAAAGCAGTTTGGACATGTGCTTTTTAAAAAATCTTAAAAGTGGATTCATAATGTGTCAGTCTGTAAAAGTGATTATCACTTGCCAAAAAAAAGAGTAGTAAGTGTGCTTTCAAATTGGCAAAGAAATTTCGTTTTGTGACTTATGTGAAAACATGACTCTGTGTGCAAATAGGAATTACAGGCAGAGATTTATTGCGTATTGCTCTGGTGATTTCACAGTTGCATTAGATGGAAAGGGGGAGCCATTTTTTGGTGCAGAAGCAGACTCTTAGCACACACCCAGCTGCTTACCCTGTGGAATCATGCACAGTATTCACAAGCGAGTGGGGTTTGAGGTTTCAGTCAGTAATGCAAATACATTCAGCATCACTAAGGCTGGTTGCCCTTGTTGGAGTGTAGGCAGTCACCCAGGTTACAAATGGTGCTGGTCTGAAAAAGCAGTTTGGACATGTGCTTTTTTAAGAATCTGAAAAGTGGATTCATAATGTGTCAGTCTGTAAAAGTGATTATCACTTGCCAAAGAAAAGAGTAGTAAGTGTGCTTTCAAATTGGCAAAGAAATTTCGTTTTGTGACTAATGTGAAAACATGAGTCTGTGTGCAAATAGGAATTACAGGCAGAGATTTATTGCGTATTGCTCTGGGGATTTCACAGTTGCATTAGATGGAAAAGGGAGCCATTTTTTGGTGCAGAAGCAGACTCTTAGCACACACCCAGCTGCTTACCCTGTGGAATCATGCACAGTATTCACAAGCGAGTGGGGTTTGAGGTTTCAGTCAGTAATGCAAATACATTCAGCATCACTAAGGCTGGTTGCCCTTGTTGGAGTGTAGGCAGTCACCCAGGTTACAAATGGTGCTGGTCTGAAAAAGCAGTTTGGACATGTGCTTTTTTAAGAATCTGAAAAGTGGATTCATAATGTGTCAGTCTGTAAAAGTGTTTATCACTTGCCAAAAAAAAGAGTAGTAAGTGTGCTTTCAAATTGGCAAAGAAATTTCGTTTTGTGACTAATGTGAAAACATGACTCTGTGTGCAAATAGGAATTACAGGCAGAGATTTATTGCGTATTGCTCTGGTGATTTCACAGTTGCATTAGATGGAAAGGGGGATCCATTTTTTGGTGCAGAAGCAGACTCTTAGCACACACCCAGCTGCTTACCCTGTGGAATCATGCACAGTATTCACAAGCGAGTGGGGTTTGAGGTTTCAGTCAGTAATGCAAATACATTCAGCATCACTAAGGCTGGTTGCCCTTGTTGGAGTGTAGGCAGTCACCCAGGTTACAAATGGTGCTGGTCTGAAAAAGCAGTTTGGACATGTGCTTTTTTAAGAATCTGAAAAGTGGATTCATAATGTGTCAGTCTGTAAAAGTGATTATCACTTGCCAAAAAAAAGAGTAGTAAGTGTGCTTTCAAATTGGCAAAGAAATTTCGTTTTGTGACTAATGTGAAAACATGAGTCTGTGTGCAAATAGGAATTACAGGCAGAGATTTATTGCGTATTGCTCTGGTGATTTCACAGTTGCATTAGATGGAAAGGGGGAGCCATTTTTTGGTGCAGAAGCAGACTCTTAGCACACACCCAGCTGCTTACCATGTGGAATCATGCACAGTATTCACAAGCGAGTGGGGTTTGAGGTTTCAGTCAGTAATGCAAATACATTCAGCATCACTAAGGCTGGTTGCCCTTGCTGGAGTGTAGGCAGTCACCCAGGTTATACATGGTGCTGGTCTGAAAAAGCAGTTTGGACATGTGCTTTTTTAAGAATCTGAAAAGTGGATTCATAATGTGTCAGTCTGTAAAAGTGTTTATCACTTGCCAAAAAAAAAGAGTATTAAGTGTGCTTTCAAATTGGCAAAGAAATTTCGTTTTGTGACTAATGTGAAAACATGACTCTGTGTGCAAATAGGAATTACAGGCAGAGATTTATTGCGTATTGCTCTGGTGATTTCACAGTTGCATTAGATGGAAAGGGGGAGCCATTTTTTGGTGCAGAAGCAGACTCTTAGCACACACCCAGCTGCTTACCCTGTGGAATCATGCACAGTATTCACAAGCGAGTGGGGTTTGAGGTTTCAGTCAGTAATGCAAATACATTCAGCATCACTAAGGCTGGTTGCCCTTGCTGGAGTGTAGGCAGTCACCCAGGTTACAAATGGTGCTGGTCTGAAAAAGCAGTTTGGACATGTGCTTTTTTAAGAATCTGAAAAGTGGATTCATAATGTGTCAGTCTGTAAAAGTGATTATCACTTGCCAAAAAAAAGAGTAGTAAGTGTGCTTTCAAATTGGCAAAGAAATTTCGTTTTGTGACTAATGTGAAAACATGACTCTGTGTGCAAATAGGAATTACAGGCAGAGATTTATTGCGTATTGCTCTGGTGATTTCACAGTTGCATTAGATGGAAAGGGGGAGCCATTTTTTGGTGCAGAAGCAGACTCTTAGCACACACCCAGCTGCTTACCCTGTGGAATCATGCACAGTATTCACAAGCGAGTGGGGTTTGAGGTTTCAGTCAGTAATGCAAATAAATTCAGCATCACTAAGGCTGGTTGCCATTGCTGGAGTGTAGGCAGTCACCCAGGTTATACATGGTGCTGGTCTGAAAAAGCAGTTTGGACATGTGCTTTTTTAAGAATCTGAAAAGTGGATTCATAATGTGTCAGTCTGTAAAAGTGTTTATCACTTGCCAAAAAAAAGAGTAGTAAGTGTGCTTTCAAATTGGCAAAGAAATTTCGTTTTGTGACTAATGTGAAAACATGACTCTGTGTGCAAATAGGAATTACAGGCAGAGATTAATTGCGTATT
Organism: Triturus cristatus; assembly: GCF_964204655.1. Lineage (NCBI taxonomy): Eukaryota > Metazoa > Chordata > Amphibia > Caudata > Salamandridae > Triturus > Triturus cristatus. The sequence goes on from NC_140586.1 coordinate 113,998,237, forward strand.
GCTCTGGTGATTTCACAGTTGCATTAGATGGAAAGGGGGAGCCATTTTTGGTGCAGAAGCAGACTCTTAGCACACACCCAGCTGCTTGCCCTGTGGAATCATGCACAGTATTCACAAGCGAGTGGGGTTTGAGGTTTCAGTCAGTAATGCAAATACATTCAGCATCACTAAGGCTGGTTGCCCTTGCTGGAGTGTAGGCAGTCACCCAGGTTACAAATGGTGCTGGTCTGAAAAAGCAGTTTGGACATGTGCTTTTTTAAGAATCTGAAAAGTGGATTCATAATGTGTCAGTCTGTAAAAGTGATTATCACTTGCCAAAAAAAAGAGTAGTAAGTGTGCTTTCAAATTGGCAAAGAAATTTCGTTTTCTGCCTAATTTCAAAGCATAACTCTGTGTGCACACAGGAATTGTTTTTAGATATTTAATTGGTGAAGGTGTTATTGTGATTTTAATTTATAGGAAAGGGGTTTATAGTATTTTAAGATTTCTAAAGAACATAAAAAATTTAGTAATATATTTAAATAAAATAAAGGAATTTTTTTTTAGTTTTTTTCATGTATTGCTGAAGAGCAGTGAACAAAATTTAAGATGCCTACAAAGTCCAGAGTAAAGAAAGACCACAAAAAAAACCTATATTTGAAGACAACTGGAGGACCTAAGTTAGTTGGAGATGCTCATGTTGGGAAAAAGAAAAAATCTTCTGGTAAGCAGACAAAAAATTTTCTAAAGAACATATTCAAAAAAAGGAAAAATGTACAAAATGTCTGTACTGGAAAGAATGTTTTCAATAGAAAAGGACAGGAAAAAATTGAGAATTTAGTTAATGCAAATATACCTTCTGCAACTAAAAAGATTAACTTAAACAGAAAAACAGCGTTTAAAGAGATACGTAGAAAAATGTTTCAGAGAAGAGTTATGTCCAATTTGATAAAGGATGTGAAGAAATATAAGCAAAAGGCTAAGTTTTATAAGAGAAAAAAAGAAATTGAAGCCATTGCAGCAAAGGCATTAGAATTAAAAAGGAAACTATTCATTTTAATTTTGAATAGGATGCGTACATTAGATAAAATGGTTAATGTACTGAAATCACAAAGCAAAAGGAAAAGAGTAGTGAACAGAACAAACTTTTCTAAAGTGTTTTTAGGAAAATGGATGCATAGTTCAAGTAGTGAACCTTTTTTTAATGAAGAGAGCTATTTTCAAAGTAATAGTTTGCTGCATGCAGTTGACACCAGAGGTCGTGCTTACGAAGTGAAAAATGGTTGCATAATGGAGAAAGAGATAATGGTTCCAAGAGATGAGGTACAAGTGATGGCGGATGAGGCTATGGGGAGACGTCCTAAAGCCCCAGTGTACACTTGGAATTGTAGTAGTATTTGCACTGTGCGTCAGGAATCTATTGATAAATTTCGTGAGTTTCTAAGAGAATATAGTAAAAAAAGTGTAAAACAGAAGATTAAGGTGCTTCAAAGTCTGGATCCATGCAGAGTGAGAGAGAATACTGGTTTGCAGGGTCATTCTCTGGCTTGTCTATCTAGAAAAGTGTGTAATAGTGTTTTCCATCATTTTAGGATGCTGGCTGTTCATCATACTGAAATGAGAAAGTTTGTGAGACGGTTGTATTTTGCTAAAAGTCCAGCAATAAAGTTAGATGAATTGAATAGGGCTCTGTTCCGTGGATCGGTATCAGATGTAGAGAAGGTTGTTGATGAAATTCAGTTTTGTTACTTTGGTCCTGAACAAAACAGTGCAGAAAAGGACACAGTAAATGAGGAAGAAGTGGAAGAGAATGTAGAACCCTCTGAAAGCAGGGGTTATCCCCCAAGGTCTCAGAATACGTAATATACCAGGACTCTTCGTACAAATACGTCGTTTTCTAGAGAGGTGGTCATTAATAGCAAATAGGTGCTCTCGGGACCTTATGATCCTAATTATAGAAACAGCGAAAGAACTAGTCCAGACTCTCATGGCAGAAATCTCAGAACTAGAGACGAAAATTAGAAACAACCAGGCCATTGAGGAGGCGCAAAAAAAGCTAGAAGAAGTAGAAAAGGAAATGCACTCCTATACAGACTACTTGCTCAAAAGAAAAACAGACAAATTAAGGAAAGACATTCAGTTCTTCAGCCAAGAAAAGGTATATCCTTACTTGGCTGAACACTATTACCAGACCGAATCAATAGGAGACATTCAAGAACAATCGAATTATTCTAGACCCTCTAAGAAAGTCAGAACATTCTCAGATACAACAGACTCTGATAATGAAACATATAATCAGTTTTCTGATCAAGATCAAGCAAGGAATGCCACAGGAACATATAGAACCCCACGTCCTTTTTTATCCAGGCGTGGCAACCAACGTTCACGATGGAGAACCAGATTCCAACCCAGGTTCAGGGGCACATACCAACAAGTAGAGAATCAGCAATACCCTCCACCTCAAACGTATCCACCACCACCCAATTATCAACAAGCTCCCAACACCTATCCCAACCAGGACAAATATCTGGTCACGAGACATGCACAGTATTGGCGAGACTAGAGGAAATTCCCATTTTCAATCTGAGTCACCATCTGCTAGACCAAGCTACTGAATCCCTACTAACGAAAGGCCTTTCGTTTGTCCCCCATGCTAATATAAACAAGTTTGAAATCTTTAAAGACCTAATGGTCTTCTTTAGAAAAATCAGACTCCAAGACTTTTTTCTTGGTCGGGAAGATACAACACCCACAGACAATAAGTCAGGTCTGAGACTCCCATCCACCTTTTTGCCTACCTTGGACCAAGTAGCGCCAGAAATATCCACATTTGAACACGTGGTTTTCAACAAACTTTTAGGAGCAACACGACACATACCCAAACCAACATATAATATATCTCGAGAAGAACATCAGGCACTACAATCTTTGAGTACCAACAAAGAATTAACCATCAAAAGTTGCGACAAAGGTGGTGGAATAGTCATACTTGACAGGGACAAATATATCACACAGATGAATACCATGCTATCCAATCCACTCCATTATGCTCTTATAACCAAAGACCCCACCAAGAGAGTACAAAAATCTATACTCTCTATAACCAATAAAGCATTAGAAGAAGATTGGATCTGTGACAAAGAATGGGAATTCCTGAATGTGAAAGAACCTAAAATGGCCGCCATTTATGGAGTCCCAAAAATCCACAAGGACATCCACAACCCACCTTATAGACCAATAGTAACGACGATTGGTTCAGTAACAGAACCCTTGTCTAAATATGTAGACTCCCTCCTAAGAATCCATGTCCCACGGATTCCATCTTACATCAGAGATACTCGGGACATGATTAACAAAGTAGAGAACCTACACTTCAATACCCACAGACACACCATGGTCACCATGGATATTGAAGCCCTCTATTCAAATATCCCCCAAGATGGGGCCATGGAGGCAGTCAACTGGTTCATGAACGCTTATGACATAGAGTGCCCCCGTACCTTTGTTCTGGAGTGTCTCCAGATTGTACTCACTGAAAACACCTTCGAGTTCAATGGAACACTCTACAAGCAGACTAAAGGCGTCAGCATGGGGGCATCTTGCGCCCCCACAGTGGCGAATATATATATGGCACTATACGAGAAACGCTATATCTACAATGACATTGCCCCATATAGTGAATCCATATTTTCGTGGTCCAGATACATAGACGACGTTTTCTTCATCTGGCGAGATGACACCACAGACGTCATGGACTTTGTATCCTGGTTGAATTTATGTGACAATAACATCGTCTTCACAGCAAACACCAGTCGCCATCAACTAGAATTTCTTGACATCCTCATCCAAAACAGAGATAACCACCTTGAAGTAGACCTCTACACCAAACCCACAGCACGCAATACCCTACTTCATTTCGACAGTTATCACCCCCATTCTCAAAAGACCAGCATTCCCTTCAGTCAATTCCTACGCCTCCGTAGGAACTGTACTAGTCTACAAGATTATGATATTCAAGCAGAACCCATGAAAACCAAGTTTGTGGCACGTGGTTACCCGAAACGGTTAGTACGGGACTCGTACAAAAGAGCCAGATATTTTGACAGACAACATCTGTTAACCCCACAACCCAAACCCACTAATTCAAGGATAGTCTTTGTCACAAGGCACTCCACCATGAATGGCAAGATTCGACACATTATCAATTCCAACTGGCATATCCTCAATGCCACCAAATCAAAAGAAAATGCCATTCCAAAACCCCTATATGCGTATAGGAAGAACAAGAACTTAAAAGATCTAGTAGTCCGCTCCCGAATGACAAATGTCACTAAACCTTTGATTCAGAGATCCCTTACAGGCCTAACTAAACCTGTGGGCAACTACAAATGCACATCATGTATGGCATGCCAGTTTGCAATAGAAACATCCACATTCATTTTCAACAAAGTCAATTTACAGCTGAAAACTCTTACCAACTGCAAAACCACCAACATCATTTACTTACTTCTGTGCCCTTGCAACAAGGGATATGTGGGTGAGACGGCACGATCAATGGCCACCCGGCTTACTGAACACAGGTCGGCCATTCGCACACACAAGATTCAAGCACCTCTTGTCAGACATTATATGGAAGCACAACACAATGAAAACCAAATCAGATGGCTGATTTTGGAAAAAATCAACACCAACAAAGGTATTGCCAGCACAAATATACGTAAATGTAGAGAGGTCTACTGGATTTTTTCCCTTAATACGTATCAGAAGGGAATGAATAATGATATCCCATGGGACCAAGTACTGAAATATAACACCTAACCTGATTCATTGCCCAACACCATTCAGCCACCCATGTAGTAGAATCACACAGGCATACTATAATAAGAAACCACCGTGTCGTTTGTAACTATGTAATGTTGATAACATCTGAACGGGTTGAGTCCATATCTCTAGATTATCTAGAACCAACTACACCAATCCTGTCATTTTTAAATTAGGCTACGCTGACCACGTTTGGCCATGTTGAGTTCCCTTTTTGGAATAACCAAGCATTCATTACATCTAAGCCTGTCTCTTCGTTGGATTCCCTTTAACATAATGTGAAGTTGATAACATTAGGTACTGTTAAGTCAATTAGTTTAGCACAAATCCAAATTAATTACACCAGCCCCACCATAACCTATTTGTATCAATGAGGCACCTCATTTCCTCACCACGATACAATACACCTTTAGACACCCATTTCAAGATGGCTGTCAACTATAGACACTTTTCTCTATTTTACATATCTATGGCCCCTTTACATAATGATAATCAAGATAAATTCATTTTCGTCAGTTGGATTGCCCGCTTACACTATATATAAAAAACACCGCGATCTATTGTTTATAGATCCCCCACCCCTGACGAACATACCCACCATCTCCACTCCAAGATGGCGGTCATGTTTTCCATACATTTGTCAAGGATCACGTATCCTTTTGCCGGATTCCACATCGCAATTCATTTCCGGGTTTCTCGGAAACGATTCAAATCAAACCCGCCAGCACATAAATAGAATCAGCTCCGCCGATAAGATCGTGTTTGCTTCACCCAGCCAGCCCGACGGCAGACGAGTGCGAGATGTATTGGAACACTGACAAAACATCTTGGGCCCCTAAAACACGTAAGTCTAGACCTTTAACTACACATGAGCCACATTACACCCTGTCTGCGTAGCCTCGTTAGTAACATCAGTACTTCTCTTTCGTCAACCCTCCCCCCCGTGACCGGTAATTTTTTCTCTGCATCCTTAGGGACCCTGCCGGCTGGTAGAGGATCCGCCTATTTCCGCTGCCTGTATACACCATGGGTAAGCCCTACACCACCATATATGGGTCAATATCTTAAAGTGTAGTTAGATTAAATAGATCTAAACTCCACACTTTTCTCTTTTAGCACTGTTAAAACATTTGTAACATGCCAGCACTACATTACCGCATTAAGAATAAAAGGAAGTGTCCTGTATTCCTGATCTCTGTTTGGGTAACTATTTTTATATTATCATCAACCTATAACCACCTACCATGTCGGTATAAATATTTGTTCCCACTCTATCCTCAAGTAACCATCATGCCTTCTTTTCGTAGAAGCAGTAGCTATCCCCATTTTGGATTTCACTCCAGCGATTTATCGTCAATATAGAAGGTTTAACCCAAACCCTCACTATTTTATATAAGGTAACCCGTTATGCCCACTTGAGTAAATTTTCCATCTAACAGATTTACCCCACATATGGCTCATTTCATTATTTCATTCATTCAGGGCATCCCGTTTTATTATCCTGACATCCTCATCCGGTTACGAATTGTCAACAATTCCACTTCTTAGGTGGAGAGTGTTATTTCTTCGAGGTATGATTTTGTATCTCTCTTTGACTCCTTATAAATCTTACAGTATCTAAACCGCTTATTCTCTTCACATCACCCTCTAGTCTTAAAGACATCTACATCTACATTAACTGTTTCAACTCCATGTAAATATTATGAGATCACTATTTTCGAGTCCCTACTCACTCAATAAATATTTTCTTCCTTGCTCTCTAAAGTCACATTGTTAAGGAATTTCACTGTGTTTGGGGCTATAAGGTACGAGCTGATTAGGTTCTATCTCTCCTAAAACAATTTGTATATAGTGTATGAACTCATTAACTTCATTTGTTCTTAATGGTATTGTGTGATATTCTGAGCACACAATTTTTAATTCTTGAATCACTGTAAATAGACATTAGTAAATATATACAGCACCTATTTTCGGACCAGACAATTGATCACGATTTTTACTTACTCTGTTTAGGACATCAAAAGCACATGCACATGGCATCCTGATGAAGGCTTCACAGCCGAAACGCGCGTAGGACATATAACAATTCTGCCATGACCATTCACCAGTGCAATTTGTTTTCTTATATGTAATTTGGACATACCAATGATTTTGTCATAACTACTCATCAATGTACTTTGCTTTTTTGTATGTAATTTAAACAACAAAAAAATATTTGAATTCTCATGTTATTTTGAAGTTTATCACTCACTACGTTAGGAGTGAAAAATAAATGTTTAATCTTCTGTGCTGAGTTTAAAAATGACCAAAATGTGTGAATAAGATTTGAATTCTACATATAATATAATGTACATATAACATGATATGAATAAAATGTTTTTGATACACCCTCAAAAGTTCTCAGAGACATATTGTCATACATTGTCCGTTTTGTAGGTGTCTGTATTTTGCACTTTTAAACAACATTCCTAAATGATCGCACAATTAAATGTTATTAGCACCCTGATTTAGGAATTAAGCTCAGGGGCACCCCTTGATTCTTTCAAAACATTGTCTCCACAGCCTGTCTGTGCGGGGGTTCTTTCTTTCTTTCTTCCCTTCTCTCTGTTTTTGAACTAACTTCCGGATTTCAGTCATACACTTACTTAATCTCGCTCTGCCCCTTCACCACATTAAAAGTATCACCATCTTTCTCTGCCTCATTGGATATTATTTGTAAAGATCCATTAATTTTTCGTTGTTGTACTTACTTCTCTACCTCGAAGAATACACTTGAAACATTTGTCCCAGTTACCCAAATTACCCTGGACATGGACAAATTACATACTTTTGGGTTCTCAGACGAGGATTTTGCATCATTAATAGGAGATACAGGTGTAACGACCGGCTCCACATCTTCCACAATACGAAGTAATGAAGATATCCACAAAATCACAGCCTTAAGGAAAAAAACTAAAAGAATTGAGCTTCACGGCCAATTCATGCTTGAATACTTGAAAGCAGGGGTTATCCCCCAAGGTCTCAGAATACGTAATATACCAGGACTCTTCGTACAAATACGTCGTTTTCTAGAGAGGTGGTCATTAATAGCAAATAGGTGCTCTCGGGACCTTATGATCCTAATTATAGAAACAGCGAAAGAACTAGTCCAGACTCTCATGGCAGAAATCTCAGAACTAGAGACGAAAATTAGAAACAACCAGGCCATTGAGGAGGCGCAAAAAAAGCTAGAAGAAGTAGAAAAGGAAATGCACTCCTATACAGACTACTTGCTCAAAAGAAAAACAGACAAATTAAGGAAAGACATTCAGTTCTTCAGCCAAGAAAAGGTATATCCTTACTTGGCTGAACACTATTACCAGACCGAATCAATAGGAGACATTCAAGAACAATCAAATTATTCTAGACCCTCTAAGAAAGTCAGAACATTCTCAGATACAACAGACTCTGATAATGAAACATATAATCAGTTTTCTGATCAAGATCAAGCAAGGAATGCCACAGGAACATATAGAACCCCACGTCCTTTTTTATCCAGGCGTGGCAACCAACGTTCACGATGGAGAACCAGATTCCAACCCAGGTTCAGGGGCACATACCAACAAGTAGAGAATCAGCAATACCCTCCACCTCAAACGTATCCACCACCACCCAATTATCAACAAGCTCCCAACACCTATCCCAACCAGGACAAATATCTGGTCACGAGACATGCACAGTATTGGCGAGACTAGAGGAAATTCCCATTTTCAATCTGAGTCACCATCTGCTAGACCAAGCTACTGAATCCCTACTAACGAAAGGCCTTTCGTTTGTCCCCCATGCTAATATAAACAAGTTTGAAATCTTTAAAGACCTAATGGTCTTCTTTAGAAAAATCAGACTCCAAGACTTTTTTCTTGGTCGGGAAGATACAACACCCACAGACAATAAGTCAGGTCTGAGACTCCCATCCACCTTTTTGCCTACCTTGGACCAAGTAGCGCCAGAAATATCCACATTTGAACACGTGGTTTTTAACAAACTTTTAGGAGCAACACGACACATACCCAAACCAACATATAATATATCTCGAGAAGAACATCAGGCACTACAATCTTTGAGTACCAACAAAGAATTAACCATCAAAAGTTGCGACAAAGGTGGTGGAATAGTCATACTTGACAGGGACAAATATATCACACAGATGAATACCATGCTATCCAATCCACTCCATTATGCTCTTATAACCAAAGACCCCACCAAGAGAGTACAAAAATCTATACTCTCTATAACCAATAAAGCATTAGAAGAAGATTGGATCTGTGACAAAGAATGGGAATTCCTGAATGTGAAAGAACCTAAAATGGCCGCCATTTATGGAGTCCCAAAAATCCACAAGGACATCCACAACCCACCTTATAGACCAATAGTAACGACGATTGGTTCAGTAACAGAACCCTTGTCTAAATATGTAGACTCCCTCCTAAGAATCCATGTCCCACGGATTCCATCTTACATCAGAGATACTCGGGACATGATTAACAAAGTAGAGAACCTACACTTCAATACCCACAGACACACCATGGTCACCATGGATATTGAAGCCCTCTATTCAAATATCCCCCAAGATGGGGCCATGGAGGCAGTCAACTGGTTCATGAACGCTTATGACATAGAGTGCCCCCGTACCTTTGTTCTGGAGTGTCTCCAGATTGTACTCACTGAAAACACCTTCGAGTTCAATGGAACACTCTACAAGCAGACTAAAGGCGTCAGCATGGGGGCATCTTGCGCCCCCACAGTGGCGAATATATATATGGCGCTATACGAGAAACGCTATATCTACAATGACATTGCCCCATATAGTGAATCCATATTTTCGTGGTCCAGATACATAGACGACGTTTTCTTCATCTGGCGAGATGACACCACAGACGTCATGGACTTTGTATCCTGGTTGAATTTATGTGACAATAACATCGTCTTCACAGCAAACACCAGTCGCCATCAACTAGAATTTCTGGACATCCTCATCCAAAACAGAGATAACCACCTTGAAGTAGACCTCTACACAAAACCCACAGCACGCAATACCCTACTTCATTTCGACAGTTATCACCCCCATTCTCAAAAGACCAGCATTCCCTTCAGTCAATTCCTACGCCTCCGTAGGAACTGTACTAGTCTACAAGATTATGATATTCAAGCAGAACCCATGAAAACCAAGTTTGTGGCACGTGGTTACCCGAAACGGTTAGTACGGGACTCGTACAAAAGAGCCAGATATTTTGACAGACAACATCTGTTAACCCCACAACCCAAACCCACTAATTCAAGGATAGTCTTTGTCACAAGGCACTCCACCATGAATGGCAAGATTCGACACATTATCAATTCCAACTGGCATATCCTCAATGCCACCAAATCAAAAGAAAATGCCATTCCAAAACCCCTATATGCGTATAGGAAGAACAAGAACTTAAAAGATCTAGTAGTCCGCTCCCGAATGACAAATGTCACTAAACCTTTGATTCAGAGATCCCTTACAGGCCTAACTAAACCTGTGGGCAACTACAAATGCACATCATGTATGGCATGCCAGTTTGCAATAGAAACATCCACATTCATTTTCAACAAAGTCAATTTACAGCTGAAAACTCTTACCAACTGCAAAACCACCAACATCATTTACTTACTTCTGTGCCCTTGCAACAAGGGATATGTGGGTGAGACGGCACGATCAATGGCCACCCGGCTTACTGAACACAGGTCGGCCATTCGCACACACAAGATTCAAGCACCTCTTGTCAGACATTATATGGAAGCACAACACAATGAAAACCAAATCAGATGGCTGATTTTGGAAAAAATCAACACCAACAAAGGTATTGCCAGCACAAATATACGTAAATGTAGAGAGGTCTACTGGATTTTTTCCCTTAATACGTATCAGAAGGGAATGAATAATGATATCCCATGGGACCAAGTACTGAAATATAACACCTAACCTGATTCATTGCCCAACACCATTCAGCCACCCATGTAGTAGAATCACACAGGCATACTATAATAAGAAACCACCGTGTCGTTTGTAACTATGTAATGTTGATAACATCTGAACGGGTTGAGTCCATATCTCTAGATTATCTAGAACCAACTACACCAATCCTGTCATTTTTAAATTAGGCTACGCTGACCACGTTTGGCCATGTTGAGTTCCCTTTTTGGAATAACCAAGCATTCATTACATCTAAGCCTGTCTCTTCGTTGGATTCCCTTTAACATAATGTGAAGTTGATAACATTAGGTACTGTTAAGTCAATTAGTTTAGCACAAATCCAAATTAATTACACCAGCCCCACCATAACCTATTTGTATCAATGAGGCACCTCATTTCCTCACCACGATACAATACACCTTTAGACACCCATTTCAAGATGGCTGTCAACTATAGACACTTTTCTCTATTTTACATATCTATGGCCCCTTTACATAATGATAATCAAGATAAATTCATTTTCGTCAGTTGGATTGCCCGCTTACACTATATATAAAAAACACCGCGATCTATTGTTTATAGATCCCCCACCCCTGACGAACATACCCACCATCTCCACTCCAAGATGGCGGTCATGTTTTCCATACATTTGTCAAGGATCACGTATCCTTTTGCCGGATTCCACATCGCAATTCATTTCCGGGTTTCTCGGAAACGATTCAAATCAAACCCGCCAGCACATAAATAGAATCAGCTCCGCCGATAAGATCGTGTTTGCTTCACCCAGCCAGCCCGATGGCAGACGAGTGCGAGACGTATTGGAACACTGACAAAACATCTTGGGCCCCTAAAACACGTAAGTCTAGACCTTTAACTACACATGAGCCACATTACACCCTGTCTGCGTAGCCTCGTTAGTAACATCAGTACTTCTCTTTCGTCAACCCTCCCCCCCGTGACCGGTAATTTTTTCTCTGCATCCTTAGGGACCCTGCCGGCTGGTAGAGGATCCGCCTATTTCCGCTGCCTGTATACACCATGGGTAAGCCCTACACCACCATATATGGGTCAATATCTTAAAGTGTAGTTAGATTAAATAGATCTAAACTCCACACTTTTCTCTTTTAGCACTGTTAAAACATTTGTAACATGCCAGCACTACATTACCGCATTAAGAATAACAGGAAGTGTCCTGTATTCCTGATCTCTGTTTGGGTAACTATTTTTATATTATCATCAACCTATAACCACCTACCATGTCGGTATAAATATTTGTTCCCACTCTATCCTCAAGTAACCATCATGCCTTCTTTTCGTAGAAGCAGTAGCTATCCCCATTTTGGATTTCACTCCAGCGATTTATCGTCAATATAGAAGGTTTAACCCAAACCCTCACTATTTTATATAAGGTAACCCGTTATGCCCACTTGAGTAAATTTTCCATCTAACAGATTTACCCCACATATGGCTCATTTCATTATTTCATTCATTCAGGGCATCCCGTTTTATTATCCTGACATCCTCATCCGGTTACGAATTGTCAACAATTCCACTTCTTAGGTGGAGAGTGTTATTTCTTCGAGGTATGATTTTGTATCTCTCTTTGACTCCTTATAAATCTTACAGTATCTAAACCGCTTATTCTCTTCACATCACCCTCTAGTCTTAAAGACATCTACATCTACATTAACTGTTTCAACTCCATGTAAATATTATGAGATCACTATTTTCGAGTCCCTACTCACTCAATAAATATTTTCTTCCTTGCTCTCTAAAGTCACATTGTTAAGGAATTTCACTGTGTTTGGGGCTATAAGGTACGAGCTGATTAGGTTCTATCTCTCCTAAAACAATTTGTATATAGTGTATGAACTCATTAACTTCATTTGTTCTTAATGGTATTGTGTGATATTCTGAGCACACAATTTTTAATTCTTGAATCACTGTAAATAGACATTAGTAAATATATACAGCACCTATTTTCGGACCAGACAATTGATCACGATTTTTACTTACTCTGTTTAGGACATCAAAAGCACATGCACATGGCATCCTGATGAAGGCTTCACAGCCGAAACGCGCGTAGGACATATAACAATTCTGCCATGACCATTCACCAGTGCAATTTGTTTTCTTATATGTAATTTGGACATACCAATGATTTTGTCATAACTACTCATCAATGTACTTTGCTTTTTTGTATGTAATTTAAACAACAAAAAAATATTTGAATTCTCATGTTATTTTGAAGTTTATCACTCACTACGTTAGGAGTGAAAAATAAATGTTTAATCTTCTGTGCTGAGTTTAAAAATGACCAAAATGTGTGAATAAGATTTGAATTCTACATATAATATAATGTACATATAACATGATATGAATAAAATGTTTTTGATACACCCTCAAAAGTTCTCAGAGACATATTGTCATACATTGTCCGTTTTGTAGGTGTCTGTATTTTGCACTTTTAAACAACATTCCTAAATGATCGCACAATTAAATGAACCCTCTGTAAGTAAGACATTTAATGATCACATAACAAAATTTGCAATAATCTCTAATGAAAGACCAAATATTACTTGTATTTGTTGCCGCAGAACTCATTATAGAAAACAAACTAGGAATGTTGATCTCTACAGAAAGAGTGAAAATGAAGATAATTATAAGTGGAAGGATTTTGCCACATATATATTTCTTGAAAATTGTTTTGAATTGGGTGAAGATCAGCGTATTTGTAAATACTGTTACAACAAGTTAGAGGAAAATAGAATGCCGACCAGAGCTGTACATAATAATTTAGAATTGGATGCTATTCCTGCTGAACTTTCTGAATTAAATACATATGAGTCTATACTCATTCAATGTGTTCATCCGTTCCAGACCATAGTACGTATGGAGCCCAAAACTGGTAAATTACCTCCTTCAGATTTACTGAGAGGTTTAAAAGGTAGAGTGGTGTATTTGCCCTTGGATTTGAAAAAAAATATGGAAATTATTGATGCGGATACTTTGGAAACTGAACCATTAATTATTCTGGTTAATGGTGTACCTACAAAGAATAAGAAGATTTGGCAGGAGCTGGTAGATGTACGGAAAGTGCAAAGAGCAAATTTGTATTTGAAAAGGAATAACAAATGGTATGAATCAATTTATATAGAAGAAGAAGAAGAAGAAGATTTACAAGAAGACACAGAAACACCAACTGGACAAATTGAAAAAGTGGACAAGTCAAAGGAAGAAGAAATTTATGAACATTTTAGCATACATCCTCTTCATTCAAAAGAAGTTATGGGAGACAATATTGATCTATTTCAGATGAAGAAAGCAAAAGGAACTCCCGTGAGTGTATGGGAGGAGAGCTTGGAAGCTCGATGTTTTCCCCAGCTGTTTCCTAAAGGAAAAGGAGGACGATACGATGAACGTCCGGAACAGATTCCAGCTTCTGAGTATCGGACTACAAGACTATATGCTGAAGATCCCAGATTTCGACAAAGTATTCCTTATTTGTTCCATCTTTTATTTGAAAGCGACTTGTCTGCACTGTCTTATGCAGTAAATCACATTTTAAAAAGTGGAGTACATTTACAAAATGTGTCTGCTAAGGATTTTATGGAGAAAGTGCAGCACCGAGATGATCATTTGGAAACACAACTGATCAATCTGATGGCTTGTCAGCGTGGGACAAATGAATATTGGTACAGACGCCATGGTGAATTAAAATGCATGTTACGGAATTTAGGAACACCAACATGGTTTGTTACCCTAAGCTGTGCTGAGTACGCTTGGGATGATTTACTGGATTTTCTACGAGAGGCAAATTCAAACATTAAAAACATCGAATACAAGACAGCAGGAGAACTGTGCTCATTGGATCCGGTTAATGTTTGCAGATATTTCAATCATAGATTTGAGGCTATGATGTCGTTCATCTGCAATAAAAAAAATCCACCTCTAGGAGAAGTAGTGGATTTCTTTTGGAGAAAAGAGTACCAGGCAAGAGGTGCTCCTCATATTCATATGCTGTTGTGGATCAAGGATGCCCCAAAGTTTGGAACAGATGCTGATGAAGCAGTGTTATCTTACACTGAAGAATATGCAACATGTGCTATACCAAAAAACACAGAAGAGAAAAAGTTAAAGGAGCAAGTTTTACGTTTCAAAAGTCATCGGTGTGGAAAATACTGTCGAGGGAAATACAAGAGCAAAGATAAATACTACACTAAATGTTGATTTGGATTTCCTAGACCTGTTCTTTCAAATGGAAGAGTAAACAGTTTTATGTCATCTGTGAGACATACTATCACAAGAAAATCACCTAAGAATACCTACAACCTTAAAAGAAAAGAAGAATCAAAAAATATAAATGACTACAACCCAGTCATTTTATCCATGTGGAATGCTAACATGGATATACAGTATGTAGCTGACAATTCCATTGCTGTTGCTCGATATGTAACGTCTTACATTACGAAATCAGAAAAAACAGAATTGAAGGAAATGTGGGAAGAGATTTCTCACGAGAAAACTGTCAGTAAGAAGCTGTACAGTTTCAGTTTGAAGATGTTATCGCATCGAGAAATTGGATCCTACGAATGTTCAGATAGGTTATCTTCTGCAAGTCTCTACTCGAAATCAAGAAGAATAATTTGGGCAAGTTTAGGCCTTGCAGCAATGAGAAATCGGGTACTGAAATCTGTTGGAGAAATTGAATATTTGGCCGAGAATGACCCAGAAAGTACAGATATTTTGAAATCAAACATGTTGGACACATATTATCCCAAGAGAAGTCATCATCTGGAGAACATGTGTCTCTATGAAGTGCTGCAGAACTACATTTATTCACGGAAAGCCGCAGAAGACATCAACAATGGAAAATATAAAGTCATTGGTGAGGAAGGATGTTTGGTGAAGCAAACAAAAGGAAGTTTGATCAATCACAGGAAGCTGAGTTGCGACACTACTGACAAAAAGGAATTTTACTACTTGGCTCTTTTACAGCTGTTTAAACCATGGCGTACAGAGGATGAACTACTGGGAGAATTTCAAAGCTATGAAGATTCTTTTAATGCTTGCAAAGACAGCATACAATGCAGTACATTCTCAACTTATCTGCAAATGTTAAATGAAGAAATTGAACAGGAAACTACAATTGCAGCAGAAATAGCTAGAGACAGTTCTCAGGACAGCCAAAGTTCAGGAACACTCAGTCAAGATCCCCTAGGACAACCAATCGTTGAAAATGAAGCATCAATAGCCATGAATGAAGTGGAAACGGCTATGAATCAAGCTCAAGAAGAATTTATAGACTTACAAAATTTGGAAAGACAACTGAACAAAGAGCAGCAACAAATTTATGAAGAGATCAGAAACAAAATTGATCACGGATTTCTACATGAAAAAAAAGAGTGCTCATGCACATCATTTCATCCAATCAGGATGTATGTAAGCGGACAAGCTGGAACTGGAAAAAGTTTCCTTATAAAAGTCATCAGAAGCTACCTACAGCAAAAAACGGATTCTACTTTGTCTTGTGTGGTTACTGCTCCAACTGGGTTAGCAGCATATAACATAAAAGGAATCACTTTACATCGTTTGCTAATGTTACCAGTGGAGCATGAGAACAAAATACAATACAACAAGCTAACTGGAGAGGCATGCTTGGAAGTTTCAAGAGTATTGAAGAAGATGCAAGTTCTCATTATTGATGAGGTGAGCATGGTATCAAACTTAATGCTTGCCTTTGTACATTTAAGAATGCAGCAAATTCTGAAGACAGACTATGACGTGTTATTTGGAGGAAAACACGTCATAGTTTTTG
This sequence comes from Triturus cristatus, assembly GCF_964204655.1. NCBI lineage: Eukaryota > Metazoa > Chordata > Amphibia > Caudata > Salamandridae > Triturus > Triturus cristatus. The sequence goes on from NC_140586.1 coordinate 114,014,835, forward strand.
GAGATCTTTTGCAACTTACTCCAGTTAAAGGACAACCAGTGTTTAATACTGTGACACATGAAGACACGAAGAAGTCATTGGGAAGCATCGGTAATACAAATATTTGGTCCTTCTTTGAGTACAAGGAACTTACTACTAATATGAGGCAAGCAAACGATGAAGAATATGGAAGTATTCTGAAAGATATCAGAATTGGACTACTCACTGAAGCTGGCACGAAAGCATTACAGAGTCGGCTGCTACATAATTTATTTCCAAAGGAAGAAATAGTTGCAGAGAACATATACAAGAACATTGCAGAAAAGAAAAGTGTCATCTGCTTAATGCCAACTCTACGAGAATGCTCAAAATATAATGAGGAGCTTTTGAAATTGGAAAAGGAAGATATCAGGAAATTGGAAGCAGTGGACAAAATTGAGGATGGAAGAATTACTGTCACATTAACAGGCACACTGAAAAATAAATTGGATTCACTAGAGAAGAACATTTCCAAAACAGCTGGATTAGAAAAAAATCTATATGTTTGCATGAACTGTAGAGTATTTTTAAGGAGAAATTTGGATGTTGAAAAAGGTTTAGTTAATGGAGCTATGGGAAGAGTTGTGGGTTTTATTAATTATCAGAAAAAAGATGGAATTGAATGTTTAAAAATAAAATTTGATCAGATAGAAGAAGTTAAAGACATTTGTCGTTGTTCAGTTCGTTTCATGCTTGTGAAAGACTTATATGTACGTAGGAAGTAGTTTCCGTTTTCTCTAGCATATGCTGTAACTATTCACAAGTCTCAAGGATTGACTGTAGATTGTGCATTTGTGAACATTGGTTCAACTGTGTTCAAAGAAGGTATGGCATATGTTGCTTTGTCACGAGTGAAAACATTATCAGGTTTATTCATGATAGACTTTGATGACTCAAAAGTTAGTGCTGATGCAAATTGTGTAAAGGAGTATAATAGATTAAGAAGAAGCTATGCTCCTCATTTAGGTCAGTATCCTGTGTTGGAGAAACGTGTAGTTTCTCGTAAAAGGAGAAATGAGAAAGGAAAATGAAGAACAGGTTGTAGGATGTCATTTTGAAAATAGCTCTGGTGTCAACTGCTACGCTAATGTAGTGCTGAATGTTGCATTTTATCTGGAAAGTGTGCAAGAGCAGATAATAGTAAATCAGGGAAAAAGATTCTGTTCTGAGTTGAGTCTCCTTTTTCAAAAGCTGAGTAATGATAAAACTCAAATAGAAAGTGCTACTGAAATTAGAAAACTTTTAGATGCATGTTCAGGACGAACACAGTTTTCTCAAAATGTACAGCAAGACGCACAGGAATTCTTGATGTTTTTTCTTCAGGTACTGGAAGAAGAAGGGGTTCCCATTGAAAATGTATTTGGTCTCTCTTATAAATGGGAACATAGTTGTGAAAACTGTTATAATATATGTGGCTCTAATGTTGATTCTGAAAGGTTTATTTATTTAACATTGCCAGAAAGTAAAACAGTCACTTTTGCTAAATTAGTTAAAGATGCTAATCATAGCATGGAATGCAGTGAGTGTCAATCTGACATGTTTTCAACGTTAATTTTAAAGGAATACGGACAGTATGTAATTTTAATGATGCAACGCTGTAAAGCTGATGGTTCAAAATTAGATACTTTAATAAAGAAGTTTACAGGACAGCAATTATCAATTTCAGGAAAAACCTTTGTAACAGTTGCAATAATTTTCCATGATGGACCTACTGTAACTTCTGGTCATTACACAGTTTATCTTAAATGTGAAAAAGGCTGGACACTGTGTAATGATTCCCTATTGATTTTCAAGCAACGTTTGCCTTTTGATTTAGCAAATTCCTATCTAATCTTCCTGAAACCTAAATTTTAGAGAGATTTGGCAACATCTGGACAAAACAATTTTACCATTTTATTGGATTACCATTGGAATTTACAAATAAAAAGATTTTACAAATTATCATTTGGCCTAATGGAAAGGTAACCAATTGTAATGTGGAATTTTTCCATTTTTTAATGAAACTTTGGATATCCAAAACTTTAGAAAAAATCGGTAACATCTGCACAATTTAAATTTTGGAATGTTATTGGATTGCCATTGGAAATTTATTCAAAAAAGATTTTTAAAATTACTATTTGGCCATGCGGAAAGGTAAACAATTCTATTGTGGACTTATTTAATTATTAATAAATCTTTCGGAAACCAAAATGTTACAGAGAATCGGTGAGATCTGTACAATTTAAACTTTAGATTTTTATTGGATTACCATTGGAAATTTAATCAAAAAAGAATTTTAAAATTACTATTTGGCCTAAAGGAAATGGAACCAGATGTATTGTGGAGTTATTTGAGATATATTTTTGTGATTATACTTCTGAAACAAAAATATCAGACGGTATTTTAAAGAAATAATTATTGATATTAGATGATATTTTTTAAGAATATTATGCATTTCTATAATGTTATGTTTAAGTTAAAAGAGATCCTGGGCTTTTTTTATACAATCTTTGAGATTGTTATTTTTTTTTTGCCCGCTGTTAAATGATGAATGCAATTGCTTTCACAATTTATAGTGAAATGCAATATATTCTGAAAACAGCAAAAAAAAGGCAAAAAATTGTTTTTGAAAAATATGTAAATATGTGTACTGTATTATAAAATGTTTTTTTAAATATTAATACTTGTTTCTTTTTTTTCAGATTGAGATAGAAAATTTTCGAAAACTAGAACCATTTTTAAAGCAATTAAAAAAAAAATTAAATGAATAAATATTGTTTTGAGTGGCTATGGTAAGTCAAAAATTTCATGGTCCCTTTTTTCCACTTCTCCACAATCACATTTTCAGTTTTTCATTGTAGTCTCTCAAGGACCTTGTAATGTGATAATTGATTTTTAGTGTTTTTTTTTTTTTTTAAAAAAATAATTACGCGTACCGTACGCGTACGGTAAAAAAAAAAAAAAAAAAAAAACATTACAAAAATATATAAAAAAAAGTTGAAAGGTAAGGTTGGCTCTTAAAAGAGCCGTTGTGTTCATGCAGGGACAGAGGAAAGAAAGAATGGGAATATTAGACGGTACGACAAATGTGCTGATCTATTTTATTGTTCACTAGGGAAATACTGGTCTCCCTATAACAAATTAGATCATGACAAGTGGCGCACCGTATTTCAACTCTCAGAAACCGAGGGTTGATTTCCCGAGGATGAGAAAAAGGAGATGCTCCCCCCACAGATGAAGGGCTCACCTGACCTGCCGAAGATGGACTCGGCCCTGCAGATGATGGTCCAGGCTGAGCTGCTGTGGATGTGCTTGGTTGACTTACTGAAGGGTTACCTTCAGTATGTCGAGCATGTATAATTCTGTGTACATCCTTAAGGTGTCTCAACATGGTGTGATTCCCGAAGGAATACTTCCTGTTGGGATTCCCTCTTGAAAGTACACGCTTACACAGCTTACAAGTCAATAAGGGTGCATTTACCTTTTGCTGGCCCTCTGGAAAAGAAAAATACTCCCATATGAAAGAGGTCTTTTGTTTCCTCGTTCTCTGCCTCAAGGTAGTGCTGCTAGCCTCACTCTCAGAAGGGCTCTGCTGTTCTGCCATCGTATCACAAAGACAACCCAGCTCCTTCTCCTAAGGGATCACAAGCAGAAATGAGGGGAATGGGTGTGGTGTAGGAGAGTTCTAGAACTGAAAGTTGTAAAAACCAATCAAAAGTCTTGTTTCTTGATCACATGACCTACCGTACGCTTACGGTACGCTTACGGTGCGCTTACGGCAAAAGTACGCATGCGCGTAAAAAAGACACGCGCACGCGCGCATGCGCACAACAGGCACGCCCCTTCACTTCCGCGTAACGTGCGCGTGCAGCGTACGCGTTACGCGCTGTGCGCGCGTGACGTGCGTCTACGCATATTGCGTAAATAAACGCAAACAGCATAGAAATCTAACGTAATTAAAGCAAGGCGTGCGCTTACCGTACGCGCACGTTAAAAAAAAAAAAAAAAAAGAAAAAAAAAAAAAGTTATACTAATAAATCTTACCTGTTTATTTTATAAAAATGGTAAAAAAAACATATTGTAGAATTTTTAAAATGTAACCATAGTCTTTAAAAAAGGATAGAAAAATAAAATAAAAATATGTAAAAAAAAAAAGAAAAAAAAAAAAATTAGCATTTAAAAAACCTTGCAAATTCACTGAAAAAACCATGGGTTTCACTCACGTTATAGTTGGGAATTAGCATTTAAAAAACCTTGCAAATTCACTGAAAAAACCATGGGTTTCACACACGTTATCGTTAGGAATTAGCATTTAAAAAACCTTAGAAATTCAATGAAAAAACCAAAGGTTTCACACATGTTATAGTTAGCTGGACATTTCACTCGTAAAAAACCAATGAAATTCCCCCGTTATAATTAGTTCAGCTAACTATAACTCGCGCGCCCGCAATGCACTACTGATGACGTCACATATTACATCACTCATGACATGGTCACTGACATCACTCATGACATCACTGATGACATCTCAAATGACATCACTGATGACATCACTGATGACATCATCCTTGTGATAGAGTGGCAGACCTCCTCTTCCCCTAATATAACCATTGAAACACACATTCAAAAATAGAAACTAAAATGTTCAAAATAATGAACATATCAATATCAGTTACAACAACCTATTCAGTAATTCTAAGAACCACATACACATACAGTAATTCACCAACAGTCCTCTACAGTCACTCATACATGTACTCACTCATCATATGTATTCATACACCTATACATCCTGTTACACAACGCCACTCATACATAGAGTAACTCACACACATAGTCACTCATGCTAATAAAGAATCAAACATCCATTTACTTGCATATATAGTTATACACACACCACCACACTTACTTCTACAGAAACTTACATATACTTACTCTTTTAAACAATAACTTATAGAAACACATACTTATTCATACAGGAACTCTTTCAATCTCTCACTCTCACATATACTCACTTATATACACCAATAGTCACATATACTAGTTTAAAACATATGTAGTTACTCATAGAGACACTATTCAGACAGTCATTCACTCACTAACACACCCATGCACACACTGATCCACCCATACAGTCCTGCACACATGCTGTATTCAACACATACAAACAGTGAGTCACTCATTCATGCACCTATGCACTAAGTAATACCCCCCACCGAACCATACAGAAACTCAGACACTCATACTGATAAAAAACCAACTAATAACCTATATAGACACTCATGTAGCTACTCACCAACCCATGCAGCCACTTATACACAAAGTAAGAAACTGATACAGATATTTAAATATTTAAAGATTACTCAGTAAGCCATGTATTCACTATGATACACTTAGTCAGTTACACAAAAAAGTTTTTTAAAAAAAGCATCCATTTAGACACTTATATACCCATTTATTCTTCCATTGACCTTGAGATATACATAAATATAAAAAATATTAAATTTTCAGAAAAACACACAATCACTGGATGATGTCATCAGTGATGTCATCAGTGATGTCATTTGAGATGTCATCAGTGATGTCATGAGTGATGTTAGTGACCATGTCATGAGTGATGTAATATGTGACGTCATCAGTAGTGCATTGCGGGCGCGCGAGTTATAGTTAGCTGAACTAACTATAACGGGGGAATTTCATTGGTTTTTTACGAGTGAAATGTCCAGCTAACTATAACATGTGTGAAACCTTTGGTTTTTTCATTGAATTTCTAAGGTTTTTTAAATGCTAATTCCTAACTATAACGTGTGTGAAACCCATGGTTTTTTCAGTGAATATATATATATATATAATCTACTGGTGGTCGCCAGTAGATAGTCATAGTTAGGACCTATTTTCCATCGGAAATTCGCAACATTCTATTGGGAATATCTTTGGCGCCGGTTGACGAATCTTCGCGAAATTCTCCAAACTTTTGGCCAGCTCTGCTCCGCTCCTACCCTGAAAGTTTTGCGGTGATCCGTGAAGCGGGGGCCGAGAAAAAAGGGGGGTCCCAAAACGTGTTTTCCCCATGCAATTTCCCATAGGATCTGTTGTCGCAGCTACAGCCCGAACCGCTGAACGGAGTGACACCAAATTTGGCAAAGAGGTAGTCCTCAGTTCGGACTCGTGCCTGTTGCATATTTGGTGTGAATCTGTTCAGTAGTTCCTGAGAAAATTAGGGTAAAAAAGTTAGTGATATCTATGGCCGCGGAGGATCCGCGGACCGTACCCGCACCGTAAGCGCACCCTCCCCGAACGGAGCGTGCACCCTCCCAATCGCGTGCTGAATGCTAATTGGCTGTCGAGCGTCTCTCTACATTCGAAACCAGGAACTGTTGGCGGCCATTTTCTGCCTCGGTAGAAGCGAGGCTGAAGAAGCAAGGGGAATAACTGCGTAAAACATATAAAGGGGGCAGAGTGGAAATACTCTGACCCTCTAGAGGTGCTTAGGGGGTCCCAGAAGGACCCCCTGGGGCCCCCCTTTTAAAAAAAATAAAAGCGCCGAAAAGCGCGCACGGTGCGCGCATCCTATCGCTTTGGATGCACGGATCCTCTCGCGGTGGGTTCGCGGATCCAAGAGAAAAAAAATAAATTGTTGGCAGATAAAGATTAAGCTTAAGTGTTTTGTTCTTGAGTGGCTCTAAAAAGAGCCGTTGTGTTCATTGAGAGTTTTTGGTACTTATAAGTAAGTACCTATACAGAGTCTAAAGTTGATGAGGAAGGCTCTGTTTCCTTCATCAGTAAAGTGTACTCCATCTCTCCTATACATCTCTTGCATATGAAAGCGCAGATTGTTATTGTAAATGGACCCCATTCTGTAGTTTCGGAGAAAAGCAGAAACAGATTTATTCACATGTTTCCTAGCTTTCTCAATCTGTGGACAAAAATGATCGGACCAGTTCCATTTCTGCCTTTGGCATATGTTAGAATACAAAAAGGCAGTTTTAGGAAAAAGTGAAATCAGTTGTGCAAAGGTGTCCTTCATGAGCATTTCCAGACCTACCCCAGTCAAAGTGCCTAGGTCATTGCCACCACAGTTCACTATTATGAGGACAGGGTGTTGGATTTGCATGAAGGATTTCACCAATGGCATCAATTGGTGCCACTTTAACCCTCTTTGTCCAATCCATTTAATGTCTACATTTGGCAAACCTAGGTCTTTGTGAATGCCTTTGTTTTCTGCATACCTTTGGCTCCAGAAAATATAGCTGTGTCCCACAATCCACACTGTAAGCATCTTGTAAGGAGGTCTGGATGCACTCAGATGGTCTCTGTAAATGAAATGGCAGTTTGGAAACTAAGATGTTTCTAAAATGGTGGCTAAGATGCAATTTTGAAAAAAGACAAGAAATCATTGGTTGTTTGACAACCTTCTACACTGAAAGGTAGGGTGCATATTTCAGTTTTTTAAATGCTTGATTCTTATTGGTTAACAAAAACAGATTGTAAGGAACATTATATATGATAAGCTGATATGTTGAGAAGTCAAGCACACTTGCTGTTTTGATTAGCAACATTGTCTGTGCTGAACTTGTGACCTGTGTGCTCAGTACAGTGTTCCATGACCTGTTTTTATGGTAACGGGCAGAAGACAGATTGGGGGAAGGGTTGACGTTTATGTCATTTGGAAAGGTTGAAATGTTTAACCAATAGAAATGTGTGTTTGCTTTTGAATTTATGTGGGAAGGAATGCGATTTGATGTTTACATGTATATGTGTGGAAAATGAGAGGGAAACTTTGCCATTCTTTGGTTCTGCTGACAGGTGCACAGTGCAGAGATTCTGTATAAGAAAATCTGGTGTGTGACTGATATCTGGTGTGTGACTGATATACTTCTTAATCTACAAAACATCTTGATAGGTGAGTTTTTTAATTGTGAGGGGATGTATGTAGACTATTTTTATTTTAATCAGACTAATGTATTTTTTCTGCTAAAGTGTAGGGAGTATTTTTTTCTCTCTACAATCTTATTGACAGTGTGTGTGCATGTGGAAACCATTTTGTGATAAGGATTTGTGTTTTTTCATGTGTTTGAAGACAGATAACTATGCAGTTCTTATATTTTGGTAGATTTAGAAACCACTTATTATTTATGAATTTGTGAAATTAGTTATGTTTCTGCAGTAAAATGTAGTACTCATTGTAGATGAAGAAATGTGTTTTGGTATAGTGCAAGGGATAGTGTTGTTTGTCTAGAATCACACAGAGAGCCTGTGTGCATTTGGTAACCACTGTGGAGAAGCGTTTGGTAACATTGTGCATTTGCTGACAGATAACTGTTTTGAAACCTGTCATGTTGTCAAGTTTTAGTAGCATTAGAAGACCGTTATGGCTTATGCTTTCATTAAATGAGTTAGGTATTGACAGTAAAGTGTAGTCGTGAAATATGTAGATTGTGTGCAGTTCCCTTACCACTTCCAGTGTAGTTAATGAGTTTTGTTAAACTCCTAGGGATACTGGTGCTTGTCTAGAATCACACTGTGAGTCTTTGTGCATTTGGGAACCACTGTGAAAGAAGCGTTTGGTAACATTGTGTATTTACTGACAGAAAACTGTTTTAAAACTTGTCATGTTGTCAAGTTTTAGTAACATTAGAAGCCAGTCTTTGCTTATGTGTTGATTAAATGAGTCAGGCATTGACACTAAAGTGCAGTCGTGAAATTTGTAGATTGTGTGCAGTTCCCTTACCTCTTCCACTGTAGTAAATGAGTTTTGGTAAACTCCTAGGGATAGTGGTGCTTGTCTAGAATCACACTGTGAGTCTGTGTGCATTTGGGAACCACTGTCAGAGAAGCGTTTGGTAACATCGTGCATTTGCTGACATTAAACTGTTTTAAAATCTGTCATGTTGTCAAGTTTTAATAGCATTAGAAGCCAGTCTTTGTTTATGTGTTGATTAAATGAGTCAGGCAGTGACACTAAAGTGCAGTCGTGAAATATGTAGATTGTGTGCAGTTCCCTTATCACTTCCAGTGTAGTGAATGAGTTTTGGTAAACTCCTAGGAATACTGGTGCTTGTCTAGAATCACACTGTGAGTCTGTGTGCATTTGGGAACCACTGTGAGAGAAGCGTTTGGTAACATTGTGTATTTGCTGAGAGAAAACTGTTTTAAAATCTGTCATGTTGTCAAGTTTTAGTACAATTAGAATCCAGTGTTTGCTTATGTGTTGATTAAATTAGTCAGGCATTGACATTAAAGTGCAGTCGTAAAATATGTAGATTGTGTGCAGTTCCCTTACCTCTTCCACTGTAGTGAATGAGTTTTGGTAAACTCCTAGGGATAGTGGTGCTTGTCTAGAATCACACTGTGAGTCTTTGTGCATTTGGGGACCACTGTGAAAGAAGCGTTTGGTAACATCGTGTATTTGCTGACAGAAAACTGTTTTAAAACCTGTCATGTTGTCAATTTTTAGTAGCATTAGAAGCCAGTCTTTGCTTATGCGTTGATTAAATGAGTTAGGCTTTGACACAAAAGTGCAGTCCTGAAATATGTAGATTGTGCGCAGTTCCCTTACCACTTCCACAGTAGTGAATGAGTTTTGGTAAACCCCTAGGGATAGTGGTGCTTGTCTAGAATCACACTGTGAGTCTTTGTGCATTTGGGAACCACTGTGAAAGAAGCGTTTGGTAACATCGTCTATTTGCTGACAGAAATGTGTTTTAAAACTTGTCATGTTGTCAAGTTTTAGTAGCATTAGAAGCCAGTCTTTGCTTATGCGTTGATTAAATGAGTTAGGCTTTGACCCAAAAGTGCAGTCCTGAAATATGTAGATTGTGTGCAGTTCCCTTACCACTTCCACAGTAGTGAATGAGTGTTGGTAAACTCCTAGGGATAGTGGTTGTTGTCTAGAATCACTCTGTGAGTCTGTGTGCATTTGGGAACCACTGTGAGAGAAGCATTTGGTAACATCGTGAATTTGCTGACAGATAACTGTTTTAAAACCTGTCATGTTGTCAAGTTTTAATAGCATTAGAAGCCAGTCTTTGCTTATGCGTTGATTAAATGAGTCATGCCTTGACTCTGATGTGGTGTACTTAAATATGTAGATTGTGTGCAGTACCATTAACTCTTCCAGAGTAGTGAATGAGTTTTGGTAAACTCCTAGGATAGTGTTGCTTGTCTGAAATCACACTGTGAGTCTGTGTGCATTTGGGTAAGGATTGTGAGAGAAGCATTTGGTAACATCGTTTATTTACTGACAGATAACTGTTTTAAAACCTGTCATGTTGTCAAGTTTTAGTAGCATTAGAAGCCAGTCTTTGCTTATGCGTTGATTAAATGAGTCAGGCATTGACACTAAAGTGCAGTCGTGAAATATGTAGATTGTGTGCAGTTCTCTTACCTCTTCCACTGTAGTGAATGAGTTTTGGTAAACTCCTAGGGATAGTGGTGCTTGTCTAGAATCACACTGTGAGTCTTTGTGCATTTGGGAACCACTGTCAGAGAAGCGTTTGGTAACATCGTGCATTTGCTGATAGAAAACTGTTTTGAAACCTGTCATGTTGTCAAGTTTTAGTAGCATTAGAAGCCAGTCTTTGCTTATGTGTTGATTAAATGAGTCAGGTATTGACACTAAAGGGTAGTCGTGAAATATGTAGATTGTGTGCAGTTCCCTTACCTCTTCCACTGTAGTGAATGAGTTTTGGTAAACTCTTAGGGATAGTGGTGCTTGTCTGGAATCACACTGTGAGTCTGTGTGCATTTGGGAACCACTGTTAGAGAAGCGTTTGGTAACATAGTGCATTTGCTGACAGAAAACTGTTTTGAAACCTGTCATGTTGTCAAGTTTTAGTAGTATTACAAGCCAGTCTTTGCTTATGTGTTGATTAAATGAGTCAGGCATTGGCACTAAAGTGTAGGCGTGAAATATGTAGATTGTGTGCAGTTCCCTTACCTCTTCCACTGTAGAGAATGAGTTTTGGTAAACTCCTAGGGATAGTGGTGCTTGTCTAGAATCACACTGTGAGTCTGTGTGCATTTGGGAATCACTGTCAGAGAAACGTTTGGTAACATCGTGCATTTGCTGACAGAAAACTGTTTTGAAACCTGTCATGTTGTCAAGTTTTAGTAGCATTAGAAGCCAGTCTTTGCTTCTGTGTTGATTAAATGAGTCAGGCATTGACACTAAAGTGTAGTCGTGAAATATGTAGATTGTGTGCAGTTCCCTTATCACTTCCACTGTAGTGAATGAGTTTTGGTAAACTCCTAGGGATAGTGGTGCTTGTCTAGAATCACACTGTGAGTCTGTGTGCATTTGGGAACCACTGTCAGAGAAGCGTTTGGTAACATTGTGCATTTGCTGACAGAAAACTGTTTTGAAACCTGTCATGTTGTCAAGTTTTAGTAGCATTAGAAGCCAGTCTTTGCTTATGCTTTGATAAAATGAGTCATGCTTTGACATTAAAGTACAGTACCATGTAGTATTGTCTTTACTGCCCCAGAACTGAACATTTAATATTTTTACCCAGGCACTGTCCTAGAAGTAGTCTGATGATTTAGTCAGTTTCTAAGTACTTATGTTGTGAACTATTCATTACCAAATAGACTGCTTCAAATGTCCATGCAGTATGCATGTAGTTCTCTAACCACCTACACAGTTGTTTTTCACACCTTCAATTCTCTAGACAGTTTCCATACACTTCCAGGAAACACCCTATCACTCTCTTTGTAGTCTTCTAGTGACCCATTCAGCACCATGTAGTAATTCATTCACTGTGCCAAAACCCAAACATTTATAAATTCACCAAGACACTCTCTTTCCAGTACTCTAATGATTCAGTTACTGTCTAAGTATTCATGCACTGAGCCAGGACTTAGCACATGGACTGCTTCAAACCCCTATGCACTATGCATGCAGTCTTTTAACCACCTAGAGATTTGTCTTTTATACTTTCAATTCCCTAGTCAATATCCATATAGTCCAGCAAACATATTGTCACTCTCTTTGCAGTCTTTTAGTGACCTTTTTAGTACCAAGTACTAATTCATTCCCTGTGCGAAAAGTCTACCAGTTATAAATTCATCCAGGCAGTCTCCTTGCTGTAGTCTAATCATTTAGTCAGTACCCAAGTACTCATGCAGTGAGCCGGGCCTTAGCACATGGACTGCTTTAAATGCCTATCCAGTATGCATTCAGTTCTCTAATGAGCTACACAGTTGTCTTTCGCAGCTTCAATTCCCCAGTTAGTATTCATACACTTCTAGCAAACACCCTGTTACTCACCCAGTGTGTCTCTTTTTAGTACTGTAATCATTCAGTTAGTTAGCATGAAGTCTTTTAGTGAAGTAGGCGTTAGGGCATGAACTGCTTCAAAGTAGTATGCATTATGTATGTAGTGTTTTAATCATCGTCATACTTGTGGTTCAAGGCTATAGTTTTTTAGTCTGTTTTTATATAAAATGTGTTTGTACAGTAATGGAATATTGTAAATTTGAAAGTTATTAATATACATTTATTTGTGACTCTTTTTTGCAGATACTGTTTTTCAACGTTAAAATCGAGAAAGTATGCCAGAAAAAAAAAGAAAAAGAAAAGAACAGAGACAGGAGGATTATTTGAAGAAACATCAACGACAAGTATTGAATGAAAAAGATAATGTGGCTAAAAGGAAAAAATCTTCTGGTAAGATCACGAAGCAAGTTATTAAAAATGTTTGTAGGAGCAAACAGAATGTAGAGAATGCTGCAACTTCAAATCATTTTTTAAGTAAGAAAAAAAATCAAAATAAGAGGAAAAGTAAAAAAGCAAATGTTCAGTCAAAGGAGATAAAGTATGGTAAAAGAAGACAAAATCAGTATAAGGAATTACGCAAAAAAATATTTTACAAGAGAGTAGTGCATAATTTGCTGAACGATGTAAAGAAATATAAAAAGAGAGCTTTATTTTATAAAAAGATGAAGCATATTGAAAGCATTGTAGAAAAGGCTTTTGAAGTAAAAAGGAAACTGTTTATTTTAGTGTTAAACAGAATTCGATCACTAGATAAATCAATATATGTAATGAAGGCCAAAAGTAGGAGGAAAAGAGTTATTAAGAAAAAAAAAATTGTGATTTTTTTTTGGGAGAATGGAAACACAGTTCTAGTTCAGAGCCTTTTTTTAATGAAGAGAGTTATTCACTAAGTGAAAAATTATTGTATGCAGTTGACACCAGTGGTAGAGGTTATGAGGTTAGTGATGGTTGTCCAATGGAGAAAGAGAAAATGGTTGAAAGAAATGCAGAAGAAGTGATAGCTGATGAAGTTTTAGAGAGACGTGCTAAAATCCCTGTGTACACTTGGGATTGCAGTAGTGTTTGTAGTGTACGACAGGAATCTATTGAAAAATTATGTCGTTTTTTACGAGTCTATACTAAAAAAAGTGTAAAACAAAAGATTAAGCTGTTGCAAGGACTAGACCCTTGCAGAGTGAGAAAACATACTGGTTTGCAAGGTCATTCTCTGGCTTGTCTTTCTAGGAAAGTTTGTGAAAGTGTTTTTCACCATTTCAGAATGCTGGCAGTACATCATACTCAAATGCGGAAGTTAGTGAGAAGGTTGTATTATGCAAAAAGTCCAGCACTAAAGTTAAGTGAGTTGAACAGTGCTCTTTTGCGTGGGTCAGTTTCAGATGTGAAGCAGGTCTGTGAGGATATTGAGTTTTCTTACTTTGGGCCTCAGCAGGAGAGTGAAGAAACTGACACATTAGTAGAACAAAATGTTGAAGACAATGTAGAACCTGTAATTACTGAAACATTTGAGGATGAAATGACAAAGTTTAAGGTAATTTCAGGTGAAAGACCAAATGTTTCTTGTATTTGTTGTCGGCGAAGTCACCATAAAAATCAGACTAGGGGTGTCAATCTGTATTTAAAAAGTGAAATAGAAGATAATGATAAGTGGATGGAATTTGCAACTTATTTGTTGGTAGAGGATTGTTTTGATGTGGGATGTGAGCAGCATATTTGCAAATATTGTTATAATAAATTAGATGAGAATAAAAGGCCTGCTAGAGCTGTTCATAATGATCTAGAGTTGGTTGCTATTCCTCCAGAGCTGATAGATTTAAATACGTATGAGTCTATTCTGATACAATGTGTTCACCCATTTCAGGCTATTGTTCGTATGGAGCCCAAAACAAGTAAATGACCTCCAGAGTTGCAAAGAGGATTGAAAGGAAGAGTTGTGTATTTACCATTAGATTTAAGGAAAAATGTTGAAACTATTGGTGTAGATCATGCACGAAATGAGCCACTAGTCATTCTAGTTAATGGTGTTCCTACTAAGAATAAGAAAATCTGGCAAGAGTTAGTGGATGTTAGAAAAGTGCAAAAGGAATAATTGTATCTGATGAAAAATATTGAGTACTATAGAAATGTGTTTGTTGGAGAAGAAGAAATAGATTTAGCAGAAGATAGTGAAACATTAAGTGGACAAATTGAAAAAGTGGACATGTCCACATGCGAAGAGATCTATGAACATTACAGTGTACATCCACTTCATTCCAAAGAGGTGATGGGGAATACAATTGAGTTGTTTCAAATGAAAAAAGCAACAGGAAGTCCCATGAGTGTATGGGAAGAGAGTTTGGAAGCTTGTTGTTTCCAGCAGTTGTTTCCAACAGGAAAAGGTGGTAGATATGATGAACGTCCTGTGCAGATTCCTGCATCTGAATATCGGACAACAAGATTATATGCAGAAGATCCAAGATTTCGACAATGTATCCCTTATATGTTTCATCTTCTGTTTGAAAGTGACTTGTCTGGACTTTCATATGCAGTAAATCACATTTTAAAAACTGGAATGCATCTGCAAAATGTAACTGCAAAGGATTTTATGGATAAAGTGCATCAGAGAGATGATCATTTAGAATCTCAGTTGATTAATCTGATGGCATGTCAGCGTGGGACTAATGAATATTGGTACCGTCGACATGGAGAACTGAAATGCATGCTACGGAACTTGGGAACTCCTACATGGTTTGTTACACTAAGCTGTGCTGAGTATGCTTGGGATGATTTACTTGAATTTCTTCGAGAGGCAAATTCCAATATAAATAATATTGAATACAAGACACCTGGAGAATTGTGCTCTTTGGATCCTGTCAATGTATGCAGATATTTCAATCATAGATTTGAAGCTATGATGTCTTTCATCTGCAATAAAAAGAATCCTCCTCTTGGAGAAGTTGTGGATTTCTTTTGGAGAAAGGAGTATAAAGCAAGAGGTGCTCCTCACATGCATATGTTGTTATGGGTCAAGGATGCCCCCAAATTTGGAACAGATTCAGATGAAAGTGTTTTGTCTTTCATTGAAGATTATGCTACATGTGCTGTAGCAAATAGCAGAGAAGACAAAAACTTAAAAGAACAAGTCTTACGATTTCAAAGCCATAGGTGTGGAAAATACTGTCGATGAAAGTACAAGTCAAAGGATAAGTTCTATACCAAATGTCGTTTTGGATTTCCACGTCCTGTATTTGCCAAAGGAAGAGTGAACAGTTTCATGTCAGCTGTACGACATACCATCACAAGAAAGTCTCCGAAAAACACCTACAACTTAAGAAGAAGCGAAGAATCAAAATACATAAATGACTACAACCCAGTTATTTTATCCATGTGGAACGCTAATATGGATATTCAGTATGTTGCCGACAATTCTATTGCTGTTGCTTGATATGTAACGTCTTACATTACTAAATCAGAAAAGACTGAATTGAAAGAAATGTGGGAAGAGATTTCTCAGAAGAAGAGTCTAAGTAAGAAATTATACAGTTTCAGTTTGAAAATGTTATCGCATCGTGAAATTGGAGCATATGAATGTTCAGATCGGTTATCATCTGCAAGTCTATATTCCAAAAGAAGAAGAATCATTTGGGTGAGTCTAGGTCTTGCAGGAATGCGAAATCGGGTACTGAAATCTGTTCAAGAAATTGAATATTTAGCAGAAAATGACCCTGAAAGTACAGATATTTTGAAAACCAATATGTTGGACACATACTATCCAAAGAGAAGTCATCATCTTGAGAACATGTGTCTCTATGAAGTGTCGCAAAACTACACTTTTAAACAGAATATTACAGAGAACATCAACGATGGAAAATATGGAGTGATTGGTTCTGAAGGATGTCTGGTGAAACAAAGGAAAGGACATTTAATTAATCACAGAAAACTGAGTTGCGACACTGCTGACAAAAGGGAATTTTACTATTTATCCCTTTTGCAAATGTTCAAACCATGGCGTTCTGAACTAGAATTACTTGGAGATTTTCCCAGCTATGAAGATTCATTTAATGCTTGTAAAGATAGCATACAATGCAGTGCTTTTGCAAATTATGTGAAAATGTTGAATGATGAAATTGATCAAGAAGCTACAATTGCAGCTGAGATTGCTAGAGACAGTTCTCAAGACAGTCAAAGTTCTGCTGCACTGAGTCAAGATCCACTTGGACAACCAATTGTTGAAAATGAAGCAGCGATTGCCATGAATGAGGTGGAAACAGCAATGTATCAAGCACAAGAAGATGCAATACAGTTAGGAAACTTGGAAGAGCAACTAAATGTTGAACAGAAACAAATATATCAGCAAGTGAAAGAGCAGATTGACCATGGATTACTTCATGAAAAGAAAGACTGCTCATGTACATCATTTCAACCTATCCGAATGCATATGAGTGGTCAAGCTGGAACAGGAAATAGTTTCTTAATTAAAGTAATTACAAGTTATCTGCAGACAACAACTGAGTCGCATTTGTCTTGTGTTGTTACTGCTCCAACTGGGTTGGCAGCACATAACATTAAAGGAATTACTTTACATCGTTTACTAATGCTGCCAGTAGAGCATGAGAACAAATTGGAATACCACAAGCTATCTGGAGAAGCTTGTTGTGAAGTTTCAAGAGTGCTGAAGAAAATGAAACTTCTCATTATTGATGAGGTGAGCATGGTTTCAAACTTGATGCTTGCCTTTGTGCATTTAAGAATGCAGCAAATTCTTAAAACAGAGTATGACGTGTTATTTGGAGGAAAACACGTCATAGTTTTTGGAGATCTACTGCAACTGACACTGGTAAAAGGACAACCGGTATTTAAAACACTTGCCCATGAAGATACTAGAAAGTCTCTTGGCAGTGTTGGTAATGTGAACATTTGGAGTAATTTTGAATACAAAGAACTGACAACAAATATGCGACAGGCAAATGATGCTGAATATGGAAGTATTCTTCAAGATATAAGAATTGGAATTCTTTCAAAAAAAGGGAAAGAAGCTTTGGCGAGTCGATTACTTTGCAATGTCTTTCCAAATGAAAATGCAGTGGCTGCAAAAGTGTACATGGAAATTGCTAAAAATAAGTCAGTGATTTGCTTAATGTCAACACTGCGTGAGTGTTCAATATTCAACGAAGAATAATTAAAATTGGAAAATGAAGAAATTGTCAAAATGGAAGCCATCGATAAAATACTACATGAAGGAATCACTATTATTTTAACGGGTAAGTTGAGATCAAAACTAGATTGTTTAGAAAAAAAATATCTAAAACTGCTGGTTTGGAAAAGACACTGTATGTGTGTGTAAACTGTTGGGTAATTTTAAGGCATAATTTGAATGTAGAGAAAGGTTTAGTTAATGGTGCAATGGGCAAAGTGGTGGATTTTGTGAATTATCAGAAAAAAGAAGGAATTGAATTTTTAAAAATTAAATTTGATCAGATTGATGAAGTTAAAGAAATTGGTCGTTGTTCAGTTCATTTTTTACTTGTTAAAGATTTATATGTCCGTAGGAAACAATTTCCATTTTCTCTGCCATATGCAGTGACTATTCATAAATCTCAAGGATTACGTGTAGACAGTGTATTGGTGAACATTGGATCTACTGTATTTAAAGAGGGTATGGCATATGTTGCTTTGTCGCAAGTCAAAACATTATCTGGTTTGTTTTTGATTGATTTTGATGAGACAAAGGTTACTGCAGATGCAAACTGTGTAAAAGAGTATAATAGGTTAAGAAGGGTGTATGCTCCAAATTTAGGTCAATATCCTGTATTTGAAAAGCGTGTGGTTGGTCAAAAAAGAAGGTTAGAGAATATCTGTTCTGAAGGTATCAAGAAAAGAAAAGAACAAGATAATGTTGTGATTTCAGGTAAAAAGAAATTGGACACTGTTGAAGAGATTGTTGGTTATCAGTTTGAAAATAGTTCTGGTGTCAACTGCTATGCTAATGTAGTGGTCAATATTGTTCTTTTTCTTGAAGATTTGCAAGAGCAATTATGGAGAATCGGCAAAAAAGATTTTGTTCTCTGTTGCACTCTGTTTATGAAAAATTGACAACAGATAGAAGTAAAATTCAATCTGTTTCAGATGTTCGTAGTTTTTTGGATGTGTGTTCTTGTTCTACACAATTTCCACAAAATATCCAACAAGATGCTCAGGAATTTTTAATGTATATGCTTACCATTTTTGAAAATGAAGGTGTAGAAATAGAAAATATTTTTGGCCTTTCTTACAAATGGGAACATTATTTTGAAAATTGCACGTATACATGTAGCACCAATGTAGACACTGAGAGATTTCTGCATTTAACATTACCAGACTGTAAATCAGTGGCTTTCAACAAATTAGTGAAAGGTGCAATTCAAAAAATGGAGTGTAGCCAATGTAAGTCAGAAATGTTATCCACATTATTGTTAACAAATTATGGAAAATACATAATTTTAATGATGCAACGTTGTACAGCTGATGGAAGAAAATTGGATACTTTAATAAAACAATTTGTAGCAGCACAAATATCAATATCAGGAAGGACTTTTGTAGCAATTGCAATAATTTTCCATGATGGTCCTTCCACCACATCTGGACATTACACTGCCTATCTAAAATGTGACAAAGGCTGGACACTTTGTAATGATGCCCAGTTGGTTTTCAAACAACGTTTGCCTAGGGAATTACAAAATTCCTACCTAATCTTTTTGAAGCCAAAGTTTTAGGAAGCTAATTCACTCTCTGAGAAATTTATTATTATAATTTAACAGAACTACCATTGGACAGTTTACATAAAGAAGAAGTGCAAAAATACCATTTGGCCTCAAGGAAAGGGATATTTTTCAATTATGGACTTCTTGGTGGTCATTTATTCAGTGATTATTTTAATGTGGCAACATTTACAGTTTTTATAAGTTAAAGTTATAAAATTTTGTAATCTGTAAGCATTTCATATATGTTTTTTTTTTGCCCGCTGTTAAGTGATGAGTACCATTGAAATCACCATTTCGAGTGAAATTCAATTTATTCTGAGAACAGCAAAAAAGGCAAAAAGATTACTTTGTGGAAATTATGGTATGTTGTGTTGTAAAAAATGTATTATTATATGTTATAATTTTTATTTTATTTTCTTTCACAGATCCAAATTTTAAAATGAGCAATTTTTAAGAATTTATATTTGAATGAAAAATAGGCACAAATGAATAACATTTTCTATTCCTATTACTGTGAAGAAAAGTTTAACTAAGTCTCAATATGCAGAATGAGGAGGCCTGCAAGAATCTACAAAGTTGAAACACGTTTCTTAAAACACTTTGTTTATGTAGTTTTGAAATCTGACCATAATCAGATATCAAGTGACCTGCAAAAAAAGAGATTTGAGGGGTTCATAATATTTCATCTTTTTAGCTGTTGATGGACCGCAATCATTTCAATCATTCTTCTTTGAACATCTTTGCAGTCAAAATTCTGTGCTTACCTTCTATCATTCGCAAGGAAATTTAAAAACGGAAATATGTCACTTTTTGTAACATAGTTATTGTGTAAGATACTCTTTCATATTTTCAAAGAGAGGAAAAGGCACTCTGTGCACTTTTTATACTCCATGAAAATATAACCTCATCATGCAGACCACTTTCGGTTGAAAGGGTGTTCTATAAGTGCTGTTGTGCATGATTGCACTTAATACTCATAGAACAAGACACATGTCT
Source organism: Triturus cristatus (assembly GCF_964204655.1). Taxonomy (NCBI): domain Eukaryota; kingdom Metazoa; phylum Chordata; class Amphibia; order Caudata; family Salamandridae; genus Triturus; species Triturus cristatus. Next base: position 114,034,821 of record NC_140586.1, read on the forward strand.
AGATTTATTAGAAATTGTAAATCTCGATATGTGTGTGAATGGTGCACCATTCTACAATTGGTGTAGGAAAGCACAACAAAGAGAGTTGTTTTAACTTCTCCACATTTTTATATCTTCAATGCATGCTGAAATGTTCAGCATACATTGAAGGAGAAAAATGCATTTTCTCATTGTTTTTGTACAGGAAGGTGTGTATTCCTGTAGAAAAACAAACAGCACATGACACAGATATCCTTGCACTATTGTGCAAGGGTGCCTGTGTCACCACATGGCTGCAGTTTAAGCAGCCGTGCAGAGAGAAGCATAGATTTGCAACATATTTATGTACATATGTTGCATCCCTGTGCTTCGGAAGTACTACAGCACACTACAATTAAAGAGGTTACTGTGCGATGCTGCAGCACTTCCTTATAGTTCTGCACTTATACATTCACCATACGCTACTAATGCATTCATTCAGTCAATTACGTACTACACATACATTCATCTAAACTTTCACACACTAACAAAGAAATGTAGCTCTTTTTTTAAACCAGGAAAGTTAGTTCTTACAAGAACTTTTTTTTTCCTTCTTTCTTCTTTTATGTTTTTTTTTGGGGTTTTCTGAACAATTTTGTGATTTTTTTGGTTTTTCTGAAAAAAAAAAAAAAAATACAAAACAGGAGAAACCAAACAATGAACTTCAGGGAACAGTAAAAAAAAACAAAAAAAAACTAGCAAATATGATTGGCGGCAGATGAGGTCGATTGACTGCTCGCCATAGCACAAAGTCTTATTGCACTTCGTGCAGAGCACTTTTAAAAATTGAAATTGAGGACGGATGTCCAAGGTTTGGTCTGAGGGATGCACTCTTGACGTGCTCTGCTGCGATGAGGTGGATGGCGCAGGAGCAGGAGTGTCTCTCATCCGTCGGCACTCTTCACGTGCAAGATTGTTTGGATGAAGGCTCCTCATGTGCTTCTTCATACTTGTCGTGCCGCAAGAGTATTTCTTGGTAGGATCCCCTCTCGATAATACTCTTTTGCAAATCTTACATGTGACCAAGGTGGCATTGGTCTTATTCTGTCCTTCGGGAAAAGTAAAACATTTCCACACCACTGAAGCAAAACGTTTTTTCTGTGGTTCCTCCGGCAAAATTCATCCTCAGAGGTTTGAGGTGATGCAGGTGATGCCTGCTGCCCTGAAGCCATTTTTGGTTGCAAAAAGTTAGAACTAAGTGTATACTTAGTCTAAAAAAATCTTCTTCTCTCCAAAGAGATGGTTCTCCAAAGAAGCTCAAAGAAGAATGATTAAAATGGGTGGGGTCTTTCAATAGTTAGAAGAGGAAGTGTAATGAACCAATCAAATCTCTTTTTTTGCAGGTCACATGGGATCCGCGCACCGTGCGCTTATGAGCACGCACCTAGCGCGCATCCGCGAAATTGAATTAAAAAGAAATATAGGATTAGATGTCAAAATATATTAGTTTTAAGACTAGTTTAGAGTTTGTCTTCAATTAACATTCACATGCAATACATAAATATGTTTTTTTAAATGTTAAGTACTTCACGGGATCCGTGGACCTATCGTTTCACGGACGCATATGACGCATCGCAGAAGCACGTAGACGTCGCGTTACCTACATCGAAAGTATCGCGTATAGGCTAGGAGTCGCGTACCGGTCGCATACTGATCGCGCACTAAACATGTACCCAACGCATACCATGCGCAGATGCTATCGCGTACGGATCGTGAACGGTGCGCTTAGGGTGCGCGGATCTAAAAACATTGAAAAAATATATATCTAAAATAAAGTTTTGCACTTATAGTTCAAAAAATATTTTGAAAAATATAAAAAAATATTTTTGAAAAACCCATTAAGTTCAAATAATATTTTTAATTTTTAAAAGAATTAATTGAAGAAATATGTTTAAAAAATGGTGATAAAAAGGTATTTAAAAAATAAAAAAAAATAATGAAATTGACACACTGAATTTGAAAAATATAGAAATCCAATCAAAATCATTAAACATGATATCTTTAGAGATAAGTTATAGATAGGAATTAGCATTTAAAAAACCTTTGAAATTCACTGAAAAAACCATAGGTTTCATGCACGTTATAGTTAGGAATTGGCATTTAAAAAAACCTTTGAAATTCACTAAAAAAAACAAAGGTTTCAGGGGCGTTATAGTTAGGAATTGGCATTTAAAAAACCTTTGACATTCACTGAAAAAAACATAGGTTTCATGCATGTTATAGTTAGGAATTGGCATTTAAAAAACCTTAGAAATTCACTGAAAAAACCATAGGTTTCAGGGGCGTTATAGTTAGCTGGACATTTTCCTCGTACAAAACCCTAGAAATTCCCCTGTTATAGTTAGTTCAGCTAACTATAACTCGCGCCCCCGCAATGCACTGCTGATGACGTCACATATTCCATCACTCATGACATGGTCAGTGACATCACTGATGACATCACTGATGACATCTCAAATGACATAACTGATGACATCACTGATGACGTCATCTATGTGATAAATTAGTACACCTTCTCACACCCTAATATAACTTTTGATACACCAACTCAAAATTTCAGATGGCCATTTTGAAGACCATAGATACTCCAATACCAATAACTCCATACCCACTTATTGACAGGTCTACATGCACCTCCACTTACTCACCTGTACAGTCACTCATACTTACAGTCACTCCATACAAGACTATCATATGCATTTATACAGATATATAGACACTCTCACACTGCCAATCATCCATTGAGGTACTGACACACCTAGTCAGTTGTGCAAATAATTAAACACAGTCCAATTGACTCACCTATACAGTTAAACACACTCAAGTTCACTTACTCATAAAAATACTAAAACATTTTGACACTCTTATTCAATTACTAGTACAAGCACACACTCATCCATACAGCCAGTCCCGCAATCACACACTGTCACATATATATAGTTATTTACTCTTATACACATATACACTGTGTTTCACATATGTAGTTACTGTCACATGTACAACTGAGATATACATTCAATCACTAACACACCCTTACATCCACTCACCCAACCATACAGTCCATCACAGTTGCACTCTTAAAACCAGGCACCCATAGAATCACCCACTCACACATCTATGCACAGAGTCACACACACCTCACCCACACATACACTCAGGCACCCATACAGATACTCAGACAACCAATCAATAACCCATAGAGACACTCATATTGCTATTCACAAAACCATGCAGCTGTTTATACACCAACAGATAGACAGATACAGACATTCACACAGTTTAGTCACTAGTCTGCAGTAAGATACATTTAATGACTCACTTATAGAGTCAGTTACGCACCTAGAAAATCACCCATTCACACACTTGTACACCCACTTATTCTTCAACAGGCCTTACCCTATATATATTAAACATATTAAAACTGTTCAGAAACACATACTCAATGGATGACGTCATCAGTGATGTCATTTGAGATGTCATCAGTGATGTCATCAGTGATGTCACTGACCATGTCATGAGTGATGTAATATGTGACGCCATCAGCAGTGCATTGCGGGGGCGCGAGTTATAGTTAGCTGAACTAACTATAACAGGGGAATTTCTAGGGTTTTGTACGAGGGAAATGTCCAGCTAACTATAACGCCCCTGAAACCTATGGTTTTTTCAGTAAATATATATATACATCCAGTTCTGCTGCTTACTTCGCTCCCCAATCTCCGAGATACAAAGCAGGCACGGACCACGATTCTGTGCAGATTAATTTATTTTTGCTAGTCGGCCATATATATGTATCAGAGTGACAGAATAACTGAGCTTATCATGAACTACTTAAAATTGGATTCAAACACTGTTGTGACATGGCATTTTGAGGCTATGACCAAGTGTGTGGAGTTTTGTAACACATTACTGATTAATTGTAAAAAAAAAAAACATTTTTGTCTGTGTAGTAAAAATATGTGCGTGTTCTTTCGAATTGAGGTGGTTATTTTTAAGGGAGTTTTCCCTTTAAATAAGTTGTCTACACACTTAAACTCTATAACCTTGCTGAAGGCTCCAGCCGAAACGCGTTGGTCTCCTTTCTGCACAGCTGGTGGATGAAATATATATGATAAAATAAAATAAAACAACTTACAAACTCGCTGGTGCCTGGCTGTGCTTCTTTTCCGTGCTCTTGGATCATGGGGAGGTCTGCTCTGGAAAGTGTTTAGATTCATGGTGCGTGGCCGGATGACGCACCAGCAAACACCCACTGTGTGAGATGGGTCTCCTTTACCAGTGAACCTTGGTCTTTGGAGAATTTATTGGAGCCCTGTCTCTGCCGACTGCAAGATTCCGGAAAAAGATACTGCCAGTAAGAGGGGAGAAGCCTGTAGTGTTTGGGTGAGGGGTGAAGGTAGCACAGCGCGCGCTTCGGTGGAGGCATGACAGGGCATCGGAGCCTCTCACCTGGCCTCTGGCGCGTTCCCCGACTACCGTAATCAATTTGCGGATTGAAGGCATAACAGCAGTGGTGTCCGTGGAGCGAGTCGTGCCAAAGTGCACAAAAGACTGAATGAATGCTGCCGATGTAATGGTATAACATTGCCAGCTTGTAAATACTGTACTTTTGACTCTGCAAAGAACTTCCGGACCAATCTGGGCCTGGTTTTCTAAAAACCAGCGTGTCTTGTTTGGAAAAACGTTATTTAAAACCCAAAGAAGCGCAGTGCAGATTTGTACTATCGAGCTACACAGACAATGAACTAAAGGAAACTTGTTCAAGGAGAATAATCCAATTACTTAAGGAAAGAATCGAAGCGACTGGTGATAATTAGGAATATAATTTTAGAAAGAAAGAACTGGAATTCACATGGCAGCAGCACAGTAAAATAAACTGAAGGTAATGGCCTTGGGTCATTAGTCATGTTGGAATACTTTAACAAAAGGAAGAGCGATATACAATTACCTAAGTGACATCAGAGGCACTTAAAAGTGTAAAAGTAAAATAAAAAAACAAATCAACATAAGAATTATGGCTGACAGACGGGCTAAGAGGGAATTGAAATCAAAGGAACTATTCTGTAAGGACAGAATAGATAAAGGAGAGGACCCAAGGGTAACAGATGCAACACCGTTAAAACTGGTAAGAGAACTGGAACAAACAAGAATCACAGAAATAAACAAATGGTGGGAGATGACTATGTTAAAAAAAACTACTTAGACTACAGAAGAATACCAAGAGGATTATGCATTTTTGTACTACAGACCTTGAGTGACCTAGACCCTGATCTTTCCAAACAATGGCAAGATGACACAACGGAGTGTTCCAACAAACTAATGCGTACGCTGATAACGCACTCAGATAGAAAATTGACGAAGGCTGTTGCCAGGATTAAAGATCTGGGGGATGTTTTGGAAATGTTGCAGGAGAGAGAGGATGTAAAGAGCACATTGTTGAAAATGGAAAAGAAACTGGAAAAACATGAGGAAGAAGTGGAGCAAAAGAAAGCAAAGAAATTCAATAGAGATAAAAGAGATTATGCTGCACATTGAATATACACGTTCGCCAGAAAATTAGATTTTTTATATGCAAAGCAACCTGCAGCCATCATTATCCCTGGCACAAGGTCAGCAGCCTCGCGCATAGAGAGCTCAGAATTGAGTTTGTGGGAAGAGGAACCCACTACATCACTCCCACGATTGGATTTTTCAGGTGAAATGAGACTATTCCAGATGAAAACTAAGCAAAAAGGAAAGGGAAAAATGAACACAGTCCAAGGGGACACCACAAAACAAGAATATCAAAGGGGAGGCGCCAAAAGAGGAAGAGGAACGCTAAACAAAGGGCTTAGTTTTTGTCCTAATGCTAGATTTGATTTTGTTGGTACAGTAATAGACTTTTCCAAATTTACAAGGAAAGTCCAATTAAATAAATACTACACACAAAAGAGAAAAGAATGCAGAAAAAAGGAAAAACTAAACGAATCACCATCTATCATCACAGTAAATAATTTGAAAACTTTACAATCCTTGACTAGTCTCAAATTAGAAGCATCTGGATTAGAAACCCCGCCAATAGAACTCTTATCAGACAGGGACCTGTGTGAGTATCTAGAGATCCTCACAGACATGACGTCAAACAGTGGATGTAAACCTAAGTCAAAATTCTATCCTCACCTACCCGTGAGAAACAAAATTGACTATTTTTCTGAAATTGTGACAGATGAGTTAAAGAAAATGGTATTCATGGAAACTGGATGATCAGTTAAAACAAATAGAGGGGCAAAACAGAATTTAACCAACACGGAATGGGAAGCCCTTAGGGATCTGCTGAATGATAAGAATATCATTATCAAACCCAGTGACAAGGGAGGAAATATCGTAAACATGAGTGTGCAGAAATACCTGGTAGAAGCCAACAGACAGTTAGGTAACAAAAAACATTATAAGAGACTCCCTGGCAACCCGATCAAAGAGCATATGGATCAATTTTCTCAAAGACTTACTGACTAGAAAGTTAAGGGTCTTCTGGATGTGGAAGAATACAACTATTTAAAGACAACACATCCAAATGTACCAACAATTTACTTTCTACCAAAGGTGCATAAAGATCTCATCAACCTGCCGGGCAGCCTAATAGTGAGTTCAATTGGTCCACTGCTGGAAAACACTTCAAGATTCATTGATATATATTTCTTTTTCCATACATCAAGAATCTTCCATCCTACCTACGAGACTCACATGACTTCCTCAACACAATCAATGAGCTTCCATGGAAACCCAATTATCATATGGCTACGTTGGATGTGGTCTCGCTGTACACTCCATTACAACATCATGATGGAATAGAAGCTTGTAAATACTTTCTGCGAACCCGCTTAATATCCCTATTGGAACACACAGATATGCTTATTGACATGATAGACTTTTGTCTAAAACATAATGTCTTCTTATTCAGCAATAAGTATTATCTGCAATTGCAGAGAACTGCTATGGGGACATCATTCACCCCAACATACCCAACTTATTTATGAGGCGCTGGGAAGGAAAAGAGGCCTGGAGTTAACAGAACAAAGTCAATATGGAGTAAATGATCTTATGGGTACTTTTTATTGAGGACCTTTTCCTAATATGAGAAGGGGAAAAATCAGACCCAGAAGTCTTCCTGAGATCCCTGAATCAGAACAATCTAAACTTACAATTCACATTCGATATTCAGGACAAAGAAATCAACTTCTTGAATATCACGGTCTATATATCGAAGAAGAAAGAATCTGTACCAAAATGTATAGAAAACCAACCAGCACGAACAGCATACCTCATGCCAACAGCGGACATCCCCTACCACTTAAGTGGAGTGTCCCATAAGGAGAATTCCTAAGGGCAAGAAGATGCTGTTCAGAGATATCTGACTTTAGGATCAGGAAAAGGGGATGTTTCAAAGATTTCAAATAAGAGGCTATCTGGAAACAGTCTTACAATATGCCCTGAAAAGAGCAAGCGCAAAAAACATGAGAAACGTTATTAAAACCAGAGGCAACGCCAAACCTGGAATAAGGAAACAAAAACCAGGATGTTATGTTTATAACTGAATACAACACATCAAGTAGAAGGATGAGAGACATACTCACAGACACCTAACATCACTTACAGTAAAGCACTAACATTGGGGGATCTTCTGACCAATACCTACATGAAACCAATCAATACTCTAACCAATATGGTCACATGGCTACCAGTAGCAGCCAGCTGCTTTTTCAAAGGTGTCAAGTGTAAAGCTTGTAAACATGGCATCAATAAAACAGAATATAAGACCATCTACGGAAAGATGAATAAGATACAGGAGAAAATTACCTGTGAGACAGAGTCAACAGTATATGTCCTTGAATGCCAATGTGGCATAACAGACATGGGCAATACAATCAACAACTAAAGCTCCATATACTTCAACACTTGAGAGCCATAACAAACAAAGACTATCAATATGCCATGACTAGACACATATAGGAGATGCTTGATGGGAATATAGAAAACATGAAATACTACGGCATCAAACATGGACAGAAAAAACCACGAGGAGGAAATCTGGAACTGTAGCGACACCATGAAGAATCAAAGAAGATCCTACTATTGGGGATGGAGACCCCCCATTGATTAAACATGGATGCTGAACTGTATATTCCTATTTAATCATCTGATGAACTTATTTATAGAAGATTCTTAATCTTTTCACAGTCTGTTGGATACACTTATTAGGCAAACCAGTCCCCACGTCTAGTTGATCTTATTATGATGACATTATCATATTGTGATGATTTGTAGGGACTACTTGCTTGCTTTTATATTGGGGTCTCATATCGTTTTATAGTGTACACTCCAGGTCACATTTCTGTAATTCAGCATTTTGTACCTTCTGCTACTTTTAACTATGTGGGCAATAATATATGAATTTAAGCCAATTTTGAATATATATGTGGAACTGAGAACCTTAAAAAACATATAATGAAAAATTAGGATATGAATGAGACACCTTTCTTAAACTCATGAGACCTTCACTATTAATTGTCATGTTCTTAGATCATTTGCATTTGCACTTTTCGATCCAATTAGTAGATGCACTTTAGCAACTTTGTGCACAATAGACAGGTACTCCAAAATGAGCGCCTAGTGTTAAGGTTAATGACTATTAAATCGAAGACAAAGGAAATGCTCACTCTATACTGTCAGAACAATTGATACGGGACAATTAATGTAATAATGATCCTGCGATACAGTTAGGAGAAGCTGTAACTCTCAGATATTCAAATACAGATATCCATATATATATATATATTCTTTGAGGGCATGGCACATACAGTCCCGGTAAAAGTGAACATTCTCTAAGCATTTTCAGCTATTTATATCATCAAGCACTATATGACCCTAGTACTGTATAGAGAGTTCAGGCGTATATGCCAATTAACTCAGTTGAATGTGCCTTAATAGACAAAGGAATACTGTCAATATTTGGCACCTCTAGGTAGGGATGTCATTCAATTACATCTTTTCATTAGTCTCTTCATTTCTACAATTATTCTCTCACTTTTTCTGTCTACAAACTTGAATGTTTACATATTTAGCAGAATGCACTTTAATGCACGATGAAGCACTTAAACTGCATAGAAATCTCCAGAGAGATCCATATTGCAGTTTCTGTACACCAAGGGATGTAAATGGATTGTACTTTACTTGTTTATCCTCTTCTGTGCCCATGACGAGATGGTCTCGTCATGGAGCACAGTCGCGCTGTGCCCATGACGAGACTATCTCGTCATGACACCCACCCACTAGGGAATCGCCAGGCACAGGAGGGGGAAAAGGCCTGGCACCCAAAGGGTTAAGTTTAAATTTAAATTTAAATTTAATCATATGCACCTTGAGGGCATGAATATTAGACAAATACCCCCTTTTCTTAGAGAGCATGGATATTAGGCAGTCCTGGATATTGCCCAAAAAATTTAAAGTTTAAAATCTATAAATTATCCATGAAAATCATCCAAATGATCTATAAAGCTGTTCTGCTCCTGTCTTATCCTGGAATTTTAAATTCCTTATATCCCTCAAATATCATTTAGTCCCAGTTAATAAATCTTCCTTGAATATCATGATTGTGCTCATTTTCATACTCCGGAATAAAGCACCCAATCTCCACAAGCCCCTCATATACTCCCGTTCTGAATGTTGGGGAAGGAACCAATTGGTCACCTTATGCTAATCTGTCTCTGATGATATGTCTATGTCTATGTACTGTTTCTTGTTGAGCGGATATATCACCCTAAGGTCTCATAGCGCTTTGCCAAGACTCAGGAACAGACAGAGGGTGGTTGGGAGTGGGACATTTTAGAATTACAATTTAGAATAGCCAGGTCTTAAGGGACTAACAAAACTTTTTATGATCTGTCTCAATTCGTAAGTGCAATGGCAGGGAGTTCCAGAGAGTGGGTGCTAATTTTGAAAAGGATTTCCTGCCATACTTAACTGTTCAAACCTTCGGAATAGTAAGTAGATGTTTATTTGCAGAGCGGAGAGTCCTTGGTGGCTGATACTTTTTCAGTTTATTTTCCAAGTAATGGGGACCTTGTCCATTTAGGGTTTTATGAACAAGACAGCCAATTTTAAATTCTATTCCCTTCTTGATTGGCAGCCAATGGAGAGTCCTCAGGCTGGGTGCAGAAGGAGAGCGGGCAGGAAGGTTCAAAACCAGTCTAGCTGCTGTATTCTGCAGAACCTGGAGCTTATTAAGGAGTTCTACATTTATGGATGCCAATAAAGCATTCCCGTAATCCAGGCGACTGACGATCAGACCCTGAATCAATGGTGGACAAGAAGGCAGTGGGACCCATTTGAAAATTTTACGAAGGGCGTGCATTAGCCCATAGCAAGTATGTTACTAGATTGACATGATCATGCATAGAGAGTTGGTTGTCAATCATAACGCCAAGATTTTGGGCAGTTACTTTCGGAAGGGGACAGGTACCTAAGGTAGAAGGCCACCAACCATTTGTCCACAGCGTCTGTGCATTACCAATGAGAACAACTTCTGTTTTATTTGCGTTTAGCTGGAGGTTGTTAGTTAACATCCAGTTGTTTATGTCCAGCATGCATTGCCCAAATCTGTGTTTAGTATTGATGATATCAGGCCCAAGAGTAATTAGCAACTGCGTATCATCGGCATACGACAGTGTGTCGAAGCCGTGATCCTTGATAACTTTGGCCAGGGGGGCTACATATAAATTGGAGCGTAGGGCTCAAGATGGATCCCTGGGGGATGCCCCTGTTAATGGGTTGGCTCTTAGAAGTGAAAGCTCCAATTTGGACTCGGGAGGTTCCATCACTCAGATAACACCTGAACCAGGCCAGTGCAGAGCCTCCGACACCGCCTCTCTCAGACGCTCCATAAGGATCGGGTGGAAGATGGTGTTAAAGGCAGCCAACATATCTAAAAGGACTAAAATGGACGATCTTCGATTGTCCTGTGAGAGTCTAATGCTATCTACCACTTCTAGTAGGGCTGTTTCGGTGCTATGAAAAGCTTGGAACCCCGAGTGAGAGGGATCTAGCACTTTGTTTTTTTCCAAGTGTTTAATTAATTGACCATTTATCAATGACTCCTGGATTTTTTCAAATATAGGGAGAAGAGAGATTGGGCGATAGCTGGTAGGCTGTTCAGGATCTGATGTGGGTTTCTTTAGGATGGGTCTAACAGTGGCCTCCTTCCACCTTTTGGGTACCAAAGAGTGTAATAGTGAAAGGTTAAAGAGCCTAGTTAGACTGGGAATGATAGCTGGATTGATTTTTGATAGAACCTGGGAGGATACTATATCAGTGGGAGAACCTGATTTTACCCTTTTAAGTGCCAGGGTGACTTCTTCCAAAGAGAATTCAGGAAATTGATTGAGGGTAGAGGCCTACAAGGGACCATTTTCTTCTAATCTTTGAATAAGCGGTTGAACAGTGTTGTGAGGAAACTGGCTATAGATACTATCAATTTTATCTACAATAAAAGTAGATAAACAGTCAACCCACTCCTGTGAGGCAGCTAGTGGGGGCTGCATAGAAGCATGATTTGTAAATTCATTAAGAATCTTAAACAGTTCTTTCTGGGAGTTTAAAGCTCTATTTATTCTTTCCCTCAAGTAAAGTTTTTTTGCCGACGCAATATGGGCTTGATTTCGCTTATGTAAAAGTTTATAGTTGTTACGATCAGTAAGGCTTTTTGAGTGTCTCCATTTACGTTCAGCCTTTCTGGCTGCTGATTTGGCAATTTTTTAATCTGGAGTAAACCAGGGTGAGGATTTGTGAAAATGTTTTGCTTTTTTCTTTGGGGCAATTTTGTCAAAGGCATAACAGATAGCAACGTATAGTGAATTGGCTGCATCATTAGGGTGGTTGGTATTAGAAATCGGAGGGGTGATAAAGTGTGCGGAAAAAGATTCCAGATCTATTTTATTCCAAGGTCTACGCCATATTGGTTCTGATACTGAGATTGTTTGGCAGGAAGATGTAATCAGAATGTTAAATTTCAACAGGTAGTGGTCAGACCACAGAACAGGCAGAGGTAGATTAACCATTACGTTTGGGGAATTTGTAAATAAAAGATCTAGAGTGTGGCCAGCTGTATGACTGGGACCATTCACTGTTTGTTTGAGCCCTAGGGTATGTAGACTGGAGATAAGATCAATTGATTAACACGTGGGGAGCGATTATCTCCATGAAGCGACTAGGAAAGTGAGCTTTGCTGCCAGGAGGGCTGGAAACTATGGATATTAGGGACATGAAGCCAACCTGCTTCATACTACGCAGTTTGGTTTCCGGGCCCATCACTCTACGGAGCTTGCGTTACTCTTGGCCACTGAAACCATTAGGAAAGGTGTTGATGAGGGACATACTATGGCCCTCATCTTAGTGGACCTTAGTGCAGCCTTTGACACTGTAGCACATTCCATCTTGCTACAGTGTCTCAACAAAGGAGGAGTTACGGGCTCAGCACTTAGGTGGATTCAATCCTTTCTCACTGACAGGAGCTTTCAGGTTAGACAGGGAGAACATTACTCTCGTATGTTCCCTCTTAATCAAGGGGTTCCACAGGGCTCTGCCCTGAGCCCCACCCTGTTTAACCTGTATGTCTCTCCGATTGCCACAATAGTGGAAAGACACGATCTCCAGTTAGTGACCTATGCCGACGACACACAGCTTATCATCTCGCTGTCACGGGCACCGGATGTCGCAGCATCCAGCTTCAGAGCTTGCATGCAGGAGCTTGCTTCCTGGATGTCTACTAACTGCCTGAAGCTGAATGGGTCGAAGACTGAAGTGCTCGTGGTGGGGGTGTACCGAGTGTGTGGTCATCCGCATGGTGGCCAGATTGCCTGGGACCCACCCCTGTGCCGTGTCAACAGGCAAAAAATCTGGGAGTGGTATGTGATTCTGATCTCGCCTTTACCGCCCAGATTAATCGGGTGGTTGGAACTTGCTTTGGCATGCTTAAAAGTCTAAGGAAAACTCTCGATCTTCTTCCAGTCAGTGCCAGGAAGACTCTTGTTCATGCCCTAGTCACATCTAGACTTGACTATTCTAATCTTCTATACTTGGGCGTGACAGCAAAGTGCCTTAATCGTCTCCAAGTTCTTCAAAACGCCACAGCTCGACTGATACTGCGACTGCCTAGACGTACGCCATCTAAAGCCACCTTGAAGACCCTCCACTGGCTGCCCGTTAGGGAGAGGATTATTTTTAAGGCATTTTGTCTATGCCATCGTATTATGATGAGCAGGGCGCCTACTCCCCTCTGCAATCTTATTACCCCCTACAGACCGGAGCGGTCGCTCCGATCCTCAGGCACTGGACTAGCTGTCATCCCCAAAATTCGGAAAGCTCAAATGGGAGGGAGATCTTTTAGATTTCTCGCGGCCAAAAACTGGAATCTTCTCCCAGCAGAACTGCGCCTCGAACCCTCAGAGAAGAAATTTCGCAAAGCATTAAAGACCCACCTCTACCGCTCAGCACTGCTGTGACCCTCTTCCTGATTGCCTCTTTTTTCCTCTTAGCGCGGGGACACGCCGGGGTGCGTAACCATGCGCTTTATAAAATTCCATAATAATAATAATAATAATGATAGCATGATAGGGGAACACACTTGAGCATCTCGTTCTTCAACATGTGTATACTTTACAGTGGATTTTTTAAAACCAAAATAGGATAGATCAGCAACATCACTGTCACCATTGTAGAAAATCGGTACTTTACCGATAATCAGAGTGACAGAATAACTGAGCATATCATGATCTACTTAAAATTCCATTCAAACACTGTTGTGACATGGCATTTTGAGGCTATGACCAAGCATGTGGAGTTTTGTAACAGATTACTGATTATTTATTAAAAAAAATTAAAAACATTTTGATCTGCGTAGTGAAAAATATGTGTGTGGTCTTTTAAATTTGGGTGGTTATTTTGGCGGGAGTTTTCCCTTTAAATATGTTGTCCACACACAGAAACTCTATGACCGTGTTGAAAGCTCCGGCCGAAACACGTTGGTCTCCTCTCTGCACTGCTGGTGGATGAAATATATGATAAAACTATATATATATTCACTGAAAAAACCATAGGTTTCAGGGGCGTTATAGTTAGATGGACTTTTTACTCGTACAAAACCATTGAAATTCCGCTGTTATAGTTAGTTCAGCTAACTATAACTCGCGCGCCCGCAATGCACTGCTGATGATGTCACATATTACATCACTCATTACATGGTCAGTGACATCACTCATGACATCCCTGATGACATCTCAAATGACATCACTGATGACATCATCCAGTGAATGGGTGTTTTTCTGAAAATTACATATGTTTTATATATGTATTTTTATATAAAACTAGCCCACTAGGTACCTCCAGTAAGTGCCACAGAGCTGCGTTGCATAGAGGTGTAAAAAGGGGCGTGGCCTCACAACACCTGTCTGCAACGCAGCTCCCTGGCGCATACTGGAGATCACTGTTGGGCTAGTTGGCCCTCAGGGACCCTCAGTATTGAAGGGGAATAAATTCCCCAACTTACAACTGTGCAGGGGGCGCGTTTGCAGAGTGCAACAAGGAGGGGGCGTGGCCTCCGGTGCGATGCCGGTCTTTTATTTATTTTATTTTATTAAGACGGAGGGCTGTGTGGCCCCCCTTCTTTTTCTAATTTATTGGCCCTGGGGACCCCATCCCCCAGGGCCTGCACCCTAATTTTTTTTGTTGAAAAAAATTAATTTGGCCCTGCCAAGGCCTTAATCGTGCCCAGGAACCCCAACCCCCGGGTCATGGCCTTTTTTTTTTCATTCTTTAGGAGGGGGGCTGCGTTGCCCCCCTCCTCAGGACACTTATGGCCCCGGGGACCCCATCCCCCGGGGCCGGCCTTTGTTTTTTATTAATTTAAAAAGATATATATTTATAGAAACAGTCCATGACATGCTGGACAAACCGTATGTGCCTATCACCATGACGATTTGTGTGATATTCATTAAAAGGGGACTATGCATGCATACAATGAATCAACGTGGAATGTATTTACACCGGTAATGAAGCTCTGACGTGTCTGACGCCCTACCGTGCCTAATCCCGGCGCCCTCGCCGGTGGGTACTCTCCAAGTAGACACCCTTGTCGTTTATTTATACAAACATGGGTAGCTAATAATGGGCACATTTAATACACACGCACACCAAGCCATTCAAAGGGGATTCGACAAAAATTCGACCAATCTATGCAAGAAACCCCCCTCACAGTAAATAAAACACACATCCACCACCGGATGTGTAATACTTTTTATTTTACTCTCTGGAAAGGAGACAAACCTCACCTGAGAGTCACAGCATAATCCTGGCTGAGCCCAATGCTGTGTTATACCCACCAGTGCCCGCCGAGTGCCACACACCTCTGTGTTGTATTCCACCAGCTAGTGCGTATGCTATGACACTCTCTAGCCCATGTGCACTGTAACACCACTCCGTGAATATGTCATGCCACACTTGCCTTCGCATGGGTTATATTGCCCCATCTAATGTGCCTTCCTCGATGCCTATGTTATAACGCACAGCGCTATGCCATGCATATTACAATCTGTGATCCATATCTTTGTCACAGTGCATATGCAACGTTACACTCCCCAGCACATATTTTATATTACAACACTGCTCTGTGCATATTACACTCCAAGGCACATATCGCATAGCACGCGCTAGTGCCTGTGCTATCTCGCGCACCAATGA
Organism: Triturus cristatus; assembly: GCF_964204655.1. NCBI lineage: Eukaryota > Metazoa > Chordata > Amphibia > Caudata > Salamandridae > Triturus > Triturus cristatus. The sequence continues at coordinate 114,050,604 of NC_140586.1, forward strand.
ATCTGTCATTGCGCACAATGTATTTCATATTATATTTCACGCCCCAGTTCATCTTATATCACACTTTTTGGTGCAAAGTTTATACCATATACTATTTCATTTTCAATCGTGCTCTCAGGACTATGTTCTATTTAACACTGCGTCCACCTACCCTTTTCACGGGCATTACATTTTGCGTTGGGGGGTGGAGGGTCAGGGGGTGTTTCTGCCAAGTGAGCCCGGAGTCACAGTCACAAACGTCCTCTTCTTACTGAATAAAAGTGAGATTATGCTGCATACTTGTTCATATTTTAAGTAGTTTGCACAGACACACATTTTAAAAACAATAAAGTTCCTCATACCCACCTTCTCTGAAAAGTGAGCTTGCTGCCCCATCCACCTCCTCCCTATCCTCTGTTGTATGAATCCATGGACTAGCCTCCTCCCTCCTGCCATGCATGGTCTGATGTGCTGCCACTGCCCTCCATTTAGCATGATGTACCAGTCCACTCCTCCTGCCCACCAATGCCCAATTATATGGCCCATCATTGACCTCCTGCTTAGCCTCTGTGCTTAGCTTGCTGCCCCTATTCTCCTTCCTCCTGCCCTCCGATGTCTTTGTGCATTCCCCTGCTCCATCCTTTTTGCCCACCATGTTCCATGGACCTGCCACTCCTATCTACTCTGAGTGTTCTGTTGAGCTGCCACTCCCCTCCCACCTGCCTAGGATTGTCATATGACTGTAACCTGTCCCTGCCACCTCCACCCTGCCTGTCCACATGCCATGCCCCTATCCCCTTCCTCCTGTCCTCCATGGTCCATTTTACTGCCACACCCTTCTGCCCTCCCTGGTCTGTTGTGCTGCCACTGCTCCTCCTGTCTGCCCCGCGCGGTCTGTTGTGAGGCCCCTTCCCCATAACTCTCTTGTCTGTGCCCAGGTCCTGACCCTCCCTTCTATCCTCCATGGTCCATTGTGCATGCCCCTGCACCCTCCTTCTTGCCGATCATAGCCATTGTGCTGCCAATAATCCTCCCACTTGCCATGCATGGTCTTCTGTGCTGCCATGGCCCCTCCCACCTTCCCTGTGTGGTCAGCTAGCTGCCCCTGACCCCTCCCACCTTCCCTCCATGGTCTGTGTGTATGCTATCATAGTCTCACTGTTGCTCTCCATGGTGTGTCTTGTTTCTTGTGCCCATCCTGCCTGACCTCCATGGTCATCTTGCTGCTCCTGCCCTGCCCCCTTGCCCCCAGCCCTCTGTTTCCATGTGCAGACCCCTATTCCCTCCCTCCTGGCTTGTCTGTTCCATTGTAATGCCCCTGATCCGTCCCTCATGCCATTTATGGTCTATTATGCTGCAGCTTTCTCTCCTGTTTGTCCTTTATGGTCAGCTAGCTACCATTGCCTCTTTCCCCTCTGCTCTCTGTTGTCCATGTGCATGGTCCTGTCCCCTCCCTATTGCTTCCTATGGATTGTTGTGCTGCACTCCCGTCCCGCATGCCCTGTGTGGTGTATTGGGCTGCTGCAAACCCTGATGCCTGCCCTGTAGGGTCAGTTTGGTGCACCTCTCCATTTCCCTCCTGTCCTCTGTTATCCGAGTCCATGTCCCTACCCCAATTCCTCCTGCCTACCATGATCCAATGTACCATACTTGCGAACATTTTGAACTTGGTAAGAAGGAGATTTTGATAAAAAAAAACTGGGGTATTGATTTTTCCCCTTTGAGTTACATTAAAAAAGAGGAGATTGTAGACAGGAGACAGATCAAATGAAGCCCATTTGAGCTTAAAAACATTGGACGTTTCCTTGCTGAAATGGGTCTGTTGGCATGTATGGTTGTACTACCACTGCCTTCTCCTTCTGCCCACAATGGTCTATTATATTGCCACAGCCTCTCTTGCCAGTTCTGTATTGTTGGTTTGTTGCCCCTGCCCCCCTTTCCACTGCCCTCCATAGTCTGTTGTGCTGCCACTGTCCTTCCTGCCTGCCCAGTGTGGTCAAATTGTTGCCTCTGCACTCTCCTACCTGCCTTCAATTTTCAGAGTCCGTGCCCCTGGCCTCTGCCTCTCAACAGTATCCCAATGAACAACTAGATTGCTAACATTCTATATTTATTACAAAAGTGTGGAACACCTGACGTCATCTTGATGTAATCAAAACTGTAATACCTGGAGCATTTCCTTTAGAAATTACATATATGAGAGGGTCTTATTTGCATCAACATTATGGTTAGTGCTCTAAAAAACTAAAATGAGCACATATTTTCTGAGTTTTCAAATAGCAACAAAGAACTTTTAAATTATTTGTAATCTTTATATTTTTTTATCCAGCTGACCACTTGATTAAATGTTGCACCTAGGGGAGAGGATGTGGTGTTACTTCCATAGCTGCAGGTTTTGCAACTGGGGAACCAGGTTGGAGTTTCTGCTTCAGCTCAACATTCTGTGATTCTGGTCAAATCACTTAATCTCCCCATGTCTACAACCAAAATGAATTTGATCTTGTGTGACGTAACCAATGCTCATGTAAAGCACTCCAATACCTGACAATTCGGCACTATATAAAACTGCAAATACACAAAAAATAAGTGTTTTGCACACTTCTGTCATTGGGCTACATGTGGGCTACATCTGGGTGATATTTGTGCTGCATTTGGGCTCTTTTGTCTCTGGTGGCCATCTTGGGAGATTTATTTGTTATGAAGTTTCCTAATTTCCTCATTTACTGCAGTCTCCTCAGCAGGAAATGCTTTCAGTTTTTTACTTTGATTCTATCAAAAAGGTATTCAGATATTTCACACATTTGCCATAAATTCTGAATGTTAGCACTCTAGTTGCTCAATGGATCACTGTAGTAAAGCTACTGCTCACCATGGAATTCTGCTGCTGGTATTAAAAGTGCATGTTTCAGTTTGCATATCAGAATTTTGTAATGAAATAGAAGAGGATTTGAGAAGTCACTCAAAATGTGCCCTAATTTTTCTTTCTTCAGCACTAATCATAATTTCTATGGCAAAATGAACCCCCTCATTTTGTTCCTTTTTAAATTAAATGTTTTAAGAGTTACTACTTTATTCCAATCAAGATGGCTTCAGGTGTGCAATACGTTTGTCATAAGTAGGACTGTTAGCGCTCTAGTTGTTCTTCAGAACACTCTGGGAAGTTGCAGTAGAACACAAAGGAATCAACTAACAGTCTCTGCCCTTGTTGGATGTACATGTTTTACTGAGAATGTCAGACTTCATTCTCACATGACTGAGAAAGATAATGTGAATTTACAGAAAATATGCTCTCAGTTTAGCTTATAGATCACCTTCCAAAACTCTGTGGGAATAGCATCAGAAAATTGTTTTCTCTCAAACATTATTCATGATATCACAGCAGAAGGCTTTTTCACATGGTAAAATCACCTTAGAACACACCACAATTCCTAAAATGAGTATGGTACCATCAACAAATGATTTATAATGTAACTAAAGTCTTAAAACCTTCTATTAACTGCAATGCTTTTTAATGAGGTGCTATCATGTATATTGGTCCCAAGATGGCTGCCAACACTTCTTGAATGAAGTGCTGACAGCCAATCAGATCTCACGATGAGATGTGTGGTTAGGCTCCGCCCAGATATATATGTGATTTTACTTTTGATTTTCTCAGGAACTACTGAACGGATTTATACCATTTAACCAAAAGGCACGACTCTGAACCAAGGGCTACCTCTTTGCCTAATTTGGTGTAATTCCGTTCAGTAGTTCGGGCTGTAGCTGCGATTAAAGGTTCCATTGGAAAATTGCTTGGGCAAAACATGTTTTGGGACCCCCCTTTTTCTCAGTCCCCGCTTGACTAATCAACCCGAGACTTTCAGGATGGGAGCAGACCGGAGCACCTCACCAGTTTTGAAAATTTTGCGAAGATACGTCAACCGGTGCCAACGTTATTCCAAATAGAATGTTGCGGATTTCCTATGGATAATAGGTCCTAACTATAACTACCTAACTCAGACTGCTAGCTGATTTTGTATTGTGCTATACTCATTTTATTAGAAAATCAGGAAAATATATGTTTTTCATTCAGGCATATGTCTGCATAAAAAAGTATAATACATGTCATAGAATCCACATAAGTGGTAATGCCAAAAGGTAAAGTTTACAGACATGCTAATCACATAAGCGTATATCAATGTGACATTAGAAACAATACATGATAACCTAAAAATACAGGTGTAGAGCAGTGTAATCCCACAAATCAAGAATACAAACATTTATGATTACAAAACAAGAAACAGTAGATTACATCAGTGCAGGATTATGGAACTACATTCCTCAAGCGTGTCTAGTTATTTGCTGATGCTATCGCATCTCACAATCCAGCGACATTCAGTTTTATTAAGCATCTGCTGGATATCACCACCACACAATGGTTTCAGGCATCAATTCAATCACCTGTCATTTTATTTTGTCAGGGGAATGGTTTTGCTGAAGAAAGTGAGATACCAAGGGAGGATGTTCATTTCTACATCTAATATGACTCTTATGCTGTGAGAGACGACCTTTTACCTTTTGAATGATTTGGCACGCATAAATGAAATTGCACGGGCACCACAATGCATATACTGCATTTAGGAAATTACCGTTCGTATGCTCCCTTAAGTTGTACACTATACTGTTGTGTAAAAACTGTTTAGTATTAACTGTAGACTCACTATCCGTAAGTGTTTGATTTCATATTGTCATATATATTGGTTGATTTATGAAGGATTGAGAATGGATAATAACAAATGAAACTGGCCCACAGTATTGAACATTATCTGTTATGAACATGAAGTAGCATATTGATAGATATGGTATGTATACGGTTAACAAAGACCTCAAAAGGAATTTATATTCACATGTTGAAACTGTACATGATGTGTTGCATGATCATAAAGTAACAGTAGAAGGCTTGTTCTACCACTGTTAATGCTCTATAAAATCAATAAAATATGTTTAAAAATAAAATAAAAAATAAAAAACTGTAGACTCACCCATTATAGTGGTTGCCACATCTGCAGTGGTCCACGATCCTACTGAGACCCCATATAGAACCCAAATCAGGAGAATTAGTCTTGGGCAGGTAGGCATATACTAAATGTCATCCCCACGAACCAACTTCAAAAGACTTCTCGAACTGTGAAAGATCAGAAGAGGACTGAACCTACAGTCAGAGACCTGAGAAGACCCTAGAAGATCGTAACTGCTCTCCCTCTTGTACCGAGGACAAAGAAGAGGACTCCAAGGATCAAAAGGCTGACCTCCTGCTAAACGGGACACAAAAAGCTACAAGAGGCCTTTTTCTGCAGTTGCCCAGCTGACCTCTGCCTTCCACTCTCTAAGTCATAATGTATCTGTAGTGAATCTGTGACTCGCTGCTGTTCAAATTTGCACACTGTGTCCTAACCAATGAGCCCTAACTGGGGCGAAACTGGTCCTGGGTTGCTTGTGTTCTGTCTCTGGGATGAGGACCTGCCCTGGCAGTTTGGGCTGGACTGTTCCAATTGGAGCAGGGACAAAACTGATTTGCCTATTGCTGGTTCCAAACTGAGGTGGCATGGTTTGCAAAATAACAATGGACAGGGTAACTTCCAGTGGCTGAGATTAATTCAAGCATTCCATCCATCACTGTTGTATACTATAGTGTGTTGCACTAATTGGGACGCTGTGCCCACTGTGTCACTGGAACCAAGCTATACTTGGCTAATGAGCTCTAATAAGAGCAGAACCAGCCCTGGGCTGCTTGTGTTTGAGTTCAGGGATGACCTGGCCTGGCAATCTGGGCTGGACTGTTCATATTGGAGCAGATTCAAGCTTGAATAACTGGATTGCACTAAGAAAATGCAAGAAATAGATTTAAACAAAACAAAATTGGAGCAGGGTCAGTATACTAATATGCATATGGATGGATCCAAACCGAGGTGGCATGGTATGCAAAATAACAATGGATTGGGGTGCGGCCCAAAAATTAACCAGTGACTGAGATGAATTCAAGCATTCCACTCATTCCCTTTTGTAAACTTACGTTTATTTTCCAAAAAGTGATTGCAAAAGGTCTTTTTTGGGGAAGAGGGGCATTCTTATACCCTTCATGCCTCCTCAGATTAGATCCAACCTTATGCAAATCGGCCTTGGTTATGCTGTGTTTATTATGATGCCCTAAGCAGCCAAGGGGATGCCTAGACATGGGTCACTTGTTCACTGTCACTCGAATCAAGTTGCAACCAACTGACAAACCCTGATCAGAGCAAATCGGTCCTATGAATGCTGTTCTCCTGTTTGGAGAGAAACTGGCTTGGCAGTTTGGGCTGGACTTTTTCTATTTGAACAGGACCAAGACCGATTTGCATATGGCTGGGTCCAATCTGAGGTGGAATGCTGGGCAAAATAACAATGGTTTGGAATTCTACCCTGAACCATTGCCAGTGGTTAGATAAATTGCAAGCATTCCTCCAATCACCTTTTATGTGTTTGAAAGAAGGAGATATACATCCAGTGGCTGAACTGCAGTGTAAAACTAGGTAACCTGGGTTCAAATCCTAGCTTGCCCCTGACCTAAATTGTGTGCTCTAAGGCAAAGCAATTAACTTTGCTGTGCTGTATTTTGATTAACTGGTAAAGGTGAGAACACCAGTATTTATTTTTATTTATTTTTTAAATTTGTAAGGCGCTACAGCTACCCAAAAAGGGTTTCCCGGCGCCGAGACACAGCATAAGGATGTCAGGAGAATGACGATTCTCCAATTATCATACAGAGAGAATCTTGATTTCATTAAAGACAACGGAGGCTGACATTTTGCAATAACTTTTATTGCTGCCCAAGACATGCAGCCCTTCAAAGTGTAACCATTACATCACAAATAAAACATTCCAATCAACATAACAATGAGCCGTAGCAACCAGGTATCTTCCTCTTTTATTCGCTGCCCACCGGACAGTTAAGTACAACTTCTTTCTACTCCTCATACTTATTATATTTTTTCATTAAGAATAAACCTTTAATGTATTTGTAGACATATTTAAACCTTTCAGGTAAGAAATATATTTGTAGACATATTTAAACCCTTTCAGGTAAGAAATATATATATGTTTTTAAACGTCTTAAGTTGATTACTTAAAGTTTTTTCCTTCCTGACACCCTTCCAATTTATGGTCGGGCTACCTTCTTTCCTTTCGTTTTTTCCTTTTTTGTCAATCCCCTTAAGTCTGCCTTTATCGTTTGCGCGCAACATTATCTCCTACTATACCTTTTAATGACATCGTTTTCTACACGAGTGCACCCTTAGTTACAGACGCTCACAACAAGTTTTGGCATACGAGACCAGATCAGGCAGTATTTAAGCTGAAAACTGTACTAATATTGTTTTAAAACAATCTAGATCATAACGTTGTTTTACTTTTGAAAGTAAATTACCTCCGTACTCGTGGTGACGCTCGCGCTACTCCTGGGTCGTTCAATGCGACTCTCTTGCAAGAATGAGCTTCCACAACATCACGTGACTCGTTTTTAATGACCCAGCAAGCGAAAATTAGACCTTGTGCTGTATGCTTCTACGATCTCGCGCTGACGTTTCCATGGAAACGATCATCCGAGCCAACAGCTTTTCCTTTCGCCTGCTCACAAGGAAATCAGCTGGTTATATAATTTTTATCGTAGCGGTTTCAATTCTATTTACAGGTTTTTTAAGAATAACTATTAGATAAAAAAAAATAAAAAAAAGGGGGAGAAGAGCCTTTTGATTTTAACACATTTACTTAACATATTATTTAAAAAGAATAGTTTACCTCCACATTATGTCTCAAGGTGAGTCTGACTCTCATCTAACCAATGAATCCCCCCTTACAGAGTCCTCTCTCATGAACCTTTTCGAGAGACAGTTAAAAAATTCATTAAAAGAAGCTGTGGAGGCGGCGTTGGCCAAAAGGAAAAGGGTTACCCTTAATGAAGAGCAAAATATTTCTTCAGATGAAGACCATGACCATGACCCCGCTCCAACAAAAGGCGGTAAGGCAATTAAAAAATGTAAACACATTGAACCTCATTTCAACATTGCCACTTGCTCTTCTCGTGATGACAGGATCTTATCCATTGGTAGCCTATGCACTACAAAAGACCAAGGTGTCCCGAGCGGCACAAAAAGAACAAGCGACCCAAATGGCGCAAAAGGCAGAGGTGTCCCTCGCGACACAATAAGATCAGGTGCACTTCACGGCACAATAGACATCATCGAAGATGACGATGATTACCTGTCTCCAAATGACATATTTGATGAGGGCGATGAATACATCTTTGACCCTGAAGAAAAAATGGAGGATGACCTAGACAAAGATCTTGGACACTCTACCAAGTCAAATACAATTATGGACCCTTCTGGATCCGAAATGTTTAATCCCTCTAAAATCACCCATCCTAGAGGGTCAGACTGGTGGCCACTCGATCATGTATCCAAATTCATTAAATTTTGGATTAGAAAACCTCTAGAAAGAAACACCAGAAACCTAATGAGATCTGAATGTCCAAGACCCTATTTAGATAATAAGGCTGGGTTAACCCCAAATCTAGACCCTGAACTACTCACCTTTCTATTTAAATCTGGAAGGGATCCTCGCAAGGGCCTAGAGCGATGCCTTAAACAATGCCAGGATAAATTACTCGACACCCTTGGCCCACTTGCTAGAATTTTAGACCTAGCGGAAGAATCCTCCTTAAACGGTACCCCGATGGATACCAAACTTATTCGAGGATGGAGCCAACGTGCAATCTGCCTCCTCGGTAATGCTAACTCAAATCTGACCTCTGAGAGGCGGAGAGCCATTTTGATGCGGATGAATCCTAAACTAGGAGATCTAGCAAATAAAGATACTCAAGGAGAACCTAACGGACTACTCTTCGGAGAGGCTTTCATTAAAACACTAGGACCGAGTGGACGTGTCTCTCCAAGCATTTGGAGAAGGCAGGGAGCAGGGATATGGGTCTGTAGTTGGCTGGACTTTCCGGATTTGCTGTGGGCTTTTTTAGCAATGGCTTTATCATGGCGTGTTTCCAGAGGGTCCAGTGTTTAATTTGAGCAAGTGGGGATCCCCAGCACTCATTTTTCATAAGTAAAAGGTATAGGAAGAGAAGACGGAAAAACTGGGAGAAAGCAGGATCCTGCAAGAGTGAAATAAAAGGGCAGGGAGTGTCTGTTAGTGGATTAAAGAGGCATCAGATGGCGGCTGCACAACCTTGGCATTTGTGTGCGGCATGTAATTGCATGACCGCAGGATTCTGAACAGAACTTCGGGCATCGGGACCCATTCTTTAACAAATTAAACACCGGAAGCCACCTGTAAGGTGGTAAGTTCAGTATGTGTGCTTTGTAAAAACCTCATTGACTAAACAAATAAGGTTGCTCCACAAATAATGGCAAAAGTGGCAATATATGCAGAACACATGAAAAATACCTGGCTTCACTCATTTTATCTTGTGCACGTTTCAGTGCTGGTCTGTGTTTCAAAATATAGTTATTGAGATAAGAGATGACATTTTATAGTTACAGCTTGATGAAATAAACCAGGGACAATAATCAGGCACCATTCAGCCGAATCTATGTTTGAGGAGGGAGGTCAGGCACTAGTAATTCCAGGTACATGGGGGTAAATATATGCCACATTCACCCTTACCAAGCAGGTGTACAAGATGGCCTAAACACAGACATAGTGGTACATTAAAATAATGACAGGAAAATAGCTCTACTGACAGTCCACCACATGTGGCGCTGTCTGTCAAATTTTGAAATGACCACAGCAACCATTTTCAACAAGTCAACATACATTAAAACTGAATAGCACCTCCCGCTCACACCATTATTATAGCCTTGGGTGCCTGGAATATGCTGCATTGGAACACTTGTAGGGGTGGGATGGTTAGTAGTTGTGTTGGTACTGTCATTGGCTGTGCAGGCAGGAGCAATGAGTGGTGGGGGCTGTAGTGGCCTCCTGAGAAGGGCCCTGGCACTTACTGTTTTTTTCTTTTTTTTTTACAAACTGAGAATTGCTGGAGCCATCATCATCTGTAATGGAAAATCAACAGCAAGTCTGGAGACAGAGCAGACAACTGAGCCCTTGTTTATACCTGCAATGCACACTGCATATGTTAAATAATATACTCGTCGTAGTAAACAATGATTCAAAGCCTAAAACATTTTAAAATACTAGTGCACCTATAGGATGCCTCTTAAATAAAGCGAGTTGGTGTTTATGGTGAATTGTGATACGTAAAACCATCTGACTGCTCTCTCTCTTGACGTCTGATTTCAGATTGATGAAGGGGAGGGATCTGCGACATTGACAATGAAACAACTGATTGATTCATTTGAAAACAATACAGACCTGGTGGGAGCATCAATCTCTGTGAACGTGAATGTTTTTTCATCAGGTGAGCACCATGATGGTGGAGTTTGCCCCACGCAACGCCTAGGCGAGTGAATGTTTGTCGAGGCACACACGTAGCACATCAGATTAAACGGCTCTGTTTATGTCACAGGCAGCTTAAATCTCACTGAATTCAATGCCTTCTCTCTGATTGGTTGGAAATAGCTCTATTCATAATTATAACTTAAAAGCATCCTATTTGTTCTCTGCAAAAAATTCCAGGTTGGAAACACAGGTAAGTAAATCTTCTTTATTTGTAGCTAAGTAGGTCAACACCAGTTACAGCAAACATAGCTGGGTAGTCGATGCTCTCTCCATGCATCGATCTATTAACATTCTAATTCAGAACCAATTTACTATCAACATATCGCACCACCCTTAACCATTTGGATAAGAACATAACACATCCTTTCCAACCAACCTTGATAACAAATAAGTAAACAAGAAAAAAAGTAGAATAGCAAAAACTACATATAAATAAGTTCAACTCTACATTGTTATACGACAAAAAAACATAAACATTCTGCTGCATAATGTTATATCGCACAGTAAAATCTTAGTCAAGATTTTTTAACCATCCTGGTTTTATCCTCAGACTCCAAAAAACAAATTTACTAATGTTCCTTCTCACTTTTTCTCTCGATTTTTCCATATCTATTTTGTGTTTTGTGAATAATAATATTCATACAATGGTATATTTCCACCCACATTTATTTAACTCTTAGATGTGCACTCATACGTAGATGCCTGTGGCGTTTGAGCAAATTGAGCAGCCACTTATAACAAAAAATGACACCCACAGGTACATATTAGCATTATGCTACAAATATATGCTACCATGTTCCTGTATTTAAGGAAATCATATCCTGTTTTTAGCTCCCTTTGATGTCTTTCTGCTCAGCTGGTACCTGGAATTCATGAAAGACCGCATGGAGTGTCTCTCACAAGAAGCATAATTTTCAGTATTATTCTACTTTTAAAAATAAATACAGACAAGAAACACATTGCTTTCTCTGTGTATTTAGCTTTAAAATTCAGTAGAAACTGGGGACCTTAATCATTGACATATCAATTGAATCATCATTAACATAGTGCTTGGTATTTTGCACATTGCCATTTACAACAATGAGTTTTGACTTTGTCCTGCTCTCACCAAACGTGACATACTCGACGCGACTCCTGACTCCAGCACCTCCACATTCTCTTCACCTCAGCAATTTTAAAAGGACCCATGACAATGGTGGAACTTTATTTCGATGAACCGGAGTTTTGTGATTTACACCATCTTGCCCATATTCAATTTCAGATGCTTAGCTCCATGCAAGGAATCAAACTGCTTCTTGACTACCTCCTGGTAGACCTTCAAATTCTTACTCACACCATATGCTACCTTGTTACTATTACTTCAAAATAACCAACCAGGAGCCAGCATCGTCTCCGCCTTCCATCCCTTCAAATTCTCAAAAGGTGAAATTCCCATCATTGCGCGACAAATGGTTCTATGTAGCTTCAAAGTTTCCCTCAACATAGCAATAAGAGACAATCTACAATGTAATGTTCTCTAAACAAAACTATTTACCATATTGTTCATAATGTCCGCCAGTCCATTGGCTTGAGGATGATAAGGCATGATATGCTGATGTGCTGTGCCTATTCAATCCAAAAACCCACAATTCTCTCATGAGCTGAATTGATGACCATTGTCTGTCGCAATCATTTTATGAATCCTTTCCCTGGAAAATTCCTCTATTAAAAATCTCATCACAGTGTTGGAAGCGATCATGTTGAGACACTTTGGTATGACCCACTTCATAGTGTAGACAAAACCATCATGCACACTTAGCCTTTCTCCACCCAGCTGTGTTGTACAGCTGGGTGGAGAAACTAACACTGGCTTCCAGTCCAAGTTTGAGCGCCAAACCGAGGCACTCAGACCAATCCCAGCATGTGGACAATGCTGGGATTAGGAGCTGGGAGCCTGCACAGTGTGCAGCAGTTCCTGGGTGTCTGGGAGGGGAGGATCTGGAGGAAGGCGATGGCCGTCGGAGCAGGTAAGTGTAATTCTAATATTTATATATTTTATTCCTTAGTTTGCATCGCCCCTCCCGCCTCAACACTTCACAATACCAGCCACCGCTACCACACATGGACATACAATTTGGGTGACCAACTGTCATGGGTGCAAATTCAGGACGGTGAGTGTAAAAATTCAGGACAAAGGGTCAAAATTCAGGACAAAAATTCAGGACACAAGGTCAAAATTCAGGACAAAACTTCAGGACAAAAGATAAGTTTTACAGACACATCAGAGGAGGTCGCGGAATAGTATATAAGGAAGTCCATCCATATCCAAACATATTCAACCATTTGAAAACTTATCCTTCATGTATCCTTCCATCCATAATTTCACTCATCCATCCCTCCATCCACCCTTTCACTCATCCATCCATCCACCCTTTCCATCCGTACACTCATCCATCCACTCTTTCACCCATTTATCCACTCATCCATCCAGCCATTTACCCTTCCACCCATCCAGCCAGCCTTTCACTTACTCATCCATCCACCCAGGCACTCATCCTCCCACCCATTCATCCTTTCTATCATCCATCCATCCTCCCTTTCTCTCTCCATCGACCCTTTCACTTAGCCATCCTTCCTTCAATCCATCCACCCACCCACTCATCCATCTATCTACTCATCCACTCATGTATCATCCATTTACCATATCACTCATCCACTCCTTAACTCATCTATCCATCCTTTTGTCCATCTACCCTCCCTTTCACTCACTCATCCATCCTTACATCCACCCTTTCACTCATCTGTCCATCCATTTACCCTTTCACTTATCAATTCATCAATCCATCCATCATTTCACTCATCCATCCACCCGTCCATCATCCACCCTTTCACTCATCCATCCATACCTTCACTTATCCGTCCACCCTTTTGCCCATCCATCTACTCTTCCACCCATACATCCATCTATTTACCTTGTCTCTCATCCATCCTTCCACTCACTTATCCATCCATTTATCCATTCTCTCATTATCCACCCATTCACCCTTTCACTAATCCATCCAGCCATCCTTCCATCCCGTCACTTACTCACTCGCCCACCTTTTAATATTAATTATGAGCTTAGCCTTTGCCTGCAGAGTTGCAGATAGAAGAGGCCCATCAAGAATTTCACCCTTGCTGTAGCTCCTAAAGCAAGGGGTGGGGTTAGGGTTCACTATGCCCCTGCACATAGGCAATATGAAAAAGTGGAAGTCATTAGTCATGCATGATGCACAGTGCCACGCCATGTGGTGACTGTGACATTGTGTTGTTTCCAGGGCTTTAAGTGGAATAAAAAAACTGGGGGGGTCTCTCCAAAGGGGGTGTTCGATGTAATTACAGGCATGGCTTAAAACACCCAAGCTAAAAATCTGTGCTTAGTATAGTGTGCCTCCCAACTGGTATTTTGCCTCTTCTGTCATTGTATGCAGATATATAACACAACAAGTAACGTTACACCTACAACAAGCGAGAACTATTGGCTTCGTCAATGGTTGTTAGTTGCATAAAATACAAGAGCAGCAACCATGGCTTAATTGAATATACTATTGAAAATGTATCAGTTCTAAAATGATGAGACTGGGAAAAAATTCTAGCCCCTTCTTTTTAACTTGTTTCACTGTCTTCCATCTGACAGAATGCCCTGCCCTAGACAGAGGCTGGGGGAGGCCACCACATGTTTTGCAGCCCAGAATGGCCCATTGTCATTCTGTATGTGGCATTCATCAGCCGCAGACAGAATGACAAAGGGCAGGATGGGGCTGCTCTTGGTGCGTGGCGGCCCAATCAGGGAGCTGAGGCTTCTTGCAAGGAACAGTGCTGCTCCCGGCAATGCCCAAAATTACGGACAAAAGGCATCCATAAAAGGGATCCTCACAGACAACGGACGTGAGGTCCAAATTACGGACGGTCATGAAATTAACGGACGGTCGGTCACCCTACATACAATAAGATCTTCAAATCAATTGCCACAGTTTGGAAACAAGACTAAAATGTGCACAGTGTTTAGTCTAAAATGTGTTAAATAAAATTTATACTGAGAATTTGATGCCATCAAAAGACAGGGCTACGGCCCCTCTGCTGTCGATAAACCTAATGGAAATGCACTGTAGATTTGCTTCTTTAATGAGCTAATCTAGCATCTTCAAGCTATAAAGTATACAGTTTCTGCAACTTTTCCTTGCATGGCGCCCTAACCATTTCCGTGTCATTACAAAAGCAAGCCAATTGATACATACAACTTTATCCAGGTTCAAACAGTCTCTTATTATCACCTGTGTGAAACTCATCTCCTGTTTGATAAAGACAATATTAGCAGTTGAATTTTAATGTGGTCCGTAGTAAAGGACAATCCTCACTCATTGTGGCATATGTATGTTGATGGGCTACCAAAACTTTACACAAACAATTGTTCTCTACTATCTGCAAAATATCTATCCCTTTGTATCCACATAGCTCTGCTCCATATGCGGCAGTAGACAAACACTTGCTCTTATATAGGATCAGCATTTCTTTAATAGGCTAATAGCCAAACTTTTGTGTAAATCTAAAAATAGGATCCAAAGATCTAGAAAATTGCAGTTGTCTGACATTTATGAAGTGGCTTGGCTAAGCAAGTGAGGATTGAAAGGGGATACCTAAATATGTAAAAGCAGTGGCAGCTCGCACAGTTAACGCTATAGGGCGGTGAGGCGGGCGGGGCTGGTTGGGGGTAGTGGAGTGTGACACGGGAAAGTGAGGAGTAAAGAAATAAATAAATAAAAACACCTTCTTTGCGCTCGCAGCAAGCCCACTAGATGCCAGGTTTTTTTAAACAATTAATTTAGGGGTGGGGGCTACCCAAGATAGGCATGCCAATGCCCCCACCCCTCCCCCCCACAATTCCAGTCTTTCTGCCCCCCCTGGGGGGCAGATGGAGGCAGTAGCGCCCAATATGCCCCCAGGGAGGGCTGAAAGCACACTAAACGCCAGGGATTTATTTTTTCATAGGCCCAGGTGGGAGCTGCCCAGAATGGGCATGCAAATGCCCCCCCAAAGAAATTTGTTCAGGAGTTCCAGATCATGTTTAATAAGAGTGTGCATTGACAGCCTACCTTAGCTTCAGCATTCCAAGTTGCTTCATCAAGGGCAATGTAAGAAGAAGAATGGCAGTGTGGGGATCTGATCCCTGAAGAGGTGGGAGAGCAGGAAGCACAGGGGCAGCTGCTTGGTGTTTAGGAATATTGTGCTCATAATAAATGGGCTTTTGGCTCCAATCGGGTTCAGATAAGACCAAACGTGAGCTTATTGCATGCATGGTGCTGCAGGAACGCAGTAATATTAGTCATATGGCGTCATTTACGCAGGTCAACACCCCTTCATCCAGTGTTCACTAGTCTCAATCTTTGGAAGGAAGCGCTCAACCAGTCTTCGCCTAGAACCTCCAGTGCTCTTCCATAGCCCCAGTAACATTTCACCAGATGTCTGTAGCTTTCACAACAGTTCACAGACACCTCCAATCATTGTAGAATGATCCAAGAATGCAACCAAAGATTATGTGAAATTTTAGAAATGTTATAAAGGTTCTTTTAATGCTATTGACATGTTGGACAGTACACAAGCAATGGCCTTAATGGTATTCACTTAAATGTATTTATGAATGGATGACTGCACTCCTTTTTATAGAACAGAAGTTTATGTATTATATTGAAAATTATGTCTAATGGTACTAACATACTAAATACTGCAGTTATACAAAGAAACAATGCCGGTCTTTAAAGAAAAGTAATGTGAGCTGTAGAAAGAATTTTAGATGAGTTTGTCTTGATAGATGTGAAAAAGATTGAACATTGTGAAAAAAGTAAACATCTCTTATTTTTTTGAGGTGGCGACATGGTCCAAGCGGAAAGATCTGGCATCCAAATTGTTACGTCTCCATACCGAATCCGGAGCACTCAGACACCACGCTATTTCATACCAGGGGTGCCCTTCCACTTCTCAGTAAGACACAACTTGATTTACATCCTTCAATCATCATGTGATAAAACTGGCAACCAGTCTTTGTCTTTTGACTGCGTTCCTCTCTTATTACCAGTGATCCAAAATCACAAACATTAAGGATCATGGATTTAGTAGTAAAACCAACTCATGTGACTCTATTAAGTATAAAAATATCATGCTGAGTGTACATCACTTTCATATAAAACCAAATGCATGTCCATATGAAGACAGACGCAGCCATATATTATTGGCAACCTGCTGTGCTTCCAAGTAATATAGAAATATGTTTGATGAACCTACTATTGTTGTTCAAGTAAATCTATATTTTGTTTGTGATATCATCAGTAAAACTTTGATTCTTTTTATCATTAACTCCAGGTTTTTGAATTCTATTGTAAACCATTTTTAGATGAGCAAACTTATATTGTTAAATTTCATGTTAAATTTAACGTAGCTGGATTAAATCTGGTACTTTTTTGATCCATTCACCTGAATGTCTATAAAATGAACAAGACATTCACTTGACTCCACTATCTAACAAGACATTCACTTGACTCCACTATCTGTGTACTTCACTGGAAAGCATTTTAGGGATAATTGCACAGGCAGGGCTGTCTCCATACCATTTCGAACTGGGACATCCATTGTGGAGCAGAACAATTAAAATAGGTGGGAGACCTTCAAAAACGCATCCCCGCATGGAGTGGTTGAATGATGGGATTATTCCAAAAACTCTCTGAAAGGAACTAACCAGTAGCGTCCGGCACAGATTGGTAGTGGCGGGGTGGGCCAGAGGGGGAGGTGATGTAAAAACAAAATCTTTGTACCTTCTCACAGCTCTCCCGCTCCTCATCTCAGTCTCTCCTCTCCGGGGCCGGAACCAGAAGCAGCCAGGCTCCCTCCCTGAAGAGCAGCGTTGTGATTGGTCTGAGCACTATGGATTGGTGCTAAGCCAGGGAATGGTGGCCTGGGCATGTTCTCCACACAGGCTGTAATGCAGTCTGCATGGAGAACACGCAAAGTCCGCATTACTGTTTTGGACGGCCCCAGAGGGCCAGCCAAACAGTCATTGCACACTTGGAGTGGGCACTCCTTGCATGCTCTGAGAGCAGAGCAGTCCTTTCCCCCCCCCCCCTGCAAGGTTGTGCAGCAGGAACCAAGTACAATGATAATAAACTTGAGTTATTATCATTGTATTTCTTCTTTCTTTCACTACTTTTCAGCAGTGGGTCGAGGAGCTGCCACTGGTAGCTAACCCAACCAGAGCCACTACAAAAAGTGTGCTACTCCCTTTGTATCAGACATATTAAAGATACGATGGACCAGCTTCCCAAAATGTAGAAGATAGTTAGTATCAAGAAGTGTCTGTATTTGGACGAAGACCTCGCAATCTGGAGATCAAATGTCTCTTTGACAGATGTGAAGGTCATATCCTTTTGAAAAAGCATTACTTTCAGTTTGCTCAGAGAATCAAAGCGTATGTTGGAAACATTTATCGCAGGCCATAACGTTGCCTCCATAACTGTGCGGGCAGGTAGAAACAGTTCTTGTGTGCAACTATATAATTAACCGTTACCTGGTAAGCAATGCCTGGTTCCATTCCATAGCAGCCTTGATCGTTCAGAATCAAATAACTCCCATTAGTGAGTAACCTGAAAACTGGACGAATCATGGCAGCTTGAGGACCCTTCTGATAACAGGATAAATTTGCAACTGATGCATTACAAGCTCTGTGAAGTGAAATATCCTTGCATACTAAGGACCCACTCAAAGCATTCTCACAGTTGGAACTGCTGAGAAAACCTTCAGTGTCCCCATTCTTGCATCTAAAATTGAAAGGTAATTCCCAGTATTCATGCACAAATCCTTCCCCTAACACTTCATATCTGCCTACCTGGTGAAGTTGCTGACAATATTGGAACTGGAATGTCATGACTGGTAGGGTGATATATATATATGGATTTTCCAATCCATGGATGGCGTCTCAGCAACAGTGAAAGGTAAGTGGTCTAACTTTTCAATGTGCAACAAAGGTATACCTTGCATTTCTCCGTGCCATTAAGATCTGTCTTTCAGTTAGATCGTATGAAGAAAGCAAATTGGTGCAGTGAATACAATGCCAGATCATGGCCAGAGCATAAGGTTTGAAGCGTCCAGCTTCATAATACAATCAACAGAAGTTGTGACTGTCCATTTTGTAGAATAGACATGCCTTGCTGCATTATATCAATTGCAAAACATACTATGTTGCCCCATAAATATATCCTGGAGGATAATTTGGTCATGCTATTGTCAACCACTGCCAAAACCTTGCCTAAATTGACCCAATCAAACTCGCGTAGCCTCTCAGCAGCTTCTTTTGGCATGCGTTCTGGGGGACCTAACAAGAAATCCCTGAGATCCAGGTCATCAGCCAGAAGGGACAAGTGCTGTTTCACCTGTGACAGTGTCAAGGTCTATAGCCAATCAACACATAACTTCCAAACACTGTATGAAGTCACCATCCCTGAGTGTTCAGATGGTACATATTGTTGGTCGGGTCTATTGATCTTAAAACCTTCAACACCACCCAGGAATCTGGACTGACACCATTTAGTGTCTGAAGACCAAACCAACCATCCCTTCCAATTGGGGTATGATAAGTTGTAGGAGCCGCTAAGTAGCATGGCATCTAGTGTATCCTCACTATAGCTTGTAAAGTGTTGTCAATTTTCAAAACGTGCAAATGTGGGAACTCGTGCTGTGTTTATGTCTTTTATCTTGGTCATTCCAAGTCATGATATTTGTTGCACAGTTTTGTTCAGGAAAATCATTTGGTGTGGTATTAGGCATGCTCTAAACAAGGCCTCAGTTCTCTGAACCTGCCAATCTCTTGTCCCCCAAACAGACTTCGTATCTATTGTGTCTTTCCAAAAGTCAAAACCCTTTACAGACTACTGAGAAAGAGAAGAAGCAGAGTATATCAGTTTGGTGTTTGTTAGCATACTTTTATTTGCAGATGTAAGCTTGTAAAAATAGGAGGCTGAGTCTGTTGTGTTAGAACCAGAAAAATAAGCAAAACGTCTGTGCAAATGTTTTTGATCTACCTTTTGTTTGGTGTTGGGCAGTGTTCCCATTGGGTAAAATTATCAATGGCACTTGGAATACTGGGTTTATGCAATAAGTGGTGACCATAAAATTGATAACAGAATATATCACAGGAATTAGACGTACCGTAATACAACTCATCAGAAGACAATACTGTTGATTACTCTAAATTTTTTGGCACATTATGCACTGTATCAATGCCCCAGTCATTGCAAATAGTACTAGTGGTGATGATATCATTTAAAGAAATTTTAAATAAATACGGAATTTGTAAAAGCTCAGTAGGACTATAAACATATTACAATACCCTGCCCCACACTGTTCCTTCGGGAACTGGAACCACTGTATTGTTTACCGTGGTTAGGTATCATTGTTCACGGTGCGATGATGCATGTGGTTTCAATACCAAGTTCAAAAGTTACACTGCGGAGCGTTCTGGGAGATAATGTCCATTCAGTAGTAGGAAAAAGAAAGTCACCAAGCTAATCCAGATGACCAGGGATAGTAATCCAATTGCAATCCAAAAATGTAACCAGAAGTAACAAAGTATGTCTTTTTCAGCTGAAGATAGATAGCACACACTTGTAGCTTGAATGGAAGAGGTGTCAGCAGCTGTGTTTCAGGTTCAGTTAAATCAGACGAGAAGTAGTCGTAGTCCACAAAGTAGTCAGACACCATTGGGTATATTTGTGGGAGCTCAGCAGGTTTTGTAGAACCAGCAGAGGACTCTATCTGTGGCATATTGACATAGACCTTATTGTCTTTGCATTGTCGATTTGAAATTTGCATTTCTGTACTAGTTGATTGTAAAGTGGTTGTTTTTGCAGCAGGGAGAAGCCATACTTAATTGCTGTTTACTGTTTTTCATTTTAGTGCGGAATCTTCTTTAGGTATCAAAGCTTCCATCTGAACTTCCGGTGTGGTAGGGAGAGGAGAACGGTGTCTACCCAGGAGCCCATGTGGCTTATTGTTGAGAATCAGCCACATAATGTCATTTGACCAAATCAATAGAGACAAACCTTTTGTCTATTTAAGCTGCACGGGGTGCAAGAAGTACAGTTCTTGTACCTTCGACAGCCAGGACAGGTACAGGCGCGTATAACCGCCCAAACTCCTTTTTGTCCACAATTTTCGCTCTGACCAGATTCTCAATCTTCTGGAACTAGCTGGGTCATGCAAGGACAACCTTCATTTTACCAGTAGCAGTGCATTTTACTTGGACGTTGCTTTGTTTATCCCAGAATTCATTTAGTACCTATAAAACAGACAAATGTTCTTTGATGTCAAACGATGTGTCTGCCACCACTCTGCCGACATTATCGAGGTCTGGGACCAACATTCTCACCCTGAAGAGGATTACATATGGAGTCCGACTACCCAGGGATGTTCTTTGCATATATTTAAGTGCCCTCTGGACCTCATATGGGTGATGGGCCCAACTACGACCTAAGCTAGTACCCTTGCTGTTAAAGACTGCTTTAAGTCATGTTTTTTTCTCTCGACTACCTAATTTCCCTCTGGATTATAGGGGGAGGAGTACCACAAGGTCACACCCAAATTTCCCATGGCCTCTTTGTAAGCCTGAGAGCTAAACTAATGACCTCAGTCGGAATGTAATGTGCCAATTGTATATGTCCTGATGAAGACTCGCAAGTCTCTGATAACAGTTTGGGCATCAGCTGACCACTGTGGCCATACCTACAGGAATCTGGAGCATGAATTCACTGCCACACATGATGTACTTGTAAGCCCGTCAGATTTAAGGAGCCTCAGTGATCCAAATAGACACAAGTAAGAGGCTTGTTTAAAATCAATAGAGGTGCCTGTGGTGGACGTGCAACAGGTGAGCCCTTCTTCCGATGGCAGATGTCACATTTGAGGACAAAGTCCTTGATCTGTTTAGTAAGGCCAGGCCACCAATAGAGCTGCTTCAATAACAAAACTGTAACAGTAATCCCTGTGTGTATTGAACCCAGACCTTGTGTCCAGCTAGTATCAACCTTATTTTGCTATCTGTGTTTAGTATGACTCTATCCCCCACTCCTGAAATGCGAGAATATGGTATGTTCTGTGCATCCAACTCGAAGGAGTGCTTGATTGAAAAGCCTTTCGGCAGGTGTGTGTAGTTGCAAGCGGCATTGACAGCCACCATAATGTCTTTTCTATTTTTGTTCCAGAACGAGTACTGCTGCAACTGCAGCAAGAACTATTGCTTTAGCGGATTCATCAGCCATGGAATTCCCTTTAACATGAATGCCAAAACGTTGGTGACTCAATGTGTATATTACATGAGCCTGTGGCAATCATTCTTTCAGCTTTGCCACTTGTTCCCAAAGCATATGGTGCTTGATTGTGCAACCCTTAGATTTTTAAAATCCATTTTCGCCCCAGTAGTGAATATATTCATTATATGACTGGACACAATAATACGATTCACACACTGTAAGTGTGGGGAATCCATGATCTGTATTCTCCATTATCAGTATCAAGACCTTTCCAGTTGCGCTGTGCAGTTCCCAAGGGACTACGTATACATTTTTTCAGGATGGAACTTTCCATTATGCATGTGCCCTTTTACTGTTGTGCATGCGGCAGAATATTGTGCTTTGTCCCTACGGCAGGCTGGGCAGACCCACCAGTGTAATTGTTGTGTTCATATTCATCTAGAGGCATTATTTCATTAGGCCAGAGAATATTCGTGTACATATTACAAAAATGCTTGTGTTTGTAATGTAGAGTCAAATCTGTAGTCTACATCTGTTGTAGTGAGAGAGGTAGCCTACTGTATCCATTGTGGATGTAAAGCTTTGGCATTTGAAACACTTGCTTTTGTGATGGCCTCAAAGGTCAGCACCAGGGTTACAACAATTGTGTATTTATACTGTGCTAGTGCTCTCTCTCTCACTACAGCAGTCTGTATCACTGTGAGAATTTTCTGAGTACGTGCAAAATGCATTTCCGCGTTTGTGTATAAATGTGATTTGTATGCTATTTGTACCGTATCACCTTTGTTGAATGTGGTATATGTGCACCCAGATGGTCCTGCGACTACGTGGATCACCAGATTTTTGCAGTTTACACGTGTGTGGAAGGGTTTGTAAACTATCAAATTAGCTTGTATGCAAAGCAAAATGTTAGTGTGTTCCTGTGTCCAATGTGTGTTTGAAAAGTCTGATCCTATCAAGTCGTAAAATGGTTTTTCACACTCTGTGTAATCCAAAGTTTATGTCCTGCCAACATTTTAAAATCCTAAAATGGATTTCAGTCTTTTCAGAGTCATTGGAAGTTGGAGCAAAATACATTTTTCGAAAAAATGGGTCGCCAGGCTTGTACCTTCACTTGACAACTCATATCCTAAAAATAGGACATTGAGATGGACAATTTTTGATATTTTTAAATAAAATGTGTAGCACAAGTGAACAAACCGCAGAACTATGTGGTCCACTCTGTCCAAGTGTTACATTAATTTATTTTCCTTTAGCTATATATCATCAATGTAGGACAATGCCAGCTCATCAAATCTGTTACTCTGATTGAAAACAGCCCAGGACTATTCTTATACTCCTGGGGAAATTGACAAATTGCCTCTGTGAACCTAGCGCTGAGAATGCTGTCAAATATCTACTTCCAGGTGCTATATTTTGGCAGAAAAATCCACTTGAGCTATCTAGTGTTGTGTTGTATTTTTACTGCATAATGTATTCCTTAATACTGCACTGTGTGCATTCGCACTGCGAATGTGCAAGTAGATATGTTCAGATGTCTGTGATCTAATACTAGACAGTATGAATTGTCTGGTTTTATTATGGGAAACAAGGGATTATTAATGGATGAGGTGCAATTTTCTATTAACCCTTGGTATTCAAGTTGTTCTATGATTTCCCAAACTTGTTTCTTAGCTTCATATTTAATTAGATATTGTCTTTGGGGTTGAAGAGTTGATTTCAACGTCATCTAGCAATTTGACTTATCATCCCATCCCACATGATTGTGGTATAGTTCAGGAGCTAGCGCTAATGCCCACTCCTTGGCACTTTGCAGTTCCCCGCAATGTTTAGTGCATGGTCTATTTCATCCCCAGACATAATATAATAAATTAATTATCGAGAGGGTTAACACAATGTGGGAAATGTGATCCTTCAAGCTTGAACAACCTACAGCCAATCCATAGGGTTTACCGTCTCAGCTTTTCTACCACAAGACCCCCAACACAAGAACCGCCTACATGACCGAAATCGCTAACTGGATGAAAGCCAACAATCTCAAGCTCAACACTGATAAGACAGAAGTAGTGATCTTTGGCAAGAATACCTCACAATTGGATTCCAACTGGTGGCCAGCTGAACTTGGACCCATATCCACACCCAAAAGTAACCCTGGTCAGTAAACTCTGCTCTGCTTGTGGAGTTTGTGAAGTTTTCTGCACTCCGCGTTCCACAGAGCTCATGGAGTTCTGAAAAACTTGCAGAGGGGAGTTTTTTTTCTCACTCGCACATGTCGAGTTGGTGGGCTTCATCCTGGACTCCTCCCTCTCCATGACCAGGCAAGTCAACGCCGTCTCCTCGGCGTGCTTCAACATCCTACGCATGCTACGGAAGATCTTCTGGTGGATCCCCACCGAGACCAGGAGGACTGTCACCCAGGCCCTCGTCACCAGCCGACTGGACTACGGCAACGCCCTCTACGCCGGTACCACCGCCAAGCTCCAGAAGAGACTCCAGCGGATCCAGAACGCCTCAGCCAGACTCATCCTCGACATCCCACGAACCAGCCACATCTCCGGACATCTGAGAGACCTTCACTGGCTCCCCGTCAACAAAAGAATCACCTTCCGCCTCCTCACCCACGCATACAAAGCCCTACACGACCAAGGCCCGAGCTACCTCAACAGCCGAGTCAACTTCTACGCTCCAAAACGCCACCTCCGATCAGCCAACCTCGCCCTCGCCGCCGTCCCCCGCATCCGAAGAGCGACCACAGGAGGAAGGTCCTTCTCCTACCTGGCCGCCAAGACCTGGAACTCCCTCCCGACCGACCTGCGCCTGACCCAAGACCACCTCTCCTTCAGGAAGAAGCTGAAGACATGGCTGTTCGAGCAGTAGCGGCACCCCCCCACCCCCAGCGCCTTGAGACCCTACGGGTATGTAGTGCGCTCTATAAATGTCACTGATTGATTGATTGATTGATTGATTGAGCTCGAGCAAGGAAAAGACACATCCTGGCACGATTTTTCCTCGCTTGCACTCATCAATGTCTACTTAGTGAGCACGGGTGAGGAAAATCAACCTCCTGGCGAGATTTCTCAATGCAGGCAGTCGGATTTCTCAATGCAAGTGATCGCATGTGCTCATAACGCTCGCGTTGAGAAATTTCCGTTCGCATTGAGAAAGCTGCCACTCGGTTAGAAAATCTACCCGAAAAGCAGAAAGAAGGCAGCTCCTACTTGTGCTGCACATGGTGCCATATACGATCATTTTCCAGCATTGGACAAACACCCGGCGCTGAAAATCACAGCGAACAGCATGACCCTAATGCACTTCGCCGCTTGCGGAGCTCAGCGTAGCACGCAGAGTTTTTTTGTCACTTCACAGAATTCCACTACCCCCCCAAGGCTTAGCCAAAACCAATGCCAGAAACATCTGAATCATCATCAGCACACAGGACATGCCTGCATTGGATCACTGACAGAATATCGACGGACCAAATATCGACCTAAAAGATTATCGAGTCTAGAATATCGATGGACAGAATATCGACATCCTATCTTTAAAAAGGTAAGTACGAAAATATCTAAACCAAAATATCTTTGTTTAAAATATCGATGTATAAAATATTTTTTTTAAATGTCTTAAAAATAATCTAAAATTAACTAACTACTAAAATAATTTAAAAAAACAAAGTTAGAATGTTTTTAAAATGTTAAAAATGATAAATAATAAATGTAACATTAAAACAAATTAAACATCCATATTTAAAAAATGTTATATATATTAAAGTAATAATATTATTAAATAATTATTTTATTTAATTATAAAATGTTAGAAACATAATAAAAATTATAAATACATATACATATATATTTATATATATATCCCACAACAAAGAAACTACTTCCGGGCTTCAGAGGACCCACGAAGAGTGGCGGGTACGCCGGCGGAGTAATACGGCAACTTAAATCCTACTCGTCAAGACTCCAAATCAGCGCGCTCTCAGGAAAGGCAGACACAGAGTAATTCAGGATATCTGTTGTTTAATCGCAACGCGTTTCACCTCTGCCGAGGCTTGATCATGTGAAAAGTGCAAACAAAACGGGCAAACATAAATAGTGTGATTGTTCATGGGCAGTAAAATAGGACTGCCACACGTCTTAATGGCAGACATGTTGAAATGACAAAATGTTTAAACAAATTAGTCAGACATTAGTTAAATCAGTACAATAGAAACCTCTTACAATGCATACAGAGATTCAACGATTCACATTCACAATGCTATACATTGTGTTCAATTGAACAATCCTCCGTTCACGTTAATGAATCTCGCCCTACAACATAACTGCATCGCGTTACTCTTAGCATATAATGTGCAGGCATGTCTATTGTGACTGAATAATCGCATAGTGAGCTATTCGCAGGTGCCACTGCACCGCGATGAGGCCTAGTATGTTCGTACAGGTCAGTGAAGCTCTCTGGACCAAACCTGGAATACCCCACGCAACGAGCGTGAGCCGCGACGCCAGCAGCAGTCAGTAAAGTTACATTGACAGTGCTGTTGCACAGGGAAATGCCTGCGCCCTCTGGTGTTACTCCCATAATGGGAAATACACGTGTCACGGGCACCCTATCAGTCAGTATTGGCAAGTGCCTTTATGCTGTCCACCGTGTAGAACTCAAATTACCTAGATGGTCCAATTGATAGTTAATCCTCACAGTGTTACCAAGTGGTCACAAATAAGCTCACTAGTACATAATTAAATAACTAAGTCAATCCAAGAGACATGTACGCTACCATCATCACACTGCAGTTCACCGTAGTAAACAAAAGTGCCCCAGTGCTCGTGAAGGAAGGAAGAAAAAGGGTAGGAAGCCCATGTTGGTGAGTGTTGGTGATTTGGGCCCCTTCCTTTCCTCCTGTGAAGAAAAAGAAAAAGAAAAAAGAACAGGGATTAAAATACAGGATCACATGACCCTGCACACTATAGGATATGTCATATCTGTTCAAAAATCATCATAGCTTGGGCACAGAACTACACAATAGATGAGGATAAAGAAAAACAATTACTCTTTTAAATGTACAAACAAATCCTCCTCCTGATTCAAACCTCCTGGTGTCTTGGTTTGAAAGCCAATAATCAATGTGGACTCTCTCTGTCTCAATTTAAGGACTCTGTTACCACCCCTGGGGTTCTTTTTAACTTGTTCTAGGTCCCTGGTATTGGAGAAATGTTTTTCCCTAAAATGGCGTGCTACGGGATACTTGGGGTCATAATTGGTGATGGCTCTGCTATGCTCCAAAATACGTTTTACTGCCATACATGTAGTACTCCCTATATACCATAGTTTTCATATGCACTCTACGGCATATATTACAAACATGGAGCTGCAAGTCAGAAATTGCCTGATGACTTTGATCACTCCATTGTGACTCACCTGCTTGTAACTTTTGCTGTTCATACAAGCCTTACAGTGGCCGCAGGGGTAAAAACCTGAGCTTGAATTTTCAGGGGCACAAACATGCCATTGTAATGCTATTAAAATGTCTTGGATAACCTGATAATGTATGGGTGTTTTTCTGGAAGCAGCGCAGATGGGAGGAGGGTAGTCATTTACCTACATGGAGTTTTAGGTCTGTCTTGACAGTGCAACTGTCACCTGACCTTTTAACTTCCTTACTTACTTATGCCTACTACCCCTCCTGGACTCTCCACCCATCTCTGTCCTGGACTTTTCTTTCAATCTGACTCCAGGTATAACCCATCTCCTTGCAGTCAGCCTTGAGGCCTTGACAGCAGGTGTTTCTTGGGCTTACTCTTTTACTTTTCAATTGAGGGTTCCAGGTCAAGGCTTGCATGGTGATATTTGATGCAGGCTTGGAGATGGTGTGAGCTATCCAGCCCCAGTGTCATTTCATGATTTCTTCATGGAGGGGGAATCGAAAAGGCTGCTGCCATAGGTTGTTGTTGATGATGGTGCTTGGTCAGTGGGTTTGGAGGATTTTCCTCAGACAGGTGTTGATGAAGGTTTGGACTATGCTGGTGGTGGTCACTTTTGTCATCCAAGTTTCTGGTCCATACGGAAGGACCAATTTTATGTTGGTGTTAAAAAGCCTGCTCTTGGTTTGCAGTGTTGGGTCCTTGGAGATCCAGATGTTCTTTAGCTGAATGAAGGGATCCCTTCCTTTGCCGGTTCTTGCCTCGATGTTGCGTCAGTGCCGTCCTGCTTGTCTATGACACTGCACAGATGGGTGAAGGCTTCAATCTCTTCCAGTGCATTGCCTACAAAAAAGGCCTTTTAACCTATGCCAATAATATTCTACTGTTCTTTGTTCCACACAGATACATATCCATTCCCATTTACTTGTAATTGTTCACATTACTGTACTACAATCCTTTAAAGCCATATCTACTGGCATTGTCAATACTTGTTGAATTGATGTGGGCCAGCAACCTTCAATGTAACACTGATAAAACTGAAATGCTGTTTGGATCCCCCTCAGCTCAGTGGGGGGTGTTTGTTGGTCAGAGCATACAGCCTCTCCCCTCCACTCTCTGGCTACTGTAACTCGTACCAAAGGGAATGATGGATGGAGCGTTAGAGCAAATCAAACACTCACCCCCAGTCAACTGATCTGGGATGAATCCATCATCATTCTTTAGCTCACTCCACCACCCCAGTTCAGACATGGCCATATGCAAATCAGTCTGACCCTGTGCCTCATGGGAACAGTCCAGCCCGAACTGCCAAGCCATGTCTTCCCTGGACCGGAAACAAGCATCCTGGGACCGGTTTCGAGTTCATAACCCTCATCAGCCAGGATATCTTGAATCCAGTGGCAAAGTGAGCAAGGGACCCACGTCTGGGCATACCCTGTTAACTTAGGGCGAACAAAGCGATACCAAAGGGGATGATGGACGGAGCGTTAGAGCAAATCAAACACTCACCCCCATTCAACTGATCTGGGTTTAATCCATCATCATTCTTTAGCTCACTCCACCACCCCAGTTCAGACATGGCCATATGCAAATCAGTCTGACCCTGTGCCTCATGGGAACAGTCCAGCCCGGACTGCCAAGCCATGTCTTCCCTGGACCGGAACCAAGCATCTTGGGACCGGTTTCGTGTTCATAACCCTCATCCGCCAGACTATCTTGAATCCAGTGGCATATTTATGGGGCACTATGTTGCCCCATAAATATATCCTGGAGGATAATTTGGTCATGCCATTGTCAACCACTGCCAAAACCTTGCCTAAATTGACCCAATCAAACTCACGTAGCCTCTCAGCAGCTTCTTTTGTCATGGGTTCTGGGGGACCTAAGAAGAAATCCCTGAGATTGAGGTCATCAGCCAGAAGGGACAAGTGCTGTTTCACCTGTGACAGTGTCAAGGTCTATAGCCAATCTATACATAACTTCCAAACACTGTATGAAGTCACCATCCCTGAGTGTTCAGATGGTACATATTGTTGGTCGGGTCTATTGATCTTAAACCCTTCAACACCACCCAGGAATCTGGACTGACACCATTTAGTGTCTGAAGACCAAACCAACCATCCCTTCCAATTGGGGTATGATAAGATGTAGGAGCCGCTAAGTAGCATGGTATCTAGTGTATCCTCACTATAGCTTGTAAAGTGTTGTAAATTTTCAAAACGTGCAAATGTGGGAACTGGTGCTGTGTTTATGTCTTTTATCTTGGTCATTCCAAGTCATGATATTTGTTGCACAGTTTTGTTCAGGAAAATCATTTGGTGTGGTATTAGGCATGCTCTAAACAAGGCCTCAGTTCTCTGAACCTGCCAATCGCTTGTCCCCCAAACAGACTTCGTATCTATCGTGTCTTTCCAAAAGTCAAAACCCTTTACAGACTACTGAGAAAGAGAAGAAGCAGAGTAAATCAGTTTGGTGTTTGTTAGCATACTTTTATTTGCAGATGTAAGCTTGTAAAAATAGGAGGCTGAGTCTGTTGTGTCAGAACCAGAAAAATAAGCAAAACGTCTGTGCAAATGTTTTTGATCTACCTTTTGTTTGGTATTGGGCAGTGTTCCCATTGGGTAAAATTATCAATGGCACTTGGAATACTGGGTTTATGCAATAAGTGGTGACCATAATGTTGATAACAGAATATATCACAGGAATTAGACGTACCGTAATACAACTCACCAGAAGACAATACTGTTGATTACTCAAAAGTTTTTGGCACATTATGCACTGTATCAATGCCCCAGTCATCGCAAATAGTACTAGTGGTGATGATATCATTCAAAGAAATTTTAAACAAATACGGAATTTGTAAAAGCTCAGTAGGACCATAAACATATTGGGAGCTCAGCAGGTTTTGTAGATCCAGCAGAGGACTCAATCTGTGGCATATTGACATAGACCTTATTGTCTTTGCATTGTCGATTTGAAATTTGCATTTCTGTACTAGTTGATTGTAAAGTGGTTGTTTTTGCAGCAGGGAGAAGCAATACTTAATTGCTGTTTACTGTTTTTCATTTAAGGGCGGAATCTTCTTTAGATATCAAAGCTTCCATCTGAACTTCCGGTGTGGTAGGGAGAGGAGAATGGTGTCTACCCAGGAGCCCACGTGGCTTATTGTTGAGAATCAGCCACATAATGTCATTTGACCAAATCAATAGAGACAAACCTTTTGTCTATTTAAGCTGCACGGGGTGCAAGAAGTACAGTTCTTGTACCTTCGACAGCCAGGACAGGTACAGGTGCGTATAACCGCCCAAACCCCTTTTTGTCCACAATTTTCGCTCTGACCAGATCCTCAATCTTCTGGAACTAGCTGAGTCATGCAGGGACAACCTTCATTTTACCAGTGGCAGTGCATTTTACTTGGACGTTGCTTTGTTTATCCCGGAATTCATTTAGTACCTATAAAACAGACAAATGTTCTTTGATGTCAAACGATGTGTCTGCCACCACTGTGCCGACATTATCGAGGTCTGGGACCAACATTCTCACCCTGAAGAAGATTACATATGCAGTCCGACTACCCAGGGATGTACTTGGCATATATTTAGTGCCCTCTGGACCTCATATGGGTGATGGGCCCAACTGCGACCTAAGCTAGTACCCTTGCTGTTAAAGACTGCTTTAAGTCATGTTTTTTTCTCTCGACTACCTAATATCCCTCTGGATTATTGGGGGAGGAGTACCACAAGGTCACACCCAAATTTCCCATGGCCTCTTTGTAAGCCTGAGAGCTAAACTAATGACCTCAGTCGGAATGTAATGTGTCAATTGTATATGTCCTGATGAAGACTCGCAAGTCTCTGATAACAGTTTGGGCATCAGCTGACCACTGTGGCCATACCTACAGGAATCTGGAGCATGAATTCACTGCCACACATGATGTACTTGTAAGCCCGTCAGATTTAAGGAGCCTCAGTGATCCAAATAGACACAAGTAAGAGGCTTGTTTATAATCAATACAGGTGTCTGTGGTGGACGTGCAACAGGTGAGCCCTTCTTCCGATGGCAGATGTCACATTTGAGGACAAAGTCCTTGATCTGTTTAGTAAGGGCAGGCCACCAATCGAGGTGCTTCAATAACAAAACTGTAGCAGTAATCCCTGTGTGTATTGAACCCAGACCTCGTGTCTAGCTAGTATCAACCTTATTTTGCTATCTGTGTTTAGTATGACTCTATCCCCCACTCCTGGAATGTGAGAATATGGTATGGTCTGTGCATCCAACTTGAAGGAGTGCTTGATTGAAAAGCCTTTCGGCAGGTGTGTATAGTTGCAAGCGGCATTGACAGCCACCATAATGTCTTTTCTATTTTTGTTCCAGAAGGAGTACTGCTGCAACTGCAGCAAGAACTATTGCTTTAGCGGATTCATCAGCCATGGAATTCCCTTTAACATGAATGCCAAAACGTTGGTGACTCAATGTGTATATTACATGAGCCTGTGGCAATCAATCTTTCAGCTTTGCCACTTGTTCCCAAAGCATATGGTGCTTGATCGTGCAACCCTTAGATTTTTTAAATCCATTTTGGCCCAAGTAGTGAATATAT
Organism: Triturus cristatus; assembly: GCF_964204655.1. Lineage (NCBI taxonomy): Eukaryota > Metazoa > Chordata > Amphibia > Caudata > Salamandridae > Triturus > Triturus cristatus. The sequence continues at coordinate 114,082,400 of NC_140586.1, forward strand.
TCATTATATGACTGGACACAATAATACGATTCACACACTGTAAGTGTGGGGAATCCATGATCTGTATTCTCCAGTATCAGTATCAAGACCTTTCCAGTTGCGCTGTGCAGTTCCCAAGGGACTACGTATACATTTTTTCAGGATGGAACTTTCCATCATGCATGTGCCCTTTTACTGTTGTGCATGCGGCAGAATATTGTGCTTTGTCCCTACGGCAGGCTGGGCAGACCCACCAGTGTAAGTGATGTGTTCATATTCATCTAGAGCACACGTCTTCAAACTGTGGGGCACGCCCCCCTGGGGGGGCATGGATGGGTTCCCAGGGGGGCGCAAAGGCCTCTGCAAGGACATGTAAATGAAGACGCCTGGAAGTGCAGCGATGTTTATTTGCTGCATTTCCAGGCTGTCTTCATTTTCTCGGAAGCTCAGAGTGCCGTGGGGCCAGAGGTCAGTGGGTGTGCTGCTGGGGCCTCGGCTGGGCAGAGTCTGGAGTCTTATTAAGACTCCAGCATGCCCGAGTTTTTCACAGGTCTTTAAAGACCATATGCATAACTTTGGAAACGGGTTACGGAGGCTTAGTTTTATTCTTTTTCTAGTACCCCCTGGGCCCTGACTCTGCCTCTTACTTACATTTGTATTGTAAATTAACTGCTGTAGTGTGAAAATGCATTTCATGAAAAGGAATATAAAAAAGGGTTGGCAATAGAAAAAATGCCAGCCATGTATGTTTAAAGAGCCTGCAAAGACCTTGCTTTGATACTAAATAGGGTCTTAAATAAAAAAGTATGTATTCATTTGTAATTTGACTTTCTGTCTGTTCCTTTTATTTTCAGTCATGAATCATTCAGGCAGCCCTAGAACACATTTAAAAGTGCTTTATATTTGCTTCTCGGAGTACGCACAGATAAGTTCTGAAAATAGGGCTTTAGGTGACTGTTTATTTTTGTACCATCTGCAACATCAAAATAATGAGCTGGCAATCCTAATCATAAGACTGGAAGTTTGCTGCAGGATCAGTACATTATTTATTTCCTTCACCCTAGATTCCCTGATTAATTCCATAATAGCAATAGTTTAACTTATATCTGAAACCCTACGCCCCGTCAATAACATGCTGATTAACTTCAAGTGTCTGGGAATTCACCCTGCATTAAGACAACTCACTCCTCATTCTCACCCTTCACTTTCACACTCACCCTGCACTCACAGCGCATAGTTATGGTTTTCCCGCATTTGCCACATAATCTATCATCTGCTGCATAATTTGCAGATTAAAAAATGCAGCAACACATGTTACCTCACAGTGGAAGGCCCTTTCTAAAGGTTGACTGGTCACCTTTCTGTTGCTTATTGCTATATGTGGGTGTTAATGTGGTACTTATGAGGGGCAATAAAGGCCAGGACAATGTTAACAAGTGTAAAAATAGCAAAATAGTGCAGTAATTCTATCACAAAATATGCAGCATAATTCGCCTTTGCTTGCTGCAGAATTTAGACAACCATACTGCATAATTTGGCCTCCTCCTGCCGCATGATTCCAATGGCCCTGTTTCTAGTGCTATGAGGTCCCAGCCTGTGGCAGAAAGCACTGTGAATATATAAGTCATTATTTTAAAACAGTATTTACATACTCTAAGCTAGGCTGCTGCAAAAGGATGCAGTGATTGAGATAAAACAAGTTCTTACAAAACATACTTTTTAGTAAGAAGTAATCAAACTGTATCAAATGCAGACATTTTTGTAAGTGTCTCCACTATTCCAGATCTCAGTTGATAACTCATTTACATAACATCTTAAAAAGAATAGATCTTTGCCACCATAAAGTTTTAAGCAGATCCACTGGAATTATTCAGCAGAAGAGGACAACATTATGCGGCAGGTTTGACTAAATTATGCCGCAAGAAAAGGTAAATTATGCGGTACAATGCGAAACATTTTGTGGTTAGCATTACTTCATTATTTTTTCATTTTAACTCACGGTAACGCTGTCAGGGGAAATATTTCACCTCATTAGCACCAGTGTAGCACCCAAATACAGCAGTAAGCAACTACAAGATTACCAGTCAATCTTTGCAAAGGGCCTTCCACTGCTCCGGAACTCTTTGTCACGCTTTAAGTAACTTTTGTTCCGTTTGAGCTAGAATCAAGATTTTTTTGTTGAAATCTGCAGATTATGTAGCAAATGCAGTACACTGATAATTATGTGGAGAACGCTGCTGCAGAAACTCATAATTCCATGGTTTCTTTTTTAACTTTCTGCACTACCACCCACACTTCGATTTCAGGCAGAGGCATCTCAAAGTCAGTATTAACCATTCAGGGGCAGTTTTTTTGTGAAAGCTGAGTCCATGGGGTGGCAGGTAGAAGGCCTGCAGGGTTGCATTCAGATGCCTAGCCCTAATCTTCACGATCCCTGGGGCCTCACAGTACTGGTCTAGGAGACAGAGGAAAGAAGCGCGATTCATAGATGTTGTCAAAGAGAAGGCCCAGAATAGGGAGCACTGTATTCGGAATCATTTTTATTTTTACAAATGGCCAGGGACCCCTTCTTCAGAGAGCTACCCCAAAGAAGGGGACAATATAAGTGTTTTTTTTTTTTTAAAGGGACATTCACTAGTGGAGCTGGTACTGCTGCCAAGTGTGTAAGTGGCCACTGCTGGTTATTATAAAGGATCAGATGCAGCAGGACTGGGGCCCAAGGATTTGGGGGGGCCCACTGCATCACAATTATGACTGTCTGCCTTTAAAAAAAAAAGGGCATCAGAGCTTATTGTCCTTTCAAGCATTAGGACAGAGGTGATGATCCATCATGGAGGGGAAGAGGTAAAAAAGGCAGAGGAGATAGCCTGCTACCCAGGACTGCAGTTATCATTAGTGCAGCAGGTATAGTTGCATTGGGGTCAAAGAGTGTGAGGGGCTCACAACACCCCAATTATGGGGAGCAGTTTGTTTGGGATATCTGTTTTTGTTTGATGCTTTTGCAATTTTATAAGTCTCATATTTGGTGCAATTCATAAGCTATAGAAGAAATATTCCTGAAACCTCTCATAAGCCCTGCTCCCTGCACGCAGCCACGTCCCTCCCGCTCCCCCAATCCTTGTCATAAAGTTTTGGAGGGGGGCCCGACCTCAAAACATTTTGCTTAGGGGGGGCTCAGAAGAAAAAAGTTTGAAGACCTCTGATCTAGAGGCATTATTTCATTAGGCCAGAGGATATTCGTGATTTATATTACAAAAATACTTGTGTTTGTAATGTAGAGTCAAATCGGTAGTCTACATCTGTTGTAGTGAGAGAGGTAGCCTACTGTATCCATTGTGGATGTAAAGCTTTGGCATTTGAAACACTTGCTTTTATGATTGCCTCGAAGGTCGGCACCAGGGTTACAACAATTGTGTATTTATACTGTGCTAGTGCTCTCTCTCGCACTACAGCCGTCTGTATCACTGTGAGAACTTTCTCAGTACGTGCAAAATGCATTTCCGCGTTTGTGTATAAATGTGATTTGTATGCTATTTGTACCGTGTCACCTTTGATGAATGTGGTATATGTGCACCCAGGTGGTCCAGCGACTACACGGATCACCAGATTTGTCCAGTTTACACGTGTGTGGAAGGGTTTGTAAACTATCATATCAGCTTGTATGCAAAGCAAAACGTTAGTGTGTTCCTGTGTCCAATGTGTGTTTGAAAAGTCTGATCTTATCAAGTCGTAAAATGGTTTTTCACACTCTGCGTAATCCAAAGTTTATGTCCTGCCAACATTTTAAAATCCTAAAATCTTCCGATGGATCCCCACCGAAACCAGGAAGACGGTCACCCAGGCACTCGTCACCAGCCGACTGGACTACGGGAACACCCTCTACACCGGAACCACAGCCAAACTTCAGAAAAGTCTCCAACGCATTCAGAACGCCTCCGCACGACTCGTCCTGGACATCCCCCGACACAGCCACATCTCCGGCAACCTGAGAGACCTGCACTGGCTCCCCGTCAGCAAGAGGATCACGTTCAGACTCCTCACCCACCCACACAAGGCCCTCCACGACCTGGCCCCCAAGTACCTCAACAACCGCCTGACCTTCTACACGCCCACCCGCCAGCTACGATCGACCAGCCTCGCCCTCGCCGCCGTACCACGCATCCGCAGAACCACCACCGGCGGAAGATCCTTCTCCTACCTGGCAGCCAAGACCTGGAACTCCCTCCCCATCCACCTTCGGCTGACCAAGGACCATCTCTCCTTCAGGAAGCAACTCAAGACCTGGCTATTCGAGCAGTAACGGTCCCCTCTCCCCAAGCGCCTTGAGACCCTCCGGGTGAGTAGCGCGCTATACAAATGCTATGATTGATTGATTGATTGATTGATTTCAGTCTTTTCAGAGTCATTGGAGGTTGGAGCAAAATACATTTTTCCAAAAAATGGGTCGCCAGGCTTGTACCTTCACTTGACAACTCATATCCTAAAAATAGGACATTGAGATGGACAATTTTTGATTTTTTTAAATAAAATGTGTAGCACAAGTGAGCAAACCGCAGAACTATGTGGTCCACTCTGGCCAAGTGTTACATTAATTTATTTTCCTTTAGATATATATCATCAATGTAGGACAATGCCACCTCATCAAATCCGTTACTCTGATTGAAAACAGCCCAGGACTATTCTTATACTCCTTGGGAAATTGACAAATTGCCTCTGTGAACCTAGCACTGAGAATGTTGTCAAATATCTACTTCCAGGTGCTATATTTTGGCAGAAAAATCCACTTGAGATTTCTAGTGTTGTTTTGTATTTTTACTGCATAATGTATTCCTTAATACTGCACTGTGTGCATTCGCACTGCGAATGTGCAAGTAGATGTGTTCAGATGTCTGTGATCTAATACTAGACAGTATGAATTGTCTGGTTTTATTATGGGAAACAAGGGATTATTCATGGATGAGGTGCAATTTTCTATTAACCCTTGGTATTCAAGTTGTTCTATGATTTCCCAAACTTGTTTCTTAGCTTCATATTTAATTAGATATTGTCTTTGGGGTTGAAGAGTTGATTTCAACGTGATCTAGCAATTTGACTTATCATCCCACCCCACATGTTTCAGGAGCTAGCGCTAATGCCCACTCCTTGGCACTTTGCAGTTCCCGGCAATGTTTAGTGCGTGGTCTGTTTCATCCCCAGACATAATATAATAAATTAATTATCGAGAGGGTTAAAACAATGTGGGAAATGTGATCCTTCAAGCTTGAACAGCCTACAGCCAATACATAGGGTTTACCTTCTCAGCTTTTCTACCACAAGACCCCCAACACAAGAAACAATTTTACCGCCTACATGACCGAAATCGCTAACTGGATGAAAGCCAACAATCTCAAGCTCAACACTGATAATACAGAAGTAGTGATCTTTGGCAAGAATACCTCACAATTGGATTCCAACTGGTGGCCGGCTGAACTTGGACCCATATACACACCCAAAAGTAACCCTGGGCAGTAAACTCTGCTCTGCTTGTGGAGTTTGTGAAGTTTTCTGCACTCCGCGTTCCACAGAGCTCATGGAGTTTTGAAAAACTCGTGGAGGGGAGTTTTTTTTCTCACCCGCACATGTCGAGTTGGTGAGCTCGAGCAAGGAAAAGACACATCCCGGCAAGATTTTTCCTCGCTTGCACTCATCAATGTCTACTTGGCGAGCACGGGTGAGGAAAATGAACCTCCTGGCGAGATTTCTCAATGCAGGCAGTCGGATTTCTCAATGCAAGTGGTCGCATGTGCTCATGACGCTCGCGTTGAGAAATTTCCGTTCGCATTGAGAAAGCTGCTACTCGGTTAGAAAATCTACCCGAAAAGCAGAAAGAAGGCAGCTCCTACTTGTGCTGCACATGGTGCCATTTACGATCATTTTCCAGCATTGGACAAACACACGGCGCTGAAAATCACAGCGAACAGCATGACCCTAATGCACTTCGCCGCTTGCGGAGCTCAGCGTAGCACGGCAGAGTTTTTTTGTCACTTCACAGAATTCCGCTACCCCCCCAAGGCTTAGCCAAAACCAATGCCAGAAACATCTGAATCATCATCAGCACACTGGACATGCCTGCATTGGATCACTGACAGAATATCGACGGACCAAATATCGACCTAAATGATTATCGAGTCTAGAATATCGATGGACAGAATATCGACATCCTATCTTTAAAAAGGTAAGTACGAAAATATCTAAACCAAAATATCGTTGTTTAAAATATCGATGTATAAAATATTTTTTTGAATGTCTTAAAAATAATATAAAATTAACAAAATACTAAAATATTTTAAAAAAACATAGTTAGAATGTTTTTAAAATGTTAAAAATGATAAATAATAAATGTAACATTAAAACAAATTAAACATACATATTTAATTTTTTATATATATATTAATGTCATAATATTATTAAATAATTATTTTATTTAATTATAAAATGTTAAAAAAATAATAAAAATTATAAATTCATATACATATATATATATATATAAATAATAAAAATTATAAATTCATATACATATATATATATATATATATATATATATATATATATATATATATATATATATATATATATATATAATTTCGTCACCTTTGGTGGGGTCTGCGCCATTCCGCAGGACACCACAAGTCCCAACATGCACCAAGGTAACACTCACCTGAGAGGCCCACCGGAGGACAATTGATGTGCAATTAACTTGTGGATAATCATGCTTCCTGCGCTCTGCTACACTTCCAAACAGCCTGTGAACAAGAAGCCTGCTGGCTTCGAAACGCGTTAGGCAACAGAAACATTGTCTGGATGCAAGTTGCCGGTTTCTTCATGAATAAAGGGATTTCAAATCCAACAGCAGACGAGTGCGTTTTCATTCAAGGGCATCGTTGTGAAACATTAATACTGGCCGTCCTGCCAGGGAAAACTGCACCACCTCCATCAAACAAAGGAGGGGCGGCTGGGCAAGAACTTCTCTACCTACGAAGCTGTGACTGCTGTTTTACAAAGGAACTGGAAAATCAACGGTGCAAAATACATCCGGAGGCCCACTGGAGGGTAGAAAATAATGAAATAATTGTTTGGGGATGTCGCAGACCCCACCAAAGGTGATGAAATTTTCCGCAGGACACCACAAGTCCCAACATGCACCAAGGTAACACTCACCTGAGAGGCCCACCGGAGGACAATTGATGTGCAATTAACTTGTGGATAATCATGTTTCCTGCGCTCTGCTACACTTCCAAACAGCCTGTGAACAAGAAGCCTGCTGGCTTCGAAACGCGTTAGGCAACAGAAACATTCTCTGGATGCAAGTTGCCGGTTTCTTCATGAATAAAGGGATTTCAAATCCAACAGCAGACGAGTGCGTTTTCATTCAAGGGCATCGTTGTGAAACATTATTACTGGCCGTCCTTCCAGGGAAAACTGCACCACTTCCATCAAACAAAGGAGGGGCGGCTGGGCAAGAACTTCTCTACCTACGAAGCTGTGACTGCTGTTTTACAAAGGAACTGGAAAATCAACTGTGCAAAATACATCCGGAGGCCCACTGGAGGGTAGAAAATAATGAAATAATTGTTTGGGGATGGCGCAGACCCCACCAAAGGTGACAAAATTTTCCGCAGGACACCACAAGTCCCAACATGCACCAAGGTAACACTCACCTGAGAGGCCCACCGGAGGACAATTGATGTGCAATTAACTTGTGGATAATCATGCTTCCTGCGCTCTGCTACACTTCCAAACAGCCTGTGAACAAGAAGCCTGCTGGCTTCGAAACGCGTTAGGCAACAGAAACATTGTCTGGATGCAAGTTGCCGGTTTCTTCATGAATAAAGGGATTTCAAATCCAACAGCAGACGAGTGCGTTTTCATTCAAGGGCATCGTTGTGAAACATTAACCTCTTCAGTGCCCATGACGAGCTGGTCTCGTCATGGGCCGCGGTTGCGCTGTGCCCATGACGAGACCAGCTCGTCATAAACCCCGCCCGCTAATGCAACGGCCGGCACAGGGCGGGGAAAGGGGCGGGCACTGAAGGGGTTAATACTGGCCGTCCTGCCAGGGAAAACTGCACCACCTCCATCAAACAAAGGAGGGGCGGCTGGGCAAGAACTTCTCTACCTACGAAGCTGTGACTGCTGTTTTAAAAAGGAACTGGAAAATCAACTGTGCAAAATACATCCGGAGGCCCACTGGAGGGTAGAAAATAATGAAATAATTGTTTGTGGATGGCGCAGACCCCACCAAAGGTGACGAAATTTTCCGCAGGACACCACAAGTCCCAACATGCACCAAGGTAACACTCACCTGAGAGGCCCACCGGAGGACAATTGATGTGCAATTAACTTGTGGATAATCATGCTTCCTGCGCTCTGCTACACTTCCAAACAGCCTGTGAACAAGAAGCCTGCTGGCTTCGAAACGCGTTAGGCAACAGAAACATTGTCTGGATGCAAGTTGCCGGTTTCTTCATGAATAAAGGGATTTCAAATCCAACAGCAGACGAGTGCGTTTTCATTCAAGGGCATCGTTGTGAAACATTAACCTCTTCAGTGCCCATGACGAGCTGGTCTCGTCATGGGCCGCGGTTGCGCTGTGCCCATGACGAGACCAGCTCGTCATAAACCCCGCCCGCTAATGCAACGGCCGGCACAGGGCGGGGAAAGGGGCGGGCACTGAAGGGGTTAATACTGGCCGTCCTGCCAGGGAAAACTGCACCACCTCCATCAAACAAAGGAGGGGCGGTTGGGCAAGAACTTCTCTACCTACGAAGCTGTGACTGCTGTTTTACAAAGGAACTGGAAAATCAACTGTGCAAAATACATCCGGAGGCCCACTGGAGGGTAGAAAATAATGAAATAATTGTTTGGGGATGGCGCAGACCCCACCAAAGGTGACGAAATTTTCCGCAGGACACCACAAGTCCCAACATGCACCAAGGTAACACTCACCTGAGAGGCCCACCGGAGGACAATTGATGTGCAATTAACTTGTGGATAATCATGCTTCCTGCGCTCTGCTACACTTCCAAACAGCCTGTGAACAAGAAGCCTGCTGGCTTCGAAACGCGTTAGGCAACAGAAACATTCTCTGGATGCAAGTTGCCGGTTTCTTCATGAATAAAGGGATTTCAAATCCAACAGCAGACGAGTGCGTTTTCATTCAAGGGCATCGTTGTGAAACATATATATATATATATATATATATATATATCCCACAACAAAAAAACTCCTTCCGGGCTTCAGAGGACCCACGGAGAGTGGCGCGTACGCCGGCAGAGTAATACGGCAACTTAAATCCTTCTCGTCAAGACACCAAATCAGCGCGCTCTCAGGAAAGGCAGACACAGAGTAATTCAGGATATCTGTTGTTTAATCGCAACGCGTTTCACCTCTGCCGAGGCTTGATCACGTGAAAAGTGCAAACAAAACGGGCAAACATAAATAGTGTGATTGTTCATGGGCAGTAAAATAGGACTGCCACGCGTCTTAATGGCAGACATGTTGAAATGACAAAATGTTTAAACAAATTAGTCAGACATCAGTTAAATCAGTACAATAGAAACCTCTTACAATTCATACAGAGATTCAACGATTCACATTCACAATGCTATACATTGTGTTCAATTGAACAATCCTCCGTTCACGTTAATGAATCTCGCCCTACAACATAACTGCATCGCGTTACTCTTAGCATATAATGTGCAGGCATGTCTATTGTGACTGAATAATCGCATAGTGAGCTATTCGCAGGTGCCACTGCACCGCGATGAGGCCTAGTATGTTCGTACAGGTCAGTGAAGCTCCCTGGACCAAACCTGGAATACCCCACGCCACGAGCGTGAGCCGCGGCGCCAGCAGCAGTCAGTAAAGTTACATTGACAGTGCTGTTGCACAGGGAAATGCCTGCGCCCTCTGGTGTTACTCCCATAATGGGAAATACACGTGTCAGGGCGCCCTATCAGTCAGTATTGGCAAGTGCCTTTATGCTGTCCACCGTGTATAACTCAAATTACCTAGATGGTCCAATTGATAGTTAATCCTCACAGTGTTACCAAGTGGTCACAAATAAACTCACTAGTACATAATTAAATAACTAAGTCAATCCAAGAGACATGTACGCTACCATCATCACACTGCAGTTCACCGTAGTAAACAAAAGTGCCCCAGTGCTCGTGAAGGAAGGAAGAAAAAGGGTAGGAAGCCCATGTTGGTGAGTACTGGTGATTTGGGCCCCTTCCTTTCCTCCTGTGAAGAAAAAGAAAAAGAAAAAAGAACAGTGATTAAAATACAGGATCACATGACCCTGCACACTATAGGATATGTCATATCTGTTCAAAAATCATCATAACTTGGGCACAGAACTACACAATAGATGAGGATGAAGAAAAACAATTACTCTTTTAAATGTACAAACAAATCCTCCTCCTGATTCAAACCTCCTGGTGTCTTGGTTTGAAAGTCAATAATCAATTTGGACTCTCTCTGTCTCAATTTAAGGACTCTGTTACCACCCCTGGGGTTCTTTTTAACTTGTTCTAGGTCCCTGGTATTGGAGAAATGTTTTTCCCTAAAATGGCGTGCTACGGGATACATGGGGTCATAATTGGTGATGGCTCTGCTATGCTCCAAAATACGTTTTATTGCCATACATGTAGTGCTCCATAGATACCATAGTTTGCATGTGCACTCTATAGCATATATTACAAACATGGAGCTGCAAGTCAGAAATTGCCTGATGACTTTGTTCACTCCATTGTGACTCACCTGCTTGTAACTTTTGCTGTTCATACAAGCCTTACAGTGGCCGCAGGGGTTAAAACCTGAGCTTGAATTTTCAGGGGCACAAACATGCCATTGTAATGCTATTAAAATGTCTTGGATAACCTGATAATGTATGGGTGTTTTTCTGGAAGCAGCGCAGATGGGAGGAGGGCAGTCATTTACCTACATGGAGTTTTAGGTCTGTCTTGACAGTGCAACTGTCACCTGACCTTTTAACTTCCTTACTTACTTATGCCTACTACCCCTCCTGGACTCTCCACCCATCTCTGTCCTGGACTTTTCTTTCAATCTGACTCCAGGTGTAACCCATCTCCTTGCAGTCAGCCTTGAGGCCTCGACAGCAGGTGTTTCTTGGGCTTCCTCTTTTCCTTTTCACTTGAGTGTTCCAGGTCAGGGCTTGCATGGTGATATTTGATGCAGGCTTGGAGATGGTGTGAACTATCCAGCCCCAGTGTCATTTCATGATTTCTTCATGGAGGGGGAACCGAAACGGCTGCTGCCATAGGTTGTTGTTGATGATGGTGCTTGGTCAGTGGGTTTGGAGGATTTTCCTCAGACAGGTGTTGATAAAGGTTTGGACTATGCTGGTGGTGGTCACTTTTGTCATCCAAGTTTCTGGTCCATACGGAAGGACCAATTTTATGTTGGTGTTAAAAAGCCTGCTCTTGGTTTGCAGTGTTGGGTCCTTGGAGCTCCAGATGTTCTTTAGCTGAATGAAGGGATCCCTTGCTATGCCGGTTCTTGCCTCGATGTTGCGTCAGTGCCGTCTTGCTTGTCTATGACACTGCACAGATGGGTGAAGGCTTCAATCTCTTCCAGTGCATTGCCTACAAGAAAGGCCTTTTAACCTATGCCAATATTATTCTACTGTTCTTTGTTCCACACAAATACATATCCAATCCCATTTACTTGTGATTGTTCACACTACTGTACTACAATCCTTTAAAGCCATATCTACTGGCATTGTCAATACTTGTTGAATTGATGTGGGCCAGCAACCTTCAATGTAACACTGATAAAACTGAAATGCTGTTTGGATCCCCCTCAGCTCAGTGGGGGGTGTTTGTTAGTCAGAGCATACAGCCTCTCCCCTCTACTCCCTGGCTCCTGTAACTCGTACCGAAGGGGATGATGGACGGAGCGTTAGAGCAAATCAAACACTCACCCCCAGTCAACTGATCTGGGTTTAATCCATCATCATTTTTTAGCTCACTCCACCACCCCAGTTCAGACATGGCCATATGCAAATCAGTCTGACCCTGTGCCTCATGGGAACAGTCCAGCCCGAACTGCCAAGCCTTGTCTTCCCTGGACCGGAAACAAGCATCCTGGGACCGGTTTCGGGTTTATAACCCTCATCAGCCAGGCTATCTTGAATCCAATGGCAAAGTGAGCAAGGGACCCACGTCTGGGCATACCCTGCCAACTTAGGGCGAACAAAGCGATACCAAAGAGGATGATGGACGGAGCGTTAGAGCAAATCAAACACTCACCCCCAGTCAACTGATCTGGGTTTAATCCATCATCATTCTTTAGCTCACTCCACCACCCCAGTTCAGACATGGCCATATACAAATCAGTCTGACCCTGTGCCTCATGGGAACAGTCCAGCCCTAACTGCCAAGCCATGTCTTCCCTGGACCGGTAGCAAGCATCTTGGGACCGGTTTCGGGTTCATAACCCTCATCAGCCAGGCGATCTTGAATCCAGTGGCAAAGTGAGCAAAGGACCCACGTCTGGGCATACCCTGCCAACTTAGGGCGAACAAAGCGATACCAAAGGGGACGATGGACGGAGCGCTTTAGCAAATCAAACACTCACCCCCAGTCAACTGATCTGGGTTTAATCCATCATCATTCTTTAGCTCACTCCACCACCCCAGTTGAGACATGGCCATATGCAAATCAGTCTGACCCTGTGCCTCATGGGAACAGTCCAGCCCGAACTGCCAAGCCATGTCTTCCCTGGACCGGAAACAAGCATCCTGGGACCGGTTTCGGGTTTATAGCCCTCATCAGCCAGGCTATCTTGAATCCAGTGGCAAAGTGAGCAAGGCACCCACGTCTGGGCATACCCTGCCAACTTAGGGCAAACAAAGCGATACCAAAGAGGATGATGGACGGAGTGTTAGAGCAAATCAAACACTCACCCCCAGTCAACTGATCTGGGTTTAATCCATCATCATTCTTTAGCTCACTCCCCCACCCCAGTTCAGACATGGCCATATGCAAATCAGTCTGACCCTGTGCCTCATGGGAACAGTCCAGCCCTAACTGCCAAGCCATGTCTTCCCTGGACCGGAAACAAGCATCTTGGGACCGGTTTCGTGTTCATAACCCTCATCAGCCAGGCTATCTTGCATCCAGTGGCAAAGTGAGCAAAGGACCCACGTCTGGGTATACCCTGCTAACTTAGGGCGAACAATGCGATACCAAAGGGGATGATGGACGGAGCGCTTTAGCAAATCAAACACTCACCCCCAGTCAACTGATCTGGGTTTAATCCATCATCATTCTTTAGCTCACTCCACCACCCCAGTTCAGACATGGCCATATGCAAATTAGTCTGACCCTGTGCCTCATGGGAACAGTCCAGCCCGAACTCCTAAGCCATGTCTTCCCTTTGTTCGCCCTAAGTTGGCATAGTATGCCCAGACGTGGGTCCCTTGCTCACTTTGCCACTGGATTCAAGATAACCTGGCTGATGAGGGTTATGAACCCAAAACCGGTCCCAGGATGCTTGTTTCCGGTCCATGAAAGACATGGCTTGGTAGTTCGGGCTGGACTGTTCCCATGAGGTACAGGGTCAGACTGATTTGCATATGGCCATGTCTGAACTGGGGTGGTGGAGTGAGCTAAATAATGATGATGGATTAAACCCAGATCAGTTGACTGGGGGTGAGTGTTTGATTTGCTAAAGCGCTCCGTCCATCATCCCCTTTGGTATCGCTTTGGTCGCCCTAAGTTGGCAGGGTATGCCCAGACGTGGGTCCCTTGCTCACTTTGCCACTAAATTCAAGATCACCTGGCTAATGAGGGTTATGAACCCGAACCCGAACCCGAAACCGGTCCCAGGATGCTTGATTCCGGTCCAGGGAAGACATGGCTTGGTAGTTCGGGCTGGACTGTTCCCAAGAGGCACAGGCTCAGACTGATTTGCATATGGCCATGTCTGAACTGGGGTGGTGGAGTGAGCTAAAAAATGATGATGGATTAAACCCAGATCAGTTGACTGGGGGTGAGTGTTTGATTTGCTCAAGCGCTCCATTCATCATCCCCTTTGGTATCGCTTTGTTCGCCCTAAGTTGGCAGGGTATGCCCAGACATGGGTCCCTTGCTCACTTTGCCACAGGATTCAAGATAGCCTGGCTGATGAGGGTTATGAACCTGAAACCGGTCCCAGGATGCTTGTTTCCGGTCCAGGGAAGACATGGCTTGGTAGTTCGTGCTGGACTGTTCCCATGAGGCACAGGGTCAGACTGATTTGCATATGGCCCTGTCTGAACTTGGGTGGTGGAGTGAGATAAAGAATGATGATGGATTAAACCCAGATCAGTTGACTGGGGGTGAGTGTTTGACTTGCTCAAGCGCTCCGTCCATCATCCCCTTTGGTATCGCTTTGTTCGCCCTAAGTTGGCAGGGTATGCCCAGACGTGGGTCCCTTGCTCACTTTGCCACTGGATTCAAGATAGCCTGGCTGATGAGGGTTATGAACCCGAAACCGGTCCCAGGATGCTTGTTTCCGGTCCAGGGAAGACATGGTGTGGTAAGGTGTTTCTCTATGCTGTGTAATGGAATGTGATGAGCTCATGGAATTAGAGTGCTGATGGTAGCTGCTGGATTCTAAAGGAGTCAGTTGCTCCTGAGGCCCCTTCTAAGATGGATGTCAATCCTAATTAAACTACATGTTTCCAACAAGCAACACGAGAGTCTTCATTACAAAAGTGGCGACGACTGGGATTTGAATCCGAAGAACCGAAGAGGAACTAGAAGGGGCCAATCGTCGAAGCATTTCGTTTCTGAAAGAATTAAGCTTCTTGTGAACTATTTTCGCTGGCAAGGTGAGGATTTTGGATCCGATTTGTGCGCTTTCAAAGCATCTCATCGATTTTTTTTTTTTTCTATACTCATCGTGGGCGTGATTGAGGCGAGCTGTGTCAGAAAAACGAGACTGGGCGAAGTAAAACTGAAGTACGTCATAGTCTTACCGTTATGCCTCAGAGGGATCATTCCGACGCTGCTGCCATCCTGTAAATGATGACGTGTTCGAATCTTCTGTGGTGTTGGCGGAGAGCGCATTCCTTGTTGGCGTCATCTGTCCACTGTCATCGTTAAGGAATTCTTAATCCTTGTTTCCGTGTTGCCAGCGTGTGCACGTCATCGCGCAACACGCAACGTCAGGAAGCCATCTCTGGTTTGTTTTTGCTGGTTTCCATGGTAATCGGTTACGCTACGGGACATGGCAGTTCATCATTTCCTCGCTGGTGATCCTATTAAGACACTCTAAGGTTGGAGAGTTAAAGCAATTTAAATCGCACTACGCTTTGTTTTGTTTTTCCAACAATTCTTTACAGTGGCACATGTAAGCACAGACGAGTCCTGGTTAAGGTGTTTTTACAGTAACAGTACTAAATCGTAGACAGCAGTGCCACCCTGTGGACTTTTCAAGTATTTTTTTTTTTTTTGTTTTGTGTGGCTCGTTTTTCAGGAAATAAAACACGGCTTAGTCAAAATAAGAAACAGCTGTGTTGTATAGCTACGTGTTTTTTTTTATGGTCGTTTCAGCAGTACATTTGCTGTTTGGAGCAGCGCTGGTTATTTAGCATCTTATCCAGCTTTTGCTTGTTATTTTACTCCAAAATGCAAAACATCACAGCGCCAGCTTCTTTCTTGCAAGATCCTGGTGATCCTCCTTTAGAGTGGAAACTTTGGATTCGCTCATTTAAAGCTTATTTAGTAGCTATTGATGCTACCAAATTCAAACCAGACAGGAAAAAAGGGTTGATGTACTACCATCTTGGTGTAGAGGGTCAAAATGTATTTGACCACCTTCCTGACTATGATGGTTCTGACGACGACATTGATGAATTTGATGCAGCTATCTTTCAGCTTGACAAGTATTTTGCTAAATCTAAGAACCTGGTTGTCCACAGATTTAAGTTTTTCACCAGAACTCAAAAACCATCGGAGAGTATTGACTCTTATGTTACTGCACTGAAAGTTCTAGCGTCTACATGTGAATTCGAAGGGTTTACTTCTCAGTTGATCAGAGATCAACTGGTGGCTAGGTGTAGTTCAAAAAAGATACAAGAACGCTTGCTCACGTGTAAGAATCTGTCTCTTGATAAGGCTATTGACATAGCGAAAAGTATTGAGGGATCGGGTCAAGATGTCAAGTCTCTTGAGGAATCCCTTAACAAAACTTGCATTTCGGGGGCTGTTGTGAATAAGCCTACTACGTCTGTTGAGCAAAAAAGACAAACGTATACGGCTAGATCTGGTCCTCAGAACTTTGCACAGAGGAAATTATTTTGTTTTAGGTGTGGTTCACCTAATCATGTTTCTTCTTTTAGGTACTGCCCAGCTCTTGGTCAACAGTGCAAGAAATGTAACAGATGGGGCCATTTCTCGAAAGTGTGTAGGGGTGGTAGATTCAATAATCCTGTTCGTTCTGTGTCCACTGAAGATAACGATGTGGAAAATGAAAATACTGGTACCAATGTCGAGTTAATGTTGGGGGTTAGGTGTGTGAAAGAAATTAATTTTTCTTCTGTGGTTGATCCTGAAGTGGAAATTTGGATTAATGAAGTGTCCATCAAACTCTTGGTAGATACTGGTGCCCGAATTACCATCATTGACTACAAGAAGTACATTTTTTCTTGGGGTAGTCTTTCTCTGCTTCCCCCTGATGTATCTACTGTGGCATTCGAGGGCAGCAGAGTGGATCTACTGGGGTATTTTGTAGCTACTATCAAGTTCCTCGATTCACACATCAAAGGCAAAGTTTACGTTGCTCGCAAGGGTATTAATGTCCTGGGATTAATTCATCAAGCTGAGTTGAAGTTGGTTATTAGACCTGGTTCAACTAACCCAGTTACTGTTGAGAGATTTTCCCCCAGCTGTGGTTGTTGTTCTGTGAATGTGTCTGGTGATAGTAAGGCGCAATTTGGTTCTAGTTTGTTTTGGGAAAAGAAATTTGAAAAGGTTTTCCAAGATAAATTGGGGATGATTTCAGATTTTGTTTTTACAATTAAAGTCAAACGTCAAGTTGTTCCAGTGAAACATAAGTTACGTAATATACCTTTAAGTGTCAGGAAAGAACTTTCAGATATGCTTTTGCTCCTGTGTGAACAAGGTATTATTGAGAAGGTGGAAGGCACCCTTTGGTTGTCTCCCATTGTTCTCGCGAAGAAAAAAAATGGCGAACTTAGGATGTGTGTGGACTTGAGGTGTGTCAATGAGGCAATCTGGGTGGATAACTTTCCACTGCCGAGGATTGAGGATCTCATTACCAAAATTGGCCATTCTTGTTGGTTTACAAAGCTGGATCTTCGGTCGGCTTATCATCAAGTGGTACTAGATGCATCCTCTCGCCATCTGACTGCTTTTGTCACACCAGAAGGAACTTTTCAGTTCTGCAGGATGCCTTTTGGCATCGCCTCTGCGGCAGCAGTCTTTCAAAGATTGATGTCGAGTATGTTTGATCATCTTTCCCAAGTAGTGGTGTTTCAAGACGACATCTTGGTGTTTACGGAAAGTGAAAGTGAGCATGACACTGTTGTTGGGAGTGTTTTGAGTATTTTAGAAGCAAGAGGTGCCACCCTAAGGAAGGACAAATGCATTTTCAAATCCAGGGAAATAGAGTATCTAGGTCATGTCTTTTCAGCTGAGGGTATCAAACCTAAACCGTGCCTTGTTAAAAGCATTGTGGATGCTCCTGCTCCAAAGAACAAAGAACAATTGTTATCCTTCCTGGGTCTTTGTGAATTTTATGCCAAGTTCTTAAAAATTTTTGCAAGTTTGACAGAAGCATTCAGACCGTTGCTTAAGAAAAATGCAGAGTATAATTGGTCTGATGCTTGTGAGCAAACTTTTAAAGTGATAAAAGAAAGGATTGTCAGTGTCCCAGCATTGCAACCTTTTTCAGAGAAAAGAGATACTGTTATCACTGTAGATGCATGTGAATATGGTTTGGGAGCTGTACTCACTCAATTGGATAATGGACGTGAGTTCACCATTGGGTTTGCTTCACGCACTTTAAGGGAGGCTGAACGTAAGTACTCTGTAATAGAAAAAGAGTTGCTGGCTTGTGTGTGGAGTGTGGAGAAGTTCAAGGCGTATGTTTGGGGTAGGCATTTCACACTTAAAACTGACCATTGCCCTTTAGTTAATATTCTTTCGGGTAAAAAGATCAAACGCACTACTGCCAGGATTTCAAGACTTGCTGCTAAGTTGTTGGAATTTTCTTTTACAGTAGAGTACATCCCGGGGGGGAAAAACTCCCGTGCGGATTGTCTTTCTCGTCTCCCCATTTGTGAATGTGACAGTCTTGATTGGGAAGAAGAAATTGAAGAATGTTTCATTGCATACATAGGTGACGCAAGCTTTTCGGAAAGTGATTGGACTTCTGCATTGCTTTCAGATTGCATGTTAAGCGAAGTTGTCACATTTGTGCAGTCTGGTTGGCCAAAAGAATCTTTGTTACCTAAAGAGTTACAACCTTTCTGGAAGGTTGCTGATGAATTATCTTTGGAAGGTAACTTGCTGGTCCGGGGGGAGAAGTTAGTAGTGCCTTCTTCTCTTTATCAACAAGTGATAACATTGGCTCATAGTGGGCATTTGGGTTCTACTCTCACTAAGAGGAAGGTCAGGGAGAGGTTTTGGTGGCCTCGTATGGACTCACAGATTGAGGATTTTGTTTTGAGTTGTACTAAGTGCAGGTCTAGTGATAAGGTGTTGGTAACAGAACGTGAAGTTGAATCTGTAAATCTGTGTCCAAAAAGAGTGTGGCAGCGTATTAGTGTTGACTTCCTTGGTCCGTATCAGATTTTGCCTCACAATTTGAGATATTTTGTTGTAATGGTAGACCATCTTTCCAGGTGGGTCGAGGTCGAACCGGTTTCAGAACCATCGACAAGGAAAGTCCTGGACTGTTTTTTGAAAGTGTTTTCTAGAGAAGGTGTTCCAGCTGAATTGTTGACTGATAATGGGGTTCAATTTGTTTCCTCTGAAATGTCTTCTTTTCTAGAGAAGTGTAAGATTAAACATTTAAGAACACCTCTCTATCATCCCCAGAGTAATGGGAAAGTAGAACGTTTCAATAGGGTCTTGGTGGAGTGCATTCAGGCTTCCATTAAGAGTAATGTGGATGTGTCTCAGTCGATCCATGAACTGGTATGGTCCCACCGTACTACTCCGCATTCTGTCACCGGTAGGTCTCCTTTTGAACTCATGAGAGGTAGAGAAGCTGCTACAGAATTGTGTCCGTTTTGGATTCTTAAGAAACTGCCAAAACAAGGTAATCTTGGTACTTGGTGTGAGACTGCTGAATATAATTCAAATTTGTTCAGCTCAAGGAGATTGGAAAATAAAAAGGATGTGGAGTTGAAACCTTGCAAGCTAAAAGTAGGGGATTGGGTACGCGTCAGGAATCCTGTTTTGGTTGGAAAGGGGTTTTCTAAGTTCAGAGACCCTGTTCAGGTATGTGAGATTAGGAAGAATGCTGTGAAGCTTTCTGATGGTAATTGGTGGGGTGTGTCTCGTGTTGCTTTAATACCAAGCGATGTCTCTCTCCCAAAAGCGGTTGCTCATTCACCAAGAGTAGAGTCGGTCCCTCAAAGGAGTGACCGTATTCACAGGAGGCCTCTGAGGTTCAATGATTTTGTTCCTCGTTAAAATGTTAAAGGGGAGGGAATGGTGGTATTTAAGAAGTGTCTGTATTGATTTATATGTATTGTTAATTTAGATTTGAAATTGTTTAGAAATGTTTTTGTGGGGTTAGTTGTTTTACCACTTCCAATCTGCTTGTTTTGTTTATGCTAAAAAAGGGGGATGTGTGGTAAGGTGTTTCTCTATGCTGTGTAATGGAATGTGATGAGCTCATGGAATTAGAGTGCTGATGGTAGCTGCTGGATTCTAAAGGAGTCAGTTGCTCCTGAGGCCCCTTCTAAGATGGATGTCAATCCTAATTAAACTACATGTTTCCAACAAGCAACACGAGAGTCTTCATTACACATGGCTTGGTAGTTCGGGCTGGACTGTTCCCATGAGGCACAGGGTCAGACTGATTTGCATACGGCCATGTCTGAACTGGGGTGGTAGAGTGAGCTAAAGAATGATGATGGATTAAACCCAGATCAGTTGACTAGGGGTGAGTGTTTGATTTGCTCAAGTGCTCCATCCATCATCCCCTTTGGTATTACTGTAGCTCATAACCTGGGAGTTAAAATAGATCATCATCTGACTATAACTCCACAGATTGCTGCAGTAGTTGGTTCACGTTTCTCTCTAAAGGCATCTTTGACAACATTTATTTTCCTGCCAACTTTTCAGTCACAGAAAACAGTGATTCATACTCTTATCACATCTCATTTAAACTACACCGATATTCTGTACATGACTGCTGTAGAGGCTGCAGGTCAAGTACAGAATACAGCAGCCGGGCTATTATCAAAGATCTTGAGGCAGTCATCGATCTCAACCTATCTGAAGGAGCTACTTTGGCTGTCAATTAGAGAGAGGATCTTTTCAAAACCCTTGTTCTGGCACATACAGTCTGTTATGGCTCTAGGCCTCTTTACCTCTCAAATAGATTAAACTATTATGGCTCGATTAGAACTTTCCACTCCTCTGGCGCTGGGATGCTGTGCATTCCTAAAATCAAATGCAAGAAGTGGGGAGGTTCGTCCTTCACATGTTCAGCAGCAAATGCCTGGAATTGTCTCCCGGTGCATGCCTGTAAGATCAATGTCCAAGGTCAGTTCAGAAATTCCCTTAAAACTTAGTTGTTTAGAATTGTTGTCTGAGCATGGCTGTCTGACTGCATTTGGGTAAGATGAAAGCCAGTTTTCTTAGCACTGGGTCACTACCTGGAGTAACTATGCACTCTAGAAATTGATGTATTGAGTGATTGATAAAGTGCTTTGTTGTAAACTGTTTAAATAATTTCAATAAACAGAGGTTATAAACTTGCAATCTTGCTTGACATTGCTGTTATAAATCACTGCTAATGCTGCCAGCTAGATTTGAGAACATATTTAAAGGCAGGTTAAATTCCACCCTAAAAGCCCTAAACACTAGCAACCATGGAATAACATAATTTACTTCCTTCTGGTCTAGTGACCAGCTAGAGCAGAAATTGACCTTTTGTTGAAGATCTTCACAAAGTGGTACATTGATCCATGTGCTAATTGTGCATTAACTGTAAAAAAAATTCCCAAAAAGCCCAACTCAATGGATATGACCCTTTAAGCTTACAAAATGTGATTTATACATTGAAATGACAGATAAAAGATATGGACATATTTTAAAACATTTATTGATGATATTGTATTGGGTTTCTCTACATACATAAAGAAAATAAGGCTATAAAATAATATGGAAATTCAGATTTTGTTTCATTCTCTTTTCATTCTTTTAGGTATATAAAAGAGAAAAATAATGTGAACTGTGATTTTTTTATTTGGGGAGTAACCTCGATAACTAAATTCAAAAGGATCATGAAAAACGTCTTTGAATTCTTGTGCTCTAATTGTTCCCATCTTGTTTGCTTTCTTCCCCCATCCATTATATATAATTTAAGGTGGTGGTGACCAACCCTGACGAATCACCTGTTCCCGGCCTTTTGGTCATTTGTGAATCTACAACCACTGAAAGTCGCACAAATGAAGATGGAGTAGCATCGATAGCACTAAATACTGAAAGTCAAAGTAGAAATTTACATATTAAGGTAAATCGCATGATTGCTTTGGCTCTATGTGGATGCAATTTATTTTATATTCATCTTTTGAGGATCCTTTGCCCCAGGACACTGGCTAAAATAAAATAAAATAAAAAATAGTGTGTGTTTGTCAGAGCTGAATAGATCTTAAGGTACTGAGGATGATATAGATTAGTGTTATATTTTCTATTTTAGATTGTTTTTTTTAACAAACGTTTAAAATAGAATACTGGATAAAGGGATTGCTAAGTTGAGCTGTGCTAATGTCCTCAAGAATTCATCATCGGGAAGGACGTTATGTATATAATTGATCTATGCTGAGAGAAGTGTTGTGTGTTTTTGTTATTCCAACGAATGCAAAATGAAGTTGCAAGAAAATGTATTAAAACGATCTTTCGCTTACCACAGAGTAGAAAAGACATTGAACAGAGAACTAACTGGTTGGGGCAGTTCATGCCTTACTCCCTAGCAAAACGAAGTTTGTTTTCGCAAGATGGGAAGAAAATGCCTAAACTATAATATCTAATCTTTTGTCAGGGTTTCAGAGCAAATTTGGTTCTTTGTTAGTCCAGTTTTGTTGTGCAGTCAAAATTAAAAATTAAGTATATTTCTTCTATTTTGCATGAATAGTATTTCCTGGCACTAGGTGCGAGATTGTGACAGTGTGACATTTAAAGAATCTGAGAGAATAGAGGAGGTGGTATGTTAATAAATTAATTTCAGGGATCTTCATTGAACTGAACATTGAAAACCACCCCCTATATTCAGTGTCCCAAGTCATTTTATAAAAAATTAAATATTGTATCTAAAGCCACATTTTCTTTTTACAGAGTTGCCAGTTTGAGAGGAAAAGTGATATTTGAAATATTTAGATCTGTTGATTGTTTTTTCTTTTTAAAGCTTTTTCACACAAAAAAAATAAACAACAGGCTGAGCAGTGTGGTAGCGACGAAAAATTACTTTGCCAAGAAGTAGTCATAAATGTCAAAATACTCTTTGGATGCCTTGTATAAAAAGAAGAGCTAAAGCTTCCACCGTTTTAGGTCCTCACTTGACATATATCCACCTGCCTCTTCAACAGCCAGTCAATATGAACAGTCATAAATGACATTAAGACCTTTTTTTTTGAGGTGTTGACCAGAGGAAAGCAAAATTGAATAGTCAATATTATGTTTCCCAGACACAGTCAACCGTCATCACTGAGACTGATACTTAGAGCTCCTTCAAAATCTCCAGTGGCATTAGTTCCTGGTGTACGGACCAGCCACGGTCCGTGCAAGTAACAGCGGTGGAGCCAGGTAAGGGGGGATTTCAAGGGACGATGCAGAGAGTAAATTAATTAATTTTCCCTCAGCATCGTCCCTCGAAATCCCCCCATATCTGGCCCCACCGCTGTTACCTGCACGGACCGCGGCTGGTACGGACATACCATGGGTATATTTTTAGCTCCAACAACTACAAGCTGGTGACTACCCAATTGCTTGAGTAATGCAAATCTAATCCACAAGTAGCTTTTGGGTTGTTTTGTAAGCTATACCATTATTGAAAGCATAGGTCACGCATACAATGAAACATTATCTCAACCTTTAATACAGAACATAAACATATTTGTATAGTGTTAAACATACATTAAGATTTGTATGCACAATTACTTAGGGCCTTATCATGTCTTTGGCAGTCCTCCAGTGGAGCTGCACAGCACTGTCCACTGGAGGAACACCAAAGCCATGGTGCGCTCTTCCGCCTGATTCTGAGTTTAATCCTGTTCAGCGGGCAGGGGCTGGGCGGTCTCACCGTGGTGGGCTATTAGACTCATAGGAGAGCCTAACATGCAGCCCGCCGCTGTGACTGTGCCTGCAGCACATTCCTGCATAGCAGCATGCATACCACACTGTGCAGGAACAGGGGTGCATTTGCTTAATGCCTATAATTCATTACCATGTCTAACCAATGTTATGGCAATCAGAAAAATAGTTTTGAATCTAAGTAACCTTAAGGGACAACTATGTAGGGACTCAAACGGAGCAAGCATAATAAAGTTAACACCAAATTAACTGAGACATGATAAACAGAGTGGGAGGGAACTTCTTAATAAGTCTCCTAATAAGCCTTAACACTATAGGGAATTTAAAAAGGGAAGGTTGGTCCGGTAAGTAGAAACATGCCGAAAAGGCAGACAAATACATTTTGCCGTTGGAGTACATTTGCCACTTTGACCCCTTGCTGATAGCACCAAGAGTGCAGTGTACTTGGATATCGCTCAGTCTATGTGTTGCAGTCATACAATCTTGACTTTAATGGTCTGGAGGCATTATTTAGGACCTTATTGTTTGAGCGATCCTTATACTCCCTCCTATTTTACAATAGTTCTAGTCCTGCATTTCTTCTATGCTTTTTGCTTATTTAGCCTCATTCACTCACATTCACTGCAGCATGCCATTCATACAAATCATACTGAGGACTTTTATCAGTCATATATCTGGAAGTCAGAAAAAGAGACATAATTATTCTGGGCTGTAGCTCTAGTTGCGTTTCAAAAGTTGACCATATTCAGTGAGCACTGCACATGAGAAAAACATATTCAGGGCCCGATTACGACGAGGGTCGGAAAGCCTCCAACCACAGGTCGGAGGCTTTCCGAGCCTCATTGCGGTTTCAGTTTCGACTGCTGCATTATAATGTAGGTGTCTGAAACAGTAAACCGGACGGTCATTCCAGCTGGATTCCGACAGGCGCAAGGAGTCCATCGGCCAGTCAGAGATCGGCACGTAATCCCAATGGATGGTGTTTCTGCCATTGGGATTACAATGTCAGTTTCCAACAGGCTGTCCATGTGGGCTTTTCTGACAAGCAAAGTCCATCGGAAAGTGACATTGGGGGCACCTAGCAGGGCCCCATTAACCTTGTGGCCTCTGGTTGGGGGCCGAGGGGGCACCTATGGTGCTCCCCTGTGAATCCCTGCATGGTGTGGCAGGCACCAAGAGGTGCCTGCCACACGGTACAGGGATTCACACAAACTCCCATTTCTCTATGGGAGCTTGTGCTACGGCTGGATTACAGCTGCAGCACAAGCTCCCATACAGAACTGGGAGTTTGTGACCGCACCATGTGCGGTCGCATTGTAATTAGGTATGCTGAACCGCCAACCGATGGTCGGGTGGTTACCATACCGATACGGTGTTGCACGGACGCAAGTCGGCCAGACATCGTAATAAGGCCCATAGTGTGAGCAACACACATGGGTATGCAAATGTCCTTGACTCATATCCAAACTTGTTTTTATTAAAACCCAACTGCTAATTCGCCGTGATGTTGAACTTTACCTTTATCCTTGTTTAGACAACATGCACACACTGAGTAATCAATACTGTGCACTTCTCAGAAGTTATCTGTTTTTAATGTAAATTCTGATCCTTGCACTTGCTGTTATTATTTAGGCATTACCTGCTGGTTATGTCATTTTTGAAGGCCCCATAGGGTATTAGAGGTGGGTAACACTCTGGGAATCCAAATATTTTTTGGTATAAAGAGTTATGGGTAGTATTCTTTTATGCTTGAAAAGGTTAAAAAGAGCATAGAAAGGACTTATTTTTTCAAAGGTTTGCGCCCACAGAAGACCTATTCGGCTCCTCTATGCTCTGCATCTTGACGGCTACTGCTGGCAAGATGCTATTTCCATGTGCACGACGTCCTATGACCTGCCTGATGCATCATGTGACAGTGCGCAGCACCACACGATCGGAATTGCAACTTACCTCTTTCCTCTAAAAAGAAGCCCAAATGTACATGCTGTGTGTCTTGGAATGAACATTTAAGAACGTTTTCTCTGAAGTGTACTCGCTCATTTGTGAAATTGCTTTAATCAAATATGTATTGCTCCCTATGGACTGTTGGTATTAAATACAAAGAATTTGTAATGGCAATTGGCGTGTAAGTATTTGTGAACCACTGCCATATTTTTTCAATATAATTTGTAATCTCCATATTGGTTACATGTATCTGTACACATACTTGTGTCGGTGCTAGTATATGCCTTAGCATGCAATTTTTAGTCACTGGGAAAATCCATAATCGGCGCATCCTTAGACCTATCTGATGCCCTATTATCCCCAGAAAATCAGTGTCATATACAGTATCATAAATGTAATGCTTGTCACGTGGTTGGTAAGGAATATATATATTTTGGTATGGAATATATTTTTTTTAACTATTTATACTAACTCATGGAATATCATCATTCATCCCTTCTTTATATGTAGCTAACCTGTAAATCCAACGTTGCTCTTGTGCAAGGAGGATTCATTCAGGTTCAGTTATTAGCCACTTCAGGTTGTCTATTGTGTGGCCCTTGAAATTGCAGTGGACAGACATTTTCATGGTACTGTGTTGACACCTGCTATTGCTAATGTTATTACCAATGTGGGTTTTGATTCTACATGACATCCCTATGTACTAAAGAGAACATGGATAGCTTATCATGTAGATTACTGTTGATGATTTGCACAGATTTTGTAACAAAACCAACAGTTAGGGTAAAGGCATAGACTTGCAAACTAGGAAGAAATATAGAAAAAATACAACCATCTCCTAAGTAACCATAACAATTATGAGACTATCCATTTAGAGCCCACCCCATGATTAAAGAGAATGATCAATAATATAGTAAAAGGCAACTTAATATCTGAGCTAGAGACAGAATTCCTCAGGAATACGAACGCTATCATGCACTGCCATTCACAGTCATGTGACACGCCTTGCGAGGTCAGGAACATGGAAATAGCATAGCATAATAGTAGCTGACAAGATACAGAGCATAGTGGAGCCAATTAGGTATTTTGTGGGCACGGACCTTTGACAAATTAAGCCCCTATACCCTTTGCTTTCGACCATTTCTGGCATAACAAATACTACCAGCAATTCTTTGAAAAAAAACTTTATTGGATTCCCAGAGTGTGATTAAAAGGTCTGCCCGCCTTTAATGCCCTATGGGGCCTTCAAAAACGAATTAACTAGTAGGTACCACCTAAATAATAACTATGATAAGTGTAAGGGAGAGAATTCACAATAACAGAAATCTTTTAAGAGGTCTTTTGACAAAATATCAGCAAAAAAATATTGGGAAACAAAAAAATTGTGTCAAGAATATTGAGAAGTCAAAATTATCATCAATAGAAATAGAAAAGGTAAAAATTTCGGGCCTCATTATGATGGCGGTCGGACAAGCATCTGACCGCCATTGCTGCGTGATGGAAACCGCCTGACATGTAGTATACGGTTCCACCTGGCATATTATAATACAACTACCATGTCAGAAACATGCAGTTTTCTATTGAGGTTTGTGCTACAGCCCAGAAAAGGGCCGCAACACAAGCCGCAGTAATAAAAGGCATGTTTGCAAACATCCATGTACCATGTGCCAGGCACCATGGTGCATGGCATATATAGGTTTGGAGCTTTTGTTAGTGTGCTTTTCAAAAGTACATTTTAATTTATTGTATATATCCTAAATTTTTGTTTGAGTATGGAGTACTGATTGTGTGTATATATAATTTTTAGTTTGTAGTCTTGCATAAAACGTTTTAGGTTTTAGTGGAAATAGTACATTTCACCCCTATAGTGTCCAACACTTTTTCCAACTTGTAATAAATTGCAATGGGAATAGTAAATGTCACTATTTTAGTGTCCAGCACTTTCCCCAGATTGTTTTAGATTGGAGGTGGGATAATACATTTTACATCCTTAGCGTCCAACACTTTCTCCAAATGGGTTTATATTCGAGTGTGAATCATAAATGTCACCCTCTTAGAGTCTAAGGGCCTGATTACGACTTTTGAGTTTGGCAGCGTGGGAGCAGGGTGGTATGCTACCACCCTGCTCCCACACTGTCTAACTCAACTGCAGGAAACCTTTCAGATTACGAGTTTCCTTGTAGTCTAAGGGTGGTCCTATGGTTTTCCCATGTCGGTGCCTTTCATGGACTGTGAAGTCAATGCTGTGCAGGAAAGGGGGTTCATGCACCCAGGGGGAAACACATGTGCTCCCCTGGATGCATCCCATTGGTCTGATACATCAGGGGTCCCTATAGGGCCCCCTTTGATTCCTCACCACCACCCTTTCCAATGCGGTCCCACCACTGGGGTTAGGGTCACAGTGAGGAAACTTGTAATATGCTTGTTGCCACCGCAGTGGCACCGCCAAGCATATTGCGGCCTCAAGACCGCTGCTTCAGCGCCAGGAATCGCGGATTCCTGATGCCCGTCCTCTCAAGGTCTGACCCTGTAATACGGTTGTCGGACCACTGGTGTAGCGGGCTCCGCAACCACGAGTTTGGCGGTACTATGGACCACCAAACTCTTAATTAGGCCCTAAATATTCTCCAAATTGGTATAGATTGGAGTGGGAATGGTAAATGTCACCCCTTTGGAGTCCATCACTTTTCCCATATTGGCTTATATTCAATTGGGAATAGTAAATGTCACTCCTTTAGTATCTGACACTTTCTCCAATTTTTTTACATTGGAGTGGGAATAGTAAATGTCACCCCTCTAGTGTTAATTGTTTTCCCCAAATTGGTTTAAATTGGAGTGGGACTATCAAATGTCACCACTTTAGTGTCTAATACCTTCCCCAAATCAGTATAGATCGGAGTGCAAAAAGCAAATGTCTTCCCTTAAGTCTTTGGTGTCCAACAATTTCCCTAAGTTGGACTGAATTGGAGTGGGAATAGTAAATGTTACCCTTTCAGTGTCCAACACCTTCCGGTAGTTGTTATTAGTTTGAGAAAGGTTTATGCCTGATATATCCATATAGTATTTGCTGGGGTAAGAAATCCCAAAGTCCGATTTGTTTTTTAAACCATTCTATGCTGTATTTATTTCATGCCAAAAAATTACAGGTAACTAAAGAACAGCTGACACGTGTTTCACCCATACGGCCCACAGGCCAAGGGCTTTTTCAAGGCAAAGCGAAACATGTGCAAGCTGTTCTTTACTTATCTGTAATTTTTTAGCAATAAATAAATACAGCATAGTATAGTTTAAAAGGTACATCAGATTTTGGGATTACTTACTCTAGATACTACTATATGGCTATATCTGGCATAAACCTTTTGTCAAACTCAAAACATTTCTCTCAAATTGGTGGCTCTTGGGTGTAGCCACTTGAAAGGTACGTGCCAACCACTGAATTTGGTCCTGTCCCACTGAGCATGAACCACGGCATCATCCACCCACCACCCCGATAAAAAATCATCTTCCGTAGTTGGTAAAGATTAGAGTGGGAATAGTATATGTCCCCCCTTTCATTTCCAACACCTTCCCCAAGTTAGTATAGATTGGGGTGAGAATAGTAAATGCCACCCCTTTAGTGGCCAAAACTTTGTTAAAATTGGTTTATGTTGAAGTGTGATTATTTAATGTTATAATTTTAGTGTGTAATTATTTGATTTAATTGTATCCGTATGTAGTAGAAATAGTTTGTGTTATTTAGTAAGTATTGTTGGTGTTTAGCAATATAATAAAAATAGTTGCATGTTTGTAATAAATATTATTATCTTATGGGGACATCTAGCTGCAGAGTCCTTACTTTATAATCCTCCCCATGCATGAGACAGCATCTGGACAAAAATGTCCATAGTACTTCCACTCGTTGGTTGAGGGCTTTGCATGCCTCTGTATCTACGTTGTCCACTGGATGTGAAGTCAATTAGGAGTCCATATAACTTCCTCACAGATGTACAGATGTCAGTTTCTTCTTTCCTGCACATGCAACATAGATCCAGAGCAGTTAAGGGGCCATTTCTTTGCCCATTTTAATGTTTTGTTGAGGAAACAGTGTGCTTTTTGCAATGTCTTGTTACAGACAGATGTTGATCACAGATCCTCACACCATCTCCTTGTGGTGCCTTGGAGAACATCATGGCTCTGAGGAGTGTGGTTCCTGCTGGTATCTTTGGCCGAAGGCTTAGAGAGAGCACGTGTGAAACTTCTGGTCACTAGTTTTATGATCATGTTGTTGGTTGGCTTCTGACACAGATTTGTCACACTAACATGGATATTTTATTCCCAAGGTTTTAATGTCTTACGACTTTACTTACCTGGGGTTCCTTCCACAGGAATGTATGTGGTAGAGCATGTTATTACTCACCAACATTACCATAAATGTCCAGTCTTTTTCCATTGGTCTGGACCGGTTTTGATCTACTGAGAGACTTTTAATGGCAGCAGTTCACAGATGCTCCTCCCGGGATGGGATAAATGTAGTATCTGATTCTAAAGTAAGGAATCTGTGGCTACATGTCTCTATCAGATGAACAAGTTACTTACCTACGGTAAAGCATTATCTGGTAGGGACAGGATCCAGACACAGATTCCTTAATGTGCTGCCCATCGTCCCCGCTCTGAGACTTCTTTGGTCTCACATTTAATTGTGGTATTCACATCCTAATGAGAAAAAAAGAATCTGTGATTATTGGACATAAGGGTGTCTTATATTGTATCACACTGTTTCAATAGGCAGTTTCTATATGCAGCTCCACGTTCTGAGCACGAAAAATAGTCACAGAAGAAACTGATATCAGGTGGGAGTTGTATGGACCCTGTTGATGTCACATCCGGTGGGTGACGTCAATATGGAGTCGCACTGTGCCCTCTACTGACACATGGACGTGCTATGGGAAAAAAATTCCAGATCCAGTCTCGCGCCTGGGGAGGACTCTAAAGTAAGGAAACTGCAGCTGGATCTTGTCTCTACCAGATAATACGTTACCGAAGGTAAGTTACTTGTTCATTAATTACAATTTTTTATATAGTCAAAACATTTAACACCGAGTCCTGTCTTCCGGGTCATCTAGGGACCACGGAATGGCGTTGCAGCATACTCGCTGACACAGGATATCTGTACTTTGATATCTGATTCGCTGGACCTACCACTTGCGCTCAATCTCCACAATGCAACTGTTAAATAAAGACCCAAAATTATTTCTCAGTAAGCTACGACACCTTGCTCCAGTCTAGGTCCCCAATCAGGACAGCAATATTAGGATTTTCTACTTTCCTCACGCCAGCTGGCACAGAAGTACAACCGGCAGAGAGCCCTGAAGAAGTCGTGGAGTACCTCCCCAGACAAAACATTTGTTGGCTGGGCAACCGTTCTGAAATAAAGAACGATACAACTTACAATTATTCGCTTTTGTTTTCACTGATTTGATGTGTGGTTCCATATTTTCCTTGTGACTAGATAAGACACAGAAATGATATTTTGATACTCTATAGGTGTGCACAGGCTTGATGCTATTATTTGGATGACCTCAGGTCTATCTCCCAGGCTGTTTTAGGGGTTCTCCCTCACCTGTTGCACCATCTTACTCGATATAAGAACAACAATACACACACTTTATGTGGGCGCCACTTCCTACCACATCCACATGAACCCTTGTCTTTTGTGTTTCTTGAAACTGTATTTGTTTTCAAAGTTTATTTTATTTATAATTTTACATTTTTAGACATATACATTTCAAATTAAAAATAAACATGTATGTGTACATAAATAAAGAATACATTTTAAAACATTTTTTTACTACACAAATAATGTAAATCATATTTCATTTGTATTGCATGTTTGTACATTTTCCACTATTTTCACATTGTTCAACATTTCTTAACTTTTCCTACATTGTTTTATGTACATTTTTTAAACATCAGTTTAACATAGGTTTTTTAGTATATCTTTAATATATACTTTACGTTTTATTTTACATTTTTATAACATTTTTGACATGTTTTACATGTTTAATATTTTTTTAAACTTTTAATACATTTGTTCAGCATTTTAACATTTATTACCTTACATTTCTGTGGGTAAATAGTCACTTTTTAGTTTCATTTAGTAGCAATTTTGTTTTTACCGCTACCTTCTATTTTTCGTGAACCAAGTCGCGGTATGGTGGGTAATGTGCTGCTGTTCGTCGGAATGTAGAAGTCCTTGTTAAAGGTCTCTTAAGGGTTTTGAGGGTAGGGGTGTAGAGGGGAGGTCTAAAAGTTAGGTATAGTGTTGTTTGTGGATTTTCTGTACATTTTGAGCTTGATTACGATCTTGGTGAACAGAGTTACTCCATCACACACACAACGGATATCCTGTCCGCCGTATTACAAGTCCATTATATGCTATGGAACTTGTAACACTGTGGACAGGATATCCGTTGTGTGTGTGATGGAGTAACTCTGTTCACCAAGTTCCATTATATGCTATGGAACTTGTAACACTGTGGACAGGATATCCGTCACATTTGTGATGAGCATCCTATCCGTAAAGATCATAATCAGGCCCTAAGTTTTATTAATAGTGGTGTTTTTTACTAGTGTGTAGTTTGGGGTTTTCGTACACATTTGTAGTATTGTTTCCTTATGTTATGATATGTTGTGTTATGTTACGTATTTTATGTTGATTAAGGGTAATGCATATGTTTTTTGGGAAATGTTATGTGTTTTGCAGGGGGGTTTCTAGTTTATTTTACATGTTTTTGTCACCAAATGTGTCCAATGGGTATAGGGAGTTATTGTTTATTTTTTTAAAGGAAATCACTTTGGGTTTATAATAAATCAATATCTTCCGCTTTGATTTCTTTTTTTTCAGGTTTCTAGAAGCGTTTCTTTTTTTAAACAAGTTTTCGGTTTTCTTATGGTTCCTACATACTTTGGATTGCATTTAGGGATGTTTATTGAATTATTTTTGCGTATTTTGGGGGGCTTTTTGGAAAATATTTGTTCTAGTTTTTGGTGGATTATTTTGACTACGTGGATACAGAAGATCCGCAGCTACTGACCAGTACGTTTTATTTTTTTGGGGTGGGCAATGTTATGTTTTATGGTTTGTTTAAATATTATGTGATTTTTATTTGGAAATGTATGGTTTATGTGGTGTATTTATTTTACGTGGTGGGTTAAATTTGTCCTTTGAGCTTTTTGGTTAGTCAGGCTTACATTTTTCATGTAAATAATTTATATAGTATTCTTTTTCTCAGCGCCAACTCCCAAATGGCTAGCCACACCTCAGGTTAGGCTAACTGAACTGTACAGTTGAAGATAGGTCTCGCCATCTTGAAAAGTCCCAAGAATAGTGGGTTCTAGCTTTTAAGGTGACATACACACCCCGAATGTGGTCACCACAGAGGCGGATTAGCCGCAGGATCATTAGCCTATTGGCTACTGGCCCTCACACCTCTAAACACACCCTAAATCCAAGATTTAAGGGGAACCTCTGACACAAGAACTTCAGATCTGCTCTGTGGAAGAAAAGGACAAAAAAGAGACCCATGTCAGCACAAGGCAAAACTCCACGAAGAAGAGGCACAAAGTACTGAACCTGCGGCAGCCCCCCTGCACCCGCTGGACTATAACTCATCCTGGACCAGAGACCAGTTCCATAAGGAAGGTAAACACCTCTGCAACCAAAAGGCATCACCAGTACTCCTTAGGGCTAGAGGTACTATTTCCTTGCAGTCAGCAGCCACAAACTACACTTTCAAGACCAAAGAAGGACTGTTTGCTGGGCTCCGTCGAGGACCAACCCTCAAGTAACCAGCCTGCTGGGAAGCACAGTCCTGAACCTCAGCGAGTGTCAGCACTCTACAGCATTTCCGGGACCCCTGGAAGAAGATTTGCTAAATCACTCCATTTGCGGTAGCCAAGGTTTGTTGGTGGTCTGTCCGACTACTGACTGCTTTACCTGATGCTCCAAGGAGAGGGAATTATCCTGCAACTTCAATCCTACACCTCTGTGGCATAATTGTTGAGTGTTTGCATCCCCTTTCTTCCTGCATCGGCAGGCTTGGAAAAGTCAGCCTCTGCAGCTCCCGTTCAACACCATGGATGGCCAGGTACACCTCTGCACCCGAGAAGCCCGAGCTAGGTAGAGCTGCTCTGCCTAGGGATTCCTGGTCCAGGGGCCCTTACAAGCTTTTTCTCCAAGGGGCTCCTCTGAACACAACTTGCAAGTGACTGAGTGTCACAAGTACTGCTTTTTCAGCAATCGCGGCTCTCGCTTTTCAGCACCAAGGACAGCCAAGTCACCTCTGTACCTGGACTCCCTGGACAAGGTACAATTGTTCTGACTGGCAAAGCTTGGTCTGGGGACCTGCAAGAACTAAAGTTACTTAACTCCAAGTGGGTTCAGTTGAACTCACCCCGCAAGTGACCCAGTATCACATAGTGTTTTATCCGTTGACCTCAATGTTAAAGTTTGACAGCTCTGCAAAGGATTGATTTGATTCTCACTGTATATTCTATAACACCATTTTGGAGTCTAAATTTATATAAACATAAGCTCTATTTTTATAAATTGGTGTCAGATTTCTTTCGAGTTGTGTCAATTACTTATCATCCATGTCCGTACTCTAAAATGCTTAACACGTGTTCCTCTAAGTAAGCCTGCCTGCTTTTTGCCACTCTACTAAGACTGAGCTAAGGAGTACTAAAGTGAATCTGAGGTCCATCTTTGTGTATTGCTTTAATATTACATGGTAATGCCTCCAAGCCATACCACATAATATCGCCACCTTGCTACACTCTTCTTGCTAGCTGACCCCAATTTGGAAACCTGCTTCTTTAATAGGCAGGATCTAGCTGATGCAAAATGTAATGTAATAACATTTTCGCAAAATAAGGATTGGCAAAGCCAGTGGACCTCCATTTTTATTAGTGAAGGTGCTTGGTAACTAATAAGTTTGTTTGGAGTATGGATGACTGAGCAACTTAATATTTGTGTTAAGTGAGAGGGTTTATATGGGTGATTGTGGATGGATGAATAACTGAGTAAATGTGTGCTAGGATGCACACAATTTTGTCAGTGTCTGGATGAGTGATTAAAGGTGGTGGGTTTGGAGAGTAGCATCCTGCTTTCAATGTTACTGCAGCATGGCACTCTCTGACCCGTTGACACCTCGATACTTTCATCTGTTTATCCAGCCATCTGTCCACATATTGGCTCATCAATTCATCTATCCATGCACTCACGGATCCCTTTACATATGAACTTATTCACCTCTTCACAAACGTCTTCCCCCTGTTACACACTATTCATGTCATGCATTTGGCCATCCATCCATTCATCTACCCTGATCAATACCACTGGTTACAAAACATTTCAAGTGATGGGACTAAAGTGGTCAACACTGGAAATTCCATTTGCAGTGTTTCAGTCTGTGTCCAGCTCTCTGTACTTGGCTAGAGTACATGCAGACAATCCAAGTCTCTCTGGTCTCAAGACATTCTCCCTAAGTGCTTAATATTGTCTCCTGAATGCAACTGTGAAACACCGGCATCAAAACATAGTTAACCAGACCTCACAGAGAACCAGGCCACACATCTACAACCAACTCAGTGTAAAACACAGAGCGCAAAGTAGAAATTTGGACTGTCAATCAAGGCTGTGGCATTTTATGGATTCTTACATTGTCACATGTGCAGTCCCATATGAGTTTGGTGCGGGAGGCGTAGAATTCAGACGCATTTCCAGGTTTATGATTTCTCGTAAATCTGGAAATGTGTCAGGTTCCGTAGGTGTTGCATTGGAACACTTACAGCAATACTCATGGAACACACTTTTTGCACAAAGTTCTGCATGTAAAGGGGACGTATTTACAAGGATAGGAAAAGACGCGCAGGGTGGCTTTTCCTGTCCTTGTAAATATGAGACAGCAAAATGCACCGCCTGTGCGTCACAAAAAGTGATGCAGCGGTGGTGCAAGGGGCTTGTAAATAAGGCCCTTAGTTTTACTCGGAGGGCAAGAAGTTGAATGCCAAGATCCAGTTGGAGTGGCACTAATGGAGAGCTGGCTGAAAGTTTGGTGAGGAGTCGGAAAAAACTATTTTCCATCACTTCCAGATCATGGACATTGTCGTGCCCCTAGAGTTCTCCACCATATAGGGACATCCCCACCAGAGCTTGCAAGTTTTAAATCTGCAATGCTAGTGCTATAGGATGAAAGCTATTTATCTTTTTTTAAAATCTGTTTTATTGGGTTTGGGGTTTTACAACAAGAGAACACAGCAAACATCTGCAGTACAGCGTATGCCGCTTGCATTATATAAACAATGCGTTCATGGTGCATACATACAGTAATTTCATAGCATAAAGAATGCCTCTGTGCACATTCATATGTTTCCCAAAGTGTGTTCCAGACAGTTTTCTGATGCATTATAAACGAATGGCTGTTGGGTCACATGATGAGCCCTGTGTACAGTAGCAGGCATACTGCAGTGAGTGGCGACAACATTGGAGGTGGATAAAAATGCTTGGGACAACTAAACGTAACTAGGGGTGTGAATACCAACTAACAGGGTGCCACTCACAGCTTGGACCAACCTAATCCCTGCATTCCATTCAAAGAGTAGAGACAACAAATGCACATTAGAGTATTTCCACTTCCAAGCCAACTAAGTACATTAAAGTTATGTCTGATCAGCTACCGACGTGTCCCCTGTGTCCATTCTGATAGTCAGCAGAGAACACTGCCACGTCCCATGAAAGCTATATCCCTTCAAGCCTCTACCACCAGTGGAATGTTCTAGTCTGAGTTTGCAGTTTTGAATCTGGGATGACCAGCCAAAATGCTCATTGAGGTTGAGCCCCAGGCATTCAAAGGTAGGAACCCTCTCCAGTGGAGAGCCATTAAGGGCTGGGTGCAATCTGGCCATCTGGCAAGGACTAAAGCTCTCCCTGCTTACAGAAGACACCGAACTGATTCAGCAGATTTTGGATGTCCATTAGGGATTTTGAGAATAGTAAGGTGTTGTCCATGAACTGGAGCACCGGGACCTTCCTGTTTGTCAGATGAGGGTTACCAGGTCATTAACATGTAACAAGAACAAAATGGGCATTAGGACACATCCCTGTATCACTCCTGAGACACTGGAATGGGGTCTGTTAACTCCCCAGCAGTGTCACACCTGACATACACATAATTATCTAGGTGAAGCTTCCTAAGCACATAAATCCGATATTTCGGAACCCCCATGTCCGTTAGAACTGCCCACAACCCCTTGCTTGGAATTAGCTCAGAAGCTGACCAAAGGTCGACAAATATTATAGAGGCGCGCACTCCACAGCATGACATACTTCCAATAGATGAGATGAGTTGTAGTTGGAGCACTTGGTCAATAGTGCCTGTCCCAGCCCGGAATCCTGCATGGAGAGGAGTCAACACTCCTGCACCCTCAATCCAAGCTTGTAGTCTGCTCAACAGAATACTACTAAAGAGCTTCTGTGAGCTGTCGATAAGACTGAATGGGTGGTATTTAGACGGGCCAGACCTGAAGCCCATCTTGTTGAATGGGATGATTTCAGCCCCATCCCAATTTCACGGCATAAGTGATGTCATTTGAGATGTCATCAGTGATGTCATGAGTGATGTCACTGACCATGTCATGAGTGATGCAATGTGTGACATCATCAGCAGTGCATTGCAGGCGCGCGAGTTATAGTTAGCTGAACTAACTATAACGGGGGAATTTCTATGGTTTTGTACGAGTGCAATGTCCAGCTAACTATAACACCCCTTTTTCAATGAATTTCTAAGGTTTTTTAAATGCTAATTCCTAACTATAACGTGCCTGAAACCTATGGTTTTTTCAGTGAATTTCAAAGGTTTTTTCAATTACAATTTTTAAACGTATTCATTGTTATATTTATTTTTTTTATACTGATTTACTACATTTTTCTAAACTATTTATTTTTAGATATTTTATTTTTTAAATTACATTAAAAAATTTTATTATAAATTGAAAAAAAGTGTTTTAAAAAATATTGAAATTCTATATTTTTTTATTTTATATTTTTTAAATGTATTAATATTATTTTCTTTATTGTTATTTAAAAAAAATATATTTTTGAGAGTCGCGTACCCAAAGCGTACCTTTCTCGATCACTGCGCGGAACCCTAGCCGCCATTTTAGGATTGTTGTGTAGGATCCGCGTAGAGTGCGATGGGTGCATATTGTCCTGCGCGATTGCTATGCGACTGATACTTCAAGCGCATACGCGACATGTACGTATTACATCATCATCCTCAAAAGTCTTTATTTCGGTTATACAGTACCATAAAAGAAAAAGCACATAGGTCTTACATGGCAATATTCAGAATAAAAGGTGCTGTAAATTAGAATACTTCCTATACAGGCTCTTGATATTTTAAAAGGGATACAAATTGGAATAAAAAGCTTATCACAAAGATACAATATGTACATAGTGCAAATATAACATATTTCAGTAATTAAAAGATGCATCCTAACATCAAAATTGAAAGGCAAATAATCCAAATATTTACAATCCAAAGTGCTAATGCAAAATATACACCCATATATTCAGATCATTTGGGTTTCAATTGATTTACTTGCATCAATAATGTCAATAGAGCCCTTCTTCTAATGGACCATAATTTGCCCCAAAATTTTGCCGTTCCACAGACAAAAAAAGGTCTCACATCTGACTTCAGAATGCGTAGGGCTTCTTTATGACTATGTGTCCCTAGGTGTCTACATACTGGGATAAGCCAATTCCTTCTGGGTCTGGCGTAGGCAGGACACGCAAAAAATACATGGCCCATTGTTTCATTTGGGCAAGGGCATGAAGGACAGCCCTTGGGCTGTGATATATTTGTCCTCCAGGTATTAATGAAAGCGTTGATGGGAAGACAACCGTGTCTAAATTGATTGTATAGTTTCCTATCTTCTGGCACTTTTATTAAATCAAGGAAACTTTCTAACCAGCTGCTAGATTTAATATCAATCAACAAGTCAGTTAAGCAGCCATATTGTGTATTCATAAACTTCTTCTGTTCTACCCAAGCCCAGAACTGTAGTTTTAGTATATCCCTAGAGTATGTGGGATGGTGACCTTCTAGCTCCTTTGGCGCACCTATGTCCGCCCGGATGGTATTTATATAGTTAATCCACCCAATTTTATGATTTGTGTCCAGGGCAGAAACTTCATTAAGAGCAGCTGCATAGGACATCAGTTCTGGAGTTGTAAGTAGTCTATGCCAGAAAAGCAAGAGGCGTATCATTGATAGACTTGACACCTATATCGAGTTTCAAGGGAAGGAGGGGAGTGCTCTAAGGGAGTGATAATAGGCTTCTAAGAAACTTATTTTCTATTATCGAGAGGATGTTAACATTAATAGTTCCCCACAGTTCGCCTCCATAGAGTACACTGCTTACTACCTTACAGCTATACAGCTTCAGTGCAGGGGCTACAGGCCTAGTATATGAGAGACAATGCTCCCGTCGCAGGGCCCCATTTAACTGGGAACATTTCAGGGATGCTCTCTCCAGATGTTTCTTCCATACCATTCCCTCAGATAACTTAATTCCCAAATAATCAAAGGAGCTCACTCGTTCGAGCGGAACATTATCAAGAACCAAGTTACCCTTAAACGATTTATGAGGATTTAACATCATCAACTTAGTTTTAGTTTTGTTGATGACCAAACCCCTCTTGTCACAAAAGTTCTTAAAGCAATTTAAAAGTTTCTGTAAGCCCATGGGGGTTTTAGACACTAAAAGATTGTCATCTGCAAACAACAAAGTAGCTATTTTATGATTAGCCAGCTATGGGGCATCAGCCGGGGTAGAGCACAAAAGATCAGCCACCTGATTTGCATATAGGGAAAAGAGGGTGGGGGCCAGGACGCACCCTTGGCGCACCCCCCGCCTGATTTTAAATGGCTCAGTGTTTTGGCCCTGGTTTCCCCACCTTACACAGGCAAAGTTATCCTCGTGCAACCTAATGAGTGGCTCTAAAAGTTCCAGAGGCATACCCATGCCAGAGCAGGTCCCTGGGGACTAGGTCAAAAGCTGTTTTCAAGTCAATAAAGGCAAGATATAAGTTGCCTTTGCCCAACACAACTACCTTCCAATACAGCAAGACCAGGCGAAACGCCCGGTCGATCGTGCCAGTCTTCCGCCGAATGCCCGCCTGGAGTGGAGAAAGGATGTCGTTCTCCTCCATCCAGGTCTGGATTTTAACAAGGAGCGAGCGGCAGAATACCTTCTGGGCACAATCTATCAGGCTAATAGGACAGTAGTTGGCGGGTTTTGACCTGTCCCCTTTCTTGAAAATGGGTACTACCTCTGCCCCCTTCCAGGTGTCCGGAATACTCCCCCCACCTGAGATATCATTGGCCAGTCTCATAAAATAGGTTGCCCAGTGTTCCCTATCAGAACGGAAAAGGTCTCCAGGGATGCCATCAGGGCCAGGGGCTTTTCCTGGAATGATGGCATCAAGTGAGCACAATATCTCCTCCTTAGTGAAAGTAAGTGTACAAGCACGGAGACCCATATCATGGAGCATCTGGGAACTGTCAGTGTATGGACCATTGGAGTATAACTCACTGAAGTGCTTATGCCATTCAGCAGCCGGAATGTTATTTGCCAAGGGAGGTGAGCGTTCAAAGTTTTGCTTAGATACCAAGGACCAAAACGTCCGGCTATCAGGATGCCCAATGGCCTCTCCTAACTCCTCCCATCTCCTCTCATCCCATTCTTTTTTTGCTTTACACTTTGCCTGTTTGTAGTCTTTCCTAGCTTTCCGAATACTAGTAGGCTCTCGATTTTTAATGGCAACAGTCAAACTCCCTCTCAGGGTCCTGCACTCTTTGTTAAACCATGAATCTCTTCCCAAGGGTCTTCCCTGGGATAACCTCTTTTTTTTGTTTGGAGCCTGAAAAAAACAAGCCAGATGGTCAAAGAATTCCTTGTGGAGGGTACTACAACTACTCTGGTTAGATGGATCTATAGTCCCTGGCGCTAGGATCGCTAGATGCTTAGGAAGGGCATCCTTAATCAGTTCAATCTTTAATTCATCTGCCAATACCACAGGCCATTTGAGACGACGCTTATCGCTTGTAGGTGTTAAGGATTTTGTACTTAGTGGTATCGGCGGATCTCTCCCAATACCACCCCAGGGATTTTGGATAGACAAGATAAGGGGGTTATTATCACTGTCACATGATGAAATTATGGCCATATCCTGTATCAACGGCCAAAGTGTGAGGTCCACTAGTAAATAGTCTATCCTACTTGAACCATTTGGCCCCACAAAGGTCATTCCTCCTCCCCTATCTGAAGTTGTTCTTCCATTAGCAGCCCTTAACCTGTATTCTAAAGTTAGCGCATTGAGCTGAAGTGCAGCCTGCGACCATTTTTTTATTGGCATAAGTTCCAGTGGGGATACCCCCCAGAATTTATCCTCTGCATTCACATCATTATCCTCTGCCCAGTCGAGGGGTTCAAAAGTTAAATTGAAATCCCCACCAACTATAAGTGAGTAGCTATC
Source organism: Triturus cristatus (assembly GCF_964204655.1). NCBI lineage: Eukaryota > Metazoa > Chordata > Amphibia > Caudata > Salamandridae > Triturus > Triturus cristatus. The sequence goes on from NC_140586.1 coordinate 114,123,464, forward strand.
GACCCTATCTTCCAATAAATTATTCAAGGACTGGAGTGTTGGAGAACTACCACCTCTGGTACTCCTAGCATTTACATCATATATGACGGCTGTCTTGCCCTTACCATTGGTTATCCTGATCTCAAGTATGTCTGGGCTATTCGTAGCCAGCTCTTTGACGTCACAATTTACTGCCAAGTTTACAAATATAAACAGCCCACCTGAGGGCCGAACGTGTTTAGATGGAATAGCTGGTCTATGAAAGGTCGTAAAACCTGGTATAAACATGGGGGACAGGCTCCAATTTCTTGAAGTAGGCAGATCTCCGACTGTGCAATGAGTTCTAGCCAGTACGGGTGGTCAAGCTTCCTTCTAACACCTGCTGTATTCCATGACGTAATTCTCAACACTTGCCGACTACCTTGTAAAGTGGAAACCAAGGGAAATGTAGAGACATTCAATTTGGACAGTACTTGGCAGTCAATAACTGGATCTGAACAACTAGCCCGGATATGATCGTTCATCACTTGAGACAAGTCAATGGCTAAGGCCGATGGTGTGAGACATGGCATACGCTCTTGCTCTCTGTTTGTCACAATAAGATCAGAGAGTACACAGTCGATGGGAGTAATGGGGCTGCTAATAAGTTTACATTGGGGGACCTTATTTGGGGCCAGAGTTAGTCAATTAACCTGGGATAACGATGAAATGGAGGGGTCCCCAATATGCAAGCACGTGTTTCCTGCTTGGGCAGGTGTTAGAGGGGAACTTAGTCTCAGCCTAACTTCGTGGCAGGGTTTGGGTGGAATCTAATCTCCAAAGCAATCAGATCGTGCACCAGATGTTCGGACACTAGTCTTAACTCAATCACATCATCTGGATTCGAGTGTGAAGAGTGCCTTTTAGCATATACAATGTCATCTCTGATAACTGACCTACACCCGCTAGTGTGCCTCAACCAGTGTATGGCCTTATTTTTTAATATATCAATGTTCTCATACTTCATTTGCTATGAATCTACTTTGGGAACATTAGTCATCTAGATTGGGAATGCTAATGGGTTGCTCTGCTTATGATGTAAAGCTAAGGGAGACTGGCGAGGTAAGGACATCCCATTAAGACTTGTGACCATATTTGGTGCGGATAACCCTGACATTGGCCCATGACCAACTCGATCCGGTGGTAAACCTATACTTGTCATGCAATGCTCAACATTTAGCCTAGATGACTCCAAGGATGGACCTTTAAAAGCTCTTGTACTACAAGTTTGTCGATGGTCAGTAGGCAGGGACAAAGCATTGCTATCCAATTGCTTCCCAACAAATGCTAAAGGTTCCTTACTAGAGACAGCACTAGTGGATACAGAAGATAATTGTAGTGACCGTGATGGTTGGTGTGGATGTGATCTAGTGTGACCATCTAGCTGCTCATAAAGTTTGGATACTAGGGTAGATAGTGCCTCAACACTATTTCTTAAGGCTGCAATTTCCCTGTGAAGATCAAGGTTCGAGGGTGTAGGACCAAGATTTACACCTCTTTCCCTTTCCCCCTGCAGTTTATTTGAACTCGAGTTATTATTATTGGTTACGTTTGTGCAGCGGTTCATATTGATGTGCTCTTTGACATAGGGGTGAATCGTCAACAAGGGGGGCAAACCGATTGCTAAGTAGAAGCTTATCGGATATAACGCTATCAATAGGGCTTGTTTCCCCTTGAGCAGGTAAGGGACTTGGCGCTTTGCTATTACACATTTCCACAACTGGGAATCGATTTCTTCTTCCTTACTGCTTTCCTAAATAGGTTAGAGATATTCCCATATCCTACAATAGTAGATCCGGTAGAGCTAACAGGACATGGGGTTTTGTTACGTTTGATTTCCTTGGTGGAGGGGAGGCAATGGGTACAGGTGTGAGTAGCAAGTCTTCACAGTCTGCAACAATATTCTCTAAGCGACTGAGAACATCTTCCTCTGTCCCTCCATCGCACCCAGTTCCCTTTAACAGCGGTTGGTGAAGTTTTTTGTGTTTTTTCCTAATGGTACCTCCCGTCCCAGTCCCAGTCTCTTTTCTTTTCCCCATTTCACTAATTAAACAATCAACCTCAGCAAGAGTGTTGCGGACAGTGCTGACCACCTGAAACAACAGTGGCCAAGGACCGGTCAAGAATAGAATAATAATCCAATATTAAGGTCCAGTGTCACTTGGGGTTACAAGAGTAGTATGGCAACAGTACCTTAATAGAAGATGACCTGGGGCTCTGTACATATGATGTTAGGGGGGTGGCCCAGCCCAGCCTCCTCCAGGCAATGACAGGCAAGGACGGGCCCGCCCTTGGCCCGTGCACGTCCCGCGCGGCGGGAGCCTGCGTTGAAATTTAAAGCGCCTCCGTGCGCGCAAATTAGCCGTAAATAATTGTCCAGCTGGCGTGTCTTGCCGCAAAGGACCGTGGTTCTTGTGGTTCCCCCACCACGGAGCACCAAAGCAGGAAGAAACAATTGCGGGACCCGCGCTGCGGGAGCCTGCATTGAAATTTAAAGCGCCTCCGTGCGCGCGAATTAGCCGTGAATAATTGTCCAGCTGGCGGCTCCTGCCGCAAAGGACCGTGGTGCTTGTGGTGCCCCCTCCACAGAGCACCGAAGCAGGAAGAAACAATTACGGGACCCGCGCTGCGGCAGCCTGCGTTGAAATTGAAACGTATTACGTTACGCGACGTTCACGCACTTCCGCGTGACGTCATATACGTACTCAACGCGCTGGGTGCGCGATTCCACAAAAAAAAATTTAATGTCTAAAAAGATATATATATATGTATTTAATATAATTATTAAGGCAAGACATTATCTGAGTTAGTTATAAAAATAATATTCTTTTAATTTTAATAAACTTATATTACTTTGAAATGCAATTTTGCGAAGTCGCGCTGGGTGCGTACTGCCTGTGCGCAACCTACGCGGACCCCATGTGACCAGAAAAAAAGAGATTTGATTGGTTCATAACACTTCCTATTGTAACTATTGAAGGACCCGACCCATTTCAATCATCTGATTCTGAACATTCCAACACTGAAGAATTTCTACAGGAACCTCCATGCCCTCAGAGGTATTCTTCCATCGTCTGGAAAATTTTTATATTTCCTGAAGGACAGAAGAAAGTGAACGCTACCAAGGTCACTTGTAAAATCTGTAAGGTTGTACTCTCACGTGGAGATCCTAATAAGAAATATTCTTGCAGGACCAAAAGTATGTTAAAGCATTTAAAATGTCTACATCCTGTGAACCTAGCACATGAGGAGTGCAGAAGACTCCGGGAGAACCCACCACCAACGCCGGCAGTACCAAGCACTTCGGGGATGTCTCCGTCTAACCAACACCCGGACATACGTCTCCAATTTGCCAAAGCAAAAATACACTGCACTAAGTGTAAGAGATTGCTCTGCTATGGGGAGCAATCTGTTGATTTGGTTCGCCGAGCAATCGACAATCATTCGGTACTTACTTGTAGGTACCAAAATCTCCCAATAAACACAACGGCTCTTTTTAGAGCCACCCAAGTTCTGAACACATCAGCTTGATTTATATCTGAATTATTTTTTTTGTTTTTGCTTGGAGTCGCGCTCCTAACGCGTTAGGAATCGTGCACCCAACGCGAGAAAAACCATGCAGCCGACGTGCTGGAGTCGCGCACCCTACAGGTTGGGAGTCGTGCAGGGGGCTGCGCTGAGCGCCGCGCTGGATGCGCAACTCCTAATTTTACGGTAAATATTTTTTTAGCACCTATCACTAATTTCTATTCTCCCGGGTACCCCACCCCCCGGGGCTCTAATATATACCTTTGGGAACCGTGGGGGGAGCCCCAATGCCCCCACAGTCCCAGCTGGCTCCCCGCATCATTCGGGAGCCGGCATTGTTTTTCCAAACAGGGAGCTGCTAACATGCAGCTCCCCATGTGGAAAAGCAAAATGGTTTGGATTTTGAAAGAGAGAGCAGGCTTCCCTGCTCTCTCTTTCAAAATCCAAACCAAGTTTGCTATGACAGGGTGGGAGCCTCGGCTCTCGCCCTGCCATAGCAAACAGCAGTGTCCCGGGGTGGGAACCCTGGGACACTTCAGGAGTTGGCCCTGGGGGGTGGCGGTCCCCAGGGACCTCGAGGGCTTCAGGAGGGGGGGCCACACGACCCCCTCCTCAACATACAAAGCCCCAGGGAGGTGGTGTTCCCTAGGGCTTGGGAGGGCCTTTCAGCCCCCCAACCATTTTTGAGAAAGCCCCGGGGGTAGCGGTCCTTGGGGCAGGGGGGGCCTTTGAGCCCCCCCACCCATCCATTTTGCTTGAGGTATGCGGTTGAGCCCCCTACCCATTTATGTTGTAGCCCCGGGGGGCGGTGGTCCCCGGGGCTGGGGAGCCCCTCTGGGCCTTGCATAAAATTTTAAACTTTTGCCCCCGGGATTATTAAAGCCTGCGCTTCATTTTTTTTTTTTACGGCAATATCTGCGTACCCTGCGTGACTTCGCCATTTTTTAAACAAAAAAACTAAACATTTATGGCCCTCTGGGTCCTTGTGCGACCCCCTAAGCAGGTCTAGAGGGTCAGGGTATTTCTACCCTGCCCCCTTTATAAGTTTTACACACTAGTTCCACTGATTTCTTCAGCCTCGCTTCTACCGAGGCACAAAATGGCTGCTAACACTTCCTCGTTTGGATTGTTGACAGACAGTTGACAGCCAATTAGCATGCAGCTCGTGATCAGGAGGGTGCGCTCAGGGTGCGCAAATCCAGCGCGGCCATAGATATATATGTGATTTTGATTTTGATTTTCTCAGGAACTACTGAATAGATTTACAGCATTTAACCAAAAGGCACGACTCTGAACCAAGGTATACCTTTCTACCAAATTTGGTGTAATTCCGTTCAGCAGTTCGGGCTGTAGCTGCGACTAACGATCCCTATGAAAAATTGCATGGGGAAAACACGTTTTTGGGAACCCCATTTTTTCTCGGCCCCTGCTTTGATGAATCACCCCAACACTATCATGATAGGAGCGGACCGGAGCGGGCCACGAGTTTTGAAAGTTTCACGAAGATTCTTCAACCGGCACCAAAGTTATTCCAAATAGAATGTTGCAGATTTCCTATGGATAATAGGTCCTAACTATAACTACCCACTGGCGATCGCCAGTAGGTTATTTATATATATATATATATATATATATATATATATATATATATATATATATATATATATATATATATATATATATATATATATATATATATATATATTATATATATATATATATATATACATGCACTGAAAAAACCATAGGTTTCACACATGTTATAGTTAGCTGGACATTTCACTTGTACAAAACCATTGAAATTCCCCCGTTATAGTTAGTTCAGCTAACTATAACTCACGCCCCCGCAATGCACTGCTGATGACGTCACATATTACATCACTCATGACATGGCCAGTGACATCACTGATGACATCACTGATGACATCTCAAATGACATCACTGATGACATCACTGATGACGTCATCCATGTGATAAATTAGTACATCTTCTCACACTCTAATATAACCTTTGATACACCGACTCAAAATTTCAGACGGCCATTTTGACAACCATAGATACTCCAATACCAATAACTACTCACCCACTCATTGACTTTTAGGTCTACATACACCTCCACTCACTCACCTGTACAGTCACTCATACTTACAGTCACTCTCTGCATTTATACAAATATATAGACACTCACACACCGCCAATCATCCATTGAGATACTGACATATCTAGTCAGTCATGCAAATAATTAATTACAGTAAAATTTACTCACCTATACAGTTAAAAACACTCAAGTTCACTTACTCATAAAAATACAGAAAAACAAACAGCACATGACACAGATACCCTTGCACTATGGCGCATTCAGCCACTCCCAAAATCACATATAGATAGTTATATACTCTTACACACATATACACTGCATTTCACATATGTCGTTACTGACACATGTACAACTGAGATATACATTCAATCACTAACACACCCATACGTACACTCACCCAACCATACAGTCCATCACAGTTGCACTCTTAAAACCATGCACCTATAGAATCATCCACTCACACATCTATGCACAGAGTCACACACACCCCACCCACATATACACTCAGGCACCCATACAGATACTCAGACAACCAATCAATAACCCATAGAGACACTCATATTGCTATTCACAAAACCATGCAGCCGCTTATATACCAACATACAGACAGATCCAGACATTCACACAGTTTAGTCACTAGTCTGCAGTAAGATACATTTAATGACTCACTTATAGAGTCAGTTACGCACCTAGAAAATCAACAGGCCTTTTCCTATATATATTAAACATATTAAAACTGTTCAGAAACACATACTCAATGGATGATGTCATCAGTGATGTCATCAGTGATGTCATTTGAGATGTCATCAGTGATGTCATCAGTGATGTCACTGACCATGTCATGAGTGATGTAATATGTGACGTCATCAGCAGTGCATTGCGGGCGCGTGAGTTATAGTTAGCTGAACTAACTATAACAGGGGAATTTCAATGGTTTTGTACGAGTGAAATGTCCAGCTAACTATAACAAGTGAGAAACCTATGTTTTTTTCAGTGAATTTGCAAGGTTTTTTAAATGCTAATTCCTAACTATAACATGTGTGAAACCTATGGTTTTTTCAGTTAATATATATATATATATATATATACACATATATATATTCACTTAAAAACCATAGGTTTCACACATGTTATAGTTACCTGGACATTTCACTCGTAAAAACTATGACTCACGCGACCGCAATCCAGTGCTGATGACGTCACATATTACATCACTGTATTTAGACACTTATTTACCCATTTATTCTTCCAAGATATACATAAATAAACAATATTTCTTTTACAGAAAGACACATTTTCACTGGATGATATCATCAGTGATGTAATATGTGACGTCATCAGCACTGGATTGCGGTCGCGTGAGTTATAGTTACCTGAACTAACTATAACGGTGGAATTTCATTGGTTTTTTACGAGTGAAATGTCCAGCTAACTATAACACGTGTGAAACCTATGGTTTTTTAAGTGAATTTACAATGTTTTTTAAATGCTAATTCCTAAATATAACGTGTGTGAAACCTATGGTTCTTTCAGTGAATTTGCAAGGTTTTTTAAATGCTAATTCCTAACTTTAACGTGTGTGAAACCTATGGTTTTTTCAGTGAATTTCAAAAGATTTTTAAATGCTAATTCCTAACTATAACGTGTGTGAAACCTATGGTTTTTTTAGTGAATTTGCAAGGTTTTTTAAATGCTATTTTATAACAGTTTTAATAGGTTTTTTTTAATGTGTTTTTCACCGTGATTTTTCGAAAAAAAAAATTAAAAAATGTTTTCACCCTTCGTGGTCCTTTAGGGACCCCCTGACAAAGGCTAGAGGGTCAGAAACTCTCTACCCTGCCCCCTTTTGACGTTCTTATTTGTTTTTTTTTTATTTAAGGGTTTTTCACCGTGCGCGCACGGAGCGCGCACCCCGCAATTTAAAAAAAAAAAATCTTTTTTCGCCCTTTGGGGTCCTACTGTGACCCCCTGACAAAGGCTAGGGGGTCAGGACCTCTCCACCCTGCCCCCTTTTCACATTCTCCACCTTTCCTTTTTCAGTGCGACAGACAAAATGGCGGCCGGCACTTCCTGATTTCGACCGATTAGAATGTTGACAGACATCTCACAACCAATCAGAATTACGCTGCACCGTGCGCGCACGGTGCATGCCTATAGATATTTATGTACATTTAACTGCAATTTTCTCAGGAAATACTGAACAGATTTACATCAGACATGCAAACGGCACTTCCTTGACCTAAAGGTCCTATGGGAAAATGCATGGGGAAAACGCGTTTTGGGACACCCCTTTTTTCTCGGCCCCCGCTTGACGAATCACCCCGAGACTTTCAGGGTAGGAGCTGAGCGGAGCGCCCTATTAGTTTTGAAAATTGCGCCAGGATTCGTCAACTGGCGCAAAAGTCATTCAAAATAGAATTTTGAGATTTCTTATGGAAACACGGTCCTAACTATAACTGTCTACTGGCGACCGCCAGTAGATAATATATATATATATATATTCACTGAAAAAACCATAGGTTTCACACATGTTATAGTTAGCTGGACATTTTACTGATAAAAAACCAATGAAATTCCCCCGTTATAGTTACTGTAGGCAACTATAACTCACGCGACCGCAATCCTCTGCTGATGCTAATACTGTATTTAGACACTTATTTGCCCATGTCTTCTTCCATTAAATTTTAGCTATACATATATTACAAATATTTTTTTTTCATAAAGACACATATGTCATCAGCAGAGGATTACGGTCGCGTGAGTTATAGTTGCCTACAGTAACTATAACGGGGGAATTTCATTGGTTTTTTATCAGTAAAATGTCCAGCTAACTATAACATGTGTGAAACCTATGGTTTTTTCAGTGAATTAGCAAGGTTTTTTAAATGCTAATTCCTAACTATAACGTGTGTGAAACCTATGGTTTTTTCAGTGAATTTGTACGGTTTTTTAAATGCTAATTTATTTATGTATTATTTTTTATATATTTATTTTACAATAAACTACGTATTAAAAATTATTATTTTTTTTTTTTTTGGTTTTCACCCTGCGAATTATTTTTTTTTTTTTGTAAAAAAAAATGTTTTTTTTGTGTTTTTCAGGGTGCGCGCACTGTGCGCGCACCCCCGCGATTTTTAAAAAAAAATAATTTTTTTTTGCCTTCGGGGTCCTTCAGGGACCCCCTGACAAAGGCTAGGGGGTCAGGAACTCTCTACCCTGCCCCCTTTTCACGTTCGCCACCTTCCTTTTTCACTCTCGCACTGAAAACAAACAAAATGGCGGCCGACACTTCCTGATTTCGACCGATTTGAACGTTGACTAACATGTAACCACCAATCAGAATTACGCTCGCGCACGTTAGGGTGCTCGCACGGTGCTCGCACGGTGCGCGCACCCTGCGCGCATATATATATATATATGCTTTTAAATGCTATTTTCTCTGGAAATACTGAACAGATTTACACCAGACCTGCAAAAGGCACTTCCTTGACCTTATGGCTACCTCTCTGCCAAATTTCAAGTAATTCTCTTCAGCCGTTCGGGCTGTAGCCCTGTCTAAAGGTCCTATGGAAAAATGCATGGGGAAAACGTGTTTTGGGACCCCCCTTTTATCTCAGCCCCCGCTTGACGAATCCCCCCGAGACTTTCAGGGTAGGAGCGGAGCGTAGCGCCCCACCTATTTTGAGAAATTCGCGAGGATTCGTCGACCGGCGCCAAAGTTATTCCAAATAGAATGTTGCGGATTTCCTATGGAAAAGGGGTCCTAACTATAACTACCTACTGGCGACCGCCAGTAGGTAATATATATATATGAAAGCAAATGCCCTTAAGCAATGAGAGGTCACTCAACGCCATTCTGTTCAGTATAACCTCGCTGCTGCTCACCTCACTGCCCCATTAATCACAATCCATGCCAACGCTTTCGAGGTCATAGCGCCTCTTCTTCATGGGCTGACAAGTATGCACTAAGAAACTCACCACTTGTTTTCAATCTCATTTATTTGCATACTGGCTCATAGTGGGCGGCATTACATTGGCACGCTGGTATGCTGGGACATGTGGTCTTTAGAGGTGAGTATTCAATTATATTCTGAGTAGGTAAAGTGCAGAATTGTCCCGATTACAATTCATTAAAACACCTATAGTAGGATGGGAAGCAAGCAAGGTGAGTTGATTTAAGCAAAGAGTGACGTGCTGTGAGGAGCGGAATCGTCACACTCCACAGCCTTTCAAGAGTTTTATGGGGGTAGTGAGGTGAGCAGCAGCGAGGTTATACTGAACAGAACAACGTCGAGTGACCTCTCGCTGTTTAAGGGCATTTGGTTTTACACATATATATATAGCAAGATTATTTATATGATTTTAGCAGTATTGACCAGGATGATGTTTTTACTGTTATTAACCCCTTCAGTGCGGCGCGGATTACCGCGCTGTGCTGAAGGGTTCCTGCACGGGCGGGGCCATGACGGAGCGGTTCTGTCATCCGCACAGAGCAACCAATGAGCATGGCGGAACTGCTCCGTCATGCGCATCGATGTGTTTAATATATATAAGATTTGCCCACTCCATACTATGAACTGTTATTGGATATATAGGATATATTCCATATAGTTGCACTGTGGCACTCTTTTTTGCACTTTCTACTTTTGCTGCTAAGCACTTTTTGCACTTTAGGAAACTTTTTCATAATAAATACCAAACAGGAAACTTTGTAATATTACATTGCAATGAATATAGACATTTTTAAGGATTTATCCAGAAAAGAGTGATATCTGTAGAGCATATTATATATATATTTTCTATTTAATTTTGATCAACTTCATAGACTTGATGATAAATGTGATGTAAATTAAGATATTAGCACTGACATACGATAATGGTATTGGTTATTCCATTACTGGTCGATAATAGATTAAATGTCCAGCATGAGGCTTGCCATGCATGAAATACTTGTATAATTAACCAAGTACTTGTTGACAATACATGTCGTTTTTGTTTTGCAAAGCAAAATTTGACAAAAAATGAAATATACTTTTAATGTATTTATACAGATATATAATAATATGCTTGATAGCGTGAGTCAGGAGTTATGACACATACACCTTTAGATCCTCAGCCTTTGTAATTTCTTGCATAGATTTGAGAAGTTGTTGGATTACTAAGTCTGTTTTCCCTGTTTGATGTCATATGACACGGAACCCGTCAAGGGGAGGGGGTTGTGCACTCAGCAACATTTAAAAACAAACATGGATGACTGTTCTCCGTATGTGAACAAGGGTTGTTTGAGCCTGAAACGTGTAATTGTTTTGTGAGGAGAAGGTCAAAATAAAACATCTTGCCTGATACCCTGTGGTCCGTCTCTCCTTCATCGCCGTCAGGAGGTTGCGGGAGGTTGTGAATCTTTTGGATATATATATATATATATATATATATATTACCTACTGGCGGTCGCCAGTAGGTAGTTATAGTTAGGACCCCTTTTCCATAGGAAATCCGCAACATTCTATTTTGAATAACTTTGGCGCCGGTCGATGAATCCTCGCAAATTTCTCAAAATAGGTGGGGCGCTACGCTCCGCTCCTACCCTGAAAGTCTCGGGGGGATTCGTCAAGCGGGGGCTGAGATAAAAGGGGGGTCCCAAAACGCGTTTTTCCCATGCATTTTTCCATAGGACCTTTAGAACGAGCTACAGCCCGAACGGCTGAACAGAATTACTAGAAATTTGGCAGAGAGGTAGTCCCTAGGTCAAGGAAGTGCCTTTTGTAGGTTTGGTGTAAATCTGTTCAGTAGATTCTGAGAAAATAGCCTTTAAATCAATATATATATCTGAGCCCGCTTACGGTACGCTTACCGTACGCTTACCGTAAGCGTACGGTGGCGTGCGCGAGCGCGATTCTGATTGGCTCTTAGATCTTAGTAAACATTCGAATCGGCCGAAACCAGGAAGCGGCGTCCGCCATTTTGTCTCTCGCACTGATTATTATTTATCAAACATGATGGCCAAAAACATGTTACGGGGCTGTTTTGACAACTCCCTCCCACATAGTCATGTTGAGGGAGTCCCCAAACATCCCCCAAGAGCAAAAACGGTTTTATTTTTTTTTCGGCAATTTCGCCGAGTACGCTTACCGTACGCTTACCGTAAGCGTACGGTAAAAAAAAAAAAAACACTATCCACACTTACCCCACCCCCTGTGCTTTTGGTGGCCGCAGGCCACCAAATGTGCAGGGCTTATGATTCTGGAAAAAAAACTTAATTTTGGCAACATGAAATTATAAAATAGAAATAAAAAAAACACTATCCACATTGACCCCACCCCCTGTGCTTTTGGTGGCCGAAGGCCACCAAATGTACAGGGCTTATTAAAGTTGATAAAAACCGTGCACGGAACGAACTGCGTTAAGTGGGCGCGCACGCCTCGAATGGCGTAAAGTAACTTAGCATTTAAAAAACCGTACAAATTCACTGAAAAAACCATAGGTTTCACACACGTTATAGTTAGGAATTAGCATTTAAAAAACCTTGCAAATTCACAGAAAAAACCATAGGTTTCACACATGTTATAGTTAGCGGAAATTTTACTGATAAAAAACCTGTGAAATTGCCCCGTTATAGTTAGTGCTGGCAACTATAACTCACGCGACCGCAATCTTCTGCTGATGACATATGTGTCTTTATGAAAAAAAAATATTTGTAATATATGTATAGCTAAAAATGTATGGAAGAAGACATGGGCAAATAAGTGTCTAAATACAGTATTAGCATCAGCAGAGGATTGCGGTCGCGTGAGTTATAGTTGCCAGCACTAACTATAACCGGGCAATTTCACAGGTTTTTTATCAGTAAAATTTCCGCTAACTATAACATGTGTGAAACCTATGGTTTTTTCTGTGAATTTGCAAGGTTTTTTAAATGCTAATTCCTAACTATAACGTGTGTGAAACCTATGGTTTTTTCAGTGAATATATATATATATATATATATATATGTATTACCTACTGGCGGTCGCCAGTAGGTAGTTATAGTTAGGACCACGTTTCCATAGGAAATCCGCAACATTCTATTTTGAATAACTTTGGCGCTGGTCGACGAATCCTCGCGAATTTTTCAAAATAGGTGGGGCGCTACGCTCCGCTCCTACCCTGAAAGTCTCGGGGGGATTCGTAAAGCGGGGGCTCAGATAAAAGGGGGTCCCAAAACGCGTTTTTCCCATGCATTTTTCCATAGGACTTTTAGACAGGGCTACAGCCCGAACGGCTGAACAGAATTACTAGAAATTTGGCAGAGAGGTAGTCCTCAGGTCAAGGAAGTGCCTTTTGTAGGTTTGGTGTAAATCTGTTCAGTAGATTCTGAGAAAATATCCTTTAAATCAATATATATATCTGAGCCAGCTTACGGTGCGCTTACGGTACGCTTACCGTACGCGTACGGTGGCGTGCGCGAGCGCGATTCTGATTGGCTCTTAGATCTTAGTAAACATTCGAATCGGCCGAAACCAGGAAGCGTCGGCCGCCATTTTCTCTCTCGCACTGAGAGTTAGGTTTTAAAATAAAGCCCAAAAACATGTAAAGGGGCTGTTTAGACAGCTCCCACACACATAGCCATGTTGAGGGAGTCCCCAAAGATCCCCCAAGGGCAAAAATGTAATTTTTAGTTTTTCGCTAATTTCGCCGATTACGCTTACCGTACGCGTACGGTAAAAAATTATAAAAAAAAAAAAAACTATCCACACTCTCCCCACCTCGTGTGCAATTGGTTGACGAAGGCCACCTATTGTGCACGGCTTATAAAAGGTGTGATAAACTTTAATAGTTTTAAAAAAAATAATAAAAGAAAAAATTATCCACACTCTCTCCGCCCCGTGTGCAAATGGTGCCGGAAGGGCACCATTTGTGCATGGCTTATAAAAATTTACGAAAAATTAAAATATTACCTTTCAAAACGAAGTGCATCATATGTCCTCCATGTGCGCACGGTGCGCGAAGCGCATCGTGCGTACATGGCCCATCTAGCGTAACGTGGGCACGCGGTGCGCGTAGCGCACCGCGTGCCCACCGTGCGTGCACGGCACTAATTGCGTAAAGTGGGCGCGCGGTGCGCGAAGCGCACCGCGTGCTTACTGTGCGCGCACGGTGCGCGAAGCGCACCGTGCGCGCACGGCACGGAACGAACTGCGTTAAGTGGGCACGCACGCCACGAATGGCGTAAAGTAACTTAGCATTTAAAAAAACGTACAAATTCACTGAAAAAACCATAGGTTTCACACACGTTATAGTTAGGAATTAGCATTTAAAAAACCTTGCAAATTCACTGAAAAAACCATAGGTTTCACACATGTTATAGTTAGCGGAAATTTTACTGATAAAAAACCAGTGAAATTCCCCCGTTATAGTTAGTGCAGGCAACTATAACTCACGCGACCGCAATCTTCTGCTGATGACATATGTGTCTTTATGAAAAAAAAATATTTGTAATATATGTATAGCTAAAAATGTATGGAAGAAGACATGGGCAAATAAGTGTCTAAATACAGTATTAGCATCAGCAGAGGATTGCGGTCGCGTGAGTTATAGTTGCCTGCACTAACTATAACGGGGGAATTTCACTGGTTTTTTATCAGTAAAATTTCCGCTAACTATAACATGTGTGAAACCTACGGTTTTTTCAGTGAATATATATATATATATATATATATGCACGCCACCATCCTGAAGTAATCGACGTCTTGATTACACCAAACAGGTACGGACCACCGCATGGATAGTTAATTCTTCATTTTTATTTCATTTTTTAGCAGATTCAAAAAAAGTGCAAATGCAAGTGCAAAATGCAAAATCAATACGAGCAAGTGCCCAGCATGACGCGTTTCGACTGCACACAGGCAGTCTTGTTCACATGAATTTCACTGGTTTTTTATCAGTGGACAAAGCCCCAGCTCCAGCACGATCAGAGTGAAAGGTCATCCCACTCTGAATCTCTTCCTCAGCCAACTCCTTTTCACTATAGTAGCGCTCCTGCTTAGGCTTGGATCGTGCTGGAGCTGGGGCTTTGTCCACGAGGCAGCTATGAAATCTGAGCACAGGCCATCAATCAGCATAACAACATGACGGCGTGAGTAAACTTTAGCCACTTGAATTTTGGGTGCTTGAACTGAACGAGGAAAACGAATTTATCGTAAAAGAACTCGGATTCACTAAGACTCTGGGAAATATATTCTCATTACCAGTGAATTGCACCCTGGGAACTGTATTTTAATGTCAAGTCATGTGATTTCTTAAAGCTTAAAAGGCGCGCACAAACGCACTTGCAATTAATGACCCCCACCTGTGAACAAGGCAGAACGACGCCGAAACGCGTAAGGACATGGGGAACCTTTTGCGCTGCTGTGCCTGTGAATAAAGTGCCTGCAAATCCAGTATTGGGCCTCTGTGTGGTGTTTAATATATATATATATATATATATATATATATATATATATATATATATATATATATATATATATATATATATATATATATCTCCAAAGACACACGTCTCCCAAGGTAACGTGAAGCGCACTCGAGCTCGTGATTCAGAAGTAAATCTTTATTCCATTCTCCGTAGAAAGCTGACACACGCGTTCCGGCACCCTGGCCTTCGTCAGTGTCAGTTAGTGCATTACAATGGCCACATATAAATAATCACTGTCTTCATTGGACAGGAAGAAAAGTGAGCAAAACCAACAAAGGACTAATCAAATCGATCACAATGAATCCATCGTTATGTGTCGGCCATTTTAGCCTAGTCAATTAACAGAAAATAACAACAAAATTAGAAGGGTAATTCATCAAACCATAGCAGTCGTGTGGGTCCATAAAACAATCTGAAACCCTTGAAACATATCTGACATGTAAAAATGGATATGCACAAATTACAAATTGCCTTAGAGGAGAGATGAGAATCAGTTCATTCCCTTGCATAAATTTTCATAATTAAACATACCAAATTCATTGAAAATATTGATCCCTCATCAGGCAAATTAAAATTTAACCAAATAGAGCCCTCCAATGGGCTGATGTCTCATGATAAATTTAAAATACAAAAAATGTGTGCAAGTACCCCACTTATTGCTCGTTCAGCCTATCTACTGATGTTTTATGGGATTAGACTTTGAATTAACCAATGAAGGACCACAGTTCTTCTTCCATATTTAGACCCCCCGGAGTCTAAATATATATATATATATATATATTACCTACTGGCGGTCGCCAGTAGGTCGTTATAGTTAGGACCCTGTTTCCATAGGAAAACCGCAACATTCTATTTGGAATAACTTTGGCGCCGGTCGACGAATCCTCGCGAAATTTTCAAAACTAATGGGGCGCTACGCTCCGCTCCTACCCTGAAAGTCTCGGGGGGATTCGTCAAGCGGGGCTGAGAAAAAAGGGGGGTCCCAAAACGCGTTTTTCCCATGCATTTTTCCATTGGACCAGTTCCATTTTTGCCTTTGGCATATGTTAGAATATGCAAAGGCAGTTTTAGGGAAAAGTGAAAACAGTTGTGCAAAGGTCTCCTTCATAAGCATTTCCAGACCTACCCCAGTCAAAGTGCCTAGGTCATTGCCACCACAGTGCACTATTATGAGGTCAGGGTGTTGGATTTGCATGAAGGATTTCACCAATGGCATCAATTGGTGCCACTTTAACCCTCTCTGACCAATCCATTTAATGTCTACACCATGCCTGTTTTCTCTGCATACTTTTCACTCCAGAAGACATAGCTGTGCCCTTCAATCCACACTGTGAACATCTTCCAAGGAGATCTGGATGCACTCAGGAGGTGTCTTTCAGTAGAATGGGAAAAAAAATGAAAGACAGTTTGGAAATGGAGGCATACATATTTTTTTTTTAAAAAAAGAACTGATTGGCTGTTTCATACCATTCTACACTAAAAACTAGGCTGTATGTGTCAATTTATAGAAGCATGTTTTGTATTGGTACAGAAAAATGTGTTACCAAAGAACAGTACTATGTATTTGCTGTTAGGTTTGAAAAGTCAAGCACTCCTGCTCTTTGGAAATGAAACATTGTGTGGTGAACTTCTGACCTAATTCTACACAGCAGTGTTTCAAGAGCTGTTGCTATGGTAGCAGGCAGAAGTCAAGTTGGGGGAAGGGTACTAGGCTGAAGTCAAGTTGGGGGAAGGGTACTTTAGGAAAAGGGTTGGTTTTCAACCAATAGAAATGTGTGATTACATTTGAAAAAAGGGGGAGGCACTAAGATTTGAAATTAACATGTATATGTGTGGAAAAAGAGAGGGAAACATTGCCATTATCTGGTTCTGCTGAGAGGAGAGAGGTGTACAGAACAGAGATCCTGGCTCTGATAATCTGCTGTTTGAGTGCCACATTTATTTCACAACTAACTAATTTTAAAGGTGAGTTATGAGTTTGAGAGGGGATGTATATGGTAAATTAAGAAATGAATAATAGAATTGGAATTCCTTTTGTTGAAGTTGTGTTTATCGTTTTGTGTTTTGGGAGAAATTTAAATGTGAGGAACATGTAAAATAATATGGACTATGTTTTCACCATAAAATAAGGTGTATTGTTATAAATGAGGAATACTTTTAGGGTTTGAGGTTCCAGTCAGTAATGCAAATACATTCAGCATCACTAAGGCTGGTTGCCTTTGCTGGAGTGTAGTCAGTCACCCAGGTTACACATGTTTCTGGTCTCAAAAAGCTGTTTGGACATGTACTTTTTTCAGAATCTGAAAAGAGGATTCAAAATGTGTCAGACTGTAAAAGTACTTATCACTTGCAAAAAAAAAAGAGTAGTAAGTGTGCTTTCAAATTGGCAAAGAAATTTCGTTTTCTGACTAATATGAAACCATGACTCTGTGTGCAAAGAGGAATAATAGACAGAGATTTATTGCGTATTACTCTGGTAATTTTACAGTTGCATTAGTTGGAAAGGGGGAGCTATTTTTTCTGCAGAAGCAGACTCTTAGCACACACCCAGCTGCTTATCTTGTGGAATCATGCATAGTATTCACAACCGAGTGGGGTTTGAGGTTGCAGTCAGTAATGCAAATACATTCAGCATCACTAAGGCTGGTTGCCCTTGCTGGAGTGTAGTCAGTCACCCAGGTTACACATGTTTCTGGTCTGAAAAAGCTGTTTGGACATGTGCTTTTTTAAGAATCTGAAAAGTGGATTAAAAATGTGTCAGACTGTAAAAGTACTTATCACTTGCAAAAAAAGAGTAGTAAGTGTGCTTTCAAATTGGCAAAGAAATTTCGTTTTCTGACTAATATGAAACCATGACTCTGTGTGCAAAGAGGAATTATAGACAGAGATTTATTGCGTATTACTCTGGTAATTTTACAGTTGCATTAGTAGGAAAGGGGGAGCTATTTTTTCTGCAGAAGCAGACTCTTAGCACACACCCAGCTGCTTATCCTGTGGAATCATGCATAGTATTTACAACCGAGTGGGGTTTGAGGTTTCAGTCAGTAATGCAAATACATTCAGCATCACTAAGGCTGGTTGCCCTTGCTGGAGTGTAGTCAGTCACCCAGGTTACACATGTTTCTGGTCTCAAAAAGCTGTTTGGACATGTGCTTTTTTAAGAATCTGAAAAGTGGATTCAAAATGTGTCAGACTGTAAAAGTACGTATCACTTGCAAAAAAAAGAGTCGTAAGTGTGCTTTCAAATTGGCAAAGAAATTTCGTTTTCTGACTAATATGAAACCATGACTCTGTGTGCAAAGAGGAATTATAGACAGAGATTTATTGCGTATTACTCTGGTAATTTTACAGTTGCATTAGTAGGAAAGGGGGAGCTATTTTTTCTGCAGAAGCAGACTCTTAGCACACACCCAGCTGCTTATCCTGTGGAATCATGCATAGTATTTACAACCGAGTGGGGTTTGAGGTTGCAGTCAGTAATGCAAATACATTCAGCATCACTAAGGCTGGTTGCCCTTGCTGGAGTGTAGTCAGTCACCCAGGTTACAGATGTTGCTGGTCTGAAAAAGCTGTTTGGACATGTGCTTTTTTAAGAATCTGAAAAGTGGATTCAAAATGTATCAGACTGTAAAAGTACTTATCACTTGCCAAAAAAAGAGTAGTAAGTGTGCTTTCAAATTGGCAAAGAAATTTCGTTTTCTGACTAATATCAAACCATGACTCTGTGTGCAAAGAGGAATTATAGACAGAGATTTATTGCGTATTACTCTGGTAATTTTACATTTGCATTAGATGGAAAGGGGGAGCTATTTTTTCTGCAGAAGCAGACTCTTAGCACACACCCAGCTGCTTATCCTGTGGAATCATGCACAGTATTCACAACCGAGTGGGGTTTGAGGTTGCAGTCAGTAATGCAAATACATTCAGCATCACGAAGGCTGGTTGCCCTTGCTGGAGTGTAGTCAGTTACCCAGGTTACAGATGTTGCTGGTCTCAAAAAGCTGTTTGGACATGTGCTTTTTTCAGAATCTGAAAAGTGGATTAAAAATGTGTCAGACTGTAAAAGTACTTATCACTTGCCAAAAAAACAGTAGGAAGTGTGCTTTCCAATTGGCAAAGAAATTTCGTTTTCAGCCTAATTTCAAACCATGACTCTGTGTGCAAAGAGGAATAATAGACAGAGATTTATTGCGTATTACTCTGGTAATTTTACAGTTGCATTAGTAGGAAAGGGGGAGCTATTTTTTCTGCAGAAGCAGACTCTTAGCACACACCCAGCTGCTTATCTTGTGGAATCATGCATAGTATTCACAACTGAGTGGGGTTTGAGGTTGCAGTCAGTAATGCAAATACATTCAGCATCACTAAGGCTGGTTGCCCTTGCTGGAGTGTAGTCAGTCACCCAGGTTACAGATGTTGCTGGTCTCAAAAAGCTGTTTGGACATGTGCTTTTTTCAGAATCTGAAAAGTGGATTCAAAATGTGTCAGACTGTAAAAGTACTTATCACTTGCCAAAAAAACAGTAGGAAGTGTGCTTTCCAATTTGCAAAGAAATTTCGTTTTCAGCCTAATTTCAAACCATGACTCTGTGTGCAAAGAGGAATAATAGACAGAGATTTATTGCGTATTACTCTGGTAATTTTACAGTTGCATTAGTAGGAAAGGGGGAGCTATTTTTTCTGCAGAAGCAGACTCTTAGCACACACCCAGCTGCTTATCTTGTGGAATCATGCATAGTATTCACAACTGAGTGGGGTTTGAGGTTGCAGTCAGTAATGCAAATACATTCAGCATCACTAAGGCTGTTTGCCCTTGCTGGAGTGTAGTCAGTCACCCAGGTTACACATGTTTCTGGTCTGAAAAAGCTGTTTGGACATGTGCTTTTTTAAGAATCTGAAAAGTGGATTCAAAATGTGTCAGACTGTAAAAGTACTTATCACTTGCCAAAAAAAGAGTAGTAAGTGTGCTTTCAAATTGGCAAAGAAATTTCGTTTTCTGCCTAATTTCAAACCATGACTCTGTGTGCAAAGAGGAATTATAGACAGAGATTTATTGCGTATTCCTCTGGTAATTTTACATTTGCATTAGATGGAAAGGGGGAGCTATTTTTTTCTGCAGAAGCAGACTCTTAGCACACACCCAGCTGCTTATCTTGTGGAATCATGCATAGTATTCACAACCGAGTGGGGTTTGCGGTTGCAGTCAGTAATGCAAATACATTCAGCATCACTAAGGCTGGTTGCCCTTGCTGGAGTGTAGTCAGTCACCCAGGTTACAGATGTTGCTGGTCTCAAAAAGCTGTTTGGACATGTGTTTTTTTCAGAATCTGAAAAGTGGATTCAAAATGTGTCAGACTGTAAAAGTACTTATCACTTGCCAAAAAAACAGTAGGAAGTGTGCTTTCCAATTTGCAAAGAAATTTCGTTTTCAGCCTAATTTCAAACCATGACTCTGTGTGCAAAGAGGAATAATAGACAGAGATTTATTGCGTATTACTCTGGTAATTTTACAGTTGCATTAGTAGGAAAGGGGGAGCTATTTTTTCTGCAGAAGCAGACTCTTAGCACACACCCAGCTGCTTATCTTGTGGAATCATGCATAGTATTCACAACTGAGTGGGGTTTGAGGTTGCAGTCAGTAATGCAAATACATTCAGCATCACTAAGGCTGTTTGCCCTTGCTGGAGTGTAGTCAGTCACCCAGGTTACACATGTTTCTGGTCTGAAAAAGCTGTTTGGACATGTGCTTTTTTAAGAATCTGAAAAGTGGATTCAAAATGTGTCAGACTGTAAAAGTACTTATCACTTGCCAAAAAAAGAGTAGTAAGTGTGCTTTCAAATTGGCAAAGAAATTTCGTTTTCTGCCTAATTTCAAACCATGACTCTGTGTGCAAAGAGGAATTATAGACAGAGATTTATTGCGTATTCCTCTGGTAATTTTACATTTGCATTAGATGGAAAGGGGGAGCTATTTTTTTCTGCAGAAGCAGACTCTTAGCACACACCCAGCTGCTTATCTTGTGGAATCATGCATAGTATTCACAACCGAGTGGGGTTTGCGGTTGCAGTCAGTAATGCAAATACATTCAGCATCACTAAGGCTGGTTGCCCTTGCTGGAGTGTAGTCAGTCACCCAGGTTACAGATGTTGCTGGTCTCAAAAAGCTGTTTGGACATGTGTTTTTTTCAGAATCTGAAAAGTGGATTCAAAATGTGTCAGACTGTAAAAGTACTTATCACTTGCCAAAAAAAAGAGTAGTAAGTGTGCTTTCAAATTGGCAAAGAAATTTCATTTTCTGCCTAATTTCAAACCATGACTCTGTGTGCAAAGAGGAATTACACACAGAGATTTATTGCGTATTACTCTGGTAATTTTACATTTGCATTAGATGGAAAGGGGGAGCTATTTTTTCTGCAGAAGCAGACTCTTAGCACACACCCAGCTGCTTATCCTGTGGAATCATGCACAGTATTCACAACTGAGTGGGGTTTGAGGTTGCAGTCAGTAATGCAAATACATTCAGCATCACTAAGGCTGGTTGCCCTTGCTGGAGTGTAGTCAGTCACCCAGGTTACAGATGTTGCTGGTCTCAAAAAGCTGTTTGGACATGTGCTTTTTTCAGAATCTGAAAAGTGGATTCAAAATGTGTCAGACTGTAAAAGTACTTATCACTTGCCAAAATAACAGTAGGAAGTGTGCTTTCCAATTGGCAAAGACATTTCGTTTTCTGCCTAATTTCAAACCATGACTCTGTGTGCGCACAGGAATTGTTTTTAGATATTTAATTTGTGAAGGTGTTATTGTGATTTTCACTTGTAGGAAAGGGGTACATAGTATTTTAAGATTTGAAAAGCTCATAAAAAATGTAGTAATATATTTAAATAAAATAAAGGAACTTTTTTTTTGTTTTTTCAGGTATTGCTGAAGAGCAGTGAACAAAATTTAAGATGCCTACAAAATCCAGACTAAGGAAAAACCACAAAAAAAAAACTATATTTGAAGACAACTGGAGTTAGTTGGAGATGCTCATGTTGGGAAAAAGAGAAAGTCTTCTGGTAAGCAGACAAAAGATTTTTTAAACAACATCTTCAAAAAAAGGAAAAATGTACAAAATGTCTGTACTGGAAAGAATGTTTTAAATAGAAAACAACAGGAAAAAAATGAGCATTTAGTTAATGCAAATATACCTTCAGCAACAATAAAGATTAACTTAAAAAGAAAAACAGCGTTTAAAGAGATACGTAGAAAAATGTTTCAGAGAAGAGTTATGTCCAATTTGATAAAGGATGTGAAGAAATATAAGCAAAAGGCTAAATTTTATAAGAGAATAAAAGAAATTGAAGCCATTGCAGCAAAGGCATTAGAATTAAAAAGGAAACTATTCATTTTAATTTTGAATAGGATGCGTACATTAGATAAAATGGTCAATGTACTGAAATCACAAAGCAAAAGGAAAAGACTAGTGAAAAGAACAAACTTTTGTAAAGTGTTTTTAGGAGAATGGATGCATAGTTCAAGTAGTGAACCTTTTTTTAATGAAGAGAGTTATTTTCAAAGTAATAGTTTGCTGCATGCAGTTGACACCAGAGGTCGTGCTTATGAAGTGAAAAATGGTTGTATAATGGAGAAGGAGAAAATGGTTCCAAGAGATGAGGTACAAGTGATGGCGGATGAAGCTATGGGGAGACGTCCTAAAGCCCCAGTGTACACTTGGAATTGTAGTAGTATTTGCACTGTGCGTCAGGAATCTATTGATAAATTCCGTGAGTTTCTAAGAGAATATAGTAAAAAAAGTGTTAAACAGAAGATTAAGGTGCTTCAAAGTCTAGATCCATGCAGAGTGAGAGAGAATACTGGTTTGCAGGGACATTCTCTGGCTTGTCTATCTAGAAAAGTGTGTAAAAGTGTTTTTCATCATTTTAGGATGCTGGCTGTTCATCATACTGAAATGAGAAAGTTTGTGAGACGGTTGTATTTTGCTAAAAGTCCAGCAATAAAGTTAGATGAATTGAATAGGGCTCTGTTCCGTGGATCGGTATCAGATGTAGAGAAGGTTACTGATGAAATTCAGTTTTGTTACTTTGGTCCTGAACAAGACAGTGCAGAAAAGGACACAGTAAATGAGGAAGAAGTGGAAGAGAATGTAGAACCCTCTGTAAGTAAGACATTTAATGATCACATAACAAAATTTGCAATAATCTCTAATGAAAGACCAAATATTACTTGTATTTGTTGCCGCAGAACTCATTATAGAAAACAAACCAGGAATGTTGATCTCTACAGAAAAAGTGAAAATGAAGATAATTATAAGTGGAAGGATTTTGCCACATATATATTTCTTGAAAATTGTTTTGAATTGGGTGAAGATCAGCGTATTTGTAAATACTGTTACAACAAGTTAGAGGAAAATAGAATGCCGACCAGAGCTGTACATAATAATTTAGAATTGGATGCTATTCCTGCCGAACTTTCTGAATTAAATACATATGAGTCTATACTCATTCAATGTGTTCATCCGTTCCAGACCATAGTACGTATGGAGCCCAAAACTGGTAAATTACCTCCTTCAGATTTACTGAGAGGTTTAAAAGGTAGAGTGGTGTATTTGCCCTTGGATTTGAAAAAAATATGGAAACTATTGATGCAGATACTTTGGAAACTGAACCATTAGTTATTCTGGTTAATGGTGTACCTACAAAGAATAAGAAGATTTGGCAGGAGCTGGTAGATGTACGGAAAGTACAAAGAGCAAATTTGTATTTGAAAAGGAATAACAAATGGTATGAATCAATTTATATAGAAGAAGAAGAAGAAGATTTACAAGAAGACACAGAAACACCAACTGGACAAATTGAAAAAGTGGACAAGTCAAAGAAAGAAGAAATTTATGAACATTTTAGCATACATCCTCTTCATTCAAAAGAAGTTATGGGAGACAATATTGATCTGTTTCAGATGAAGAAAGCAAAAGGAACTCCAGTGAGTGTATGGGAGGAGAGCTTGGAAGCTCGATGTTTTCCCCAGCTGTTTCCTACAGGAAAAGGAGGACGATACGATGAACGTCCAGAACAGATTCCAGCTTCTGAGTATCGAACTAAAAGACTATATGCAGAAGATCCCAGATTTCGACAAAGTATTCCTTATTTGTTCCATCTTTTATTTGAAAGCGACTTGTCTGCATTATCATATGCAGTAAATCACATTTTAAAAAGTGGAGTACATATACAAAATGTGTCTGCTAAGGATTTTATGGAGAAAGTGCAGCACCGAGATGATCATTTGGAAACACAACTGATCAATCTGATGGCTTGTCAGCGTGGGACAAATGAATATTGGTACCGACGCCATGGTGAATTAAAATGCATGTTACGGAATTTAGGAACACCAACATGGTTCCTTACCCTAAGCTGTGCTGAGTACGCTTGGGATGATTTACTGGAGTTTCTACGAGAGGCAAATTCAAACATTAAAAACATCGAATACAAGACAGCAGGAGAACTGTGCTCATTGGATCCGGTTAATGTTTGCAGATATTTCAATCATAGATTTGAGGCTATGATGTCCTTCATCTGCAATAAAAAAAATCCACCTCTTGGAGAAGTAGTGGATTTCTTTTGGAGAAAAGAGTACCAGGCAAGAGGTGCTCCTCATATTCATATGCTGTTGTGGATCAAGGATGCCCCAAAGTTTGGAACAGATACTGATGAAGCAGTGTTATCTTTCATTGAAGAATATGCAACATGTGCTATACCAAAAAGCACAGAAGAGAAAAAGTTAAAGGAGCAAGTTTTACGTTTCCAAAGTCATCGGTGTGGAAAATACTGTCAATGGAAATACAAGAGCAAAGATAAATACTACACTAAATGTCGATTTGGATTTCCTAGACCTGTTCTTTCAAATGGAAGAGTAAACAGTTTTATGTCATCTGTGAGACATACTATTACAAGAAAATCACCTAAGAATACCTACAACCTTAAAAGAAAAGAAGAATCAAAAAATATAAATGACTACAACCCAGTCATTTTATCCATGTGGAATGCTAACATGGATATACAGTATGTAGCTGACAATTCCATTGCTGTTGCTCGATATGTAACGTCTTACATTACTAAATCAGAAAAAACTGAATTGAAAGAAATGTGGGAAGAGATTTCTCACGAGAAGACTGTCAGTAAGAAGCTGTACAGTTTCAGTTTAAAGATGTTATCGCATCGAGAAATTGGATCCTACGAATGTTCAGATAGGTTATCTTCTGCAAGTCTCTACTCGAAATCAAGAAGAATAATTTGGGCAAGTTTAGGCCTTGCAGCAATGAGAAATCGGGTACTGAAATCTGTTGGAGAAATTGAATATTTGGCCGAGAATGACCCAGAAAGTACAGATATTTTGAAATCAAACATGTTGGACACATATTATCCCAAGAGAAGTCTTCATCTAGAGAACATGTGTCTCTATGAAGTGCTGCAGAACTACATTTATTCACGGAAAGCCACAGAAGACATCAACAATGGAAAATATAAAGTCATTGGTGAGGAAGGATGTTTGGTGAAGCAAACAAAAGGAAGTTTGATAAATCACAGGAAGCTGAGTTGCGACACTACTGACAAAAAGGAATTTTACTACTTGGCTCTTTTACAGCTGTTTAAACCATGGCGTACAGAGGAAGAACTACTGGGAGAATTTCAAAGCTATGAAGATTCATTTAATGCTTGCAAAGACAGCATAGAATGCAGTACATTCACAAATTATGTGCAAATGTTAAATGAAGAAATTGAACAGGAAACTACAATTGCAGCTGAAGTAGCTAGAGACAGTTCTCAAGACAGCCAAAGTTCAGGAACACTCAGTCAAGATCCCCTAGGACAACCAATCGTTGAAAATGAAGCTGCAATAGCCATGAATGAAGTGGAAACGGCTATGAATCAAGCTCAAGAAGAATTTATAGACTTACCAAATTTGGAAAGACAACTGAATGAAGAGCAGCAACAAATTTATGAAGAGATCAGAAACAAAATTGATCACAGATTACTACATGAAAAAAAAGAGTGCTCATGCACATCATTTCATCCAATCAGGATGTATGTAAGCGGACAAGCTGGAACTGGAAAAAGTTTCTTAATAAAAGTCATCAGAAGCTACCTACAGCAAAAAACGGATTCAACTTTGTCTTGTGTGGTTACTGCTCCAACTGGGTTAGCAGCATATAACATAAAAGGAATCACCTTACATCGTTTGCTAATGTTACCAGTGGAGCATGAGAACAAAATACAATACCACAAGCTAACTGGAGAAGCATGCTTGGAAGTTTCAAGAGTATTGAAGAAGATGCAAGTTCTCATTATTTATGAGGTGAGCATGGTATCAAACTTAATGCTTGCCTTTGTGCATTTAAGAATGCAGCAAATTCTAAGGACAGACTATGACGTGTTATTTGGTGGAAAACATGTCATAGTTTTTGGGGATCTTCTACAGCTTACTCCAGTTAAAGGACAACCAGTGTTTAATACTGTGACACATGAAGACACCAAGAAGTCATTGGGAAGCATTGGTAATGCAAATATTTGGTCCTTCTTTGAGTACAAGGAACTTACAACTAATATGAGGCAAGCAAACGATGAAGAATATGGAAGTATTCTGAAAGATATCAGAATTGGACTACTCACTGAAGCTGGCACAAAAGCATTACAGAGTCGGTTGCTACATAATTTATTTCCAAAGGAAGAAATAGTTGCAGAGAAGATATACAAGAACATTGCAGAAAAGAAAAGTGTCATCTGCTTAATGCCAACTCTACGTGAATGCTCAATATTCAATGAGGAGCTTTTGAAATTGGAAAAGGAAGAGATTAGGAAATTGGAAGCAGTTGACAAAATTCAGGATGGAAGAATTACTATCACATTAACAGGCAAACTGAAAAATAAATTGGATTCCCTAGAGAAGAACATTTCCAAAACTGCTGGATTAGAAAAAAATCTATATGTTTGCATGAACTGTAGAGTATTTTTAATGAGAAATTTGGATGTTGAAAAAGGCTTAGTAAATGGAGCTATGGGAAGAGTTGTTGGTTTTATTAATTATCAGAAAAAAGATGGAATTGAATGTTTAAAAATAAAATTTGATCAGATAGAAGAAGTTATAGACATTTGTCGTTGTACAGTTCGTTTCATGCTTGTGAAAGACTTATATGTACAAAGGAAACAGCTTCCGTTTTCTCTAGCATATGCTGTAACTATTCACAAGTCTCAAGGATTGACTGTAGATTGTGCATTTGTAAACATTGGTTCAACTGTGTTCAAAGAAGGTATGGCTTATGTAGCTTTGTCACGAGTGAAAACATTATCTGGTTTATTCATGATAGACTTTGATGATTCAAAAGTTAGTGCTGATACAAACTGTGTAAAGGAGTATAATAGATTAAGAAGAACCTATGCTCCTCATTTAGGTCAGTATCCTGTGTTAGAGAAACGTGTAGTTTCTCGAAAAAGGAGAATTGAGAATATCTGTAATGAGGATGTAGAGAGGAGGAAAAAAAAGAGGAGTGATGTAATTGCAAGCAAAAAGAAAAAGGAAAATGTTGAAGAGGTTGTAGGATGTCATTTTGAAAATAGCTCTGGTGTCAACTGCTACGCTAATGTAGTGCTGAATGTTGCATTTTATCTGGAAAGTTTGCAAGAGCAGATAATAGTAAATCAGAGAAAAAGATTCTGTTCTGAGTTGAGTCTCCTTTTTCAAAAGGTGAGTAATGATAAAACTCAAATAGAAAGTGCTACTGAAATTAGAAAACTTTTAGATGTATGGTCAGGACGAACACAGTGTTCTCAAAATGTACAGCAAGACGCACAGGAATTCTTGATGTATTTTCTTCAGGTACTGGAAGAAGAAGGGGTGCCAATTGAAAATATGTTTGGTGTCTCTTATAAATGGGATCATAGTTGTGAAAACTGTTTCAATACATGTGGCTCTAATGTTGATTCTGAAAGGTTTATTTATTTAACATTGCCAGACAGTAAAACAGTCACTTTTGCTAAATTAGTTAAAGATGCTAATCATAGCATGGAATGCGGTGAGTGTAAATCTGACATGTTTTCAACGTTAATTTTAAAGGAATACGGACAGTATGTAATTTTAATGATGCAACGATGTAAAGCTGATGGTTCAAAATTGGATACTTTAATAAAGAAGTTTATAGGACAGCAATTATCAATTTCAGGAAAAACTTTTGTAACAGTTGCAATAATTTTCCATGAAGGACCTACTGTAACTTCTGGACATTACACAGTTTATCTTAAATGTGAAAAAGGCTGGACACTGTGTAATGATTCCCAATTGATTTTCAAGCAACGTTTGCCTTTTGATTTAGCAAATTCCTATCTAATCTTCCTGAAACCTAAATTTTAGAGAGACTTGGCAAGATCTGTACAAAACAATTTTACCATTTTATTGGATTAGCATTGGAATTTTCAAAAAAAAAGATTTTTCAAATTACCATTTGGCCTAAAGGAAAGGTAATCAATTGTAATGTGGACTTATTTAATTCCTAATGAATCTGTCGGAAACCAAAAATTTAGAGAGAATCGGTAACATCTGTACAATTTAAATTTTGGAATTTTATTGGATTACCATTGGAAATTTCATCAAAAAAGATGTTTTAAAATACCATTTGGCCTAAAGGAAAGGTAATCAATTGTATTGTGGACTTATTTAATTCCTAATTAATCTTTCGGAAACCAAAATTTTAGAGAGAATCGGTAACATCTGTCCAATTAAAATTTTGGAATTTTATTGGATTACCATTGGAAATTTAATCAAAAAATAATTTTAAAATTACCATTTGGCCTAAAGGAAAGGGAACCAGATGTATTGTGGAGTTATTTGAGATATATTATTTTTGTGATTATGCTTCTGTTACAAAATTGTCAGACGGTATTTTAAAGAAATAGTTATTGTTATTCGATGAAATTTTTTTTGAATATTTTGCATTTCTATAATGTTATGTTTTAGTGAGAAGAGATTCTGGGCTTTTTTAAAACAATCTTTGAGATTGTTAATTTTTTTTTGCCCGCTGTTAAGTGATGAATGCAATTGCTTTCACGATTTATAGTGAAATGCAATATATTCTGAAAACAGCAAAAAAAAGGCAAAAAATTGTTTTTTGGAAAATATGTAAATACGTGTACTGTATTATAAAATGTTTTATTAAATATTAATACTTTTTTCTTTTTTTTCAGATTGAGAAAGAAAATTTTCGGAAAATAAAGCCATTTTTATAAGCAATTTCAATTAAACTGATGACATATGTGTCTTTCTGAAAAAAAAAAAATATATATGTATAGCAAAAAAAAAGGAAGAAGACGGGTATATAAATGTGTAAATACAGTGATGTAATATCTGACGTCATCAGCAGCGGATTACGGTCGCGTGAGTTATAGTTGCCTGCACTAACTATAACGGGGGAATTTCATTGGTTTTTCATGAGGAAAATGCCCAGCTAACTATAACATGTGTGAAACCTATGGTTTTTTAAGTGAATTTGCAAGGTTTTTTAAATGCTAATTCCTAACTATAACGTGTGTGAAACCTATGGTTTTTTCAGTGAATATATATATATATATATATATATATATATACTCACTGAAAAAAACATAGGTTTCAGGCACGTTATAGTTAGGAATTAGCATTTAAAAAACGTTAGAAATTCACTGAAAAAACCATGGGCTTCAGGGCCGTTATAGGTAGCTGGACTTTTCACTCGTACAAAATCTTTGAAATTCCCCCGTTATAGTTAGTTCAGCTAACTATAACTCGCGCGCCGGCAATGCACTGCTGATGATGTCACATATTACATCACTCATGACATGGTCAGTGACATCACTGATGACATCACTGATGACATCTCAAATGACATCACTGATGACATCATCCAGTGAATGTGTGTTTTTCTGAAAATTACATGTTTTATATATGTATATCTCAAGGTCGATGGACGAATAAATGGGTATAGAAGTGTCTAAATGGATGATTGGTTTTTAAAAAATTGATTGTATAACTGACTGATTAAGTGTATCTAAGTGAATACATGGCTTAGTGAGTAATGTTTAAATATGTAAATATCTGTATCCGTCTCTCACTTTGTGTATAAGTGGCTGCATGGGTTAGTGAGTAGCTACATGAGTGTCTATATAGGTTATTAGTTGTTTTTTTGAGTATCAGTATGAGTGTCTGAGTGTCTGTATGGTTCGGTGGGCGGTATTACGTAGCGCATAGGTGCATGAATGAGTAACTCACTGTTTGTATGTGTTGAAGACAGCATGTGTGCAGGACTGTATGGGTGGATGAGTGTGTGCATGGGTGTTAGTGAGTGAATGACTGTCTCAATAGTGTCTTTATGAGTAACTACATATGTTTTAAACTAGTATATGTGACTATTGGTGTATCTAAGTGAGTATATGTGAGAGTGAGAGATTGAAAGAGTTCCTGTATGAATAAGTATGTGTTTCTATAAGTGATTGTTTAAAAGACTAAGTATGTGTAAGTTTCTGTACAAGTAAGTGTGGTGGTGTGTATATAACTGTATATGCAAGTAAATGGATGTTTGAATCTTTATTACCATGAGTGACTATGTGTGTGAGTAACTCTATGGATGAGTGGCATTGTGTAACAGGATGTATAGGTGTATGAGTACATATGATGAGTGAGTACATGTATGAGTGACTGTATAGGACTGTTGGTGAATGAGTGGATGTGTATGGGGATCTTAGAATTACTGAATAGGTTGTTGTAACTGGTATTGGTATGTCCATTGTTTTAAAAATTTTAGTTTCTATTTTTGAATGTGTGTATCAAAGGTTATATTAGGGTGAGAGGAGGTCTGCCACTCTATCACAAGGATGATGTCATCAGTGATGTCATGAGTGATGTCACTGACCATGTCATGAGTGATGTAATATGTGATGTCATCAGCAGTGCATTGCGAGCACGCAAGTTATAGTTAGCAAAACTAACTAGAACTGGGGAACTTCAATGGTTTTGTACGAGTGAAAAGTCCAGCTAACTATAACGCTCGTGAAGCCTATGGTTTTTTCAGTGAATTTCTGAGGTTTTTTAAATGCTAATTCCTAACTATAACGTACCTGAAACCTATGTTTTTTTCAGTGAATTTCAAAGGTTTTTTAAATGCTATTTCTAACTATGCCTACAGAGATAGGACATGTGAAGAAAGAAGAAAAAACGACCAGAAGGAAAAAAAAGAAATGCAGAAAGAAGCAACAGAAGTCCTCAAAGACGACGAAAAGTGCAGGAAGAAGGATAACGTTCAGAAAGAACAAACAGAAGAGCAGAAAGAAGCCTTGTTGCAAAATCATCCTGTACCCTCAACGGATACTGGTGGTAACTGAGTCTGACTAACCAGTCCTAGAGCCAGTGCTATGTTAAAAGACACTCAGAATACAGTGAAAACACCCACATACACTAGGAAACACTAAGCGTTGGGGTCCCCCTGTGATTAGCATGACCTCCTCTGTAAGCCCCTAGTATATAATAGGGCAGGGGGATTTAAACTACCTCTTAAAACGCGCCACAGGGTGTGTTTGCCCACGTCACCTCGGGCCCCGTCCCCTCCCTTCCCCACTGTGTAAACATGTCCTGTGGCCGTTTTAAGTTGGGAGATTAAGTCCCCTTGAATCCTGAGGGTCCCTAGGGTCCAACTAGACCACTAGGTACCTCCAGTAAGCGCCACAGAGCTGCGTTGCAGCAAAATGTAAAAAGGGGCATGGCCTAGACCTCCTCTCTGCAACGCAGCGAAGTGGCACTTTCTGGAAGCACCTGGTGGGCTAGTTGGCCCCCAGGGTCCCTCAGGATTGAAGGGGAATTATTTCCCCAATTTAGAACGCGCCATAGGGCGTGTTTGCACATGTCACCTCAGGCCCCGTCCCCTCCCTTCCCCACTGTGTAAACACGCCATGTGGCCGTTTTAAGTTGAGAGATTAAGTCCCCTTGAATCCTGAGGGTCCCTAGGGGCAAAATAGCCCACTAGGTATGTCCAGTAAGCACCATTGCAGAGAGGTGTAAAAAGGGGCATGGCCTGCACCACCTCTCTGCTACGAAGAGCAGTGGCGCTTACTGTAAGCTCCTGGTGGGCTAGTTGGCCCCCAGGGTTCCTCAGGATTGAAAGGGAATTATTTCCCCAACTTAAAACGCGCCACAGGACGTGTTTGCACATGTCACCTCAGGCCCCGTCCCCTCCCTTCACCACTGTGTAAACGCGCCCTGTGGCCGTTCTAAGTTGAGAGATTAAGTCCCCTTAAATCCTAAGGGTCCCTGTGGTCAAACTAGCCCACTAGGTACCTCCAGTAAGCGCCACAGAGCTGCGTTGCAGAGAGGTGTAAAAAGGGGCGTGGCCTCAGAAAACCTGTCTGCAACGCAGCTCCCTGGCGCATACTGGAGATACCTGTTGGGCTAGTTGGCCCTCAGGGACCCTCAGTATTGAAGGGAAATTAATTCCCCAAGTTACAACTGGCCAGGGGGCGCATTTGCAGAGTGCTGCATGGAGGGGGCGTGACCTCCGGCACGATGCCGGTCTTTTATTTATTTTATTTTTTTAAGAAGGAGGGCTGTGTAGCCCCCTTCTTTTTCTAATTTATTGGCCTTGGGGACCCCATCCCCCAGGGCCTGCCCCCTAACTTTTTTTTTTTTTAATTTGGAATGGGGCTGTGTGGCCCCCCTCCCAAGGCCTCAATCGGCCGCGGGGACCCCAACCCCCCGGGGCATGGCCTTTTTTAAAAATTCTTTAGGAGGGGGGCTGCGTTTCCCCCTCCTCAGGCCACTTATGGTCCCGGGGACCTCATTCCCCGGGGCCGGCCTTTGTTTTTTATTATTTAAAAAAATATATATTTATAGAAACACCTAGGGCATGCTGGACAAACCGTATGTACCTATCACCATGACGATTTGCGGGATATTCATTAAAAGGCGACTATGCATACAATGAATCCACGTGGAAAGTATTTACACCGCTAGTGAAGCTCTGACGTGTCTGATGCCCTACCGTGCCTAATCCCGGCACCCCCGCCGGTGGGTACTCTCCAAGTAGACACCCTTGTCGTTTATTTATACAAACATGGGTAGCTATTGACGGGCACATTTAATACACACGCACACCAAGCCATTCAAAGGGGATTCAACAAAAATTTGACCAAAACTATGCAAGAAACCCCCCTCACGGTTAATAAAACACACATCCACCGGCGGATGTGTAATACTTTTTATTTTACTCTCTGGAAAGGAGACAAACCTCACTTGAGAGTCACAGCGCACTCCTGGCTGAGCCCAATGATGTGTTACACCCACCAGTGCCCGCTGAGTGCCACACACCTCTGTGATGTATTCCACCAGCTAGAGCGTATGCTATGACACTCTCTAACCCATGTGCACTGTAACACCACCCCGTTAATGTCATGCCACACTTGCCTTCGCACAGGTTATATTGCCCCATCTAACGTGCCTTCCTCGATGCCTATGTTATGACGCACAGCGCTATGCCATACATATTACAATCTGGGATCCATATCTTTGTCACAGTGCATATGCATCGTTACACTCCCCAGCACATATTTTATATTACAACTTTAGAGACTAGTTAGGTTACACAACACTGCCCTGTGCATATTACACTCCAAGGCACATATCGCATAGCACACGCTAGTGTCTGTGCTATCTCGCGCTCTCCAATGAATCTGTCATTGCGCACAAGTATTGCATGTTATATTTCACGCCCAGGTTCATCTTATATGAGAGCATATTTTTGTCAATTTAGATTATCTTTCTCAATCATGTGAGTATGAAGTCTGACATTATCAGTAAAACATGTACATCCAACAAGGGCAGAGACTGTCAGTTGATTCCTTTGTGTTCTACTGCAGCTTCCCAGAGTGTTCTAAAGAACAATTAGAGCGCTAACAGTCCTACTTATGACAAACGTATTGCACACCTGAAGCCATCTTGATTGGAATAAAGTGGTAACTCTTAAAACACTTAATTTAAAAAGGAACAAAACAAAACAATCTGAGTGCATCCAGGCCTCCTTTCAAGATGCTTAGAGTGTGGATTGTGGGACACAGCTATATTTTCCAGAGCCAAAGGTATGCAGAAAACAGAGGTATTGACAAAGACCTAGCTTTGCCAAATGTACACCTTAAATGGATTGGACAGAGACGGTTAAAGTAGCACCAATTGATGCCATTGGTTAAATCCTTTTTACATCTCTAACACCATGACCTCATAATTATGCACTGTGGTGGCAATGACCTAGGCACTTTGACTGGGGTAGGTCTGGAAATGCTTATGAAGGACACCTTTGGAGAATTGATGTAACTTTTCCCCCAAACTGCCTTTGTCTATTCTAACATATGCCAAAGGCAGAAATGGAACTGGTCCAATCAATTTTTTCCACAGATTGAGAACGCTAGGAAACATGTCAATAAAGCTGTTTCTGCTTTTCTCCGAGATTATAGGATGGGGTCCATTTACCACAACAATCTGCGTTTCAATATGGATGGCATCGATAAAAGAGATGGTGTACATTTTACAGATGAGGGTAACAGAGTCTTCCTCATGAACTTTAGACTCTGCATCGGTACTTACTTGTAGGTACCAAAATCTCCCAATAAACACAACGGCTCTTTTTAGAGCCACCCAAGATCTGAACACATCAGCTTGATGTATATCTGAATTTTTTGTTTTTTGTTTTTGCTTGGAGTCGTGCTCCCAACGCGTTAGGAATCATGCACCCAACGCGAGAAAAACCATGCAGCCGACGTGCTGGAGTCGCGCACCCTACAGGTTAGGAGTCATGCAACCAACGCGTGCACACCAGGGGGCTGCGCTGAGCGCCGCGCTGGATGCGCGACTCCTAATTTTACTGTAAATTTTTTTTTAGCACCTATCACTAATATCTATCCTCCCGGGGACCCCATCCCCCGGGGCTCTAATATATAACTTTGGGAACCGTGGGGGGAGCCCCAATGCCCCCACAGTCCCAGCCGGCTCCCCGCATCCTTCGGGAGCCGGCATTGTTTTCCGAACAGGGAGCTGCTAACATGCAGCTCCCCATGTGGAAAAGCAAAATGGTTTGGATTTTGAAAGAGAGAGCAGGGTACTCTGCTCTCTCTTTCAAAATCCAAACCAAGTTTGCTATGACAGGGTGGGAGCCTCGGCTCTCGCCCTGCCATAGCAAACAGCAGTGTCCCGGGGTGGGCACCCTGGGACACTTCAGGAGTTGGCCCTGGGGGGTGGCGGTCCCCAGGGACCTCGAGGGGGGCCACACGACCCCCTCCACAACATACAAAGCCACAGGGAGGTGGTGTTCCCCAGGGCTAGGGAGGGCCTTTCAGCCCCCCAACCATTTTTGAGAAAGCCCCGAGGGTAGCGGTCCTTGGGGCAGGGCGGGCCTTTGAGCCCCACCACCCATCTATTTTCCTTGGGGTTTGCGGTTGAGCCCCCTACCCATTTATGTTGTAGCCCTGGGGAGTGGCGGTCCCCGGGGCTGGGGAGCCCCTCTGGGCCTTGCATAAAATTTAAAACTTTTGCCCCCGGGATTATTAAAGCCTGCGCTTCATTTTTTTTTTATGGCAAGATCTGCACACCCTGCGTGACATCGCCGTTTTTTAAACAAAAAAATAAAACATTTATGGCCCTCTGGGTCCTTGTGCGACCCCCTAAGCAGGTCTAGAGGGTCAGGGTATTTCTACCCTGCCCCCTTTATAAGTTTTACACATTAGTTCCACTGATTTCTTCAGCCTCGCTTCTACCGAGGCACAAAATGGCTGCTAACACTTCCTCGTTTGTATTGTTGACAGACAGTTGACAGCCAATTAGCATGCAGCTCGTGATCAGGAGGGTGCGCTCAGGGTGGGCAAATCCAGCGCGGCCATAGATATATATGTGATTTTGATTTTGATTTTCTCAGGAACTACTGAACGGATTTACAGCATTTAACCAAAAGGCACGACTCTAAACCAAGGTCTACCTTCCTGCCAAATTTGGTGTAATTCCATTCAGCAGTTCGGGCTGTAGCTGCGACTAACGATCCCTATGGAAAAATTGCATGGGGAAAACACGTTTTGGGACCCCCCTTTTCTCTCGGCCCCTGCTTGACAAATCACCCCAAGACTATCATGATAGGAGCGGACTGGAGCGGGCCATGAGTTTTGAAAATTTTGCGAAGATTCTTCAACCGGCGCCAAAGTTATTCCAAATAGAATGTTGCAGGTTTCCTATGGATAATAGGTCCTAACTATAACTACCTACTGGCGACCGCCAAATGCCCTTAAGCAATGAGAGGTCACTCAACGCCGTTCTGTTCAGTATAACCTCGCTGCTGCTCACCTCACTGCCCCATTAATCACAATCCATGCCAACGCTTTTCGAGGTCATAGCGCCTCTTCTTCATGGGCTGACAAGTATGCACTAAGAAACTCACCACTTGTTTTCAATCTCATTTATTTGCATACTGGCTCATAGTGGGCGGTATTACATTGGCACGCTGGTATGCTGGGACATGTGGTCTTTAGAGGTGAGTATTCAATTATATCCTTAGTAGGTACAGTGCAGAATTGTCCCGATTACAGTTCACTAAACCTCCTATAGTAGGATGGGAAGCAAGCAAGGCGAGTTGATTTAAGCAAAGAGTGACGTGCTGTGAGGAGCGGAATCGTCACACTCCACAGCCTTTCAAGAGTTTTATGGGGGTAGTGAGGTGAGCGGCAGTGAGGTTATACTGAACAGAACGACGTCGAGTGACCTCTCGCTGTTTAAGGGCATTTGGTTTCATACATATATATATAGCAAGGTTATTTATATGATATTGACCAGGATGATGTTTTTACTGTTATTAAACCCTTCAGTGCGCCGTGGATTACCGCGCTGTGCTGAAGGGTTCGTGCGCAGACGGGGCCATGACGGAGCGGTTCCGTCATCCGCACAGCGCAACCGATGCGCATGACGGAACCGATCCACCATGCGCATCGATGTGGTTAATATATATAAGATTTGCCCACTCCATACTATGAACTGTTATTGAATATATTGGATATATTCCATATAGTTGCACTGTGGCACTCTTTTTTGCACTTTTTACTTTTGCTGCTAAGCACTTTTTGCACTTTAGGAAACTTTTTCATAATAAATACCAAACAGGAAACTTTGCAATATTACATTGCAATGAATATAGACATTTTTAAGGATTTTTCCAGAAAAGAGTGATATCTGTAGAGCATATTATATATATATTTTCTATTTAATTTTGATCAACTTCATAGACTTGATGATAAATGTGATGTAAATTAAGATATTAGCACTGACATACGATAATGCTTTTGGTTATTCCATTACTGGTCGATAATAGATTAAATGTCCAGCATGAGGCTTGCCATGCATGATATACTTGTATAATTACCAAGTACTTGTTGACAATGCATGTCGTTTTTGTTTTGAAAAGCAAAATTTGCCAAAAAATGAAATATACTTTTAATGTATTTATACAGATATATAATAATATGCTTGATAGCGTGAGTCAGGAGTTATGACACATACACATTTAGATCCTCAGCCATTGTAATTTCTTGCGTAGATTTGAGAAGTTGTTGGATTACTAAATCTGTTTTCCCTGTTTGATGTCACATGACACGGAACCCGTCAAGGGGAGGGGGTTGTGCACTCAGCAACATTTAAAAACAAACATGGATGACTGTTCTCCGTATGTGAACAAGGGCTGTTTGAGCCTGAAACGTACAACCAAAAAAGTGTCGAAGCTGTTCCTTTAACAAACGAGACGGACCAAGTGGTGTGCATGAGAGTTTGTGTAGAGGCAACAATGTTGGATATGGAAGCCCTCACACACCCATCAGGATGTCATGCTTCATCATCGGGCTGCTCCTCGTCGAGTCGGCTGGTGCAATACCCGACGGGCTCCTTATTAGGGAACACTCTTATGGAGATCTTTAATCCAACAGCCGTCCGGTGAAGTGGGGGTGAGGGGCTCTAATTTAATGTAGATGAAAGGAGATAGTGATTGTGAATTAAAATAGGGAAGGGAGTGCTTCTCAATCAGTTTATTATGAAGCCTCCTTACCTAGTTAAAAACTATGAGGTAAAGTGTTGGTAACGTAGATTTATGTGCTAGGTTGTATACACTGTTTTATCTGGGGTCAACATGTTTCTCGCTCTATCTGAGGATTACTCTAGCGATTCTTCAGGACCTAGTGTGTTCTATCTACATTTAGACTGTTTATCCAGTATTCAATAAGCATTCATATTGGTAGCTAGTGTTCTACAAGTTTACCTGTAACCCGGTCTACCTATGGAGAGGAAGGAAAGGAAGACCAGGGTGGTTATAGAATGCAAAAATACAACTTCTCATGTTTAAAATGTGCGTCTCGTGAACTAGTTAGTGCAGCTGCAGTGACGGTGCACAATATTCATAGTGGTTCTAAAAACCCAAGCCACGTGATGTGATCACTCAACAATGTGTCAACTATCTAAAAACATTAAAAAGGAAACAGACATGCTGTGTAAACTTACCCTACCAATTCCATAGGATAGCACACTGCAGTTCCTGGTAGGCTACGCAAGGAGTTCCTTGCGTTCTGTAATTGTATATTGAAAAACAAGGCTAGTAGACTAACATGATAAACATCGCAGACTCCAGGGCTATAAAAGCCCCTCTTAGTTGAACCACATGCAAAAGGACGGCTCCATATATCCCTTCTATTAGTTTAAGGATATAATCGTAAATGCCTGAAGGCGTTCGTATACTTACAGACACGCCGAGTCTGTGTCACCGATCGACCTACCCCGCTCTACCAGGATTGGGAGGTGAAGTTTCAAGTATCGTGGGAGTTAAAAAGGAGTGTTATCCTGTGGTGGGCGGAAGTGGAAGTCGAGGCTCTAATTCAAGTATGGTACATCACTCGAGGCTCGTTGTGGCAGCCATCTTAGGTGAGGGGCTCGCTGTCGGCAATTGGACTTAATGCGTGTCAATGGCTATCAAGTATTAAGGCTTTGATATGTTGATCTGGGCAAAATATTTTTGCTACAGTATACATGTGGTAAATTGCAAAGGTGACATTAAATGTAGTTTGAAACAATACCATTAGGGTTTGGAAACCTTATTTTCTTCATCCCATTTGCGTCATGTGATTGTCAAATGCTCAATGTATAGATTAGCTGTTGTGGGGAAGTAAACTCCTAGCGCCCATATTAGTAGGTCTTGTGTAGGGATGAAGTGTAAGGGAAGTATGGCATATGGCGCTGTATTATACAGATATTCTGATTTAGAGATATGGGCTAGAGATTCGTGTTCAGAATGGTCACATTGAAGAGGGGTGTACCGTTTTCTTGGTAGCTGAGATGGTGTGGAATAACTCAGGGTGGTTTCAGGGAAGACCATGGTATGGCTTCATTAAGGCCTGTAACGTGGGAGCCCAGTCTGTATACCCACCTTTGTTCTTTCACTAGTAGGGCTTCTTTAGTAATACTGGAAAAGGATTCCTAAACTAGCCAGGTGAGTGATTCCGGGGTGCGTCCCTTTTCTTGAAAGAGCCTGAAACGTGTCATTGTTTTGTGAGGAGAAGGTCACAATAAAACATCTTGCCTGATACCCTGTGGTCCGTCTCTCCTTCATTGCCGTCAGGAGGTTGCGGGAGGTTGTGAATCTTTTGGATAGAGATATATATATATATATATTCACAGAAAAAACCATAGGCTTCAGGCATGTTATAGTTAGGAATTAGCATTTAAAAAACCGTAGAAATTCACTGAAAAAACCATAGGTTTCAGGGGCGTTATAGTTAGCTGGACATTTCCCTCATACAAAACCATAGAAATTCCCCCGTTATAGTTAGTCCAGCTAACTATAATTCGCATCCCCGCAATGCACTGCTGATGACGTCACATATTACATCACTCACGACATGCTCAGTGACATCACTGATGACATCTCAAATGACATCACTGATGACATCATTCAGTGAATGTGTGTTTTTCTGAAAATTAAATATGTTTTATATATGTATATCTCAAGGTCGATGGAAGAATAAATGGGTATATAAGTGTCTAAATGGATGATTTGTTTTTGAAAAATTGATTGTATAACTGACTGATTAAGTGTATCTAAGTGAATACATGGCTTAGTGAGTAATGTCTAAATATGTAAATATCTGTAACAGTCTCTCACTTTGTGTATAAGTGGCTGCATGGGTTAGTGCGTAGCTACATGAGTGTCTATATAGGTTATTAGTTGTTTATTTGAGTATCAGTATGGGTGTCTGAGTGTCTGTATGGTTCGGTGGGCGGTATTACGTAGCGCATAGGTGCATGAATGAGCAACTCACTGTTTGTATGTGCTGAAGACAGCATGTGTGCAGGACTGTATGGGTGGATGAGTATATGCATGGGTGTTAGTCAGTGAATGACTGTCTGAATAGTGTCTTTATGAGTAACTACATATGTTTTAAACTAATATATGTGACAATTGGTGTATCTAAGTGAGTATATGTGAGAGTGAGAGATTGAAAGAGTTCCTGTATGAATAAGTATGTGTTTCTATAAGTGATTGTTTAAAAGACTAAGTATGTGTAAGTTTCTGTAGAAGTAAGTGTGGTGGTGTGTATATAACTGTATATGCAAGTAAATGGATGTTTGATTTTTTATTAGCATGAGTGACTATGTGTGTGAGTAACTCTATGGATGAGTGGCGTTGTGTAACAGGATGTATAGGTGTATGAGTACATATGATGAGTGAGTACATGTATGAGTGACTGTATATGACTGTTGGTGAATGAGTGGGTGTGTATGGGGATCTTAGAATTACTGAATAGGTTGTTGTAACTGGTATTGGTATGCCCATTGTTTTAAAAATGTTAGTTTCTATTTTTGAATGTGTGTATCAAAGGTTATATTAGGGTGAGAGGAGGTCTGCCATTCTATCACAAGGATGATGTCATCAGTGATGTCATCAGTGATGTCATTTGAGATGTCATCAGTGATGTCAGGAGTGATGTCACAGACCATGTCATGAGTGATGTAATATGTGACGTTATCAGCAGTGCATTGCGAGCACGCAAGTTATAGTTAGCGAAACTAACTAGAACTGGGGAGCTTCAATGATTTTGTACGAGTGAATAGTCCAGCTAACTATAACGCCCCTGAAGCCTATTGTTTTTTCAGTGAATTTCTAAGGTTTTTTAAATGCTAATTCCTAACTATAACGTACCTGAAACCTATGGTTTTTTCAGTGAATTTCAAAGGTTTTTTAAATGCTATTTCTAACTATGCCTACAGAGATAGGACATGTGAAGAAAGAAGAAAAAACGCACAGAAAGAAAAAAAAGAAATGCAGAAAGAAGCAACAGAAGTCCTCAAAGACGAAGAAAAGTGCAGGAAGAAGGATAAAGTGCAGAAAGAACAAACAGAAGAGCAGAAAGAAGCCTTGTTGCAAAATCATCCTGTACCCTCAACTTTTTCAGACGGATACTGCTGGTAACTGAGTCTGACTAACCAGTCCTAGAGCCAGTGCTATGTTAAAAGACACTCAGAATACAGTGAAAACACCCACATACACGAGGGAACACTATGCGTTGGGGTCCCCCTGTGATTAGCATGACCTCCTCTGTA
Source organism: Triturus cristatus (assembly GCF_964204655.1). Taxonomy (NCBI): domain Eukaryota; kingdom Metazoa; phylum Chordata; class Amphibia; order Caudata; family Salamandridae; genus Triturus; species Triturus cristatus. The sequence goes on from NC_140586.1 coordinate 114,165,225, forward strand.
AGCCCCTAGTATATAATAGGGCAGGGGGTTTAAAACTACCTCTTAAAACGCGCCACAGGGTGTGTTTGCCTACGTCACCTCGGGCCCCGTCCCCTCCCTTCCCCACTGTGTAAACATGTCTCCTGTGTCCGTTTTAAGTTGGGAGATTAAGTCCCCTTGAATCCTGAGGGTCCCTAGGGGCACGGCCTAGACCACCTCTCTGCAACGCAGCGCAGTGGCACTTACTGGAAGCACCTGGTGGGCTAGTTGGCCCCCAGGGTCCCTCAGGATTGAAGGTGAATTATTTCCGCAACTTAAAACGCGCCACAGGGCGTGTTTGCACACGTTAATTCAGGCCCCATCCCCTCCCTTCACCACTGTGTAAATACGCCCTGTGGCCGTTTTTAGTTGGGAGATTAAGTCCCCTTGAATACTAAGGGTCCCTAGGGGCAAAATAGCCCACTAGGTACGTCCAGTAAGCGCCATTGCAGAGAGGTGTAAAAAGGGGCACGGCCTGTACCACCTATCTGCAACGCAGAGTAGTGGTGCTTACTGGAAGCACCTGGTGGGCTAGTTGGCCCCCAGGGTCCCTCAGGATTGAAGGGGAATTATTTCCCCAATTTAGAACGCGCCATAGGGCGTGTTTGCACACGTCACCTCAGGCCCCGTCCCCTCACTTCCCCACTGTGTAAACACACCATGTGGCCGTTTTAAGTTTGGAGATTAAGTCCCCTTGAATCCTGAGGGTCCCTAGGGGCAAAATAGCCCACTAGGTACGTCCAGTAAGCACCATTGCAGAGAGGTGTAAAAATTGGCACGGCCTGCACCACCTCTCTGCAACGCAGAGCAGTGGCGCTTACTGGAAGCACCTGGTGGGCTAGTTGGCCCCCAGGGTTCCTCAGGATTGAAAGGGAATTATTTCCCCAACTTAAAACGTGCCACAGGGCATGTTTGCACACGTCACCTCAGGCCCCGTCCCCTCCCTTCACCACTGTGACATTCTCAGTAAAACATGTACATCCAACAAGGGCAGAGACTGTCAGTTGATTCCTTTGTGTTTTACTGCAGCTTCCCAGAGTGTTATAAAGAACAACTAGAGCGCTAACAGTCCTACTTATGACAAACGTATGGCACACCTGAAGCCATCTTGATTGGAATAAAGTGGTAACACTTAAAACATTTAATTTGCAAAGGACCAAAATGAGGTGGTTCATTTTGCCATAGAAATTATGATTAGTGCTGCAGAAAGAAAAATTAGGGCACATTTTGACTTCTCAAATCCTCTTCTATTTCATAAAAAAATTCTGACATGCAGACTGAAACCTGCACTTTTAATACCAGCAGCAGACTTCCGTGGTGAGCAGTAGCTTTACTACAGTGATCTAATGAGCAACTAGAGTGCTAACATTCAGAATTCATGGCAAATGTGTGACATATCTGAATACCTTCTTGATGGAATCAAAGTAAAAAACTGAAAGCATTTCCTACTGAGGAGACTGCAGTAAATGAGGAAATTAGGAAACTTCATAACAAATAAATCTCCCAAGAAGGCCACCAGAGACAAAGGAGCCCAAATGTAGCCCAAATATCACCCAGATGTAGCCCAAGTATAGCCCATAGTGTGCAAAACACTTATTGTTTGTCTTTTTGCAGTTTTATATAGTGCAGACTTGTCAGGTATTGGAGTGCTTTACCTGAGCATTGGTTACATCACACAAGAACCAATTCATGTTGGTTGTAGACATGGGGAGACTAAGGGCCATATGTAGGTAGCCTAATACCGGTCGGTAACGGCCGATTTTCGGTAAATATCCCGTTACCGACCGGTATTTAGGCTTGTGCTATGTAGGGGGAACATTTCAGGATTCGGTAATTTATCGAATCGGTAAAATTACCGAATCGGTAATTTTACCGATTCGGTAAATACCGAATCCTGAAATGAGATGTAGGAGACACTCAAATGAGTGATGAGTAGGGAAAATAATTCGGTATTTAGCACCAAATATATGTTGGTGCTAAATACCGAATTCATTGCAAAAAGCAATATTTTGCTGAACTAACAGTGCCATGTGGCAGACATACATGCCCTTAGGGCATGTATGTGCGCCACATGTGCACACATGCAGGAATCAGGGGTGCAACAGGGTGTCAATGTGACACCCTGCCACCCTTGAATGTGCTCCCCCCAATACCGAATCGGTATTTACCGATTCGGTAATGAGGCATCCCTTCCCATTGATTCCTATGGGCCTCCAGGTAATTACCGAATTTCTCCGATTCGGTAATATTTATCGAATGATTACCTACATACGAGTTACCACTTCTTAAATACCGAATCGGTAAAGTTCGGTATTTAAGAAGTGGTAACTTGTATGCTACCTACATATGGCCCCAAGTGATTTGACCAGAATCACAGAATGTCGAGCTGAAGCAGAAACTCCAACCTGGTTCCCCAGTTGCAAAGCCTGCAGCTCTGGAAATAACACCACATCCTCTCCCCTAAGTGCAACATTTAATCAAGTGGTCAACTGGATAAAAAAACATAAAGCTAACAAATAATTTAAAAGTGCTTTGTCGCTATTTGAAAACTCAGAAACGATGTCCTCATTTTAGTTTTTTAGAGCACTAACCATAATTTTGATGCAAATAAGACTCTCTCATATATGTAATTTCTAAAGGAAATGATCTAGGTATTACAGTTCTGATTACATCAAGATGACGTCAGCCGTTCCACACTTTTGTAATAAATATAGAATGTTAGCAATACAGTTGTTCTTTAGGATACTGTTGAGAGGCATAGACAAGGGGCACAGACTCTGAAAATTGAAGGCAGGTAGGAGGGTGCCGAGGCAACAATTTGACCACACTGGGCAGGCAGGAAGGGCAGTGGCAGCACAACAGACTATGGAGGGCAGTGGAAAGGGGGGCAGGGGCAACAAACCAACAATACAGGACTGGCAAGAGAGGCTGTGGCAATATAGTAGACCATTGTGGGCAGAAGGAAGAGGCAGTGGTAGTACAACCATACATGCCAACAGACCTGATTCAGCGAGGAAACATACAATGTTTTTAAGCTCAAATGGCTTTATTTGATCTGTCTCCTGACTAAAATCTCCTCTTTTTCAATGTAACTCAAAGGGGAAAATCTATATCCCAGTTTTTTTCAAAATCTCCCTCTTGCCAAGTTCAAAATATTCGCAAGTATGGTACATTGGATCATGGAAGTCAGGAGGAATTGGGGTAGGGACATGGACATGGATAACAGAGGACAGGAGGGACATGGAGAGGTGCACCAAACTGACCCTGCAGGGCAGGCATCGGGGTTTGCAGCAGCACAATACACCACACAGGGCATGCGGGATGGGAGTGCAGCACAACAATCCATAGAAAGTAATAGGGAGGTGACCGGACCATGCACATGGACAACAGAGAACAGAGGGGAAAGAGGCAATGGTAGCCAGCTGACCATAATGGACAGACAGGAGAGAAAGCTGCAGCATAACAGACCATAAAGGGGAGGAGGGACGGATCAGGTGCATTACAATGGAACAGACAAGCCAGGAGGGAGGGAATAGGGGTCTGCACATGGAAACAGAGGGCGGGGGGCAAGGGGGCAGGGCAGGAGCAGCAAGATGACCATGGAGGTAAGGCAGGATGGGCACTAGAAGCAAGACACACCATGGAGAGCAACAGTGAGACTATGATGGCATACACACAAACCATGGAGGGAAGGTGGGAGGGGGTATGGGACAGCTAGCTGACCACACAGGGAAAGTGGGAGGGGCCGTGGCAGCACAGAAGAACGTGCATGGCAAGCGGGAGAGTTAGTGGCAGCACATTCGCTATGATGGGCACGAAGGAGGGTGCAGGGGCATGTACAAAGGACCATGGAGGATAGAAGGGAGGGTAAGGTGGAGGTGGCCGGGACAGGTTCCAGTCATATGACAGTGCTAGGCAGGTGGGAGGAGAGTGGCAGCTCAACAGAACACTCAGAGTAGATAGGAGTGGAAGGTCCATGGAACATGGTGAGCAAAAAGGATGGAGCAGGGGCATGCAACAAGACATTGGAGGGCAGGGGGAAGGAGAATAGGGGCAGCAATCTAAGCACAGAGGCTAAGCAGGAGGTCAATGATGGGGCATAGAATTGGGCAATGGAGGGTAGGAGGAGTGGACTAGTACATCATGCTAATTGGAAGGCAGTGGCAGCACATCAGGCCATGCATGGCAGGAGGGAGGAGGCTTGTCCATGGATTCAGACAACAGAGGATAGGGAGGAGGGGGATGGGGCAGCAAGCTAACTGTTCAGAGAAGGTGGGTATTAGGAACTTTATTGTTTTTAAAATGTGTGTCTGTGCGAACGACTTAAAATATGAACAAGTATGCAGCATAATCTCACTTTTATTCAGGGGGAAGAGGACGTTTGTGACTGTGACTCCGGGTTCACTTGGCAGAAACACCCCCTGACCCTCCACCCCGTCGCAAAATGTAATGCCCGTGAAAAGGGTAGGTGAACGCAGTGTTATATAGAACATAGTCCTGAGAGCAAGATTGAAAATGAAAACTAGATATAGTGTATGGTATAAACTATGCACCAAAAAGTGTGATATAAGATGAACCGTGCGTGAAATATAATATGCAATACATTGTGCGCAATGACAGATTCATTGGAGAGCCCGAGATAGGACAGGCACTAGCGCGTGCTATGCGATATGCGCCTTGGAGTATAATATGCACAGGGCAGTGTTGTGTAACCTAACTAGTCTATAAAGTTGCAATATAAAATATGTGCTGGGGAGTGTAACATTGCATATGCACTGTGACAAAGATATGGATCCCAGATTGTAATATGTATGGCATAGCGCTGTGCGTTATAACATACCACAAAACAACAAAGTTGCCAGTACTGACAGCATATCAAAAATAAACACTTGAATGGTGCATAGAAATCAAATCTATGACACTCTTAGATTTCTTTCAATTAGTTTGGCTTTATTTAACCATTACTTATGTTTTTGTAATTTAAGAAAAGTATATTGCAATAATTCAACACATAATACACCAATACTAAAACACATTCATATTCAAAATAGTTCAAACGTCCTACACATACTAGATTAGCGTCTTCAAAAGGCCACTCTCAAACCTGATTCATCCTCACCACATTCATACACACCACATCATCATACTTATAACTGTCAACCTGGTAGAAGACAACTAAGCAATGAATGAAACAACTAGGAGGTTGCACCCAAACAAACAGAACTTTTTGAATAAAACGTCTTTCAAGTGCACAACAAAAGATACATCAAAGTACATTAAGTCAAAAACAAATTAATTAGTGCACGAAAGCAATCATTACTTTAGCCAAGTTTGTTGGGAATAGCAAAACACAGGATCGACGCGTTTCGAACCCTTTGTTCAAAGGGTTCTCCTCAGGACCGAAAAAACACACAAAAAAAGAGAGAAGGAGGATCAACTCTTAATCGCTAATTGCTACCAAGCCAATCCATCTAACACAACCATAAAATGCACCACCAGTGTTTCACTAAATTACCTCTTATGTCATCTGTCTGATTCCGACATTCAAAAGGAAAAGAATCTGTAGAGTCAAAGAGAAAGGAAGAAGAAAAGAAAAACCAAATATTTAAAATCTAAACAAACAATCATTATTTGCATCAATGCGATGCTGATGAATGACTTACAATATTAGCCGATGTTCCGCAATTAAATGGCTTATGATTGATGGCAACGAAACGTTGAACTTGATGGAGGGACTATAAGAAAAAAGAAGCCTCCATTACTACTGATTTTTTATATATAATACCTTTGAACCGGCTAGTAATTTCACGGTCCTCCATTATTGAAAAACAGCTCTGTATTCCGCTATTGAAGCGTCGTGGAACTGTAAAAACAAGGGCAGAGTATTCCGTAGACGACAAATTTAGACTTACAATTGGTGAATTTGTTGTGTTTCCAATGGATCCCATTGTGGGAAAAAGCACTCTTTCAATTGTCTGTTCACAGCATGAACATGAGCCACACTTATGATGTTCAACGACCGGAGCCAATCCCACATAATCCCTAAGTGTAGGTTGGATCTCTTTAGGCAGCATGGCACGGACGACATGGTTGGCAATGCTTTTATCTTTTTTAAAAGCAAAGAGCGGGCCAATAGCAAGAGATTGATCCAGGTTTCTAATCAAATGCCTGTTTTGATGGATTGCTTTTTTTAAAATATTTGAATTGGGGCAGAATGTGGAAACACAAACTATCTTATCAATAGGTGTTTGTTGTTTCTTTTGTAAAAGGGATTCCCGCGGTGTCCACCACGCCCTTTTCATGGAATTTTTTTGCAGTTTCCTCGGATAGCCTCGATCAAGCAGTTTGTCATGCAAGTTGCTAGCGTGCAGAAAGTACTCGTCTTTAAAATGACAATTCCGGCGAATTGTTAAAAATTGGCCGAAAGGCAAATTTTGCTTCAAACTTCGCGGATGGTTACTTGAAAAATGAAGGGCTTTATTCCTGTCCGTAGATTTTATGAACAGAGTTGTTACTAGTTCCCCGTCTGAAGGATACACTTCTACGTCCAAAAAAGTCATTCTATGGCTTGAGTGATTAAGGCTGAATTTAATATCTTCTGTTCTTGCATTAAGCCAATTAGGGAATTGGATGAGTTGTTCTTGTGTTTCTGACCACACTAAAAAGACGTCATCAATGTAACGCATCCAGTTTGAAATGAACAGGTGAAAAGGATTGTTGTTGTAGATGAATCTTTCTTCAAATAGTGCCATAAACAATATGGCTAGCTCTGGGGCGAAGGGACAGCCCATCGCAACTCCTTTTTGTTTGATAAAAGAACTCATTCCCAAACATGAAAAAGTTCTTTTTAAGTACAAAGCTGGCCAGCTGCACAATAAAGTCTATTGGGACCCTTACTGGTTTGGGTCTTGTTTCCAAAAAATGGGACAATACAGCTATACCGTCGTCTAGTGGGATCTGTGTATACAATGAAACAACATCAAGTGTCACCATGATGTCGTTATTTGTCTCAAACTTAATGGAGGAAAGTCTGTTGATAAATGCTGTAGTATTCTGAAGATGAGCCGGGACCTCATCAAGAAATGGTTTTAGAAAAAAATCGACATACTTCGAAATGGGTTCAATGAGGGAGTCGCAGCCTGACAGTATAGGCCTCCCAGGTGGATTTGTTTCATTTTTATGAACCTCTGGGAGGACATAAAAGACAGGTACTCGAGGATATTTATTTTGTAAAAACTGGTATTCCTTTGGTCCTAGAAAACCTAAGTCAGAGCCTGCCATTAAGATTTCAAATAGTTGATTCTGGAGTTCCGCTGTGGGGTTACGAGCAATTTTTTTATAACATTTGATGTCATCCAACTGTCTCATCACTTCCTGCATGTAGTTCATAGTATTCCAAACCACCAAAGAGCCACCCTTATCCGCTTGTTTTATCACAATTGTTGTATCGTTTTTCAGAGAGGAAATAGCTTGTTGTTGATCCTTCGAAGTATTGTATTTTAAATATTTCTTTTTCTCCATCTCAGAGATGGCTGATAAGACTACTCTTTCGAAAGTCAAAACTTCTTTTGGAATTTTACTAGACGGAGGACAAAATGACGATTTTTTACGGAGTCCTGTTACTTCTAAGTTGGGAAGACTCGTAGATTCTGAAAAGAAAGTTCTTAACCGGATTTTACGGCAGAATTCGATTGCCTGTTTTCAATTTAATAAAATCCGTAGCTTTTGAAGGGACAAATGTCAATCCTTTTTCCAAAACACTCGTTTCAGCTTGGGTTAGCAAGCATTCAGACAAGTTAAAAATAGGGGACAGACTTAGTTTTTGTAGTACTGTCTCCGTGTCGTCATTTCCCATGGTTGATTGACAAACCGGCTCCGTCCTCTTTGTCTCTGTTGGACTCTTCCTAAAAAAGGGGCAAATTGTTGTTGTCTCTGTTGGCCCCTCCCAGAAAAGTGTGTTGATTGTTGTTGATAATTATTGCCTCTTCTGTTAGTGTTAGAAGGATCTTCACTGTTATCAGTATTGTCACCTGAAGATGATGAAGATATATCTGAAAAAGTGATGAATTTGTTCCTTTATCTACCCTGAAATTCTGGGAGATATCTGCTAGAGTCCGTCCGTGTGTAAAAATCTGTTTGTGGGTAAGGATAAACGTTGTCCAAAGAGAAATTCTTTTTGTCCTTTTCAAATTTGTTTCCTTTTTGATTTATGGTAAAGTCCAGTATTCTTTTTCAACTTTCTCCAATAAAGTTTTTGAGTCTGTAATTAATTCATTGTTTTTTATCACAGCATTGGGCTCAGCCAGGAGCACGCTGTGACTCTCAAGTGAGGTTCGTCTCCTTTCCAGAGAGTAAAATAAAAAGTATTACACATCTGGCGGTGGATGTGTGTTTTATTAACCGTGAGGGGGGTTTCTTGCATAGTTTTGGTCGAATTTTTGTCAAATCTCCTTTGAATGGCTTGGTGTTCGTGTGTATTAAATGTGCCCGTCAATAGCTACCCATGTTTGTATAAATAAACAACAAGGGTATTTACTTGGGGAGTACCCACCAGCTGGGGCGCCGGGATTAGGCACGGTAGGGCGTCAGGCATGTCAGAGCTTCACTAGCGGTGTAAATACATTCCACGTGGATTCAATGCATAGTCACCTTTTAATGAATAACACGCAAATCGTCATGGTGATAGGTACATACGGTTTGTCCAGCATGTCCTAGGTGTTTCTATAAATACATTTTTTTGAAAAACAAAAAAACAATGGCCAGCCCCGGGGCCATAAGTGGCCTGAGGAGGGGTCAACGCAGACCCCTCCTAAAGAATCTTTTTTTTAAAAAAGGCTATGCCCCGGGGGTTGGGGTTCCTGGGGCCGATTAAGGCCTTGGGAGGGGGGCCACGCAGCCCCCTTCCAAATTTCTTTTTTTTCTAAAAGCCCCCTTCTTTAAAAAATAAAATAAATAAAAGACCGGCATCGTGCCGGAGGCCACGCCCCCTCCTTGCAGCACTCTGCAAACGCGCCCCCTGGCGAGTTGTAAGCTGGGGAATACTGAGGGTCCCTGAGGGCCAACTAGCCCAACAGGTATCTCCAGTATGTGCCAGGGAGCTGCGTTGCAGACAGGTGTTCTGAGGCCATGCCCCTTTTCACACCTCTCTGCAACGCAGCTCTTTGGCTCTTACTGGAGGTACCTAGTTGGCTAGTTTGACCCTAAGGACCCTCAGGATTCAAGGGGACTTAATCTCCCAACTTAAAACAGCCACAGGGCGGGTTTACACCGTGGGGAAGGGAGGGGACGAGGCCTGAGGTGACGTGTGCAAACACGCCCTGTGGCGCGTTTTAAGAGGTAGTTTTAATCCCCCTGCCCTATTATATACTAGGGACTTACAGAGGAGGTCATGCTAATCACAGGGGAACCCCAATGCATAGTGTTCCTTAGTTTATGTAGGTGTTTTCACTGTATTCTGAGTGTCTTTTTACATAGCACCGGCTCTAGGACTGGTTAGTCAGACTCAGTTACCAGCAGTATCCGTCTGAAAAAGTTGAGGGTACAGGATGATTTTGCAACAAGGCTTCTTTCTGCTCTTCTGTTTGTTCTTTCTGCACGTTATCCTTCTTCCTGCACTTTTCTTCGTCTTTGAGGACTTCTGTTGCTTCTTTCTGCATTTCTTTTTTTTCTTTCTGTGCATTTTTTCTTCTTTCTTCACATGTCCTATCTCTGTAGGCATAGTTAGAAACTAGCATTTAAAAAACCTTAGAAATTCACTGAAAAAACCATAGGTGTCAGGGGCGTTATAGTTAGCTGGACTTTTCACTCATACAAAACCATTGAAATTCCCCCGTTATAGTTAGTTCAGCTAACTATAACTCACACGCCCACAATGCACTGCTGATGACGTCACATATTACATCACTCATGACATGGTCAGCGACATCACTCATGACATCACCGATGGCATCTCAAATGACATCACTGGTGACATCACTGATGACATAATCCTTGTGATAGAGTGGCAGACCTCCTCTCACCCTAATATAACCTTTGATACACACATTCAAAAATAGAAACTAAAATGTTCAAAACAATGGACATACCAATACCAGTTACAACAACCTATTCAGTAATTCTAAGATCCACATATACATCCACTTATTCACCAACAGTGCTATACAGTCACTCACACATGTACTCACTCATCATATGTACTCATACACCTATACATCCTGTTACACAATGCCACTCATCCATAGAGTTACTCACACACATAGTCACTCATTCTAATAAAGAATCAAACATCAATTTACTTGCATATACAGTCATACACACACCACCAAACTTACTTCTACAGAAACTTACACATACTTAGTCTTTTAAACAATCACTTATAGAAACACATACTTATTCATACAGGAACTCTTCCAATCTCTCACTCTCACATATACTCACTTATACTCACTTATATACACCAATAGTCACATATACTAGTTTAAAACATATGTAGTTACTCATAAAGACACTATTGAGACAGTCATTCACTCACTAACACACCCATACACACACTCATCCACCCATACAGTCCTGCACACATGCTGTCTTCAACACATACAAACAGTGAGTCACACATTCATGCACCTAAGTACTATGTAATACCCTCCACCAAACAATACAGACACTCAGACAGTCATACTGATACTCAAAAAAACAACTAATAACCTATATAGACACTCATGTAGCTACTCACCAACCCATGCAGCCACTTATACACAAAGTGAGAGACTGATACAGATATTTACATATTTAAACATTACTCACTAAGCCATGTATTCACTAAGATACACTTAATCAGTCAGTTATACAATCAATTTTTCAAAAACAAATCATCCATTTAGACACTTATATACCCATTTATTCTTCCATCGACCTTGAGATATCCATATATAAAACATATGTAATTTTCAGAAAAACACACATTCACTGGATGATGTCATCAATGATGTCATTTGAGATGTCATCAGTGATGTCATGAGTGATGTCACTGACCATGTCATGAGTGATGTAATATGTGACGTCATCAGCAGTGCATTGCGGGCGCGCGAGTTATAGTTAGCTGAACTAACTATAACGGGAGAATTTCAATAGTTTTGTACGAGTGAAAAGTCCAGCTAACTATAACGCACCTGAAACCTATGTTTTTTTCAGTGAATTTCTAAGGTTTTTTAAATGCTAATTCCTATCTCTAACGTGCCTGAAACCTATGGCTTTTTCAGTGAATTTCAAAGGTTTTTTAAATGCTAATTTCTAACTATGCCTACAGAGATAGGACATGTGAAGAAAGAAGAAAAAACGCACAGAAAGAAAAAAAAGAAATGCAGAAAGAAGCAACAGAAGTCCTCAAAGACGAAGAAAAGTGCAGGAAGAAGGATAACGTGCAGAAAGAACAAACAGAAGAGAAGAAAGAAGCCTTGTTGCAAAATCATCCTGTACCCTCAACTTTTTCAGACGGATACTGGTGGTAACTGAGTCTGACTAACCAGTCCTAGAGCCAGTGCTATGTTAAAAGACACTCAGAATACAGTGAAAACACCTACATACACTAGGGAACACTATGCATTGGGGTCCCCCTGTGATTAGCATGACCTCCTCTGTAAGCTCCTAGTATATAATAGAGCAGGGGATTAAAACTACCTCTTAAAACGCGCCTCTGGCATGTTTGCACACATCACCTCAGGCCCCGTCCCCTACCTTCCCCACTGTGTAAACACGCACTGTGGCTGTTTTAAGTTGGGAGATTAAGTCCCCTTGAATCCTGAGGGTCCAACTAGACCACTAGGTACCTCCAGTAAGCGCCACAGAGCTGCGTTGCAGAGAGATGTAAAAAGGGGCATGGCCTAGACCACCTCTCTGCAACGCAGCGCAGTGGTGCTTACTGGAAGCACCTGGGGGGCTAGTTGGCCCCCAGGGTCCCTCAGGATTGAAGGGGAATTATTTCCCCAACTTAAAACGCGCCACAGGGTGTGTTTGCACACGTTAACTCAGGCCCCGTCCCCTCCCTTTACCACTGTGTAAACACGCCCTGTGGCCGTTTTTAGTTGGGAGATTAAGTCCCCTTGAATCCTGAGGGTCCCTAGGGGCAAAATAGCCCACTAGGTACGTCCAGTAAGCGCCATTGCAGAGAGGTGTAAAAAGGGGCACGGCCTGCACCACCTCTCTGCAACGCAGAGCAGTGGCGCTTACTGGAAGCACCTGGTGGGCTAGTTGGCCCCCAGGGTCCTCCAGGATTGAAAGGGAATTATTTCCCCATCTTAAAACGCGCCACAGGGTGTGTTTGCACACATCACCTCAGGCCCCGTCCCCTCCTTCACCACCGTGTAAACGCGCCCTGTGGCCGTTCTAAGTTGAGAGATTAAGTCCCCTTGAATCCTAAGGGTCCCTAGGGTCAAATTAGCCCACTAGGTACCTCCAGTAAGCTCCACAGAGCTGCGTTGCATAGAGGTGTAAAAAGGGGCGTGGCCTCAGAACACCTGTCTGCAACACAGCTCCCTGGTGCATACTGGAGATACCTGTTGGGCTAGTTGGCCCTCAGGGACCCTCAGTATTGAAAGGGAATTAATTCCCCAACTTACAACTGGCCAGGGGGTGCGATCGCAGAGTGCTGCAAGGAGGGGGCGTGGCCTCCGGCACGATGGCGGTCTTTTATTTATTTTATTTTTTTAAGAAGGAGGGCTGTGTGGCCCCCCTTCTTTTTCAAATTTATTGGCCCTGGGGACCCCATTGGGGACCCCATCCCCCAGGGCATGCACCCTAATGTTTTTTTGGTGAAAAAAATTAATTTGGACGGGAGCCGCGTGGCTCCCCTTCCAAGGCCTTAATCGGCCCCGGGGACCCCATCCCCCGGGGCCGGCCTTTGTTTTTTATTATTTAAAAAAATATATATATTTATAGAAACACCTAGGACATGCTGGACAAACTGTATGTACCTATCACCATGACGATTTGTGTGATATTCATTAAAAGGTGACTATGCATACAATGAATCCACGTGGGATGTATTTACATCACTAGTGAAGCTCTGACATGTCTGACGCCCTACCGTGCCTAATCCCGGCGCACCCCCCGGTGGGTACTCTCCAAGTAGACACCCTTGTTGTTTATTTATACAAACATGGGTAGCTATTGATGGGCACATTTAATACACACGCACACCAAGCCATTCAAAGGAGATTTGACAAAAATTCGACCAAACTATGCAAGAAACCCCCCTCACGGTTAATAAAACACACATCCACCGCCGGATGTGTAATACTTTTTATTTTACTCTCTGGAAAGGAGAAAACCCTCACTTGAGAGTCACAGTGTGCTCCTGGCTGAGGCCAATGCTGTGTTACACCCACCAGTACCCGCCGAGTGCCACACACCTCTGTGTTGTATTCCACCAGCTAGTGCGTATGCTATGACACTCTCTAGCCCATGTGCACTGTAACACCACCCCGTGAATATGTCATGCCACACTTGCCTTCGCACGGATTATATTACCCCATCTAATGTGCCTTCCTCGATGCCTATGTTATAACGCACAGCGCTATGCCATACATATTACAATCTGGGATCCATATCTTTGTCACAGTGCATATGCTACGTTTCACTCCCCAGCACATATTTTATATTACAACTTTAGAGACTAGTTAGGTTACAAAACATTGCCCTGTGCATATTACACTCCAAGGCGCATATCGCATAGCACGCGCTAGTGCCTGTGCTATCTCGCGCTCTCCAATTAATCTGTCATTGTGCACAATGTCTTGCATATTATATTTCACGCCCTGGTTCATCTTATATCACACTTTTTGATGCATAGTTTATACCATATACTATATCTAGTTTTCATTTTAAATCGTGCTCTCAGGACTATGTTCTATATAACACTGCGTCCACCTACCCTTTTCACGGGCATTACATTTTGCGATGGGGGGTGGAGGGTCAGGGGGTGTTTCTGCCAAGTGAGCCCGGAGTCACAGTCACAAACATCCTTTTCTTCCTGAATAAAAGTGAGATTATGCTGCATACTTGTTCATATTTTAAGTAGTTCGCACAGACACACATTTTAAAAACAATAAAGTTCCTAATACCCACCTTCTCTGAACAGTTAACTTGCTGCCCCATCCACCTCCTCCCTATCCTCTGTTGTCTGAATCCATGGACTAGCCTCCTCCCTCCTGCCATGCATGGTCTGATGTGCTGCCACTGCCCTCCATTTAGCATGGTGTACCAGTCCACTCCTCCTGCCCTCCATTGCCCAATTCTATGGCCCATCATTGACCTCCTGCTTAGCCTCTGTGCTTAGCTTGCTGCCCCTATTCTCCTTCCCCCTGCCCTCCGATGTCTTTGTGCACCATGTTCCATGGACCTGCCACTCCTTTCTACTCTGACTGTTCTGTTGAGCTGCCACTCCCCTCCCACCTGCATAGCACTGTCAGATGACTGTAACCTGTCCCTGCCACCTCCACCCTGCCTGTCCACATGCCATGCCCCTATCCCCTTCCTCCAGTCCTCCATGGTCCATTTTACTGCCACACCCTTCTGCCCTCCCTGGTCTGTTGGGCTGCAACTGCTCCTCCTGCCTGCCCCACGCGGTCTGTTGTGAGGCCCCTTCCCCTGAACTCTCTTGTCTGTGTCCAGGTCCTGACCCTCCCTTCTATCCTCCATGGTCCTTTGTGCATGCCCCTGCACCCTCCTTCTTGCCCATCATAGCCATTGTGCTGCCACTAACCCTCCCGCTTGCCATGCATGGTCTTCTGTGCTGCCATGGCCCCTCCCACCTTCCCTCTGTGGTCAGCTAGCTGCCCCTGACCCCCTCCCACCTTCCCTCCATGGTCTGTGTGTATGCCATCATAGTCTCACTGTTGCTCTCCATGGTGTGTCTTGTTTCTAGTGCCCGTCCTGCCTGACCTCCATTGTCATCTTGCTGCTCCTGCCCTGCCCCCTTGCCCCCAGCCCTCTGTTTCCATGTGCAGACCCCTATTCCCTCCCTCCTGGCTTGTCTGTTCCATTGTAATGCCCCTGATCCGTCCCTCCTGCCCTTTATGGTCTGTTATGCTGCAGCTTTCTCTCCTGTCTGTCCATTATGGTCAGCTAGCCACCATTGCCTCTTTCCCATCTGTTCTCTGTTGTCCATGTGCATGGTCCTGTCCCATCCCTATTGCTTTCTATGGATTGTTGTGCTGCACTCCCGTCCCGCATGCCCTGTGTGGTGTATTGTGCTGCTGCAAACCCTGATGTCTGCCCTGTAGGGTCAGTTTGGTGCACCTCTCCATGTCCCTCCTGTCTTCTGTTATCCAAGTCCAAGTCCCTACCCCAATTCCTCCTGCCTACCATGATCCAATGTACCATACTTGCAAACATTTTGGACTTGGTAAGAGGGAGATTTTGAAAAAAAACTGGGGCATTGATTTTCCCCTTTGAGTTACATTGAAAAAGAGGAGATTGTAGACAGGAGACAGATCAAATAAAGCCCATTTGAGCTTAAAAATATTGGACGTTTCCTGGCTGAAACGGGTCTGTTGGCATGTATGGTTGTACTACCACTGCCTCTTCCTGCTGCCCACAATGGTCTATTATATTGCCACAGCCTCTCTTGCCAGTCCTGTATTGTTGGTTTGTTGCCCTTGCCCCCCTGTCCTCTGCCCTCCATAGTCTGTTGTGCTGCCACTGCCCTTCCTGCCTGCCCAGTGTGGTCAAATTGTTGCCTCTACACTCTCCTACCTGCCTTCAATTTTCAGAGTCCGTGCCCCTGGCCTCTGCCTCTCAACAGTATCCCAATGAACAACTAGATTGCTAACATTCTATATTTATTACAAAAGTGTGGAACGCCTGACGTCATCTTGATGTAATCACAACTGTAATACCTAGAGCATTTCCTTTAGAAATTACATATATGAGAGGGTCTTCTTTGCATCAAAATTATGGTTAGTGCATATTTTCTGAGTTTTCAAATAGTGACAAAGAACTTTTAAATTAATTGTAATCTTTATGTTTTTTTATCCAGTTGACCACTTGATTAAATGTTGCACTTAGGGGAGAGGAGGTGGTGTTACTTCCAGAGCTGCAGACTTTGCAACTGGGGAACCAGGTTGGAGTTTCTGCTTCAGCTCAACATTCTGTGATTCTGGTCAAATCACTTAATCTCCCCATGTCTACAACCAAAATGAATTTGATCTTGTGTAATGTAACCAATGCTCATGTAAAACACTCCAATACCTGGGGGCGGAGCTTAGCTCGCAGCGAAGATGGCTGCTTGAGCTCGGGGCTCCGGCGAGCCCGAACATCGATCCGGCAATTATCCGCTTCCGCCGCCACCTAGAGTGCCTGACGATACCAGCGGAGACGCCCGCAGTGCCGAGCCGCAGACTGGCGAAATTCTGGCGCTGGGCGAGTTGCGGAACTGCCTGGGACACTGGCGACCCTGAGTGCGGACTGGGCCGCAAATCCCCGGCCTCGCGTGCGGGGGGCGCCCGCCGACGTCGCTGTGCGTGCGGCCGGCCGCGGCCGCTGTGAGCCGGCTCGAGGCTCCTAGTAGAGAACTGGAGAGGTGGAAGACACGGCCTAACGGTGAGCGCCCCGGCGGCATATACCCGAGTGTGCGAGGTGGCACTGGGGCCCATGGGTGAGAAGCGGACGACTGCCTGGGGGCTCCGGAAGTGATCCGACGGCGACTTGAGCACGGGGGCCCCGTGGGGATGGCGGGCGACCCCTGAAGCGCGAGGAAGGTGAGAGCTGCCGCGACTGACGAGGAGGTGGCCGGGGACAGGTTGCACGGGACTGCGCTGGCGGCGTGCGGTGGGAGCTCCCTGGAGGTAGACTGAGGCACGGCCGGCGCAGCGGCCTGAGCGTGGGGACTGGTGCGGCCCCGCCGAGGCGGCGAAGAGGAAGCCGCAGGCGGGAAGAGCTGATCGTCGATGGGAAGGTTGCCTTGCTGGTCCGCAGAGGAGAGTTGGGCGGGCAGTCGGTGTACTCCCCGTTGTTTTTGTATTCGCCCCGACTGAGGCCTGGCGCTGGCGTATTGGAGCTCACGAGAGGGGAGCGGTGGACTGGAGCGACGCCCGGTGTGGCGTGGAGGTGGACGGCAGGAGGCAGTGCACGCACGGCGGCGCCCCGGTCCACGGGCGGAGTGAGCGAGGACACCCGCTGTTGGTGGCACAACCGCGCGGAGGAGAGAGAGCGCGCCCTGGGAAGGCGAGACTGCGCTAGGCAGCGCGGAGAAGCGCAATGGGCAAATCCGACAAAACCCAGTCCAAGCTGACATTCGAACAGCGGCGCCCCAAGACACAAGCACCGCTGGAGGAGGCGTCGGGGGGCGCGTCGGCCCCACCGGAGGGAGAACAGGACATTCGGGGGCTCTTGCTGTCCATGGAAAAAGGGTTGCAGAGCGGCATCACCTCCCTGGGGGCCAAGATCGACGCTCTCTCGTATCGGATGGATCGCATGGGTGAGCGCTTGGAGAAGCACGCGGAACGGCTGGATCACTCTGACAGACGTCTATCGGAGGTGGAGGGCGCGCAGACGACTTTGGACGTGGAACACAGGAAGCTCGAGCGTCAGATACAGGTGTTGCAAGATAAAACGGAAGACTTGGAGGCACGTTCCCGTCGTTGTAACTTACGCATTACCGGCCTTCCGGAGTCCACAGCCACAGGCCGTATGGAGAGCTTCGTGGAAACGCTCTTGGTTGACCTGCTGGGAAAGGAGGTGTTTTCAGGGCTGTTCGTAGTAGAGAGGGCGCACAGATCGCTGGGCCCCAGGCCTCCGCCGGGGGCGCCACCCCGGCCAATCATTGCAAAATTATTGAACTATAGAGACAGAGACGCTGCTTTGAGGGCGGCCCGCGAAAAGAAGACCTTGACGCACGAAGGGTCATCTATATCACTTTACCCGGACTTCACAGCCAGAGTGCAGGAAGCCAGGCGCCAGTTCGCCCCTGCCAAGAATCAGCTCCGGGAATTGGGAGTAGATTACGCAATGCTGTACCCGGCCAAGCTGCGGGTCAATAGGCAGGGCGAATCGCACATCTTCCACGACCCTAAGGCACTGCAAAAAGCACTGAAGGATTGGACTAAAGAGCAGCGACGGAGCCCTGCGGCACGAGTGCAGGACAATGCGAGGGAGGGCAGCCTAGACGAGCAGGACTGACACCGCTGGGCTGCTGAACTGGTTTGCATACACGGTATGGCGAGGGGGGGTGCGGGGAGGTCGGCTTGGGGAGGGAAAGGAGGGTGATGCTGGGGGCAGCAGGTAGTGCTCACAGTACAACAGGGAGCGCCCCCCCCCCCGCTGGAGAGCACGCGCGGGGTAGGGTTGTCTAGTGGGACTTGAGGGTAGTGCCCGTGTCCTGAGTGTTCCTTCCATATCTTTAGAGGATTGCTGGGTGCCTGTGGGAGCTACTGGGCCACTTAGGCCGGAGACTAGATGCGGAGATGCGGCAGACTATTGTCGAGAGGTGGTGGAAGAGGAGATAGCGGCTCGCCGGGCCGGGCGGTTGCCGTTCGGATCTAGGCGCTTTCATACTAGGGTGTGAGCGCTGAGCAACCTCCGCCCGCGAGTGTGTTCCACAACTTTTAGTTGGTTAATAAGTTGGGGGCAGGGTGGCGGGAGGGCTGGGGTGCCCAAGTGCGGGAATCGGCAAGGCCATGTTGGGGTGGGTCTGCTGTGGGCGGGGGGAGGGGGGGATCTGTGTTACGGGGGATTGAGGTTACGCTGTCGGTGCGTTTGGTATGGTATATCTGCATGTGCCTGCTCTCTGAAATACACAACGGCGGGCGATTGGCGCCCCGGTGATAATGTTATCAAAAACTGGTACAGTCATGGCTGAGCGCCTAGACACTCTCAAAATACTGACTTGGAATGTTCGGGGCCTGAACGATCACCGTAAGGTTCGTAAAGTTATACATTACCTTAAGAGACATCAGATAGATATAGCTTTCCTTCAAGAGACGCATCTTCCTAATAATAGCCCCGTGCTGCGTTCTAGGGAGCTCCGCGATGCGCAGGTGGCAGGGTTCACAACACACTCTAGAGGGGTAATGACATGGGTTAGCCCTCGGGTGGAACATAGAAAGCAGCTTGTGGCTGCGGACAGCGCCGGTAGATTTGTTATCACACGCTTTCAGGGCAAGGGCTTAGATGTGTTGCTCGTTAACTGTTACGGGCCGAACTATGATTGCCCGGAGTTCTACACTGCGTTGGCAGGCATGATCGGAGACCAAGGCGCGCGGAATGTGCTCTGGGGCGGTGACTTTAATGTAGTTATGAATCCCGAGATCGACAGATCTGGTGGCCCGAGGCGAGCGCAGGCTGCGGCAGCAAAGTTAATCACGCGCGAAATGCTCTGCATGGATCTTGCGGATGTATGGAGAGCTTGCAATCCGGAGCTGGGGGGCTTTACACATTACTCGGCTTACCATAACTTGCACACGCGGATAGATTACTGGCTGGTATCATCGCCCCTCCTCTCGCAGGTGCGCGAATGCACGGTGCTCCCGCGCACGCTTTCTGACCACTCGCCGGTGCTGGTGTCCTTGGCCACGCCCAGAAGGATGCCCCCGCCATTCCTTTGGCGATTTCCTCCATACGCGTTGCTAGACCCCCTTTATAAGGCGGAGCTGGCGGAGGCGATTGGGCGATTCTTCGACACCAATTTGGGCTCCGTAGATAATTTCCAGACTATCTGGGAGACGTTTAAGGTCTACATCCGAGGTGTGGCAATGGCCAAGCACTCGGGGGTGCTACGGGATATTAGGCAGCGGCTCACGTCGCTGGAGAGCAGATTGGAGGACCTGGAAACTAGATTGCGAGAAACGGATGGGGAGGATATTCCTGAGGAGATGAAAACGCTCCTGGCGGAATTTCACGAGACCGCTGATGCAGAGGTGCTGCATCTGGGGAAGTACGCTACGGCCAGGGTGTACGGGGAAGGCGACAGACCGGGGTTGATATTGGCAAACTTGCTCAAGGCCCGCAGACGCAGGGCCAATGTCACCCAAATCAGGTCTGAGGATGGTACGCTATTAACAGCAGAGGCAGACATAGTGCAACGATTTCGGTCATACTACGCCAGGCTGTACGCTTCTCAGCGGGCTGATATGGAGGAAAGTATAGGGGACTATCTGGACTATATCAAGTTGCCGTTCCTCGTGAGCGAACACAGGGAATTTCTGTCCCTTCTGATCGAGAGGGATGAAATTCTGGAGGCACTCGCGAGCATGAAAGCGCAGAGCGCCCCGGGGGCGGATGGCCTCACGGTCGCGTTCTACCGAGCCTTTATCGACCAGCTACTTCCACACATCTCGACTCTGTTTGATGATATGTGCGTTAAAGGACACATGCCGCCATCTATGCGGGAAGTGCTCCTGGTGGCGATACCAAAGCCAGGTAAACCGCCGGAGGAGTGCAGCTCCTATAGGCCGTTATCGCTGCTGAACGTTGATGCGAAATTATACGCCAAGGTTCGGGCCACACGCCTGGCCCTGCTCGTCCCGGAACTGGTCGCCCCCGAGCAAGTGGGGTTCGTGCCGGGCAGGAACCTCACTTACAATTTGCGGACGGTGTTCGGAGTCATGCAACATGTGCGACCCGAGGCGGGCGCGCTAGCTGTATTTCTGGACATGGAAAAGGCTTTTGACTCGGTAGAGTGGCCATTCATGCGGCAGGTTCTGACGCGGATGGGGCTAGGTCCGGTCTTTTTGCAACTGATTGGGGTGCTGTATCATGGCCCCACCGCGCGAATACGGCTGGGAGACCGAGTCACTGATGCGATACCCATCTCGAGAGGGACGAGACAGGGCTGCCCCCTGTCGCCACTTCTGTACGCGTTGGTGGCGGAGCCGTTAGCGTGTGCTCTGCGGGAATACCATAGCCTGCGGGGAATCAGCTTCCCGACTTATAAGATAACGGTCTCCACATATGCGGACGATACCTTGCTATACGTCAGGGACCCAGAAAATAACTTAGCCCCTGTGCTGCGGGAGGTGGTTCAGTTTGGAGCGCTCTCCGGCCTGAAGGTTAACTGGAACAAATCAATAGTGTTCCCGTTGACGCCAGTCACGGCCCCCTTCGATATGGAATACCCATTGCAATGGACAGAGGATCCGGTCCGATACCTAGGGATCCAATTGCATAGGGACCCGGAGGTGGTGCTGTCTGAAAATTACGGCAGGGCCATCAGTAAGCTCGAAGATGATGTAGAGACGTGGATTACGCTGCCCCTCTCGCTGTTGGGACGCATATCCATCATGAAGATGGTGGTGCTCCCTCGGTTTCTGTTCTTGGTCGCAAACATCCCCATGGTGCTATCACGCGCTTTCTTCGCGCGGCTGAAGGTGTCACTACTGAGGCTGGCGTGGGCGGGCAAGCAGGCACGAGTCAGCTGGAGGGTCCTGACGCTGCCCTACCATCTAGGCGTCCTGGGAGCACCGGATATGGAACTATATTATCGGGTGGCGCAGGGGGCTCAGGCGCACAGCTGGATGCACGGGGGCGAAACCGTCCCATATCTTAGGTTGGAGAAGTTGTTCGCAGCACCGCTGCCGCTCCCCGCTGTCATTTTTGAGCGCCTGGACCGCCGCACGGGGTTCCTAGACTCTTTGAACTCCACCAGACATGCTTGGAACAATATACTACAACGCACGTCGGGGGCGCAGCTTTATTCGCCGGCAATGCCAATTGCTTGGGCGGTGTGGCTGGCCCCCTGCACGGAAGAAAGTGTTAGGCGGTCGCTTAGGGAGCTGGGGGTGCACACCATGGGAGACATGTTTGTGAATGGCGTGGTCAAGACATGGGATGAGGTGGCAACCTCGGAAGCGGGGGGCACGCAGCTACAGCGCTTCCAATACCACAGAGTCCGTCATGCCTGGAAACAGTTATTGGGGGATGACATGGCGGAACCGGCGGAGGTTCCGGAGCTGTCCTACATAATTAAGAACGAAAGCCCTCGCGGGTTGATCTCTCAGATGTACCGCACGGCGCAGTCCCAGAGGGCGTACGAACACACTAAGGCCAGGCTGGAATGGCAGAGGGATTTAGATATTACAATAGATGATGTCATGTGGGCGTACTGTTGCACAGGGATCCGCCGCATCTCACTGCATGGCAGGCACAGGCTGGTCCATTTCAAGTATTTAAACCGGTTCTATTATACGCCGGAGCGATTGCACAGATACGGTCTGCGGGAGGACCCAGCTTGTGAAAGATGCGGGCACCCGACGGCAGACTTCATGCATCTAGCATGGAGATGCCCAGGAATACACAGCTACTGGGAGGCGGTCTACCAACAGATAGTGGAGGTGGCGGGGGTGGAGTTGGCCCCGGATCCGGCGGTGGCGCTGTTGGGACATTCCAGGGTGGTGCCGAAGGCGGTTCGCCGAATGGTGGATATGGGGATGCTGGTGGCCAAGCGGCGAGTTGCGATGCGCTGGATGCGGGGTCCATTGCCCACAGTGGCGCAGTGGAAACGCGATGTACTATACTGCTGCACCCAAACTGAGAGGTTTAGTGAACTACTGCCGCAGCGCAGCCGACCCAAAAACTTTTGGGGACTGTATGCAGAGTATTTGGGCAGACGAGAGCAGGAGGCGGGAGGCCCTGTGGGGAGCGCTGGTTCGGAGGTGGCTGAGGGGGAGGCACCCGGGGAGGGTGATCATGAGGGGGAAGCATACTGACTACACCGCAGTGTCCAGATTACAGGCGATGAACAGTGTTAGGAAGGATACCATGTGATAGGGTGCGGGAGGACCCTGAGAGCAGGCTGTCGCTGAGGTGGAGAGCGATAGGGGACCTCAATTGTCCAGTTCGGGCGGGCGGGCGGGTGGGGGGGTGGGCGAGTTCTTCGGGAGGGCAGAGGGGGTTTGGAGTTTATTGACACAAAATGAGACTGCGAACAGCACAATGCGGGTTGAACAAGCTGGAGCCATACTACGGACAGGGGGTCGCCTCAACGGTGAGGCTCATGAGGGTGAGACGATGGGAATATAGCGGACTCTGAGCCAGTGATGTACGGCGATGCCCGGCCTCCGGGATGTGGGATAGCCGAAACTGATTGAAAGATGATTGAGATGGGGCGGCCGTCCCCCAGGTTGCTGACGAATGGCACTGTATGCGAATTTGCATTGTTGGCAGTCACTCAAATAAAATAAAAAAAAAAAAAAAAAAGCACTCCAATACCTGACAAGTCTGCACTATATAAAACTACAAATACACAAAAAATAAGTGTTTTGCACACTTCTGTCATTGGCCTACATGTGGGCTACATCTGGGTGATATTTGGGATGCATTTGGGCTCTTTTGTCTCTGGTGGTCATCTTGGGAGATTTATTTGTTATGAAGTTTCCTAATTTCCTCATTTACTGCAGTCTCCTCAGTAGGAAATGCTTTCAGTTTTTTACTTTGATTCCATCAAGAAGGTATTCAGATATGTCACACATTTGCCATAAATTCTGAATGTTAGCACTCTAGTTGCTCATTAGATCACTGTAGTAAAGCTACTGCTCACAATGGAAGTCTGCTGCTGGTATTAAAAGTGCATGTTTCAGTCTGCCTATCAGAATTTTTTTATGAAATAGAAGAGGATTTGAGAAGTCACTCAAAATGTGCCCTAATTTTTCTTTCTGCAGCACTAATCATAATTTCTACGGCAAAATGAACCCCCTCATTTTGTTCCTTTGTAAATTGAATGTTTTAAGTGTTACCACTTTATTCCAATCAAGATGGCTTCAGGTGTGTCATACTTTTGTCATAAGTAAGACCGTTAGCGCTCTAGTTGTTCGTTAAAACACTCTGGGACATTCTGTCATTGGGCTATACTTGGGCTATATCTGGGTGATATTTGGGCTACATTTGGGCTCTTTTGTCTCTGGTGGCCATCTTGGGAGATTTATTTGTTATGAAGTTTACTAATTTCCTCATTTACTGCAGTCTCCTCAGTAGGAAATACTTTCAGTTTTTTACTTTGATTCCATCAAGAAGGCATTCAGATGTGTCACACATTTGCCATAAATTCAGAATGTTAGCACTCTAGTTGCTTATTAGATCACTGTAGTAAAGCTGCTGTTCACCAGGGAAGTCTGCTGCTGGTATTGAAAGTGCATGCTTCAGTCTGCATGTCAGAATTTTTTAATGAAATAGAAGAGGATTTGAGAAGTCACTCAAAATGTGCCCTAATTTTTCTTTCTGCAGCACTAATCATACTTTCTATGGCAAAATGAACCCCCTCATTTTGTTCCTTTTTAAATTAAATGTTTTAAGAGTTACCACTTTATTCCAATCAAGATGGCTTCAGGGGTGCAATACGTTTGTCATAAGTAGGACTGTTAGCGCTCTAGTTGTTCTTTATAACACTCTGGGAAGCTGCAGTAAAACACAAAGGAATCAACTGACAGTCTCTGCCCTTGTTGGATGTACATGTTTTACTGAGAATGTCAGACTTCATTCTCACATGACTGAGAAAGATAATGTGAATTTACAGAAAATATGCTCTCAGTTTAGCTTATAGATCACCTTCCAAACCTCTGTGGGAAAAGCATGAGAAAATAGTTTTCTCTCAAACATGATTCATGATATCACAGCAGAAGGCTTTTTCACATGGTAAAATCACCACAATTCCTAAAATGAGTATGGTACCATCAACAAATGATTTATAATGTAACTAAAGTCTTAAAACCTTCTATTAACTGCAATGCTTTTTAATGAGGTGCTATCATGTATATTGGTCTCAAGATGGCTGCCAACACTTCTTGGATGAAGTACTGACAGCCAATCAGATCTCACGATGAGATGTGTGGTTAGGCTCCGCCCAGATATCACTAACTTTTTTACCCTAATTTTCTCAGGAACTACTGAACGGATTTACACCATTTAAGCAAAAGGCACGAGTCTGTACTGAGGACTACCTCTTTGCCAAATTTGGTGTAATTCTGTTCTGCAGTTCGGGCTGTAGCTGCGTCAAAAGGTCCTATGGGAAAATGCATAGGGAAAACGTGTTTTGGGACCCCCCTTTTTTCTCGGCCCCTGCTTGACGAATCACCGTGAAATTTTCAGGATGGGAGCGGACCAGAGCTGGCCAAAAGTTTAGAAAATTTTGCGAAGATTCGTCAATTGGCACCAACGTTATTCCAAATAGAATGTTGCGGATTTCCTATGGAAAATAGGTCCTAACTATAAGTACCTACTGGCGACCCCCAGTAGGTTATATATATATATATATATATATATATATATATATATTCACTGAAAAAACCATAGGTTTCACACACGTTATAGTTACGAATTAGCATTTAAAAAACCTTGCAAATTCACTTAAAAAACCATAGGTTTCACACATGTTATAGTTAGCTGGACATTTCACTCACCGACCGCAATCCTCTGCTGATGACGTCAGATATTACATCACTGTATTTAGACACTTATTTACCCATGTCTTCTTCCATTAATCTTTAGCTATACATATATTACAAATATTTATTTTTCTGAAAGACACATATGTCATCAGTGATGTAATATCTGACGTCATCAGCAGAGGATTGCGGTCGCGTGAGTTATAGTTGCCTGCACTAACTATAACGGGGGAATTTCATTGGTTTTTTATGAGTGAAATGTCCAGCTAACTATAACATGTGTGAAACCTATGGTTTTTTAAGTGAATTTGCAAGGTTTTTTAAATGCTAATTCGTAACTATAACGTGTGTGAAACCTATGGTTTTTTTAAGTGAATTTGTACGGTTTTTTAAATGCTACGTTATGTATTTATTAATGGGTTTTTTTCAGGTTTTTCACGGTGCGCGCACCGTGCACGCTTGGTGCGCTTTGCGCACCGTGCGCATGCTGTGGGCGCAATACATGCCATACGTGCCGCGATTTAAAAAAAAAAAAGTTTTTTCACCCTTGAGGGCCCATCTGTGACCCCCTGACCAAGGCTAGGGGGTCAGGAACTGTCCACCCTGCCCCCTTTTCACGTTCTCCACCTTTGTTTTTCACCCCCTCAGACTGCGAGAGAAAAAATGGCGGCCAACACTTCCTGGTTTCGACCGATTCGAATGTTTACCGACATCTAACAACCAATCAGAATTGCGCTGACGCACGGCAGGGTGCGCGCACCGTGCGCGCACGGTGCGCGCGTATTGATATTGATATGATTTTAAATGCTATTTTCTCAGGAAATACAGAACAGATTTACACGAGACCTTCAAAAGGCACTTCCTTGACCTTATGGCTACCTCTCTGCCAAATTTCACGTAATTCTGTTCAGCCGTTCGGGCTGTACCTTCGACTAAAGGTCCTATGGAAAAATGCATGGGGAAAACGTGTTTTGGGACCCCCCCTTTTTCGCGGCCCCCGCTTGACGAATCACCCCAAGACTTTCAGAGTAGGAGCTGAACGGAGCGCCCCATTTGTTTTGAAAATTTCGCGAGGATTCGTCAACCGGCGCCAAAGTTATTCCAAATAGAATTTTGAGATTTCCTATGGAAACTAGGTTGTAACTATAACTATCTACTATATATATATATATATTCACTGAAAAAACCATAGGTTTCACACATGTTATAGTTAGCGGAAATTTTACTGATAAAAAACCAGTGAAATTCCCCCGTTATAGTTAGTGTAGGCAACTATAACTCACGCGACCGCAATCCTCTGCTGATGCTAATACTGTATTTAGACACTTATTTGCCCATGTCTTCTTCCATACATTTTTAGCTATACATATATTTCAAATATTTTTTTTTCATAAAGACACATATGTCATCAGCAGAAGATTGCGGTCGCGTGAGTTATAGTTGCCTACACTAACTATAATGGGGGAATTTCACTGGTTTTTTATCAGTAAAATTTCCGCTAACTATAACATGTGTGAAACCTATGGTTTTTTCAGTGAATTTGCAAGGTTTTTTAAATGCTAATTCCTAACTACAACGTGTGTGAAACCTATGGTTTTTTCAGTGAATTTGTACGGTTTTTTAAATGCTAAGTTACTTTACGCCATTCGTGGCGTGCGCGCCCACTTAACGCAGTTCGTTCCGTGCGCGCACGGTGCGCTTCGCGCACCGTGCGCGCACAGTAAGCACGCGGTGCGCTTCGCGCACCACGCGCCCACTTTACGCAGTTAGTGCCGTGCACGCACGGTGGGCACGCGGTGCGCTACGCGCACCGCGTGCCCACGTTACGCTAGATGGGCCATGTACGCACGATGCGCTTCGCGCACCGTGCGCACATGGAGGACATATGATGCACTTCGTTTTGAAAGGTAATATTTTAATTTTTCGTAATTTTTATAAGCCATGCACAAATGGTGCCCTTCGGGCACCATTTGCACACGGGGTGGAGAGAGTGTTGTTAATTTTTTCTTTTATTATTTTTGTTTAAAATATTGTGGTTTTTCACGCAATCAATAAGCCCTGCACATTTGGTGGGCTACGGCCACCAAAAGCACAGGGGGTGGGGAGAGTGTGGATAGTGTTTTTTTTTTTAGATTTTTTACCGTACCCGTACGGTAAGCGTAATCGGCGAAATTAGCTAAAAAATAAAAATTGCATTTTTGGCCTTGGTGGGTCTTTGGGGACTCCCTCAACATGGCTATGTGTGTGGGAGCTGTCTAAACAGCCCCTTTATATGTTTATTGGTTTTATTTAACAACCTAGCTCTCAGTGCGAGAGAGAAAACGGCGGCCGCCGCTTCCTGGTTTCGGCTGTTTCGAATGTTTACTAAGATCTAAGAGCCAATCAGAATCGCGCTCGCGCACGCCACCGTACGCGTACGGTAAGCTTACGGTAAGCGTACCGTAAGCTGGCTCAGATATATATATTGATTTAAAGGCTATTTTCTCAGAAACTACTGAACAGATTTACACCAAACCTACAAAAGGCACTTCCTTGACCTGAGGACTACCTCTCTGCCAAATTTCTAATAATTCTGTTCAGCCGTTCGGGCTGTAGCCCTGTCTAAAGGTCCTATGGAAAAATGCATGGGAAAAACGCGTTTTGGGACCCCCCTTTTATCTCAGCCCCCGCTTGACGAATCCCCCCGAGACTTTCAGGGTAGGAGCGGAGCGTAGCGCCCCACCTATTTTGAGAAATTCGCGAGGATTCGTCGACCGGCGCCAAAGTTATTCAAAATAGAATGTTGCGGATTTCCTATGGAAAAGGGGTCCTAACTATAACTACCTACTGGCGACCGCCAGTAGGTAATATATATATATACATATATATATATATAAAATTCACTGAAAAAACCATAGGTTTCACACATGTTATAGTTAGCGGAAATTTTACTGATAAAAAACCAATGAAATTCCCCCGTTATAGTTAGTGCAGGCAACTATAACTCACGCGACCGCAATCCTCTGCTGATGCTAATACTGTATTTAGACACTTATTTGCCCATGTCTTCTTCCATACATTTTTAGCTATACATATATTACAAATATTTTTTTTTCATAAAGACACATATGTCATCAGCAGAAGATTGTGGTTGCGTGAGTTATAGTTGCCTGCACTAACTATAACGGGGGAATTTCATTGGTTTTTTATCAGTAAAATTTCTGCTAACTATAACATGTGTGAAACCTATGGTTTTTTCAGTGAATTTGCAAGGTTTTTTAAATGCTAATTCCTAACTATAACGTGTGTGAAACCTATGGTTTTTTCAGTGAATTTGTACGGTTTTTTAAATGCTAAGTTACTTTACGCCATTCGTGGCGTGCGCGCCCACTTAACGCAGTTCGTTCCGTGCGCGCACAGTGAGCACGCGGTGCGCTTCGCGCCCCGCGCGCCCACTTTACGCAGTTAGTGCCGTGCACGCACGGTGGGCACGCGGTGCGCTACGCGCACCGCGTGCCCACGTTACGCTAGATGGGCCATGTACGCACGATGCGCTTCGCGCACCGTGCGCACATGGAGGACATATGATGCACTTCGTTTTGAAAGGTAATATTTTAATTTTTCGTACATTTTATAAGCCATGCACAAATGGTGCACTTCGGGCACCATTTGCACACGGGGTGGAGAGAGTGTGGATAATTTTTTGTTTTATTATTTTTTTTTTAATATTTTAGTTTATCTCATCAATAAAAAGCCATGCACAATTGGTGCCCTGCGGGCACCAATTACACACGGGGTGGAGAGAGTGTGGATAATTTTATTTTTTTTTTTAATTTTTTACCGTACGCGTACGGTAAGCGTAATCGGCGAAATTACCGAAAAAATAAAAATTCCGTTTTTGGCCTTGGGGGATCTTTGGGGACTCCCTCAACATGGCTATGTGTGTGGGAGCTGTCTAAACAGCCCCTTTACATGTTTTTGGGCTTTATATTTTAGAAATCACTCTCAGTGCGAGAGAGAAAATGGCGGCCGCCGCTTCCTGGTTTCGGCCGATTCGAATGTTTACTAAGATCTAAGAGCCAATCAGAATCGCGCTCGCGCACGCCACCGTCGGCGTACGGTAAGCGTACCGTAAGCGCACCGTAAGCTGGCTCAGATATATATATTGATTTAAAGGCTATTTTCTCAGAATCTACTGAACAGATTTACACCAAACCTACAAAAGGCACTTCCTTGACCTGAGGACTACCTCTCTGCCAAATTTCTAGTAATTCTGTTCAGCCGTTCGGGCTGTAGCCCTGTCTAAAGGTCCTATGGAAAAATGCATGGGAAAAACGCGTTTTGGGACCCCCCTTTTATCTCAGCCCCCGCTTGACGAATCCCCCCGAGACTTTCAGGGTAGGAGCGGAGCGTAGCGCCCCACC
This sequence comes from Triturus cristatus, assembly GCF_964204655.1. Lineage (NCBI taxonomy): Eukaryota > Metazoa > Chordata > Amphibia > Caudata > Salamandridae > Triturus > Triturus cristatus. The sequence goes on from NC_140586.1 coordinate 114,195,013, forward strand.
TATTTTGAAAAATCCGCGAGGATTCGTCGACCGGCGCCAAAGTTATTCAAAATAGAATGTTGCGGATTTCCTATGGAAACGTGGTCCTAACTATAACTACCTACTGGCGACCGCCAGTAGGTAATATATATATATATGTATATATATATATATATATATATTCACTGAAAAAACCATAGGTTTCACACATGTTATAGTTAGCTGGACATTTCACTCGTACAAAACCATTGAAATTCCACCGTTATAGTTAGTTCTGCTAACTATAACTCGCGCGCCCGCAATCCACTGCTGATGACGTCACATATTACATCACTCATGACATGGTCAGTGACATCACTGATGACATCACTGATGACATCTCAAATGACATCACTGATGACGTCATCCATTGACTATGTGTTTCTGATTTTTTTTTATATGTTTAATATTTAAAGGAAAAGGCCTGTCGAAGAATAAGTGGGTGTAAAAGTGAGTGAATGGATGATTTTCTGTGGTGCGTAAGTGACTCTATAAGTGAGTCATTAAATGAATCTTACTGCAGATTAGTGATTAATCTGTGTGAATGTCTGTATCTGTCTGTTTGTTGGTGTATATGTGGCTGCATGGTTTTGTGTTTAGCTATATGATTGACTATATGTGTTATTGATTGGTTGTCTGAGTATCTGTATGGGTGCCTGAGTGTATGAGTGGTTGAGGTGTGTGTGACTCTGTGCATAGATGTGTGAGTGGGTGATTCTTTTGTTACATGGTTTTAAGAGTGCAACTGTGATGTATTGTATGATTGGGTGAGTGTATGTAAGGGTGTGTTTGGGATTGAATGTATATGTTAGTTGTACATTTTTGACAAACTACATTTGTGAAAGACAGTATATATACGTGTAATAGTATATAATTGGGTATATGTGAGGATGTGTGATTGTGAGATTGACTTTATAGATGATTGCGAGAGTGACTGTATGGATGAGTGTGTGCTTGTAGCAATGATTCTATATGAGTGTAAGAATATGGTACTATTTTTATGAGAAATTGAACTTGAGTGGGTATAACTGCATAGGTGTGTAAATTTGAGTTTGTTTTTTTGCATGACTGACTAGGTGTGTCAGTACCTCAATGGATGATTGGTAGTGTGTGAGTGTCTTCATAGGTGTATATATGCATATGATAGTCTTGTACGGAGTGACTGTAAGTATAAGTGTCTGTAGAGGGGAGTGAGTGGAGGTGCATGTAGTTCTAAGAGTCAATGATTATGGTTTTTTTTTGGTTTTAGAGTATCTATGGTTTTTAAATTAGCCATCTGTAATTTTGAGTTGGTGTTTCTTAATTTATATTATGGTGGGAGAAGGTGAACTAATTCATTACATTTTTAACGTCATGAGTGATGTCATCAGTGATGTCATTTGAGATGTCATCAGTGATGTCATCAGTGATGTCACTGACCATGTCATGAGTGATGTAATATGTGACGTCATCAGCAGTGGATTGCGGGCGCGCGAGTTATAGTTAGCAGAACTAACTATAACGGTGGAATTTCAATGGTTTTGTACGAGTGAAATGTCCAGCTAACTATAACATGTGTGAAACCTATGGTTTTTTCAGTGAATTTGCAAGGTTTTTTTAAAAGCTAATTCCTAACTATAACGTCTGTGAAACCTATGGTTTTTTCAGTGAATTTCAAAGGTTTTTTAAATGCTAAGTTATGAATGTATTAATATTTTTTATATATTTATTTTACTTAAAGTTACCTATTTATATATTTATAGATTAACTGCATCCTTTAATTTGGTGTGTCTCTTTTATTTTAAAAAACTTTGTTTTTTGTAAAAGTTGAACAGCATAGTTAATTTCTTCTATTAATCTATGTACAGTTTATTTTTATTTTTTTCAAAAATGTTAGGGTGCGCGCTCAGAGCACGCACCTAGTACGCATGCGTACGTTATTCATGTACGCATGCGTACGTTATCTACGTACGCATACTTACGTTTTAGTGCGCGCTCGCTACGCGCACCTAGTACGCATGCGTACGTTATTCTTGTACGCATGCGTACGTTATCTACGTACGCATACATACGTTTTAGTGTGCGTTCGCTTCGCGCACCTAGTACGCATGCGTACGTCGCACGTATTCATCGCGTAAAACACGCGCGCTAAATCTGCGCATGCGCGATGATTTCGCGCGCTGACGTTCGCGCATGTGCGTGTGTGACGAATGCGTGCTACGTACGCGCATAATACTTATGCGCATGCGCACGTACACGTTCGCGCATCCGTAATTGCACCGTGCGCGCAGGGAGCTTGCTCCGTGCGCGCACCTCGAGTTATGTGATTAATAAAACAACAGTTTTAATTGGTTTTCAGTACTTTCAGTTTCTGATTGTTTCAACACCACACCCAATCCTCTCATGGCAAGTCATGTGATCAAGAAACATCACTTTTGATTGGTTCAAAGTACTTTCAGTTCCAGATTCTTCCAACACCACTCCCCCTTCCCTCATTATTAGTTCTGATTCCCTTGGAGAAGGAGCTAATCTGTTGTTGAGAGACAATGGCTGAGCAGCAACCATCTTCTGAGAGTGAACAGGACACTCTTTAGAGACAGAGGCAGAGGAAGCAGAAAGACTCCTTTATTTGGCAGTTTTTTACTTTTCCTGAGGGGCAAAAGAAGGTGAATGCACCGAAAGTCACCTGTAAACTTTGTCAAAAGGTCTTATCACGTGGGTATGCTAACAAGAGGTACTCTTTTAGCATCCACACAATGTTGAGGCACGTTGATAAAGTGCATCCTGCAACTTTTCGTCGAGCTTCTGGAGCAAACCCTCCACCTGCTCAGCCGACGACATCTGCAGCATCTCAGCCGAACACATCTTCGGCAGCTCAGGCGAGCACTTCTTCTGCGATGGTGCCTTCCCCTTCTTCCACACCTCTGGTTACTCGACCTTGTTTTGCGAGGTTGAGTACACGGTGCATGGACTGCGGTACTCTTATTACTATGGGTGAGAGCAGTATTGATCTCATTCAGAGGAAATTTGATGAGCACCCTTGCACTAGGCCATAGATCTTTTTTCTTTTTGTAGTTTTTCTCTTCCTCTGTCCCTACATTAACTCAAGGGATCTTTTTAGAGCCACCTAAAATCTAAACCCAAAATCTATTTTTTTGGATTCATTTTTAAAAAAATTTTTAGGGTGCGCGCACGCTGCGCGCACCCAATGGTGTTTTAAAAAAAAACAAACATATTTTTCTACTTTAGTGAACCTTCAGGAACTCCCTGACAAAGAGAGGTGATGAAAATGAAGTATGAAAAGGAAGGATTGAGAAATACAAATATTTTTAACTTACCAGACTATCAAAATAACTTATTTAGAAATAAACATTTCTACTAATTTGCAAGGAAACAGTATTACATTTTTTTATTTTTATTTCTAGTTCTGTTTATTAAACATTACAATTTTTTACATATTTAAACAAAAAAGCAATTTTTTGCCCTTTTTTTGCTGTTTTCAGAATTTTTAAATTTTCACTTAAAATAGTGAAAATATTTGTATTCATCATTTAACAGCGGGCAAAAAAAAAACAATCTGAAAGATTGTTTAAAAAAGCCCCAAATCTTTCCTCACTAAAACACACCTTAATAGAAATGTCACATATATATTATAAATATCTTTTAAGATCAATAACAATTTTCTAGAAATTCCGTCTGTAAACCTTGTTGCAAATGCACATATGCCAAAATAATATCTGTCAAAGAAGTCCACAATTGTTTGTGTTACTTTTCCTTGAGGCCAAATAGTAATTTCAAAATCCTTTTTTAGTGATATCTTCAATTTTAATCCTTTAAAATTAAAATAATGCTTTCTTCAGATGCAGATTTTAGTATTCAAAATTTAGGTTTCAGAAAAATTAAGTAAGAATTCGGTAAATCATAAGGCAAACGTTGCTTAAAAATCAATTGGGAATCATTACACAGTGTCCATCCTTTTTCACATTTTTTTTTTTTTTTAAGAATCTTTATTCGGTGATTAAAAAACACCATAAAAGCACATATATATACATGGGTAAAAAGTCATTAAACATTAATCGAGATCCTTGTACAGAGTTAGTGCAAATAGAGATACCGACATACAGGGTCATAAAAATAGAAAATCCAAAGTCTTTCATTCCTCTCCCCTAGTCATCTTTAATCGGACCGCAACCTTAATAAATTTCATAATACAGCACAATGTTAGTGGATCAGAGGCTTTTTGCAAAAAGACTAATGCATCCCTGGCACGTTCCTGTTGGGCTTTTTTAAAAATAATTACAAGAAATCTGCGCCTGGGCATAGAGAAATAGGGACAGAGCAAAACAAAATGGAGGGAATCCTGCGGAGACCTGTTGTCGCAGCCGCAGGGTCCCTTCTGCTCAATTGACGTGGTGAAACCTGCTGGTGAGGCCAACATAAAAGGAAGTAAATTCAATCTAAAACGGCACATAAGAAATCTATCCTGTGCATTATGCACAAGATACAGATAAGGCTCCATACCGTCCACACTCTTTACCAAATTATGAGCCCTCACCGTCTTTTTAACACCTTCAGCCTCAGCTCTACATTGGGTTTTCCGCTCTAGGAAAATTTCCCCTACTTGTTTCTTGTGCTGGGCTGAAATTGTTGTGGGGTTCGTGAAGAGGTTTCCAAAGCCTAAATCTTCAAGGGTGTTTCTTACATATTTAAGCCAGGGGATGCGCATACAATGGGTCCTATCTAAGCAGTCCAATACAATTTCTCTGCTTAGATGCGCATCTGGATTAACCCATATTTTTAGCCAGGCCATAATTGGCCTAAGTTTTAAAAGGTCATCCAAGTATGGTCTCCCTAGCTCCCTATGAGCTATGATTCCAGCGGTACTTGGTGGTGCCCTCAGGATAGATTTCAGATATTTGTTTTCTTCCTGTTGGATTCTAGTGGTGTTCACAAAGCCCCATACTTCTGCCCCATAGATTACTTTGGAGCATGATACGGAGCCATACAAGTTCATCACCTGTTCCGGGCTCCATCTACCTAGCCTCCTTCCATATCCAGCTATAGCCCCATTAGAGGCAATCATTTTGCTACAACGTTCCGCCACTAGAGAGTTAAACTGCAAAACACCATCAAAGGTTACTCCAAGATAAGAGAACGTTTTGACCTCCTCTAAAGTATGGGTGCCTATTGTATAAGTAAATTTAGAGGAAGGTTTTTTGCCGGCCAGGAGTACATATGATTTGCCCAGGTTGACAGATAGATCCAGTGTACTCATGAACCTAACAAACCCGTCTATCAGGATTTGTAAGCTTCGGGGTGTGCGTGCAAGCAGAACCGCTTCATCTGCGTAAAGCAGAACAGGAATATGCCGCGCCCCGACCCTTGGGGAATCTGCCTTTAACCCCAAAAGGAACTGCTCCAGGTTATTGATATAAAGGGAGAACAAAAAAGGGGCAAGAATGCAACCTTGTCTGACTCCACTCTTACAGGGAAAAGAGTCAGACAATCTTCCCTCCCTATTAAATCGAACCTTGGCCGTGGTGTCGCTGTGTAATTCCCTTAATATGGTAATTAAACCACTCTCAATCCCCATGCTTGACATCATATCCCACAGCTTTCCTCTATTGACGTGATCGAATGCTGCTGCCAGATCCATGAATCCCATATAAATGGGTTCATCACTGGCCAGAGTATATTTGGCAGTCAGCATGTAAAGGTTCAGGCATTGGTCACTGGTGGACCTCCCTGTCCTAAACCCGTATTGAGTGTCCGAGAAGGTGTTATTCTCTTCGGTCCACTCAGACAGTCTGTTGAGGATTGCCCTACCCAAAAGTTTAGCCGATACGTCAATCAGGGAAATGGGCCGGTAGCACTTGGGGTCATCCCTATTGCCCTTTTTGAAGATTGGCACGATGATCGCTTTAGACCAGGATGGCGGCAGGCCACAAGTGGTCGCAGTATTTATGACCCTGGTCATCAGCGGGGCCCATAGTTCTATATTACTAAGAAACAGGTCAGGGGGAATTCCATCCGGCCCCGGGGCTTTATTTTTAGTCAGACCCTCCATCCCTGCAGTAATCTCCTTAAGAGTGAATACTACCGAGGGAACCTGACTTGTGGTTATGGGTGACTCTACATGGATACCGGGCTCATGGTTATATAGACCCCTAAAGTGTGTGACCCACTGCTCCGGGAGGATGTTAACCCCTATCTCTGGGGAATCATTTTCTTGAAAGATCGGTTTATTAATGATTCTCCAAAATCCCGCTAGATCCCTTCTTTCGCCTGCCTCTCTTAAGTCTGCCCAAGCTTCTGCCTGCAGGGCAAGTTTCCTCCTTTTGGTCTCTTTTTTATATTTTTCTCTGCATACCTTGATTTTTTGAGGGTCCCTTGGTTTTAGCCTAAGGGAGCATTTCAACTCCCTCAATGCCTTAGAACAGTCTTTATCAAACCACCGGGGATTTACCAGATTACGTGTGGGCGCACTGGTCCTAAGTAGGCCATCGACCAGGTTAGCGATCTGGTCAAATGCTTCCAGTACCCTTGGTCCCTGGACTTCTAGGTCTAGACAGTCGTTAATGGCCAGTAGGCCCTTGTCACCCAAAATTTTATAAAACTTTACCCCATCTATTTTGGACCATTTCAGTCTCCTACCTTGATCTGTGACCCTCTCCTCAATTGAGCGGTGGACTCTAGTTCCAACACCCACCCTACACGAGACCATCAAAACAAGGGGATTGTGGTCACTGAAACTGCTCCAATCTATCCCTACACTGATTATTTTGTTTATCAGGGATCTCGAGGCCAGAATATAATCTATAATAGATGAGCAACCCCTGCCCTTGAAAGTTGGTAGAAGTGTACCATCCGACTGTGGGTCTATCATATTAATGGTATGCTCTAAGTCGTACTTAAGCCGAAGCAACCTAAGAGCCAACCCAGTAGGCGTATGAGAAAAATGCGTCCCCTTCTCCATTGGGCATTGTGACCAGTCTGTGTTTACCTTGACCAGTGCCGGACAGAGGTGGCAATTAAAGTCTCCCACTAAAAGCAGCCCGTGCGGCGGCCCCTTATTTTGGAATGTTGTTTCTTGTCCCAGCCTATGGTCTAGTTCAGCTAGTAGCGGGATATGGTTGTTTACTATCTCAGTGTTATAGATGTTCAAAACAGAAAATCTTAACCCCTTTCCAAGGAACCGAACTACCTGAATCCCATGTGAGTTCCAATCTGGGGAGGACCAGGAGCCTGGGAGGTCTAAATCTACGTAGATGGACAAACCGCCCATTGCTCTCCCTGATCTGGATTTTCAGGCGGGGACAAAAAAACACTTGTACCCCTGTAGATGGTAATTATTTACCAAGGCCCATGTCTCCTGTACACATATGACTTGAAATTTTCTAATAAAATCAACCCATTCCGTGTTATTAAATTTGCCCGCTATGCCTGCTACAATCCAGGAGATGAATCTCACTCCCTCTCCCCTCCGTCTTGAACCCCCCTGGGGCCTTGATGGTATCTCCTGTATTGACCCTTGCGTAGCCAGCCCATGTACCCCTCCTATACATTCTATGGCTGTAGCGTTAGGTTCAGCAAACATGGAATTCCCCACACCACTCGGTAGAGTTTGCTGAGCCTGAGAGTTTTGCTCCTCCACCACCTCTACCAAAACGCCCTAATCCATGTAACCCTGGAGGACATTATCTGTTTGTCAATCCACCCCCTCTAGACCGTTCAGGCAATTAAACCGGTTATAGGTGTACAAGGGTGGTTCTGGTCGGCCAAATAGTGGCCTAGGGTTGAATGCCCAGTGTCTCCCCCTCCTGCCAACCCTCTCCCAGTTGTCATGAATTTGGGGCGGCTGCAATGGGACTGGAATAATGGGGAAAAAGAAAGATACACGAAGGGTTTGGATAGTGGATTCTCTGGATCTATTCTTCCCTTGGCATATATAGGACACGGTTCCTGTGTCCCTAAAACTCACCAATATGCAGTCCCCTATAATAGATTTGTATGTTCTCCCCACCCATGGCACCCTTCTTACCATTATGATTTCGTTATTAAGGTGTGTCGGGAGGGGTCTGTTTATGTTTAACCACTGAATAACCCTACTTTTCAGGGCACAAACATCCTCAGTTTCACCTTCTTCGAGTGGGGGGACACCCGCCATGACTACAGTGAAATCATTAGTCTCTGGGGGTAGGTTAGGTCTGCGTGGTCTCAAGGGAAGCTTCATTAGGGGAGTCGGTGTGGTACTATCTACCGGCTGTGCCGGATGAACAGGGCCTGAAGGAGGAGTAGGCATGTTAGAGTTAAGGGGCTTAGTTGGTGCAGGCTTGGGCCTTAGGGGTTTTAGCGGGGCCGCCGCATTTGCGGCTTGTGGAGGGACTAAGTTTGCTGCACTATTTACAGGCTGTTGAAGGGCTATTGTGGCGGGGGTAGATTCTAGATGCCTTCCCTGATGACCAGCCGGGATTTTCAGACTACCTAGTGTGGCCTCCAGAATAGTTAGTCTGATCTCAATCTTTTTTATACTCTCGCTAATCGGTAGTAATAGAGCCCTTAGCAAGAATTCCAGATTTCCAAGCGGGACAACAGAGAGGGGGACATTAGCGGTACTAGTTCCTATGTCTTTTATCAGGGCGGGAGCTAAATCCTCCCGGGCAATAGATTTGGGGTGTGATTCAGCCGGTAATTTCGCTGCTAATACAGGGGGTTTTGAAGATTTCCCAAAGTCCGAGTGAGAGATCTTGGGTTTACTCCTTCCCTGGGCTCCCTTCGATTTCCTCCTACGTTTATTAGGAGGGGGCCCCGGTGCTCCTTGTGTGGTGACTGGCTTGGGTTTAGCTTTCCTAGCCTTAGAGGCTGGGGAAGGTTGGGAGACTAAATCAATGGTCACCCTTGTAGGGCTTGGACTGATAGCTGGGACTATACTCATGGCTGCAACTGATGGAGTGTTTATACAATCCCTCAGCAGGAGTGTGACCTCATCTATTAGGGACAACTCCTCCCTGGGCGTAGTGGGTTGTTCTCCAAGGGGGATGTTTTTCAAGTTATCTATTGAGCGTCTGCGTTCTGCCCTTAACCGGGACAGGTTGCACTCTTTGTCCCCCTCCCCCGCCGCCCGGGAGAAATAATTCTCTAGGGTCCTATTTTTAACTCCTCCCGGCTTCAATGGGGTACTCTCCCTTGCCGGAGACGGCATAATGTGAGTGATGGATTATAATCGGCAAGGGGCTGTGACAGTAAATAGGACCAAGGGTCGAATGAATGACCCAAGAGAGTAGGCCCAGCCCGGCCTACTCCGGCCTCTGACGGCCACAGACGGTCCCGCCCTTGTCCCGGGCTTCTCCCGGGACGCTCCCGCGTGCGCTCCCGCGCAGCGGGAATAACAGATTGAAAAAATAGAGACTCTCGTTAGTGGGGGCGGGGCAGGCAGGGAGAGCGGCCCAGATGATTGTAATTAGGGCTGGCGGGGACTCCTGGGAGAGGTAGTCCCGGTCCCGCAGCTCGCAGCCCTGCCCACGCGCACTCACACCCACTGCAGGCTCCGCTTTGGCAAGGAAACAACTCCAGGGGTCCAAAGGTCCAGGACAGCACACCCCTCGAAGCGGGACCCACGAAGCGGGTTCCGCGAGGCGCTGCAAGGAAAAGCAGCAGTCAGGGCAGCAGTTCTCCACACGCACCAACAGGTCAGCCAGGCGTCCCAAAGTATAACGGAGTCCCAAAGGTTTTACATTCGTTGGTGGGGGCGGGGCAGGCAGGGAGAGCGGCCCAGATGATTGTAATTAGGGCTGGCGGGGACTCCTGGGAGAGGTAGTCCCGGTCCCGCAGCTCGCAGCCCTGCCCACGCGCACTCACACCCACTGCAGGCTCCGCTTTGGCAAGGAAACAACTCCAGGGGTCCAAAGGTCCAGGACAGCACACCCCTCGAAGCGGGACCCGCGAAGCGGGTTCCGCGAGGCGCTGCAAGGAAAAGCAGCAGTCAGGGCAGCAGTTCTCCACACGCACCAACAGGTCAGCCAGGCGTCCCAAAGTATAACGGAGTCCCAAAGGTTTTAAATTCGTTGGTGGGGGCGGGGCAGGCAGGGAGAGCGGCCCAGATGATTGTAATTAGGGCTGGCGGGGACTCCTGGGAGAGGTAGTCCCGGTCCCGCAGCTCGCAGCCCTGCCCACGCGCACTCACACCCACTGCAGGCTCCGCTTTGGCAAGGAAACAACTCCAGGGGTCCAAAGGTCCAGGACAGCACACCCCTCGCAGCGGGACCCGCGAAGCGGGTTCCGCGAGGCGCTGCAAGGAAAAGCAGCAGTCAGGGCAGCAGTTCTCCACACGCACCAACAGGTCAGCCAGGCGTTTTCACATTTAAGATAAACTGTGTAATGACCTGAAGTTATGGAAGGACCATCATGAAAAATTATTGCAACTGCAACAAAAGTTTTTCCAGAAATTGATAATTGGTTGCCAACAAACTTCTTTAGTAAAGTTTCCAGTTTTGTTCCATCACCTCTACAACGTTGTACCATTAAAATTATATACTGTCCATATTTCTTTAAAAATAACGTTGACAACATTTCAGATTTACATTCAGAACATTCCATGTTGTGATTAGCATCTTTAACTAATTTACTAAAAGACACTGATTTACTTTCTGGTAATGGTAAATATATGAACCGTTCAGAATCAGCATTACTACTGCATGTGTTCATACAGTTTTCACAACAATGTTCCCATTTATAAGAGACACCAAATACATTTTCTACTTCTACACCTTCATCTTCCAGTACCATCAGCAGATACATTAAGAATTCCTGTGCATCTTGCTGGATATTTTCTTTAAACTGTGTAGATCCAGAACATACATCTAAAAGATTTCTAACATCAGAAGCACTTTCTATTTTAGTTTTATCATTAGTCAGCTTCTCATAAAGGAGACTCAGCATAGAACAGAATCTTTTTCCCTGATTTAGTATTATCTGCTCTTGTAACATTTCAAGATAAAATACAACATTCAGCACTACATTTGCGTAGCAGTTGACACCAGAGTTATTTTCAAAATGACAACCAACAACCTCTTCAACACTGTCCTTTTTCTTTTTCCTTGCAATCACATCACTGTCCTTTTGTTTTCTGTTCTGTACATCCACATTACAGATATTCTCAATTCTCCTTTTCCGAGAAACAACACGTTTTTCAATCACAGGATACTGACCTAAATGAGGAGCATAGGTTCTTCGTAATCTATTATACTCCTTTACACAATTCGCATCAGCACTAACTTTTGAGTCATCAAAGTCTATCATAAATAAACCAGATAATGTTTTCACTCGTGATAAAGCAACATATGCCATACCTTCTTTGAACACAGTAGAACCAATGTTTACAAAAGCACTGTCTACAGTCAATCCTTGAGACTTGTGAATAGTTACAGCATATGCTAGAGAAAATGAAAACTGCTTCCTACGTACATATAAGTCTTTCACTAGCAAAAAACCAACTGAACAACGACTAATGTCTTTAACCTCTTTAATCTGATCAAATTTTATTTTTAAAAATTCAATTCCATCTTTTTTCTGGTACTTCTCAAAACCCACAACTTTACCCATAGCTCCATTCACTAAACCTTTTTCAACATCCAAATTTCTCCTTAAAATTACTCGACAGTTCATGCAAACATATAGATTTTTTTCTAATCCAGCTGTTTTTGAAATGTTCTTCTCTAGAGAATCCAATTTATTTTTCAGTTTGCCTGTTAATGTAATAGTAATTCCTTCATGCTGAATTTTGTCCACTGCTTCCATTTTCTTAATCTCTTCCTTTTCCAATTTCAAAAGTTCCTCATTGAATGTCGAGCATTCACGTAGTGTTGGCATTAAGCAGATTACAGTATTTTTTTCAGCAATGTTCTTGTATATTTTCTCTGCACCTATTTCTTCCTTTGGAAATAAATTATGTAGCAACCGACTCTGTAATGCTTTTCTGCCAACCTCTGTGAGTAGTCCAATTCTGATATCTTTCAGAATACTTGCATAATCTTCATCTTTTGCTTGTCTCATATTGGTAGTAAGTTCTTTGTACTCAAAGAACGTCCAAATATTCGCATTACCAATGCTTCCTAATGACTTCTTCGTGACTTCATGTGTCACAGTCTTAAACACTGGTTGTCCTTTACTGGAGTGAGCTGTAGAAGATCCCCAAATACTATGACGTGTTTTCCTCCAAATAATACGTCATAGTCTCTCTTTAGAAGTTGCTGCATTCTTAAATGCACAAAGGCAAGCATTAAGTTTGATACCATGCTTACCTCATCAATAATGAGAACTTGCATCTTCTTCAACACTCTTGAAACTTCGAAGCATGCTTCTCCTGTAAGCTTGTGATATTCTATTTTGTTCTCATGCTCCACTGGTAACATTAGCAAGCGATGTAAGGTAATTCCTTTTATGTTATATGCTGCTAACCCAGTTGGAGCAGTAACAACACAAGACAAAGTTGAATTTGTTTTTTGCTGTAGGTAGCTTCTTATGACTTTTATTAAGAAACTTTTTCCAGTTCCAGCTTGTCCACTCACATACATCCTGATTGGTTCAAATGATGTGCATGAGCACTCTTTATTTTCATGTAGTAATCCATGATCAATTTTTTTTGTGACTTCTTCGTAAAAGTTTTTTGTTCTTTATTCAGTTGTTGCTCCAGATTTAATAAGTCTATTGAATCTTCCTGAGCTTGATTCATAGCCGTTTCTACTTCAGTCATGGCTATTGCAGCTTCATTTTCTACGGTAGGTTGTCCTAGGGGATCTTGACTGAGCGTTCCAGAACTTTGGCTGTCTTGGGAACTGTCTCTAGCTACTTCAGCTGCAATTGTTGTTTCCTGTTCAATTTCTTCATTTAACATTTGCACATAATTTGTGAAAGTATTGCATTCAATCGTATCTTTACATGCATTAAAGGAATCTTCATAGCTATGAAATTCTCCAAGTAGTTCGTCCTCTGAACGCCACGGTTTAAAGAGCTGTAAAAGTGCCAAGTAGTAAAATTCCTTTTTCTCAGTAGTGTTGCAACTCAGCTTCCTGTGATTAATCAAACTTCCTTTTGTTTGCTTCACCAAACATCCTCCCTCACCAATGACTTTATATTTTCCATTGTTGATGTCTTCTGTGGCTTTCCGTGAAAAAATGTAGTTCTGCAGCACTTCATAGAGACACAAGTTCTCAAGATTATGACTTCTTTTTGGGTAATACGTGTCCAACATGTTTGATTTCAAAATATCTGTACTTTCCGGGTCGTTCTCTGCCAAATATTCTATTTCTCCAACAGATTTCAGTACCCGATTTCGCATTCCTGCAAGGCCTAAACTTACCCAAATTATTCTTCTGGATTTCGAGTACAGACTTGCAGATGATTACCTATCTGAGCATTCGTAGGATCCAATTTCTCGATGCGATAACATCTTTAAACTGAAACTGTATAGCTTCTTACTGACAGTCTTCTCATGAGACATCTCTTCCCACATTTCCTTCAATTCCGTTTTCTCAGATTTAGTGATCTACGATGTGACATACCGAGCAACAGCAATAGAATTGTCCGCCACATATTGAATATCCATGTTAGCATTCCACATGGATAAAATGACTGGGTTGTAGTCATTTATGTATTTCGACTCTTCTTTTCTTCTTAGGTTGTACGTATTTTTTGGCGATTTCCTTGTAATAGTATGTCGCACAGCTGACATAAAACTATTGACTCTTCCTTTTGAAAGAACAGGTCTTGGAAATTCAAATCGACATTTTGTGTAGAATTTATCTTTGCTCTTGTACTTTCGCCGACAGTATTTTCCACACTGACTGATGACTTTGGAAACGTAAAACTTGCTCTTTTAACTTTTTCTCTTCTGTGCTTTTAGGTATAGCACATTTTGCATATTCTTCAATAAAACTTAAAACTGCATCATCTGAATCTGATCCAAATTTTGGGGCATCCTTGATCCACAGCAGCATATGAATATGAGGAGCACCTCTTGCTTGGTACTCTTTTCTCCAAAAGAAATCCACAACTTCTCCAAGAGGTGTTTTTTTTTATTGCAGATGAAGGACATCATAGCCTCAAATCTATGATTGAAATATCTGCAAACATTAACCGGATCCAATGAGCACAATTCACCTGCTGTCTTGTATTGGATGTTTTTAATGTTGGAATTTGCCTCTCACAGAAAATCCAGTAAATCATCCCAAGCATACTCGGCACAGCTTAGGGTTATGAACAATGTTGGAGTTCCTAAATTCCGTAACATGCATTTCAATTCTCCATGGCGTCGGTACCAATATTCATTTGTTCGACGCTGACAAGCCATCATGTTGATTAATTGTGATTCCAAATGATCATCTCGCTGCTGCACTTTGTCCATAAAATCCTTAGCAGACACATTATGTAGATGTATTCCACTTTTTAAAATGTGATTTACTGCATAAGATAGTGCAGACAAGTCGCTTTCAAATAAAAGATGGAACAAATAAGGAATACTTTGACGAAATCTTGAATCTTCTGCATATAATCTAGTAGTCCGATACTCAGAAGCTGGAATCTGTACTGGGCGTTCATCGTATCGTCCACCTTTTCCTGTAGGAAACAGCTGTGGAAAACATTGAGCTTCCAAGCTCTCCTCCCATACACTCACGGGAGTTCCTTTTGCTTTCTTCATCTGAAACAGCTCAATAGTGTTTGCCATAACTTCTTTTGAATGAAGAGGATGTATGCTGAAATGTTCATAAATTTCTTCTTCCTTTGATTTGTCCACTTTTTCAATTTGTCCAGTTGGTGTTTCTGCGTCTTCTTGTAAATCTTCTTCATCTTCCTCTATATAAATTGATTCATACCATTTATTATTCCTTTTCAAATATAAATTTGCTCTTTGTACTTTCCGTACATCTACCAGCTCCTGCCAAATCTTCTTATTCTTTGTAGGTACACCATTAACCAGAATAACTAATGGTTCAGTTTCCATAGTATCTGCATCAATAGTTTCAATATTTTTTTTCAAATCCAAAGGCAAATACACCACTCTTCCTTTTAAACCTCTCAGTAAATCTGAAGGAGGTAATTTTCCAGTTTTGGGCTCCATACGTACTATAGTCTGGAACGGATGAACACATTGAATGAGTATAGACTCATACGTATTTAAATCAGAAAGTTCGGCAGGAATAGCAACCAATTCTAAATTATTATGTACAGCTCTAGCCGGCATTCTATTTTCTTCTAACTTATTATAACAGTATTTACAAATACGCTGATCTTCACCCAATTCAAAACAATTTTCTAGAAATATATATGTTGCAAAATCCTTCCACTTATAATTATCTTCATTTTCACTTTTTTTATACAGATCAACATTCCTTGTTTGTATTTTATAATGGCTTCTGCGGCAACAAATACAAGTAATATTTGGTCTTTCATTAGAGATGATAGTACATTTTGTAATTTCATCTTCAAAATTTTTACTAACATTCAGTTCTACATTCTCTTCTACATTTTCCTCAATAACTGTGTCATTTTCTGCACTTTCGTGTTCTGGACCAAAGTAACAAAACTGAATCTCATCAGTAACATTCACTACATCTGATACAGATCCACGGAACAAAGCATTATTCAACTCATTTAACTTTACTGCTGGACTTTTAGAAAAATACAATGTTCTCACAAACTTTCTCATTTCAGTATGATGTACTGCCAGCATCCTAAAATGGTGAAAAACACTTTGACAAACTTTCCTAGATAGACAAGCCAGAGAATGTCCTTGCAAACCAGTATTCTCTCTCACTCTGCATGGATCTAGTCTTTTAAGCACCTTAATCTTCTGTTTAACACTCTGTTTACTATATTCTCTTAGAAAGTCACGTAATTTATCAATAGATTCCTGACGCACAGTACAAATACTACTACAATTCCAAGTGTACACTGGGGCTTTAGGACGTCTCCCCATAACCTCAGCAGCCATCACTTCTTCCTCATTTCTTGGAACCATGTTTTCCTTTTCCATCACACAACCTTCTCTAACTTCATATGCTCTACCATTGGTGTCAACTGCATGCAACAAATTATTACTTTGAAGATAACTCTCTTCATTAAAAAATGGTTCAGTACTTGAACTATGCTTCCATTCTCCCAAGAACACTTTACAAAAGTTACTTTTTTTCACTTCTCTTTTCCTTTTGCTTTGTGACTTCATTGCATTGACTAATTTTTCTAATCTACACATCCTATTCAAAATTAAAATGAAAAGCTTTCTTTTTATTTCCAAAGCCTTAGTTACAATATTTTCTATGAATTTTTTTTATTTATTAATTTGGTTTTCTTCTTATATTTTTTCACATCCTTTAGCAAATTTAACATCACTCTTCTCTGAAACATTTTTCGACGAATGTTTTTAAAATCTAATTTTCGTGTTAAGTCACTCTTACTTACTTCTGATTGTACATTAGCTTTTGGTTTTTGCTGTTGACTCTGTTGTTGCTTTGTACATGAAACACTGTTTGTTTTACATTTATTTTTTCCATTTTTTGTTTTTTTGAAGATATTTTTTAAGAAATCCTTAGTTTGCTTACCAGAACACTTTTTCTTTTTGCCATCACAAGCTTTTCCTCCTTTTTTTTCCCAGTTGTGTCCAAATATAGTTGTTGTTGCTTTTCTTTTCTCTTCCTTGTCTTTAAAGGCATTTTTTTATTTTTTCACTGTTGCTGAGCAATACCTGCAAGAAACTTAAAAAAAAATACCTTTTTGCAATTATAATTCATTATAATTTGTTTTTCAGCTTTTCAAATCCTATCATATGAGCTGACCCTTTCCTATGAGTGCATGTCTTATTAAATAAGAGAAACATTCATTAAATCCTTGACAACAATTCCTGTGTGCACACAGACTCATGGTGTGATTCTAGACAGAAAGCGTTATTTTCTTTGGCAGTTTCAATGCACATTTACTACTGTGGTGGAGCAAGTGATAATTACCGTGACAGCCTGATACATTTTCTTTTTCATTTAGAGAGGCAGAAAAGAGCACATATCCTTACAGCTTCTTGAGACTATAATCATGTGTTACAGAGTGAGTGATTAGACTAGTGCAAAGGAAATAAGCCTTGGTGACGTTCAGTATGTTTGCGTTACACACTGCTATCTGAAACACCACACAGAGCTGAGTACTATGCATGGGAGTGTTGGAGAAGCTGCTGCGTGTGTGCAAAGAGTGTGTTTCTGGAGACTGTGTATTGTCTGGTGCAAGAGAGATGAGCAAGGAGACTTCCACAACTGCATGAAGACTGCAGGGATGTATGTAACAGTGCATGTGTGGTAAGGGTTAATTTGAGTTTTGAACATGTGGCAACTACCTGTGCATTTGCAAGTTTGAAAGCAAAATCTACCCTGTTGGTTTCAAATGTTTTAGCATTTGCCTCTCATTTGTGATTTAGTGATTTCTGCTGAGTGCTAACCACCACATTTGAAGAAAACAAGCTGTCCCTTTCCTGCAAGTGCATGTTTTACAGAACAACTGCAACACAAATTAAATCTCTGCCCACAATGCCTGTGCGCACACAGCCTCATAGTGTGATTCTAGGCAGAAAACAGTATTTGATTGGCAATTTCAAAGCACATTTACTACTGTGGTAGAGCAAGTGATAATTACTGTAACAGCCTGACACATTTTCCTTATAGTTTAGAGAGGCAGAAAAGAGCACATTTCCTAACAGCTACTTCATACCATGAGCATGTGCAACCTGGGTGAGTGACTAGACTAGAGCAAAGGAAATGAGCCTTGGTGACGTTGAATGTGTTTGCGTTACACACTGCTATCTGAAACACCACACAGAGCTGAGTACTACGCATGGGAGTGTTGGAGAAGCTGCTGTGTGTGTGGAAAGAGTGTGTTTCTGGAGACTGTGTATTGTCTGGTGCAAGAGAGATGAGCAAGGAGACTTCCACAAATGCATGAAGACTGCAGAGATGTATGTAACAGTGCATGTGTGGTAAGGGTTAATTTGAGTTTTGAACATGTAGCAACTACCTGTGCATTTGCAAGTTGAATGTGTTTGCGTTACACACTGCTATCTAAAACACCACACAGAGCTGAGTACTACGCATGGGAGTGTTGGAGAAGCTGGTGCGTGTGTGGAAAGAGTGTGTTTCTGGAGACTGTGTATTGTCTGGTGCAAGAGAGATGAGCAAGGAAACTTCCACAACTGCATGAAGACTGCAGGGATGTATGTTACAGTGCATGTGTGGTAAGGGTTAATTTGAGTTTTGAAAACAGGCTGCCCCTTTCCTGGGAGTGCAATTCTTACAGAACAACAACTTCACAAATTAAATCTCAGACAACAATTCCTGTATGCACACAGACTCATGCTGTGATTTTAGGCACAAAACAGTGTTCCTGGATAGTACCAGCACACCTTAAATTATGGGGAAGACATACTCCAAAATATCTTACAAGTTCAAGGCAGATACATATCTTCCACAACATAAAATGTAATACACAACTTTTAAAGTAGAACGAAAATCTACCATGCTAATTTCAAATGTGTTGGCATTTGCCTCTCATTTCTTTCAAAGTGAGTTCTGCTAAATGCTAACCATCACAGTTAAAAAGAAGCTGTCCTTTTCCTTCAACTGCAAGTCTTACTTTTCAACAGCAACACAAATTAAATCTCTGACAACAATTCCTGTCTGCACACAGACTCATGGTTTGATTGTAGGCACAAAACAGTATTCCTCATTGTTACCAGTACACCTTAACTTATGGTGAAGACATACTCCATAATATTTTACATATTCAAGACAGTTAAAAATCTCCCAAAACACAAAATGTAAAACTCATCTTTAAAACAAGAAAGTATCAAATTTCTATCAAAAATCACCACATACATCCCCTCTCAAACTCAAAACTCACCTTTAAAATTAGTTAGTTGAGAAAGAAATGTGGCAGTCACACAGCAGTTTATCAGACCAGAATCTCTGAGCTGCACACCTCTCTCCTCTCACCAGAGCCAGTAAATGGCACAGTTTCCCTCTCTTTTTTCACACATATACATGTTAACTTCAAATCACATTCTTTCCCACATTTTTTCAAATGGAATCACACATTTCCATTGGTTGAAAATTTCAACCCTTTTCCAAATGATCCCTTCCCCCAACATGACTTCTACCTGCTAGCATAGCAACAGGTCATGGAACTCTGGTGTGAGCAGAGAGGTCAGAAGTTCAGCACACAATGTTTCAAATCCAAAGAGCAAGAGTGCTTGACTTTTCAAATCTAACAGCAAATCCAAACTAATGTTCTGTGGGTACACATTTTTTTGAACCAATACAAAACATGCTTGTAAAAATGTAAACATGCAGACTAGTTGTAACTGTAAAATGATTTGAATCAACCAATGAGTTCTTTTAATTAAAAAAAAAGTATGTTTGCCTCCATTTTTCATCTTTCTTTCTTTTCATATTGCCATTCTACTGAAAGACACCTCCTGAGTGCATCCTGATCTCCTTGGAAGATGTTCACAGTGTGGATTGTAGGTCATAGCTATGTCTTCTGGAGTGAAAAGTATGCAGAAAAAAGAGGTATGGTGAGTGACCTTGCTTTGCCTAATGTAGACATTAAATGGTTTGGTCAGAGAGGGTTAAAGTGGCACCAATTAATGCCCTTGGTGAAATCCTTTCTACATCTCCCACACCCTAACCTTATTATTGTGCACTGTGGTGGGAATGACCTAGGCACTTTAACTGGGGTAGGTCTGGAAATGCTTGTAAAGGACACCTTTGTGCAATTGATGTCACTTTTTCCACAAACTGCCTTTGTATTTTCTAATATATGCCAAAGGCAAAAGTGGAACTGGTCCAACCAATTTTGTCCACAGATTGACAAAGCAAGGAAGCACGTCAAAAAGTCTGTTTCTGCTTTCCTCAGAGACTATGGTATGGGTTCTATATACCACAACAACTTGCGTTACAACATGCAGGACATTTATAGAGGAGACGGTGTACACTTCAATGATGAAGGGAACAGAGTCTTCCTTTTGAACTTGAGACTCTGCATCGGTACATACTTGTAGGTACCGAAAAACACTCAATAAACACAAGGGCTCTTTTTAGAGCCACCTAATATCTAAACACTTAAACTTTTTTTTGTAACTTTTTTTTTTAGGTTTTTTTTCGAGTGCGCGCAGGGTGCGCGCACTCCGCGATATTTTTTTAAAAATGTAATTTTTTTTTTTTGCCCTTCGATGTCCTACTGTGACCCCCTGACAATGCCTAGGGGGTCCAGAACTCCCTACTCTGCCCCCTTTTTACGTTGTCCACTTTTGTTTTTAACCCCCTCTGACTGCGAGAGACAAAATGGCGGCCGACACTTCCTGATTTCGACCGATTCGAATGTTTACTGACATGTAACAACCAATCAGAATTACGCTCGCGCACGTTAGGGTGCGCGCACAGGACTTGCAGAGTGCGCGCACGCTGCGCGCTTATAGATATTGATATGCTTTTAAATGTTATTTTCTCTGAAAATACAGAACAGATTTACATCAGACCTGCAAAAGGCACTTCCTTGACCCTATGGCTATCTCTCTGCCAAATTTCATGAAATTCTGTTCAGCCGTTCGGGCTGTAGCTGCGACTAAAGTCCCTATGTAAAAATCCATGGGGAAAACGCGTTTTGGGACCCCCCCTTTTTCTCGGCCCCCGCTACATGAATCACCCCGAGACTTTCAGGGAAGGAGTGGAGCAGAGCGCCCCATTAGTTTTGAAAAATTCGCGAGGATTCATCAACCGGCGTTAAAGTTATTCAAAATAGAATTTTGAGATTTCCTATGGAAACTCGGTCCTAACTATAACTATCTACTGGCGACCGCCAGTAGATAATATATATATATATGAATATATGATATGGCTATTTGCACATCTACTTTCAATACCAGCCTTCGTTGGAGATTGATATGTGAAGGGATTGAGCATGTACTGTAAGTAATTGTGTGGTGCCATATAGAGAGAGCAGATAGCCATTGCACCAAACTATTGTGAAGATCCATTTTGTCAGCTAGTGATTATCAGAAATATTC
This sequence comes from Triturus cristatus, assembly GCF_964204655.1. NCBI lineage: Eukaryota > Metazoa > Chordata > Amphibia > Caudata > Salamandridae > Triturus > Triturus cristatus. The sequence continues at coordinate 114,216,104 of NC_140586.1, forward strand.
AGTAGCTGTTTTAATACATTCTCTTGGATTCAATCAACAGTACAATACTTGTAATATGCATATCATTATTATCCCAATGGCTACCTCCAGGTTAGGACGAGCGATTCACACCTGAGGGATTCCCAGCAAGCAAGCCTCAGTCTAAGAGTCACTGCCTACAACAGTTGGAGAAACAGCCAGAACCTCCTTCACATTGAAACGAAAAAGCATCCACAAAAAATATCTTTGAACATGCTTGCCATGCATGGCCCCCAGAGTGAAGTGAAGAACCAACTCAAGTATTTTACAGTTCTGGTAAGATGGCGGTTTCTATCTCATTTATGAAGGCATTTTGTGAATGTCATAGCAGAATCAAAGAGGCTACAATTGTATGTAAGAGGTATAGTGCAATTCCTTAATCATGTAGACGCCCAAGGCGTCATCAAAGTGCCTACTCCAAGGTGATTTACAATATCCTTTTGACATTCAGTTGGAAGTATTTTATTACATTCAGTTTTCTCCACTCAACTTCAAATCATTAATATTATTTTCTTTTCTCTTTTTACACATTTGTTTGGCAGTTTTTCACTCATCATTTCATCTGGTTTTCATCTGTGTTTTCTTTGTGTAGATGTGTCCTCCTTGAGTGGCACTTTAAAACATTTCTTCCCCTTTCTGTCCTTCCATCGTCTGTTTCTGTCATTCCTGTAAGATACATGTTCTCATCTTTTCTTTAGGCCTTTTTAGGTTGAGCTTGATTGACCTGTTGTATCCTCTTCTATAGGCTCTGGCAAACCCACCAATTGCCATTGGTTTTTTCTTCTGCCATCCCGCAATGCTGGCTTTCTATTGGTCCATTCCTCTCAACTGTCCCTCCTTTAGGTGCCTGTTTCAGCTGAGGCAAATTCACTAAGGGATTGTTTTTGTTGGCCATCCTCCTCCTCTCACAGTGTGTGATGAGCCCTCATCCACTCTGGGCATTGAAGCTCGGCAGAGCAACACTGATGAACAATTACACTGACTTGTTTAATCTTTACTTCCCGTCGTCACTCGTCAGTGCTTGTTTCAACTGTCGTCCACGGCACTCTACTCAGGGGAAGGAAAGGGGAGCAGAGGCTGCAGGATAGGCCTTCCTGTGCTCCCTGTCTCTCTTTAATTTAGCCGGTTCGGCGATGTATCTCAAGATTGTGACGTTGTCACAATTATTAACAGCCAAGATTTTGTGAACAGGCACGGAAGTGAGCAGCAATCACGAGTAAAAAAACTGTGAGTAGCCAACCATTTGTTTTGTAAAGAACAGCCCTTTGGTAACCCGGAAATCCAGGCGTGCAGGGCCTTCTCACTTTGCGGGCTGAGGAGATCGGACTTTGCCTTCTCTTGCTCGCTTTTTCTGGCATTTCAGCTTTCCTTTCGATTTAAAGAGATGCCGAAGATGACCGGATTTGTGTTAGGGTTAGTTAGGTGGAGAAATGATATGATATTTAGGTGAAGTGCCATTCACTGTGCAATCTCCCATTCATTCTTTCCAGTGCACTACACTCAATTGCGTCGCCCGGGCTCATGACCATGCCACTCCGCTGGCTTTGCTTCGGCCCTGCCCAGCCCTGTCGCAAAAGTGAGTCAACAAAATTACGCCACCCAAATATATTCTGTACAATTATTATTCCATCGCACTCACAGATTTTTTAAAGAATGTAAATTAGCTGTATACACCCGTTCCATTAATTTGGAAAATGTCACTCACGGAGACCGCTAAAACAAATGTCAATGTTTGAAAGAACTGGTCAAAATGTTCCAGTTGTTTCCAATGAAGTATTTCAAGTGTTCCATATCCAGCTCACAATTGTATGAAGCAATGCATGTTCTCATGCATGAAAAACCAGAGGGGGGCACACCAGACTGAGACCAACTTGTGTGTGAAAAAGGCCGCTTTATTGACACAGGTGTACATCACAAATACCATACCTGGCAACTGCCTTACAAAACTAAAACCTTGCAATAGATCCAACAACTTACCCCTGATCCCACCCCCACCCCTACGATCCCCTCAAACATGCCTCCACCCTGCCAAAACCACTAAAACAAATGTCAATGTTTGAAAGAACTGGTCAAAATCTTCCAGTTCTTTCCAATGATGTATTTCATATCCAGCTCACAATTGTATGAAGCAATGCATGTTCTCATGTATGAAAAACCAGGAAGCATGTTATAAACAGTCCTTGTTAACTTACCTTTGAAAAACACATCCCCTCTGATCTATCATGTGCACATTCATCAGCAATGTTTTGATGGAAGTATGTTTGTATAGCGCTACGTCACTCTGTGTGTGTATGTGGGCTGGGAGGTGTTTTAGCGCTAACGATGTCTACATCATAGAAATAAGGGAATAAGCATACTGAGAAGGAAGAGGTAAAGCTGGAGACCACGTGGAGTCTGAGTTTAATTTGTAGGCAGATAATTGTCAGGCTGGATGAACTTAGCTGACTAAACATACCCTGTCTACTTGTAAAGCACCTGGTCGCCAGTGTGCATCTTGTCGCTGTCAACATCTCATCTCATACTGCATCTACCTATAAAAATAGAATTCAAGGGGTCCGATTGATATCTATTCACCAACAAGCTTTGAATATTATCTTTAATGGTGCCATGGCTAACATGTAAACAAACATTTCAAGGTTACTTCATTAGGAAAACTATGGGTCACGTTGCATGAAATACATCAAAACAAAAGAGTACAAGCAGAATTTGCATTTTCTTCACCAGCTTTGTGCTAGCCTCACTTAATGTATTTCAGGAAGGGTTCAAAGCTCTTGTGTAATTGCATAGTGCAAGTGGAATTGACTTTGTGATCGATTTGTGCATCCAGGCTCTAGTTCCATACCATAGACAAGAGGAGGTTTGCAAGTCAACACAGTGAAAGATCCGCATTCACATCTGCTTGAATGGGCACTGAGAAGAGGATAGTGCAGTTTCCAAATGTCAAGAGGCGTCAGAATCATATACTACTCACAGGGCAATCCAGAATTCTGAGATATTGCAAGCGCTACTTTTTCAGCATAATTTTGGATTTGCTCTATTTGCCAGAAAATTCATCATCTGCATAATCTGCAGATTTTAGCAAAAAAATAGTTTTGAGCTCAAATGGATCAAAAGTTACAAAAAGCACATGTTGCTGTGCAGTGGAAGGCCTTTCACAAAGATTTACTGGACACGTTTCCAATGTTTCGTGCTTTATTTGGGTGTTAAACTTGTGCTAATGAGGTAAAACGTTTTCCCAGACAGTTTAAACGTGAAAAAAAAAAAAAATATATATATATATATATATATATATATACATATTCACTGAAAAAACCATAGGTTTCAGGGGCATTATAGTTAGCTGGACTTTTCGCTCGTACAAAACCATTGAAATTCCCCCGTTATAGTTAGTTCAGCTAACTATAACTCGCGTGCCCGCAATGCACTGCTGATGACATCACATATTACATCACTCATGACATGGTCAGTGACATCACTTATGACATCACTGATGACATCTCAAATGACATTACTGATGACATCACTGATGACATCATCCATTGAATGTGTGTTTTTCTGAAAATTACATATGTTTTATATATGTATATCTCAAGGTCGATGGAAGAATAAAAGGGTATATAAGTGTCTAAATGGATTATTTGTTTTTGAAAAATTGATTGTATAACTGACTGATTAAGTGTATCCTAGTGAATACATGGCTTAGTGAGTAATGTTTAAATATGTAAATATCTGTATTAGTCTCTCACTTTGTGTATAAGTGGCTGCATGGGTTGGTGAGTAGCTACATGAGTGTCTATATAGGTTATTAGTTGGTTTTTTGAGTATCAGTATGAGTGTCTGAGTGTCTGTATGGTTCAGTGGGGGTATTACGTAGTGCATAGGTGCATGAATGAGTGACTCACTGTTTGTATGTGTTGAAGACAGCATGTGTGCAGGACTGTATGGGTGGATGAGTGTGTGCATGGGTGTGTTAGTGAGTGAATGACTGTCTCAATAGTGTCTTTATGAGTAACTACATATGTTTTAAACTAGTATATATGACTATTGGTGTATATAAGTGAGTATATGTGAGAGTGAGAGATTGAAAGAGTTCCTGTATGAATAAGTATGTGTTTCTATAAGTGATTGTTTAAAAGACTAAGTATGTGTAAGTTTCTGTACAAGTAAGTGTGGTGGTGTGTGTATAACTGTATATGCAAGTAAATGGATGTTTGATTCTTTGTTAGCATGAGTGACTATGTGTGTGAGTAACTCTATGGATGAGTGGCGTTGTGTAACAGGATGTATAGGTGTATGAGTACATATGATGAGTGAGTACATGTATGAGTGACTGTATAGGACTGTTGGTGAATGAGTGGATGTGTATGTGGATCTTAGAATTACTGAATAGGTTGTTGTAACTGGTATTGGTATGTCCATTGTTTTGAAAATTTTAGTTTCTATTTTTGAATGTGTGTATCAAAGGTTATATTAGGGGGAGAGGAGGTCTGCAACTCTATCACAAGGATGATGTCATCAGTGATGTCATTAGTGATGTAATTTGAGATGTCATGAGTGATGTCATGAGTGATGTCACTGACCATGTCATGAGTGATGTAGTATGTGACGTCATCAGCAGTGCATTGTGGGCGCGCGAGTTATAGTTAGCTGAACTAACTATAACGGGGGAATTTCAATGGTTTTGTACGAGTGAAAAGTCCAGCTAACTATAACGCCCCTGAAACCTATGTTTTTTTCAGTGAATTTCTAAGGTTTTTTAAATGCTAATTCCTAACTATAACGTGCCTGAAACCTATGGTTTTTTCAGTGAATTTCAAAGGTTTTTAAAATGCTAATTTCGAACTATGCCTACTGAGATAGGACAAGTGAAGAAAGAAGAAAAAGCGCACAGAAAGAAAAAAAAGAAATGCAGAAAGAAGCAACAGAAGTCCTCAAAGACGAAGAAAAGTGCAGGAAGAAGCATAATGTGCAGACAGAACAAACAGAAGAGCAGAAAGTAGCCTTGTTGCAAAATCATCCTGTACCCTCAACTTTTTCAGACGGATACTGGTGGTAACTACGTCTGACTAACCAGTTCTAGAGCCAGTGATATGTTAAAAGACACTCAGAATACAGTGAAAATACCTACATACACTAGGGAACACTATGGGTTGGGGTCCCCCTGTGATTAGCATGACCTCCTCTGTAAGCAACTAGTATATAATAGGGCAGGGATTAAAACTACCTCTTAAAATGCGCCACAGGGCGTGTTTGCACATGTCACCTCAGGCCCCGTCCCCTCCCTTCCCCACTGTGTAATCACGCCCTGTGGCCGTTTTAAGTTGGGAGATTACGTCCCCTTGAATCCTGAGGTTCACTAGGGTCCAACTAAACCACTAGGTACCTCCAGTAAGCGCCACAGAGCTGCGTTGCAGAGAGATGTAAAAAGGGGCACGGCCTAGACCACCTCTCTGCAACGCAGCGCAGTGGCGCATACTGGAAGCACCTGGTGAGCTAGTTGGCCCCCAGGGTCCCTCATGATTGAAGGGGAATTATTTCCCCAACTTAAAACGCGCCACAGGGCTTGTTTGCACATGTTAACTCAGGCCCCGTCCCCTCCCTTCACCACTGTGTAAACACGCCCTGTGGCCGTTTTTAGTTGGGAGATTAAGTTCATTTGAATCCTGAGGGTCCCTAGGGTCCAACTAGCCCACTAGGTACCCCCAGTAAGCGCCACAGAGCTGCGTTGCAGAGAGGTGTAAAAAGAGGCACGGCCTGGACCACCTCTCTGCACGCAGCTCAGTGGCGCTTACTGGAAGCACCTGGTGGGCTTGTTAGCCCCCAGGAGCCCTCAGGATTGAAGGGGAATTATTTCCCCAATTTAAAACGCGCCATAGGGAGTGTTTGCACACGTCACCTCAGGCCCCGTCCCCTCCCTTCCCCACTGTGTAAACACGCCTGTGGCCATTTTTTAAATTGGGAGATTAAGTCCCCTTGAATCCTGAGGGTCCCTAGGGGCAAAATAGCCCATTAGGTACATCCAGTAAGCGCCATTGCAGAGAGGTGTAAAAAGGGGCACGGCCTGCACCACCTCTCTGCAACGCAGAGCAGTGGCGCTTATTGGAAGCACCTGATGGGCTAGTTGGCCCCCAGGGTCCCTCAGGATTGAAAGGGAATTATTTCCCCAACTTCAAATGCGCCACAGGGCGTGTTTGCAGACGTCACCTCAGGCCCCGTCCCCTCCCGTCACCACTGTGTAAACGCACCCTGTGGCCGTTCTAAGTTGAGAGATTAAGTCCCCTTGAATCCTAAGGGTCCCTAGGGTCAAACAAGCCCACTAGGTACCTCCAGAAAGCGCCACAGAGCTGCTTTGCATAGAGGTGTAAAAAGGGGCTTGGCCTCAGAACACCTGTCTGCAACGCAGCTCCATGGAGCATACTGGAGATACCTGTTGGTCTAGTTGGCCCTCAGGGACCCTCAGTATTGAAGGGGAATTAATTCCCCAACTTACAACTGGCCAGGGGGCGCGTTTGCAGAGTGCTGCAAGGAGGGGGCGTGGCTTCCGGCGTGATGCCGGTCTTTTAATATTTAATTTTTTTAAGAAGGAGGGCTGTGTGGCCGCCCTTCTTTTTCTAATTTATTGGCCCTGGGGACCCCATCCCCCAGGGCCTGCACCCTCATTTTTTTGGTTGAAAAAAATTAATTTGGCCCTCCCAAGGCCTTAATCGGCCCCGGGGACCCCAACCCCTGGGTCATGGCCTTTTTAAAAAAAAATCTTTAGGAGGGGGCTGTTTTGCCCCCCTCCTCAGGCCACTCATGGCCCCGGGGACCCCATCCCCCGGGCCGGCCTTTGTTTTTTATTATTTTAAAAATATATATATTTATAGAAACACCTAGGACATGCTGGAAATCCGTATGTACCTATCACCATGACGATTTGCGTGATATTCATTAAAAGGCGACTATGCATACAATGAATCCACGTGGAATGTATTTACACCACTAGTGAAGCTCTGACGTGTCTGACGCCCTACCGTGCCTAATTCCGGCGCCCCCACCGGTGGGTACTCTCCAAGTAGACACCCTTGTTGTTTATTTATACAAACATGGGTAGCTATTGACGGGCACATTTAATACACACGCACACCAAGCCATTCAAAGGGGATTCGACAAAAATTTGACCAAACTATGCAAGAAACCCCCTCACGGTTAATAAAACACACATCCACCGCCGGATGTGTAATACTTTTTATTTTACTCTCTGGAAAGGAGACGAACCTCACTTGCGAGTCACAGCGTGCTCCTGGCTGAGCCCAATGCTGTGTTACACCCACCAGTGCCCACCGAGTGCCACACACCTCTGTGTTGTATTCCACCAGCTAGTGCATATGCTATGACACTCTCTAGCCCATGTGCACTGTAACACCACCCCGTGAATATGTCATGCCACACTTGCCTTCGCACGGGTTATTTTGCCCTATCTAACGTGCCTTCCACGATGCCTATGTTATAACGCACAGCGCTATGCCATAAATATTACAATCTGGGATCCATATCTTTGTCACAGTGCATATGCAACGTTACACTCCCCAGCACATATTTTATATTACAACTTTAGAGACTAGTTAGGTTACACAACACTGCCCTGTGCATATTACACTCCAAGGCACATATCGCATAGCACGCGCTAGTGTCTGTGCTATCTCGCGCTCTCCAATGAATCTGTCATTGCGCACAATGTATTGCATATTATATTTCACGCCCGGTTCATCTTATATCACACTTTTTGGTGCATAGATTATACCTTATACTATATCTAGTTTTCATTTTCAATCGTGCTCTCAGGACTATGTTCTATATAACACTGCGTCCACCTACCCTTTTCACGGGCATTACATTTTGCGATGGGGGTGGAGGGTCAGGGGGTGTTTCTGGCAAGTGAGCGCGGAGTCACAGTCACAAACGTCCTCTTCTTCCTGAATAAAAGTGAGATTATGCTGCATACTTGTTCATATTTTAAGTAGTTCGCACAGACACACATTTTAAAAACAATAAAGTACCCACCTTCTCTGATCAGTTAGCTTGCTGCCCCATCCACCTCCTCCCTATCCTCTGTTGTCTGAATCCATGGACTAGCCTCCTCCCTCCTGCCATGCATGGTCTGATGTGCTGCCACTGCCCTCCATTTAGCATTATGTGCCAGTCCACTCCTCCTGCCCTCCATTACCCAATTCTATGGCCCATCATTGACCTCCTGCTTAGCCTCTGTGCTTAGTTTTCTCCCCCTATTCTCCTTTCCCCTGCCCTCCGATGTCTTTGTGCATGCCCCTGCTCCATCCTTTTTGCCCACCATGTTCCATGGACCTGCCACTCCTATCTACTCTGAGTGTTCTGTTGAGCTGCCACTCCCCTCCTACCTGCCTAGCATTGTCAGATGACTGTTACCTGTCCCTGGTACCTCCACCCTGCCTGTCCACATGCCATGCCCCTATCCCCTTCCTTCTGTCCTCCATGGTCCATTTTACTGCCACACCCTTCTGCCCTCCCTGGTCAGTTGTGCTGCAACTGCTACTCCTGCCTGTCCCGCGCGGTCTGTTGTGAGACCCCTTCCCCTGAACTCTCTTTTCTGTGCCCAGGTCCTGACCCTCCCTTCTATCCTCCATGGTCCTTTGTGCATGCCCCTGCACCCTCCTTCTTGCCCATCATAGCCATTATGCTGCCACTAACCCTCCCGCTTGCCATGCATGGTCTTCTGTGCTGCCATGTCCCGTCCCACCTTCCCTATGTGGTCAGCTAGCTGCCCCTGACCCCTCCCACCTTCCCTCAATGGTCTGTGTGTATGCCATCATAGTCTCATTGTTGCTCTCCATGGTGTGTCTCTAGTGCCCATCCTGCCTGACCTCCATGGTCATCTTGCTGCTCCTGCCCTGCCCACTTGCCCCCAGCCCTCTGTTTCCATGTGCAGACCCCTATTCCCTCCCTCCTGGCTTGTCTGTTCCATTGTAATGCCCCTGATCCGTCCCTCCGCCATTTATGGTCTGTTATGCTGCAGCTTTCTCTCCTGTCTGTCCATTATGGTCAGCTAGCTACCATTGCCTCTTTCCCCTCTGTTCTCTGTTGTCCATGTGCATGGTTCTGTCCCCTCCCTATTGCTTTCTATGGATTGTTGTGCTGCACTCCCGTCCCGCATGCGCTGTGTGGTGTATTGTGCTGCTGCAAACCCTGATGCATGCCCTGTAGGGTCAGTTTGGTGCACCTCTCCATGTCTCTCCTGTCCTCTGTTATCCGAGTCCATGTCCCTACCCCAACTCCTCCTGCCTACCATGATCCAATGTACCATACTTGCGAACATTTTGAACTTGGTAAGAGGGAGATTTTGAAAAAAAATGGGGTATTGATTTTCCCCTTTGAGTTACATTGAAAAAGAGGAGATTGTAGACAGGAGACAGATCAAATAAATCCCATTTGAGCTTAAAAACATTGGACGTTTCCTGGCTGAAACGGGTCTGTTGGCATTTATGGTTGTACTACCACTGCCTCTTCCTTCTGCCCACAATGGTCTATTATATTGCCACAGCCTCTCTTGCCAGTCCTGTATTGTTGGTTTGTTGCCCCTGCCCCCCTTTCCACTGCCCTCCATAGTCTGTTGTGCTGCCACTGCCCTTCCTGCCTGCCCAGTGTGGTAAAATTGTTGCCTCTGCACTCTCCTACCTGCCTTCAATTTTCAGAGTCCGTGCCCCTGGCCTCTGCCTCTCAACAGTATCCCAATGAACAACTAGATTGCTAACATTCTATATTTATTACAAAAGTGGGGAACGCCTGACGTCATATCTTGATGTAATCAAAACTGTAATACCTAGAGTATTTCCTTTAGAAATTACATATATGAGAGGGTCTTATTTGCATCAAAATTATGGTTAGTGCTCTAAAAAACTAAAATGAGAACATATTTTCTGAGTTTTCAAATAGCGACAAAGAACTTTTAAATTATTTGTAATCTTTATGTTTTTTTTAATCCAGTTGACCACTTGATTAAATGTTGCACCTAGGGGAGAGGATGCGGTGTTACTTCCAGAGCTGCAGACTTTGCAACTGGGGAACCAGGTTGGAGTTTCTGCTTCAGCTCAACATTCTGTGATTCTGGTCAAATCACTTGATCTCCCCATGTCTACAACCAAAATGAATTTGATCTTGTGTTTTGTAACCAATGCTCATGTAAAGCACTCCAATACCTGACAAGTCTGCACTATATAACACTGCAAAAACACAAAATAATAAGTGATTTGCACACTTCTGTCATTGGGCTATATTTGGGCTACATCTGGGTGATTTTGGGCTACATTTGGGCTCTTTTGTCTCCGGTGGCCATCGTGGGAGATTTATTTGTTATGAAGTTTGATAATTTCCTCATGTACTGCAGTCTCCTCAGTAGGAAATGCTTTCAGTTTTTTACTTTGATTCCATCATGAAGTTATTCAGATATGTCACACATTTGCCATAAATTCTGAATGTTAGCACTCTAGTTGCTCATTAGATCACTGTAGTAAAACTACTGTTCACCATGGAAGTCTGCTCCTGGTATTAAAAGTGCATGTTTCAGTCTGCATGTCAGAATTTTTTAATGAAATAGAAGAGGATTTGAGAAGTCACTCAAAATGTGCCCTCATTTTCTTTCTTCAGCATTAATCATAATTTCTATGGCAAAATGAACCCCCTCATTGTGTTCCTTTTTAAATTAAATGTTTTAAGTGTTACCAGTTTATTCCAATCAAGATGGCTTCAGGTGTGCCATACTTTTGTCATAATGAAGACAGTAAGCGCTCTAGTTGTTTTTAAGAACACTCTGGGACATTCTGTCATTGGGCTATACTTGGGCTACATCTGGGTGATATTTGTGCTACATTTGGGCTCTTTTGTCTCTGGTGGCCATCTTGGGAGATTTATTTGGTATGAAGCTTTAAATGTTACCAGTTTATTCCAATCAAGATGGCTTCAGGTGCGCCATACTTATGTCATAACTAAGACAGTAAGCGCTCTAGTTGTTCTTAAGAACACTCTGGGACATTCTGTCATCGGGCTATACTTGGGCTACATCTGGGTGATATTTGGGCTACATTTGGGCTCTTTTGTCTCTGGTGGCCATCTTGGGAGATTTATTTGTTATGAAGTTTCCTAATTTCCTCATTTACTGCAGTCTCCTCAGTGGGAATACTTTCAGTTTTTTATTTTGGTTCCATCAAGAAGGCATTCAGATGTGTCACACATTTGCCATAAATTCTGAATGTTAGCACTCTAGTTGCTCATTAGATCACTGTAGTAAAACTACTGCTCACCAGGGAAGTCTGCTGCTGGTACTCAAAGTGCATGTGTCAGTCTGCATGTCAGAATTTGTTTATGAAATAGAAGAGGATTTGAGAAGTCAAAATGTGCCCTAATTTTTTTTTCTGCAGAACTAATCATAATTTCTATGGCAAAATGAACCCCATCATTTTGTTCCTTTGTAAATTAAATGTTTTAAGTGTTACCACTTTATTACAATCAAGATGGCTTCAGGTGTGCCATACGTTTGTCATAAGTAAGACTGTTAGCGCTCTAGTTGTTCGTTAGAACACTCTGGGATATTCTGTCATTGGGCTATACTTGGGCTACATCTTGGTGATATTTGGGCTACATTTGGGCTCTTTTGTCTCTGGTGGCCATTTTGGGAGACTTATTTGTTATGATGTTTCCTAATTTCCTCATTTACTACAGTCTCCTCAGTAGGAAAAACTTTCAGTTTTTTACTTTGATTCCATTAAGAAGGCATTCAGATGTGTCACCCATTTGCCATAAATTCAGAATGTTAACACACTAGTTGCTTATTAGATCACTGTAGTAAAGCTACTGCTCACCAGGGAAGTCTGCTGCTGGTATTGAAAGTGCATGTTTCAGTCTGCATGTCAGAATTTTTTAATGGAATAGAAGAGGATTTGAGAAGTCACTCAAAATGTACCCTAATTTTTCTTTCTGCAGCACTAATCATACTTTCTATGGCAAAATGAACCCCCTCATTTTGTTCCTTTTTAAATTAAATGTTTTAAGAGTTACCACTTTATTCCAACCAAGATGGCTTCAGTTGTGCAATACGTTTGTCATAAGTAGGACTGTTAGCGCTCTAGTTGTTCTTTAGAACACTCTGGGAAGCTGCAGTAGAACACAAAGGAATCAACTGACAGTCTCTATCCTTGTTGGATGTACATGTTTTATTGAGAATGTCAGACTTCATTCTCACGTGACTGAGAAAGATAATGTGAATTTACAGAAAATATGCTCTCAGTTTAGCTTATAGATCACCTTCCAAACCTCTGTGGGAAAAGCATGAGAAAATAGTTTTCTCTCAAACATGATTCATGATATCACAGCAGAAGGCTTTTTCACATGGTAAAATCACCTTAGAACACACCAAAATACCTAAAATGAGTATGGTACCATCAACAAATGATTTATAATGTAACTAAAGTCTTAAAACCTTCTATTAACTGCAATGCTTTTTAATGAGGTGCTATCATGTATATTGGTCCCAAGATGGCTGCCAACACTTCTTGGATGAAGTGCTGACAGCCAATCAGATCTCACGATGAGATGTGTAGTTAGGCTCCGCCCAGATATATATGTGATTTTACTTTTGATTTTCTCAGGGACTACTGAACAGATTGACACCATATATGCAAAAGGCACATGCCTGACCTGAGGACTACCTCTTTGCCAAATTTCAAGTAATTCTGTTCAGCCGTTCAGGCTGTACCTTCGACTAAAGGTCCTATGGGAAAATGCGTGGGGAAAACACGTTTTGGGACTTGAGCTTGATTGACCTGTTGTATCCTCTTCTATAGGCTCTGGCAAACCCACCAATTGCCATTGGTTTTTTCTTCTGCCATCCCGCAATGCTGGCTTTCTATTGGTCCATTCCTCTCAACTGTCCCTCCTTTAGGTGCCTGTTTCAGCTGAGGCAAATTCACTAAGGGATTGTTTTTGTTGGCCATCCTCCTCCTCTCACAGTGTGTGATGAGCCCTCATCCACTCTGGGCATTGAAGCTCGGCAGAGCAACACTGATGAACAATTACACTGACTTGTTTAATCTTTACTTCCCGTCGTCACTCGTCAGTGCTTGTTTCAACTGTCATCCATGGCACTCTACTCAGGGGAAGGAAAGGGGAGCAGAGGCTGCAGGATAGGCCTTCCTGTGCTCCCTGGCTCTCTTTAATTTAGCCGGTTCGGCGATGTATCTCAAGATTGTGACGTTGTCACAATTATTAACAGCCAAGATTTTGTGAACAGGCACGGAAGTGAGCAGCAATCACGAGTAAAAAAACTGTGAGTAGCCAACCATTTGTTTTGTAAAGAACAGCCCTTTGGTAACCCGGAAATCCAGGCGTGCAGGGCCTTCTCACTTTGCGGGCTGAGGAGATCGGACTTTGCCTTCTCTTGCTCGCTTTTTCTGGCATTTCAGCTTTCCTTTCGATTTAAAGAGATGCCGAAGATGACCGGATTTGTGTTAGGGTTAGTTAGGTGGAGAAATGATATGATATTTAGGTGAAGTGCCATTCACTGTGCAATCTCCCATTCATTCTTTCCAGTGCACTACACTCAATTGCGTCGCCCGGGCTCATGACCATGCCACTCCACTGGCTTTGCTTCGGCCCTGCCCAGCCCTGTCGCAAAAGTGAGTCAACAAAATTACGCCACCCAAATATATTCTGTACAATTAATATTCCATCGCACTCACAGATTTTTTAAAGAATGTAAATTAGCTGTATACACCCGTTCCATTAATTTGGAAAATGTCACTCACGGAGACCACTAAAACAAATGGCAATGTTTGAAAGAACTGGTCAAAATGTTCCAGTTGTTTCCAATGAAGTATTTCAAGTGTTACATATCCAGCTCACAATTGTATGAAGCAATGCATGTTCTCATGTATGAAAAACCAGAAAGCATGTCATAAACAGTCCTTGGGAGAGAGGGGGGCACACCAGACTGAGACCAACTTGTGTGTGAAAAAGGCCGCTTTATTGAAACAGGTGCACATCACAAATACCATACCTGGCAACTGCCTTACAAAACTAAAACCTCGCAATAGATACAACAACTGACCCCTGATCCTGCCCCCACCCCTACGATCCCCTCAAACATGCCTCCACCCTGCCAAAACAACTAAAACAAATGTCAATGTTTGAAAGAACTGGTCAAAATCTTCCAGTTCGTTCCAATGATGTATTTCAAGTGTTTCATATCCAGCTCACAATTGTATGAAGCAATGCATGTTCTCATGTATGAAAAACCAGGAAGCATGTTATAAACAGCCCTTGTTAACTTACCTTTGAGAAACACATCCCCTCTGATCTATCATGTGCACATTCATCAGGAATGTTTTGCTGGAAGTATGTTTGTATAGCGCTACGTCACTCTGTGTGTGTATGTGCGCTGGGAGGTGTTTTAGCGCTAACGATGTCTACATCATAGAAATAAGGGAATAAGCATACTGAGAAGGAAGAGGTAAAGCTGGAGACCACGTGGAGTATGAGTTTAATGTGTAGGCAGATAATTGTCAGGCTGGATGAACTTAGCTGACTAAACATACCCTGTCTACTTGTAAAGCACCTGGTCGCCAGTGTGCATCTTGTCGCTGTCAACATCTCATCTCATACTCCATCTACCTATAAAAATAGAAATCAAGGGGTCCGATTGATATCTATTCACCAACAAGCTTTGAATATTATCTTTAATGGTGCCATAGCTAACATGTAAACAAACATTTCAAGGTTACTTCATTAGGAAAACTTTGGGCCACGTTGCATGAAATACATCAAAGCAAAAGAGTACAAGCAGAATTTGCATTTTCTTCACCAGCTTTGTGCTAGCCTCACTTAATGTATTTCAGGAAGGGTTCAAAGCTCTTGTGTAATTGCATAGTGCAAGTGGAATTAACTTTGTGATCGATTTGTACATCCAGGCTCAAGTTCCATACCATAGACAAGAGGAGGTTTGCAAGTCACAGTGAAAGATCCGCATTCACAGCTGCTTGAATGGGCACTGAGAAGAGCATAGTGCAGTTCACAAATGTCAAGAGGCGTCAGAATCATATACTACTCACAGGGCAATCCAGAATTATGAGATATTGCAAGCGCTACTTTTTCAGCATAATTTTGAATTTGCTCTATTTGCCACAAAATTCATCATCTGCATAATCTGCAGATTTTAGCAAAAAAATAGTTTTGAGCTCAAATGGATCAAAAGTTACAAAAAGCACAGCAACACATGTTGCTGTGCAGTGGAAGGCCTTTCACAAAGATTGACTGGACACGTTTCTAATGTTTCTTGCTTTATTTGGGTGTTAAACTTGTACTAATGAGGTAAAACGTTTTCCCAGACAGTTTAAACGTGAATATATATATATATATATATTCACTGAAAAAACCATAGGTTTCAGGGGCGTTATAGGTAGCTGGACTTTTCACTCGTACAAAACCATTGAAATTCCCCCGTTATAGTTAGTTCAGCTAACTATAATTCGCGCGCCCGCAATGCACTGCTGATGGCGTCACATATTACATCACTCATGACATGGTCAGTGACATCACTTATGACATCACTGATGACATCTCAAATGACATCAGTGATGACATCACTAATGACATCATCCAGTGAATGTGAGTTTTTCTGAAAATTACATATGTTTTATATATGTATATCTCAAGGTCGATGGAAGAATAAATGGGTATATAAGTGTCTAAATGGATGATTTGTTTTTGAAAACTTGATTGTATAACTGACTGATTAAGTGTATCTTAGTGAATACATGGCTTAGTGAGTAATGTTTAAATATGTAAATATCTGTATCAGACTCTCACTTTGTGTATAAGTGGCTACATGGGTTGGTGAGTAGCTACATGAGTGTCTATATAGGTTATTAGTTGGTTTTTTGAGTATCAGTATGAAAGTCTGAGTGTCTGTATGGTTCGGTGGGGGTATTACGTAGTGCATAGGTGCATGAATGAGTGACTCACTGTTTGTATGTGTTGAAGACGGCATGTGTGCAGGACTGTATGGGTGGATGAGTGTGTGCATGGGTGTGTTAGTGAGTGAATGACTGTCTCAATAGTGTCTTTATGAGTAACTACATATGTTTTAAACTAGTATATATGACTATTGGTGTATATAAGTGAGTATATGTGAGAGTGAGAGATTGAAAGAGTTCCTGTATGAATAAGTATGTGTTTCTATAAGTGATTGTTTAAAAGACTAAGTATGTGTAAGTTTCTGTAGAAGTAAGTGTGGTGGTGTGTGTATAACTGTATATGCAAGTAAATGGATGTTTGATTCTTTATTAGCATGAGTGACTATATGTGTAAGTAACTCTATGGATGAGTGGTGTTGTGTAACAGGATGTATAGGTGTATGAGTACATATGATGAGTGAGTACATGTATGAGTGACTGTATAGCACTGTTGGTGAATAAGTGGATGTGTATGTGGATCTTAGAATTACTGAATAGGTTGTTGTAACTGGTATTGGTATGTCCATTGTTTTGAACATTTTAGTTTCTATTTTTGAATGTGTGTATCAAAGGTTATATTAGGGTGAGAGGAGGTCTGCCACTCTATCACAAGGATTATGTCTTCAGTGATGTCACCAGTGATGTCATTTGAGATGCCATCAGTGATGTCATGAGTGATGTCGCTGACCATGTCATGAGTGATGTAATATGTGACGTCATCAGCAGTGCATTGTGGGCGCGCAAGTTATAGTTAGCTGAACTAACTATAACGGGGGAATTTCAATGGTTTTGTACGAGTGAAAAGTCCAGCTAACTATAACGCCCCTGAAACCTATGGTTTTTTCAGTGAATTTCGAAGGTTTTTTAAATGCTAATTTCTAACTAAGCGCACAGAAAGAAAAAAAAGAAATGCAGAAAGAAGCAACAGAACTCCTCAAAGACGAAGAAAAGTGCAGGAAGAAGGATAACGTGCAGAAAGAACAAACAGAAGTGCAGAAAGTAGCCTTGTTGCAAAATCATCCTGTACCCTCAACGGATACTGGTGGTAACTGAGTCTGACTAACCAGTCCTAGAGCCAGTGCTATGTTAAAAGACACTCAGAATACAGTGAAAACACCTACATACACTAGGGAACACTTTGCGTTGGGGTCCCCCTGTGATTAGCATGACTTCCTCTGTAAGCCCCTAGTATATAATAGGGCAGGGGATTAAAACTACCTCTTAAAATGCGCCATAGGGCGTGTTTGCACATGTCACCTCAGGCCCCGTCCCCTTCCTTCCCCACTGTGTAAACACGCCCTGTGGCCATTTTAAGTTGGGAGATGAAGTCCCCTTGAATCCTGAGGGTCCCTAGGGTCCAACTATACCACTATGTACCTCCAGTAAGCGCCACAGAGCTGCGTTGCAGAGAGATGTAAAAAGGGGCACGGCCTAGACCACCTCTCTGCAATGCAGCGCAGTGGCGCTTACTGGAAGCACCTGGTGGGCTAGTTGGCCTCCAGGGTCCCTCATGATTGAAGGGGAATTATTTCCCCAACTTAAAACGCGCCACAAGGCTTGTTTGCACACGTTAACTCAGGCCCCGTCCCCTACCTTCACCACTGTGTAAATACACCCTGTGGTCGTTTTTAGTTGAGAGATTAAGTTAATTTGAATCCTGAGGGTCCCTAGGGTCCAAATAGACCACTAGGTACCTCCAGTAAGCGCCACAGAGCTGCATTGCAGAGAGGTGTAAAAAGAGCACGACCTGGACCACCTCTCTGCACCGCAGCTCAGTGGCGCTTACTGGAAGCTATGCAGAACATTTTTTGGGAGCGACCCCACTGCCCAAGAGACAGGGTACCACAAATGTGTAAGAAAAAGAGTTCTCTTGGGTATAGTAAACCACCTACTCCTCAGCTATGCCATATCCTATCATACATATATCAGTCACTCTTATTATCAATTAAGGTTGCAAAACTCCTAGTATTCAACCAAACTCAACCTAAATGATGGATCACCAAGATAACACCCGCATATGACTCAATGATAAAGAAACAAAATCAGTTAAAAATTAGTATCACAATTTATTGACAGTGATATGATCACATATCTACATCCATAAAAATAAGAAAGTAAATACAATCCTCATGAAATAAAATACACCAAAAGCATATAAACATACAATAAAAAGTTAGAGAGCAAAAACGTGATGTGAAGTTAATATATTCATCAAAGAATGGTATAACTGCAGTATAAATCAATGTATAAGAATCATTGGTCTATTCTTTTCGTAATAGATCATCATATGAAACAGTTTCTGGATTTTAACCAATTCTTAATAGCACAAGCGTCGACGCTTTTCGGTGGTAGTTTCTTATTTAAGTTCCACCTTCATCAGGACAAGAATAATAAAATCTCTCCAATTTTTCTTAAAAGCTTAAAGTAACCTAATAAAGCAATAGAAAGAATTTTTTAGCAATAGAAAAAAAAATTCCCAAATAAAAAACAACAATCAATCTAAATATCTTGAATACATCGTATAAAAAATCTTAAATCAGTGTTAGATCCATTGATATCATACATTTAAAAAAGAAAATTATTTTTCTAACTAATGACAAAATCAGTGAAATATCCCATTTAAACAAAGAATAACTCTATCCCATCTTTATCAATAAGTACATACAGTTATTTAGAAAGGTGTCCACTAGTCATTTAGTTCATGCATAACCCAAACACACAAACTTATTGGTCCATATCAATATGTCATCCTTACTATCAAACCTGCCTCTTATGTCCTAAAACATAGAAGCCCAAATGGTATTACTATTTTCCATCAGGTAATTAATAACCCTACATTATATTTTCATCTCTAGAGGGGGGGTTTTTATATACAATAATAATGATACATACCCCTACTGTGGGTTCAATCCAACCATGGGAACAGACTTATTGTTAGTTTCTGTTGTAAATATGTTCCTGATGGGATGCCGTGGTATCTCGATTTATTCGGACTATTGGGTCCTAATGAGGGATACAGATGTAAATTAAGTCCAGTGCTAATATAAACAATATGCAAAAGGAATTAAGACATTAGAGGTTTTCTGCTTACCTCAATAATCACACTGTGATATAAAATATATAAACATCTATACGTATAGGTCCAAACCGATAGTGCAAAGAAATCCGCAGGAGTATTGCAGGATTTATATTGATCGATGGAGTCTTCTCGTGGAAGGCATATATTCAAATCCACCTACAATGTTAATAAATATTATATATTGTGTGTTTGGCATATCTAAATATAGATGTCGACTTAGAAATTGTATATTGTAAGTCTTATTTAAATAACTGGGATTTCATACATTTAGCTGCTGTCCAAGCAAATTCAAGATACCTGGATACATATATTTATATGTGTTTCCATAATGATCCATAGTTGTATTCTATCTGATATGGGCGATTTAACAACATAAACTAACCACTTATCCTCACTATGGTCCCATGGGTTTAATAAAAGAGTTTTTTTATATATCTAAAGGACAAAATGCACTCGACTAACCTGCTGTCAACTATCTAAGAGTTTGCGAGCAACATTGTCTATTTTAATCAATACAGAATTGGATATTACAAAGCTGTGTGTTAAATAAAGCGACAGCTATATCGGAATAACATGAAAATACTATAAGGAGTATCCGAATATACATAAATCCCTTGTTGTCCTACCATGGAATCAATGGTCCCGAGGTAGCGTTTATGTTATTTACCCAAAATAAAGGGCGCCAAAGAAATGTATCGCTATGTATTGACAGGACACAAATTATTAAACAAAAATTGTAAGGTATAAATTCTCTATGGTAAAGGAGCAAGGTTTGTATAAAGGATCTATATCTCCTTTAAGTAGTTCTCGACAAGTTGCCACTATAAGCCCATGACTAGTTTCTCCCCGTATTGTATTCACCTTCGTAATTTGCTGTGACAAGATCCTTCCAGATGCCGCTACGTCTTCCCGTGCGTCTCGTAACCGGGTAAGGGACCAATGAATCCGTTGTTGGTTCACGGACACCTTTATATATTGAATAATCCGACATAACTATCTACACCTGGAATTTTACGTCGAAATAGCGCGACTACCAATCGTAACTCTTAAAGCGGTAATGTTTTTCTTAAAGCGGCGATATCAAGACAAACCCTAACGTGGGGCCCACTAGTGGAGGAAATAGCCGAATTACAGAGTTCCAAGTATAGTTTTCCATCAGGTCAATTATTCGTTCAAAGAACAAAAAATTGAATTAATTGATCTAACATTATTTCTCTGACTTCTCACAAACTGATAAATTTAGTTGAATAATTGTGAGCTTCCAAAAAAATAATAAAATGTAAAAAATGGATAAAAAAGAAAAAGAAATAGTTAATGTCTCTGCTATTTCAAAGAAATAGCGACAATATAAACCATTACGTACAAATTAGATCCCTATAATTCGTCACTTCAATGTAAAAGTGATATATAGATGGCGGATACAAGTTGAAAAGAGTCTACTATGTAAAGAAACTGGTTGCCGGTACACCAGCTAGATTAATAGAGCAGATATCAAATCATTAGTATATCCGCCGTTCGTATAAGCAATAGAGTGTTATCATTATGTCAAATCACTGTCAATAAATTGTGATACTAATTTTTAACTGATTTTGTTTCTTTATCATTGAGTCATATGCGGTTGTTATCTTGGTGATCCATAATTTAGGTTGAGTTTGGTTGCATACTAGGAGTTTTGCAACCTTAATTGATAATAAGAGTGACTGATATATGTATGATAGGATATGGTATAGCTGAGGAGTAGGTGGCTTACTGGAAGCACCTGGTGGGCTTGTTAGCCCCCAGGGGCCCTCAGGATTGAAGGGGAATTATTTCCCCAACTTAAAACGCGCCATAGGGCGTGTTTGCACACGTCACCTCAGGCCCCGTCCCCTCCCTTCCCCACTGTGTAAACACGCCTGTGGCCGTTTTTTAAGTCCCCTTGAATCCTGAGGGTCCCTAGGGGCAAAATAGCCCACTAGGTACGTCCAGTAAGCGCCATTGCAGAGAGGTGTAAAAAGGGGCACGGCCTGCACCACCTCTCTGCAACGCAGAGCAGTGGCGCTTACTGGAAGCACCTGATGGGCTAGTTGGCCCCCAGGATCCCTCAGGATTAAAAGGGAATTATTTCCCCAAATTAAAACGCGCCACAGGGCGTGTTTGCACACGTCACCTCATGCCCCGTCCCCTCCCTTCACCACTGTGTAAACGAGCCCTGTGGCCGTTCTGAGTTGAGAGATTAAGTCCCCTTGAATCCTAAGGGTCCCTAGGGTCAAACTAGCCCACTAGGTACCTCCAGTAAGCGCCACAGAGCTGCTTTGCAGAGAGATGTAAAAAGGGGTGTGGCCTCAGAACACCTGTCTGCAACGCAGCTCCCTGGCGCATACTGGAGATACCTGTTGGGCTAGTTGGCCCTCAGGGACCCTCAGTTTTGAAGGGGAATTAATTCCCCAACTTACAACTGGCCAGGGGATGCGTTTGCAGAGTGCTGCAAGGAGGGGGCGTGGCTTCCGGCGCGATGCCGGTCTTTTATTTATTTTATTTTTTTAAGAAGGAGGGCTGTGTGGCCCCCCTTCTTTTTCTAATTTATTGGCCCTGGGGACCCCATCCCCAGGGCCTGCACCCTAATTCTTTTGTTGAAAAAAATTAATTTGACCCTCCCAAGGCCTTAATCGGTCCCGGGGACCCCAACCCCTGGGTCATGGCCTTTTTTTTTTTATTCTTTAGGAGGGGGGCTGCGTTGCCCCCCTCCTCAGGCAACTCATGGCCCCGGGGACCCCATCCCCCAGGGCCGGCCTTTATTTTTTATTATTTAAAAAAAAATTATATTTATAGAAACACCTAGGACATGCTGGACAAACCGTATGTACCTATCACCATGACGATTTGCGTGATATTCATTAAAAGGCGACTATGCATACAATGAATCCACGTGAAATGTATTTACACCGCTAGTGAAGCTCTGACTTGTCTGATGCCCTACCGTGCCTAATCCCGGCGCCCCCGCCAGTGGGTACTCTCCAAGTAGACACCCTTGTCGTTTATTTATACAAACATGGGTAGCTATTGATGGGCACATTTAATACACACGCATACCAAGCCATTCAAAGGGGATTCGACAAAAATTTGACCAAACTATGCAAGAAAACCCCTCACGGTTAATAAAACACACATCCACCGCCGGATGTGTAATACTTTTTATTTTACTCTCTGGAAAGGAGACAAACCTCACTTGAGAGTCACAGCGTGCTCCTGGCTGAGCCCAATGCTGTGTTACACCCACTAGTGCCCACCGAGTGCCACACACCTCTGTGTTGTATTCCACCAGCTAGTGCGTATGCGATGACACTCTCTAGCCCATGTGCACTGTAACACCACCCCATGAATATGTCATGCCACACTTGCCTTCGCACGGGTTATATTGCCCCATCTAAGGTGCCTTCCTCGATGCCTATGTTATAACGCACAGCGCTATGCCATACATATTACAATCTGGGATCCATATCTTTGTCACAGTGCATATGCAACGTTACACTCCCCAGCACATATTTTATATTACAACTTTAGAGACTAGTTAGGTTACACAACACTGCCCTGTGCATATTACACTCCAAGGCACATATCGCATAGCACGCGCTAGTGCCTGTGCTATCTCGCGCTCTCCAATGAATCTGTCATTGTGCACAATGTATTGCATATTATATTTCGCGACCCGGTTCATCTTATATCACACTTTTTGGTGCATAGTTTATACCATATACTATATCTAGTTTTCATATTCAATCGTGCTCTCAGGACTATGTTCTATATAACACTGCGTCCACCTACCCTTTTCACGGGCATTACATTTTGCGATGGGTGTGGAGGGTCAGGGGGTGTTTCTGCCAAGTGAGCCCGGAGTCACAGTCACAAAGGTCCTCTTCTTCCTGAATAAAAGTGAGATTATGCTGCATACTTGTTCATATTTTAAGTAGTTTGCATAGACACACATTTTAAAAACAATAAAGTTCCTAATACCCACCTTCTCTGAACAGTAAGCTTGCTGCCCCATCCACCTCCTCCCTATTTTCTGTTGTCTGAATCCATGGACTAGCCTCCTCCCTCCTGCCATGCATGGTCTGATGTGCTGCCACTGCCCTCCATTTAGCATGATGTACCAGTCCATTCCTCCTGCCCTCCATTGCCCAATTATATGGCCCATCATTGACTTCCTGCTTAGCCTCTGTGCTTAGCTTGCTGCCCCTATTCTCCTTCCCCCTGCCCTCCGATGTCTTTGTGCATGCCCCTGCTCCATCCTTTTTGCCCACCATGTTCCATGGACCTGCCACTCCTATCTACTCTGAGTGTTCTGTTGAGCTGCCACTCCCCTCCCACCTGCCTAGCATTGTCAGATGACTGTTACCTGTCACTGCTACCTCCACCCTGCCTATCCACATGCCATGCCCCTATCCCCTTCCTCCTGTCCTCCATGGTCCATTTTACTGCCACACCCTTCTGCCCTCCCTGGTCTGTTGTGCTGCAACTGCTCCTCCTGCCTGTCCCGCGCGGTCTGTTGTGAGACCCCTTCCCCTGAACTCTCTTGTCTGTGCCCAGGTCCTGACCCTCCCTTCTATCCTCCATGGTCCTTTGTGCATGCCCCTGCACATTCCTTCTTGCCCCTCATAGCCATTGTGCTGCCACTAAACCTCCCGCTTGCCATGCATGGTCTTCTGTGCTGCCATGGCCCGTGCTCTCCATGGTGTGTCTTGTTTCTACTGCCCATCCTGCCTGACCTCCATGGTCATCTTGCTGCTCCCGCCCTGCCCCCTTGCCCCCAGCCCTCTGTTTCCATGTGCAGACCCTTATTCCCTCCCTCCTGGCTTGTCTGTTCCATTGTAATGCCCCTGATCCGTCCCTCCTGCCCTTTATGGTCTGTTATGCTGCAGCTTTCTCTCCTGTCTGTCCATTATGGTCAGCTAGCTACCATTGCCTCTTTCCACTGTGTTCTCTGTTGTCCATGTGCATGGTCCTGTCCCCTCCCAATTGCTTTCTATGGATTGTTGTGCTGCACTCCCGTCCCGCCTGCCCTGTGTGGTGTATTGTGCTGCTGCAAACCCTGATGCCTGCTCTGTAGGGTCAGTTTGGTGCACCTCTCCATGTCCCTCCTGTCCTCTGTTATCCGAGTCCATGTCTCTACCCCAATTCCTCCTGCCTACCATGATCCAATGTACCATACTTGCGAACATTTTGAACTTGGTAAGAGGGAGATTTTGAAAAAAAACTGGGGTATTGATTTTCCCCTTTGAGTTACATTGAAAAAGAGGAGATTGTAGACAGGAGACAGATCAAATAAAGCCCATTTGAGCTTAAAAACATTGGACGTTTCCTGGCTGAAACTGCATGTCCCAGCAGGCACAGAGACATTTGAACTGCCTATTAAGGGCGTGCCATATCACACGACCGATTTTGGGAATAGCCGTACCTGCACCCTCGTACCTTGAGAAACATCTGAAGAAGAAATTTGAATTTCGAAACACGTCAGGCTGAAAGGCTAAGCTGCCTACAAAGATCGATGTCTGCTGCTGCCCGTACCAATGAAGGCTGTTAAGCAACGCAGAAGTTTGAGTGCGTCTTGTTGCAAACGGCAACTTGGAGCTTGAATTAATACGCGGCCGCCCAGCCGCGAAGACTGCACCACCTCATTAATGAGGGCCGCGATCGGCAAGAAAATAGTTGAGCCGTAAATGCGGATACAATTCGTGGATTGAGGACGGCATCGACTTCGAGGCTCATATGGGCTTGAACATTGGCAGTAATTGGGGTGTAGCCATTCAGGAGATGTATTGGCAACTACATGTCACCGCAGGCACAGAGACATTTGAACTGCCTATTAAGGGCGTGCCATATCACACGACTAATTTTGGGAATAGCCGTACCTGCACCCTCTTACCTTGAGAAGCCTCTGAAGAAGAAATATGAATTTCGAAACGCGTCAGGCTGAAAGGCTAAGCTGCCTACAAAGATCGATGTCTGCTGCTGCCCATACCAATAAAGGCTGTTAAGCAACGCAGAAGTTTGAGTGCGTCTTGTTGCAAAGGGCAACTAGGAGCTTGAATATATATATATATATATATATATATATATATATATATTCACTGAAAAAAACCATAGGTTTCAGGGGTGTTATAGTTAGCTGGACTTTTCACTTGTACAAAACCATTGAAATTCCCCCGTTATAGTTAGTTCAGCTAACTATAACTCGCGCGCCCGCAATGCACTGCTGATGACGTCACATATTACATCACTCATGACATCACTGATGACATCTCAAATGACATCACTGATGACATCATCCAGTGAATGTGTGTTTTTCTGAAAATTAAATATGTTTTATATATGTATATCTCAAGGTCGATGGAAGAATAAATGGGTATTTAAGTGTCTAAATGGATGATTTGTTTTTGAAAAATTGATTGTGTAACTGACTGATTAAGTGTATCATAGTGAATACATGGCTTAGTGAGTAATGTTTAAATATGTAAATATCTGTATCAGTCTCTCACTTTGTGTATAAGTGGCTGCATGGGTTGGTGAGTAGCTACATGGGTGTCTATATAGGTTATTAGTTGTTTTTTTGAGTATCAGTCTGAGTGTCTGCATGGTTCGGTGGGGGGTATTACGTAGTGCATAGGTGCATGAATAAGTGACTCACTCTTTGTATGTGTTGAAGACAGCATGTGTGCAGGACTGTATGGGTGGATGAGTGTGTGTATGGGTGTGTTAGTGAGTGAATGACTGTCTCAATAGTGTCTTTATGAGTAACTACATATGATTTAAACTAGTATATGTGACTATTGGTGTATATAAGTGAGTGTATGTGAGAGTGAGAGATTGAAAGAGTTCCTGTATGAATAAGTATGTGTTTCTATAAGTGATTGTTTAAAAGACTAAGGGCCATATGTAGGTAGCATACAAGTTACCACTTCTTAAATACCGAACTTTACCGATTCGGTATTTAAGAAGTGGTAACTCGTATGTAGGTAATCATGCGGTAAATATTACCGAATCGGAGAAATTCGGTAATTACCGAATCGGTATTTACCGATTCGGTAATGAGGCATACCTTCCCATTGATTCCTATGGGCCTGGAGGCCCATAGGAATCAATGGGAAGGTATGCCTCATTACCGAATCGGTAAATACCGATTCGGTAATGGGGGGAGCACATTCAAGGGTGGCAGGGTGTCACATTGACATCCTGTTGCACCCCTGATTCCTGCATGTGTGCACATGTGGCGCACATACATGCCCTAAGGGCATGTATGTCTGCCACATGGCACTGTTAGTCCAGCAAAATATTGCTTTTTGCAATGAATTCGGTATTTAGCACCAACATATATTTGGTGCTAAATACCGAATTATTTTCCCTACACGTCACTCATTTGAGTGTCACCTACATCTCATTTCAGGATTCGGTATTTACCGAATCGGTAAAATTACCGATTCGGTAATTTTACCGATTCGGTAAATTACCGAATCCTGAAATGTTCCCCCTACATAGCAAAAGCCTAAATACCGGCCGGTAACGTGATATTTACCGAAAATCGGCCGTTACCGACCGGTATTAGGCTACCTACATATGGCCCTAAGTATGTGTAAGTTTCCGTAGAAGTAAGTGTGGTGGTGTGTGTATAACTGTATATGCAAGTAAATGTATGTTTGATTCTTTATTAGCATGAGTGACTATGTGTGTGAGTAACTCTATGGATGAGTGGCATTGTGTAACAGGATGTATAGGTGTATGAGTACATATGATGAGTGAGTACATGTATGAGTGACTGTATAGGACTGTTGGTGAATGAGTGGATGTGTATGTGGATCTTAGAATTACTGAAGAGGTTGTTGTAACTGGTATTGGTATGTCCATTGTTTTGAAAATGTTAGTCTCTATTTTTGAATGTGTGTATCAAAGGTTATATTAGGGTGAGAGGAGGTCTGCCACTCTATCACAAGGATGATGTCATCAGTGATGTCATCAGTGATGTCATTTGAGATGTCATCAGTGATGTCATGAGGGATGTCACTGACCATGTCATGAGTGATGTAATATGTGACGTCATCAGCAGTGCATTGCGGGCGCGCGAGTTATAGTTAGCTGAACTAACTATAACGGGGGAATTTCAATGGTTTTGTACAAGTGAAAAGTCCAGCTAACTATAACACCCCTGAAACCTATGGTTTTTTCAGTGAATTTCTGAGGCTTTTTAAATGCTAATTCCTAACTATAACGTGCCTGAAACCTATGGTTTTTTCTGTGAATTTCAAAGGTTTTTTAAATGCTAATTTCTAACTATGCCTACAGAGATAGGACATGTGAAGAAAGAAGAAAAAATGCACAGAAAGAAAAAAAAGAAGTGCAGAAAGAAGCAACAGAAGTCCTCAAAGACGAATAAAAGTGCAAGAAGAAGGATAACGTGCAGAAAGAACAAAAAGAAGAGCAGAAAGAAGCCTTGTTGCAAAATCATCCTGTACCCTCAACTTTTTCAGACGGATACTGGTGGTAACTGAGTCTGACTAACCAGTCCTAGAGCCAGTGCTATGTTAAAAGACACTTAGAATACAGTGAAAACACCTACATACACTAGGGAACATTATGCGTTGGGGTCCCCCTGTGATTAGCATGACCTCCTCTGTAAGCCCCTAGTATATAATAGGGCAGGGGGATTAAAACTACCTCTTAAAACAGGCCACAGGGCGTTTTTGCACACGTTAACTCAGGCCCCGTCCCCTCCCTTCACCACTGTGTAAACACGCCCTGTGTCCGTTTTTAGTTGGGAGATTAAGTTCATTTGCATCCTGAGGGTCCCTAGGGTCAAACTAGACCACTAGGTACCTCCAGTAAGCGCCACAGAGCTGCGTTGCAGAGAGGTGTAAAAAGGGGCTTGGCCTCAGAACACCTGTCTGCAGCGCAGCTCCCTGGCGCATACTGGAGATGCCTGTTGGGCTAGTTGGCCCTCAGGGACTCTCAGTATTGAAGAGGAATTAATTCCCCAACTTACAACTCGCCAGGGGGCACGTTTGCAGAGTGCTGCAAGGAGGGGGCGTGGCCTCCGGCACGATGCCAGTCTTTTATTTATTTTAATTTTTTAAGAAGGGGGGCTGTGTGGTTCCCCTTCTTATTCTAATTTTTTGGCCCTGATGACCCCATCCCCCAGGGCCTGTCTCCTAATTATATTTTTTTGACCCCAATCCCCAGGGCCGGCCACTGTTTTTAAAAAAATATATATTTATAGACACACCTAGGACATGCTGGACAAACCGTACGTACCTATCACCATGACGATTTGCGTGATATTCATTAAAAGGCGACTATGCATACAATGAATCCACGTGGAATGTATTTACACCACTAGTGAAGCTCTGACATGTCTGATGCCCTACCGTGCCTAATCCCGGTAGACACCCTTGTCGTTTATTTATACAAACATGGGTAGCTATTGACGGGCACATTTAATACACATGCACACCAAGCCATTCAAAGGGGATTCGACACAAATTCGACCAAAACTATGCAAGAAACCCCCCTCACGGTTAATAAAACACACATCCACTGCCGGATGTGTAATACTTTTTATTTTACTCTCTGGAAAGGGGACGAACATCACTTGAGAGTCACAGCGCGCTCCTGGCAGAGCCCAATGCTGTGTTACACCCACCATTGCCTGCTGAGTGCCACACACCTCTGTGTTGTATTCCACTAGCTAGTGCATATGCTATGTAACTCTCTAGCCCATGTGCACTGTAACACCACCCTGTGAATATGTCATGCCACACTTGTCTTCGCACGGGTTATATTGCCCCATCTAACGTGCCTTCCTCGATGCCTATGTTATAACGCACAGTGCTATGCCATACATATTACAATCTGGGATCCATATCTTTGTCACAGTGCATATGCAACGTTACACTCCCCAGCACATATTTTATATTACAACTTTAGAGACTAGTTAGGTTACACAACACTGCCCTGTGCATATTACCCTCCAAGGCGCATATCGCATAGCACGCGCTAGTGCCTGTGCTATCTCGCACTCTCCAATGAATCTGTCATTGCGCACAATGTATTGCATATTATATTTCACGCCCGGTTCATCTTATATCACACTTTTTGGTGCATAGTTTATACCATACACTATATCTAGTTTTCATTTTCAATCGTGCTCTCAGGACTATGTTCTATATAACACTGTGTTCACCTACCCTTTTCACAGGCATTACATTTTGCGATAGGGGGTGGAGGGTCAGGGGGTGTTTCTGCCAAGTGAGCCCGGAGTCACAGTCACAAACGTCCTCTTCTTCCTTAACCCCTTCGCCGCGGCAGGAATTCCGCCGCGGCGCTGGGGGGGGTTTGGGGGCAGCGCGGTGGCGCTGTGCTCATGACGGAACCGCTCCGTCACAAGCCACGGTTGAGCTGTACTCATGACGGAGTGGTTCCGTCACGTCTCCGCCCAATGCGTTAATCGCCCGCACAGGCGGGGAATAGCGCCGCGTGGGAGGAGCGGCCGCCAACGGCCGCGGCATGACGGAACCACTCCGTCATGAGCACAGCGCAACCGTGGCTCATGACGGAGTGGTTCCGTCATGAGCAGGGAAGGGGTTAATAAAAGTGAGATTATGCTGCATACTTGTTCATATTTTAAGTAGTTCGCACAGACACACGTTTTAAAAACAATAAAGTTCCTAATACCCGCCTTCTCTGAACAGTTAGCTTGCTGCCCCATCCCCCTCCTCCCTATCCTCTGTTGTGTGAATCCATGGACTAGCCTCCTCCCTCCTGCCATGCATGGTCTGATGTGCTGCCACTGCCCTCAATTTAGTATGATGTACCAGTCCACTCCTCCTTCCCTCCATTGCCCAATTCTATGCCCCATCATTGACCTCCTGCTTAAACTCTGTGCTTAGCTTGCTGCCCCTATTCTCCTTCCCCCTGCCCTCCGATGTCTTTGTGCATGCCCCTGCTCCATCCTTTTTGCCCACCATGTTCCATGGACCTGCCACTCCTATCTACTCTGAGTGTTCTGTTGAGCTGCCACTCCCCTCCCACCTGCCTAGCATTGTCAGATGACTGTAACCTGTCCCTGCCACCTCCACCCTGCCTGTCCACATGCCATGCCCCTATCCTCTTCCTCCTGTCCTACATGGTCCATTGTACTGCCACACCCTTCTGCCCTCCCTGGTCTGTTGTGCTGCAACTGCTCCTGCTGCCTGCCCCATGCAGTCTGTTGTGAGGCCCCTTCCCCTGAACTTTCTTGTCTGTGCACAGGTCCTGACCCTCCCTTCTATCCTCCATCGTCCTTTGTGCATGCCCCTGCACCCTCCTTCTTGCCCATAAAGCCATTGTGCTGCCACTAACCCTCCCACTTGCCATGCATGGTCTTCTGTGCTGCCATGGCCCCTCCCACCTTCCCTGTGTGGTCAGTTAGCTGCCCCTGACCCCCTCCCACCCTCCCTCCATGGTCTGTGTGTATGCCATCACAGTCTCACTGTTGCTCTTCATGGTGTGTCTTGCTTCTAGTGCCCATCCTGCCTGACCTCCATGGCTATCTTGCTGCTCCTGCCCTTCCCCCTTGCCCCCAGCCCTCTGTTTACATGTGCAGACCCCTACTCCCTCCCTCCTGGCTTGTCTGTTCCATTGTAATGCCCCTGATCCGTCCCTCCTGCCCTTTATGGTCTGTGATGCTGCAGCTTTCTCTCCTGTCTGTCCATTATGGTCAGCTAGCTACCATTGCCTCTTGCCCCTCTGTTCTCTGTTGTCCATATGCATGGTCCTGTCCCCTCCCTCTTGCTTTCTATGGATTGTTGTGCTGCACTCCCGTCCCGCATGCCCTGTGTGGTGTATTGTGCTGCTGCAAACCCTGATGCCTGCCCTGCAGGGTCAGTTTGGTGCACCTCTCCATGTCCCTCCTGTCCTCTGTTATCCAAGTCCATGTCCCTACCCCATTTCCTTCCATGATCCAATGTACCATTCTTGCGAACATTTTGAACTTGGTAAGAGGGAGAGTTTGAAAAAAAACTGGGGTATTGATTTTCCCCTTTGAGTTACATTGAAAAAGAGGAGATTGTAGACAGGAGACAGATCAAATAAAGCCCATTTGAGCTTAACAACATTGGAAGTTTCCTGGCTGAATCGGGTCTGTTGGCATGTTTGGTTGTACTACCATTGCCTCTTCCTTCTGCCCACAATAGTCTATTACATTGCCACAGCCTCTCGTGCAAGTCCTGTATTGTTGGTTTGTTGCCCCTGCCCCCCTTTCCACTGCCCTCCATAGTCTGTTGTGCTGCCACGGCCCTTCCTGCCTGCTCAGTGTGGTTAAATTGTTGCCTTTGCACCCTCCTACCTGCCTTCAATTTTCAGAGTCCGTGCCCCTGGCCTCTGCCTCTCAACAGTATCCTAATGAACAACTAGATTGCTAACATTCTATATTTATTACAAAAGTGTGGAACGCCTGACGTCATCTTGATGTGATCAAAACTGTAATACCTAGAGCATTTCCTTTAGAAATTACATATATGAGAGGGTCTTATTGGCATCAAAATTATGGTTAGTGCTCTAAAAGACTAAAATAAGGACATATTTTCTGAGTTTTCAAATAGCGACAAAGCACTTTTAAATTATTTGTTATCTTTATGTTTTTTTATCCAGTTGACCACTTGATTAAATGTTGCACTTAGGGGAGAGGATGTGGTGTTACTTCCAGAACTGCAGACTTTGCAACTGGGGAACCAGGTTGGAGTTTCTGCTTCAGCTCGACATTCTGTGATTCTGGTCAAATCACTTAGTCTCCCCATGTCTACAACCAAAATGAATTTGTTCTTGTGTGATGTAACCAATGCTCATGTAAAGCACTCCAATACCTGACAAGTCTGCACTATATAACACTGCAAAAACACAAAATAATAAGTGATTTGCACACTTCTGTCATTGGGCTATATTTGGGCTACATCTGGGTGATTTGGGGCTACATTTGGGCTCTTTTGTCTCCGGTGGCCATCGTGGGAGATTTATTTGTTATGAAGTTTGATAATTTCCTCATGTACTGCAGTCTCCTCAGTAGGAAATGCTTTCAGTTTTTTACTTTGATTCCATCATGAAGGTATTCAGATATGTCACACATTTGCCATAAATTCTGAATGTTAGCACTCTAGTTGCTCATTAGATCACTGTAGTAAAACTACTGTTCACCATGGAAGTCTGCTCCTGGTATTAAAAGTGCATGTTTCAGTCTGCATGTCAGAATTTTTTAATGAAATAGAAGAGGATTTGAGAAGTCACTCAAAATGTGCCCTCATTTTCTTTCTTCAGCATTAATCATAATTTCTATGGCAAAATGAACCCCCTCATTGTGTTCCTTTTTAAATTAAATGTTTTAAGTGTTACCAGTTTATTCCAATCAAGATGGCTTCAGGTGTGCCATACTTTTGTCATAATGAAGACAGTAAGCGCTCTAGTTGTTTTTAAGAACACTCTGGGACATTCTGTCATTGGGCTATACTTGGGCTACATCTGGGTGATATTTGGGCTACATTTGGGCTCTTTTGTCTCTGGTGGCCATCTTGGGAGACTTATTTGTTATGAAGCTTCCTAATTTCCTCATTTACTGCAGTCTCCTCAGTAGGAAATACTTGAAGTTTTTTACTTTGATTCCATCAAGAAGGCATTCAGATGTGTCACACATTTGCCATAAATTCAGAATGTTAGCACTCTTTTTGCTCATTAGATCACTGTAGTAAAGCTACTGGTCACCAGGGAAAACTGCTGCTGGTATTGAAAGTGCATGTTTCAGTCTGCATGTCAGAATTTTTTAATGAAATAGAAGAGGATTTGAGAAGTCACTCAAAATGTGCCCTAATTTTTCTTTCTGCAGCACCAATCATACTTTTTATGGAAAAATGAACCCCCTCATTTTGTTCCTTTTTAAATTAAATGTTTTAAGAGTTACCACTTTAATCCAAGCAAGATGGCTTCAGGTGTGCCATACGTTTATCATAAGTAGGACTGTTAGCGCTCTAGTTGTTCTTTGGAACACTCTGGGAAGCTGCAGTAGAACACAAAGGAATCAACTGACAGTCTCTGCCCTTGTTGGATGTACATGTTTTACTGAGAATGTCAGACTTCATTCTCACATGACTGAGAAAGATAATGTGAATTTACAGAAAATAAGCTCTCAGTTTAGCTTATAGATCACCTTCCAAACCTCTGTGGAAAAAGCATGAGAAAATATTTTTCTCTCAATCACGATATCCCAGCAGAAGGCTTTTTCACATGGTGAAATCACCTTAGAACAGGCATCTCCAACCGGTCGATCGCGAGCTACCGGTAGCTCGCAGATGCCTTGCCAGTAGCTCGCGGCCTGACTCCCACTTTAGTAGCCTATTGTTGTCATTTTGTTTATTTTTTAGGCCTTTTGCAGTTCCTTCTCTGCCGCGGTGGGAACCA
Source organism: Triturus cristatus (assembly GCF_964204655.1). Classification (NCBI taxonomy): domain Eukaryota; kingdom Metazoa; phylum Chordata; class Amphibia; order Caudata; family Salamandridae; genus Triturus; species Triturus cristatus. Next base: position 114,249,668 of record NC_140586.1, read on the forward strand.
ATTGCAATTTGAGCCCATCTAGGGCGGGGTGAAGCTGTTGACGTCAGCCAGTGCATGGGCAGTGTTGGCTGCCCCCGGAGAACCACTATGTGCGCCTTTTGCTGCCCGCCTTTTGCTGCATGCCTTCCTGCCATGATCCTGTGCATTTTGCGGCCGGAGCGGCAGCCTTGAATGCATAATTGGGTCTCCATGAAGCAATACAGGAGATGCAGTGCCAGCCACCTGAAGCAGAACCAGACAGCCATCAGGTTTGTGGCCAAGACAAACTTTATTTTTTTTTAAATAGATGCCTGGCCATGCCGTTATTCGAGGCATCTGAAACATGAGCAGTAGTTCGAAAAAGTAATAAATCAATCTGAAACTATGCTTTAATTTAATCATTAAATTAAAGCAGCGTTTCACAGGCATCTTTTATTTTGAAATAAATAGTGTACCTTGCACGTTGTTCTTGGCCACAAAACGGAACCGAGAACATAATTTTACATGTCTTTTCATTACATTTTAATTAAGTAATTGAAGAAATGTAATGTAAAATTAAGTTACTGGCTCCGGTTTGTGCCCAGGAAGAACTTCCAAGAGGTGCTTTTTTTAAACCCAAAATACGTGTAAAACACATTTAGTTTCATGATATCATGCGAGTAGTTTAAAATGAAGTGCAAGGCTTCACAATTCACTTCTAACAGGGCCGGCTTTAGGGCGGTGCGATCAGTGCCACCGCACCGGGTGCTGGCTTCCTGGGGGCGCCGTGTTTGAAAGTTTATTATGCCTTTGAAGCACCTGCTGCAGCGTTTCTTTCCCCCGCAATTACCAGGCCTCACATAAATGTCAAGATAACTCATGTGATTAATTATCTTCCTGGAGAGAGATCAGCATTTTGTATAGTTGTGGTTTTGACTTAGGTGAAGTTAGTGCAGAGGGTTAATATGCCTGCTGCAAAGAACGTGTACCATGTAGATTACAGATGTAAACAGATCAGCAGGTTACTTGCAATGTATAATTTAAAGTCCTAATATAGAATAGTGAGCTATTAACTTTCATCCTAGAACTGCATACACTCTGCAAAGTACAGAACATTGATCAATGTTGCAAAAAGGGTTAATTTGGCTAGAAATCGATTCTTATTATTAAACAGAACTCCCAACTATGCTGTTTCTTTTTCGACTCTGAGTTTGTGCTTCTCCACACCAAGCACTCTTAAACTATACTGCCTACCAGTATGGATGACATGTGACTCCTACACTTTTAGTCCTTTGGCTTACGTAACATTTCCTACGCACTGATTTACACACGTATGATTGAATGTCTGTGTGTAATGTGCGTGTGATGCAAAGTGCTCAGACACCCTACACTGGTATGAGTGGCGCTATATAACTAATTCAATGCATCTGAGAGAGTGTGGTTATGGAAACTTGGTCACTGTTAAAGGGTGCTAGTGAGAGAATCCGTGGTGGAGGTGGTCATTGGAGGGGGGGGGGGGCGCGCCAACAAACATTGTCGCACAGGGCGCCACCAGCACTAAAGCCGGCCCTGACTTATAATGTATCCCATTTAAAACAGTTCCTCACCCTTGCATTGGCCATATGTTTCTATTATAAACGAGGCCAATAAATTAATTAGGAGAGTTGAGCATGGGCCAAGGAAGCCCCTTCCTTGCGTGAGTAAAGAGTTGAAAACAATGCAAATAGTGGCACAAAAGGCATATCGTATGAACAGCATTTTACAGTACTTACATTGAGAGGCATTTTTAGAAGTAATAACTTTTGAACATGAACCAATCATTGACTACCACCATCCCTGATGATAATTCTATAATAATGAACTAATTGGCAAGTCATGTGCACCATACATGTGGAATCGGTTATTATTACATGGAACAAATTTAAAGTCTGTTATGAGAGAATTTGTACAGTGCACACCCTGAACTCCGGCAGTTCAAGGTCTGGTCATCTGATGATGTAGAAAAAGGAGGTATGATATAATAAATTAATTGTATTGCAGCATTACTTTATAATGCTTACTAACCTGCAGTGCAAGCCAATCCAGGTAGGGTTTGTGGTCGGAAAGGTGTTGTCTTTATTTTTTGAGCCTATGTGGGAAGTGTTCCATGTTGTGCGTGATGATCACTGAGGTTCTATTACCGAGTTATGGAACGTAGTAGTGAGGTGGATGAAAAGGTGTGAGAGACAGATGTACAGGTTATGTTTTTTAGTATGATTTCTTATGATTGTAGTTTCTTAGCTGGTTATGGCAGAGGTCAAGAGTACGCAGTTTGTTGAAGAGGAAAGCCAGGACTAATACCAGGCTCTCTGGTTTCATATTGTGCATTGCAGACATAATAGGTGTCTGTTTATCCCTCGTCAATGAAGCTGGGCGTGGAGGGACTTTGGGAATAATGTACAAGTTGCTTGGCCTTTAGTAGCTCGCAATGATCTTCACGGATCAGAAGTAGCTCTCACTGCAGAAAAGGTTGGAGACCCCTGCCTTAGAACATACCACAATTCCTAAAATGAGTATGGTACCATCAACAAATGATTTATAATGTAACTAAAGTCTTAAAACCTTCTATTAACTGCAATGCTTTTTAATGAGGTGCTATCATGTATATTGGTCCCAAGATGGCTGCCAACACTTCTTGGATGAAGTGCTGACAGCCAATCAGATCTCAGGATGAGATGTGTGGTTAGGCTCCGCCCACATATATATATGATTTTACTTTTGATTTTCTCAGGAACTGCTGAACAGATTGACACCAGACCTGCAAAAGGCACTTCCCTGAGCTGAGGACTACCTCTCTGCCAAATTTCAAGTAATTCTGTTCAGCCGTTCGGGCTGTACCTTGGACTAAAGGTCCCTATGGAAAATTGCATGGGGAAAACGCGTTTTGGGACCCCCCTTTTTTCTCAGCCCCCGCTTGACGAATCCCCCCGAGACTTTCAGGGTAGGAGCGGAGCGGAGCGCCCCACCTATTTTGAAAAGTTTGCGAGGATTCGTCAACCGGCGCCAAAGTTATTCCAAATAGAATGTTGCGGATTTCCTATGGAAACACGGTCCTAACTATAACTATCTACTGGCGACCGCCAGTAGATAATATATATATATATATATATTCACTTAAAAAACCATAGGTTTCACACATGTTATAGTTAGCTGGACATTTCACTCGTAAAAAACCATTGAAATTCCACCGTTATAGTTAGTTCAGGTAATTATAACTCACGCGACCGCAATTCACTGCTGATGACGTCACATATTACATCACTGTATTCACTAAGATACTGTTAATAAGTCAGTTATACAATTAATTTTACCAAAAAAACATCCATTTAGACACTTATTTACCCGTTTATTCTTCTATTAACCTTTAGATATGCATATATAAAAAATATTTATTTTACAGAAAGACACATATTCACTGGATGATGTCATCAGTGATGTAATATGTGATGTCATCAGCAGTGGATTGCGGTCGCGTGAGTTATAGTTACCCGAACTAACTATAACGGTGGAATTTCAATGGTTTTTTACGAGTGAAATGTCCAGCTAATTATAACATGTGTGAAACCTATGGTTTTTTAAGTGATTTTGCAAGGTTTTTTAAATGCTAATTCCTAACTATAACGTGTGTGAAACCTATGGTTTTTTAAGTGAATTTGCAAGGTTTTTTAAATGCTAATTCCTAACTATAACGTGTGTGAAACCTATTGTTTTTTTAGTGAATTTGTAAGGTTTTTAAAAGGCTAATTTATGTATGTATTATTTTTTTTATATATATTTATTTTACAATAAACTACCTATGTATATAGTTATAGATTGACTGTATCCTGTAATATGGAATGGCTCAGCTTTTTTTCTCTGAATTTGGATAAAGTTGAACAGCATAGTTAATATCTTCTATAAAATTATAAACAGTTTTAATTTTTTTTTTTTGGTAAGGGTTTTTCACCATGCGCGCACAGTGCGCGCACCGTGCGTGCACCCCGCGATTTTTTGAAAAAAAATAAAATGTTTTTTTTCACCCTTCGGGGTCCTTCAGGGACCCCCTGACAAAGGCTAGGGGGTCAGGAAATCTCTACCCTGCCCCCTTTTCACGTTCTCCACCTTTCTTTTTCACTGCCACACACAAAATGGCGTGCGCGCACCGTGCGCACACCCCGTGATTTTTTGAAAAAAAATAAAATGTTTTTTTCACCCTTCGGGGTCCTTCAGGGACCCCCTGACAAAGGCTAGGGGGTCAGAAACTCTATACCCTGCCCCCTTTTCACGTTCTCCACCTTTTGTTTTTCAGAGCGACACACAAAATGGCGTCCGACACTTCCTGATTTCGACCGAATCGAATGTTGACTGACATCTAACCACCAATCAGAATTACGCTCGCGCACGGCACCGTGCGCGCACAGTGCGCGCACGGTGCATGCCTATAGATATTTATGTACTTTTAACTGCAATTTTCTCAGGAACTACTGAACAGATTGACACCATATATGCACAAGGCACATACCTGACCTGAGGACTACCTCTTTGCCAAATTTCAAGTAATTCTGTTCAGCCGTTCGGGCTGTACCTTCGACTAAAGGTCCTATTGGAAAATGCATGGGGAAAACGTGTTTTGGGACCCCCCTTTTTTCTCAGCCTCTGCTTGACGAATCACCCCGAGACTTTCAGGGTAGGAGCTGAGCAGAGCGCCCTATTAGTTTTGAAAATTTCACGAGGATTCGTCAACCGGCGCCAAAGTTATTCAAAATAAAATTTTGAGATTTCCTATGGAAAATCGGTCCTAACTATAACTATCTACTGGCGACCGCCAGTAGATAATATATATATATATATATATATTATCTACTGGCGGTCGCCAGTAGATAGTTATAGTTAGGATTTTTTTTTCCATAGGAAACCTCAACATTCTATTTTGAATAACTTTGGCGCCGGTTGACTAATCCTTGTGAAATTTTCAAAACAGATGGGGCGCTCCGCTCAGTTCCAACCCTGAAAGTCTCGGGGTGATTCGTCAAGCGGGGGCCAAGAAAAAAGGGGGGTCCCAAAATGTGTTTTCCCCATGCATTTTTCCATAGGACCTTTAGTCGAAGGTACAGCCCGAACGGCTGAACAGAATTACTTGAAATTTGGCAGAGAGGTAGTCCTCAGGTCAGGGAAGTGCCTTTTGCAGGTCTGGTGTAAATCTGTTCAATATTTCCTTAGAAAATAGCATTTAAAAGCATATAAATATCTATACGCGCGCACCGTGCGCGCACTGTGCTGGTACGGTGCCGTGTGCGAGTGAAATTTTGATTGGTTGTTAGATGTCAGTAAACATTCGAATCGGTCGAAATCAGGAAGTGTCGGCCGCCATTTTGTCTCTCGCAGTCTGAGGCAGTGAAAAACAAAGGTGGAGAACGTGAAAAGGGGGCAGGGTGGACAGTTCCTGACCCCCTAGCCTTTGTCAGGGGGTCCATGAAGGACCCCCAAAGGCCAAAAAAAGATTTTTTTTTTTTTCAAAAAATCGCGGGTTGCGCGCACTGTGCGCGCACGGTGAAAAACCCTAAAAAAAAAAAACATATAAGAACGTGAAAAGGGGGCAGGGTAGAGAGTTTCTGACCCCTAGCCTTTGTCAGAGGGTCCCTGAAGGACCCCGAAGGGTGAAAAAAAACATTTTAATTTTTTACCAAAAAAATCACGAGGTTCGCGCACCGTGCGCGCACAGTGCGCGCATGGTGAAAATCCCATTAAAAAAAATACATACATAAATTAGCATTTAAAAAACCTTTGAAATTCACTGAAAAAAACATAGGTTTCACACACGTTATAGTTAGGAATTAGCATTTAAAAAACCTTGCAAATTCACTTAAAAAACCATAGGTTTCACACATGTTATAGTTAGCTGGACATTTCACTCGTACAAAACCAATGAAATTCCCCCGTTATAGTTAGTGCAGGCAACTATAACTCACGCGACCGCAATCCACTGCTGATGACGTCAGATATTACATCACTGATGACATATGTGTCTTTCTGTAAAATAAATATTTGTAATATATGTATAGCTAAAGATTAATGGAAGAAAAAATGGGTAAATAAGTGTCTAAATACAGTGATGTAATATCTGACGTCATCAGCAGTGGATTGCGGTCGCGTGAGTTATAGTTGCCTGCACTAACTACAAAGGGGGAATTTCATTGGTTTTGTACGAGTGAAATGTCCAGCTAACTATAACATGTGTGAAACCTATGGTTTTTTAAGTGAATTTGCAAGGTTTTTTAAATGCTAATTCCTAACTATAACGTGTGTGAAACCTATGGTTTTTCAGTGAATATATATATATATATATATATATATATATATATATATATATATATATATATATATATATATATATATATATATATATATATATATTGAATCAATACTGCCACAAAATATGCAGCCTTACATTTCATAGTTAGCCTTTTGTTTCTCCAAAATTTAGCAAACCCTGCCGCATAATTTAGTACTCCCGTGCCGCATAATTCTAGTGACTCTGAGCATACATCACCTCTTCCTCTTGAGAGCTCTCTTAGCTTTCACCCATAGAAGTGTAGAGAAGACTGTACTTTTCAGGCCATGATCCAGTGCCTGCCAAGAGTTTTAGACCGCAGTTGAGGACCACACTTTGGTATTTGGACAGGCTTTGCTTATTTGCATAAACACTGCACTTTATACACTTTTCCATGCACAACATTAAATCACATGCACGCAATGTATGACAGCATTGACCAGTATGGCTCTCCTTTAGAAAAATGAGTATGAACACCTTTTGAGTCCCACTTATTCACTGCCCTCATATCAAAGCATAGAAAATATTAGTTTCGTATTTTCTCTCCTCTGACATCAGATGAGTGAAACACCAGGCTCCCCTTATAAGGTCGTTATGCAACACTGGTCCCTATAGACCAGAGGGAGGAGGGGGGTCTGCTGAATTTTAAACTGCCAATCCATGTTTAAATCTTGGCGGAATGCTCCATATTTTGTGCTTTCGGACACATTACTTACTCTCCATGTGCATAAAAATAAATGGTTTTGTTTGTAATTTCGCTGCGCAAAGCAGCCATTACAGCTGGGACTGCTCACATAGGGGCGTGCGCCTAGTACAGAGTGATCTACCGGCTTGCCTATACATAGTGCACCGCATGCTGATGACGCCAGAGCTCCGTTGATGGGGGCCAGTGCCTCCTTCAACGCTCAGGACCCCCTAAAGTACCGGAGTGTAGATAACCAACGAGGCGCTTGGGTTTGGAGCAGATGCCATCGGGGTGATCCGCCTGGCATAACTGAACCAACTTGGACTACCGAGTGGTCCCTGGATAATTGGTGCTCATATTTGCGGCGAACCAAGTTGGACTTCACTGGAGGCCTGGGCGTTGCGATGAGATCGGCGGGGGACATCCAGCATAACAGGTACCGCAAAAGGCCTAGCAAGATGTCCGGTGCTAATGGGACCAAATTGCTGTCGCAAAACAAGCTGGACCGCTTCACTTATCAGAAATCGAGCACCCCCGAAGCAGCGACCAAAGAAAAGTCGAGCGCTGAGGCAGGGGGTGCTCCTCCTGAACACACCCTGAAGGACGTAAAGGACGCCATTGCGGGAGTTTGTGCTTCCATGCAACAATGCACCGTCGCAATAACTGTGGAAATCACCCTCATCAGAGCGGACCTCTCCAAAATGAGCAACAAAGTGAAGCAGCTGGGGGTCACTTCGACCAGTCTCATGGATGATGTCTCGCAGCTGCAAAATGAACTCAGGGACCTTCAATCCTTCAAGAAGCAAGCGGAAGACAAGCTCGATAATTTTGAGGGGCACTCTAGAAGAAACAACGTGTGCATTATTGGGGTGCCAGAAAAAGCAGAGGAGCAGGCGGTGGACCTGTTCGTTGAGGACCTTATCACGAACCATATATGCCCCATAGGCCTGTCCCGTTTATTTGTGGTCGAGACGGCCCACAGAATACCAGGGGGATGACCAAAACCATGGGCTCCTCCACGACCAATACTGGCTCGTCTACTGAACTTTAGGGACTGCGATGTAATTTTGCAGAGCGCCAGAGTTGCCCCGCCACTCAAGTATGGTAACGCCACAATATCCTTTTTTCCAGACTTTACTCAAAATGTGCAGAAACGCAGATGTTCCTTTCTTGCATTCAAGCATCAACTACGGGACAAAGGAGTAAAGTACTTGATGCTCGGCTCGCCTACGTCTGGAATCCAATGGAAAAGCCTGGTTCTTCGAGCGCCCGGAGGAGGCGATGGACTGGCATGAGGGCTGGCGTGATGTGAGAGACCACAATGCCAAGTGAGGTTAAAGGAGGGGCTGGTTGTGGAGGGGCGGCACACACTGACCTGGTAAGACACTTTCCTGACACTTTCACTGGTTGGTGGTAAGAGACACTGATGGGTTGCCGGAGAATTACTTCTTTTCAACCTGCACTTTGGTCGGGTGGGTATTTAACCTGCAGCAACTATGGACATTGGGGTGGCCTAGCTTAGGAACTAATTTGGACCTTCTCTTTTGCGATTTGGGCGGGCTGCAGGGGCGATTGTTCCCCATTGTTACTTTCTCTTATGGTTCAAAGGTTGGGTGACAGGCTCTCTGCACAGTCCCGCTATATGAGCAGTTTGAAGCTAAGTGTGCAGGGTAGTAGGGAGGGGGGAATGGGGGTTGGGGTAGAGGGAGAAGTTCAAAGAAAGTTACAGTTTAGTTGGTTGTTAGTTGAGACAGGGCAGATGGATATGTTTCAATCTGTGCACATGGATAATAGTCACACACATGCACAAGTAGTTAAAACTACTTAGCTGGAATGTTAACGGACTCGGAGATAGGCTAAAGCATAAATTGGTCCTCCAGTACCTCAAGCATCACTCCCCAGATGTGGTGCTTCTTCAAGAGACCCACCTGAAGGAAAAAACCTGTAAATCCCTCAACCGGTGGGGCTATAAGATGATCGTGCATGCTGGCTTTACCACTAGCTCACAGGGATGGGCATCCTCCTAAGAACCACATGTCCCTTTACTCTGCAACAGACGCAAACAGATGATGGAGGTAGATATGTGGTTGCCACGGGATGTTGGGAGGGACACACCCTCAATCTCATTTCAGTATATGTCCTGCCCGGCCTCTAACAAACAGTATTCATTGACCTGGGGACGCTTCAATTGGGACTCCCTGAGGGTCTCCTCCTTGTAGGCGGAGATTTTAATGCGGTAGTTTCAGGCTCCCTAGACCGCCATCCTCCGAGGGGCTTAGGTTCCTCGAACCGCTGGCTGCCTGATTTTCTTGACTCCCTGGGACTGACAGACATGTGGAGGGCACTCCACCCCTTCCAGTATACAACACACATTCTTTTCCGGAGCTCACAAGAGCTTCTCTCGCATCGACTATGTGCTCACCCCTGCTACACAAATGACTTACATCCGGGAGGTCGAACACCTCGCTAGGGGCATCTCGGACCATTCTCCCCTGTGGGTGCAAATAGGATTGGGAGAATCGCAGACGGGTGGGATCGCACCGATCAATCCATGGTACCTGCGCAACCCGCAGGTCAGAGCACTCCTAAAAACTATTCGGTTGTACTTTCAAGAAAACCAGGGCTCGGTAGAATCCCAGCAGATACTCTGGGAGGATTTTAAATCAGTTATTCAGGGTAGTGCCATATCTCTTATTGCTGGGACCAAGAAAGAGAAAAACAAAGAATTAGAAAAAATTGAGTCTGACATCTTAGACTGAAGAACCAGAACCTTATGGGCCTGGCGGCGCAGGGTACGCCTTAATCTCCGGGGTTATCCTGCTTAGCTACACAGAGACACGGGACACCCTGTCAGGCGTAAAAGATCGGATTTATTAGCTGCAGCTAGTACAGTTATCCCAGAAGTACACAAGGTAGGTTCTCAGGAGACTGCCACTTCACTCCGTGGCGCACAATCTTATATAGTACATAGGTGACATATACATTAACCAAGAACACACCTAAAACATATAAAAGGAACCAATAAGAGAATTTGGAAAACAGAACAGAACCAATTGGAAAGGTTGGAAAACAGAAGTATCGAGTAACTCGAAGAAGCCTCTCCTCATACTGTGTTTGTCACCCCACCCCACTAGCTAATTCATTAACAGGTCGGTAACCGACTTGCAGGTGGCGAGATACGTTTGTATGTTTTGGAGGACAGTTGTGAAGCGAGAGAATACGAGCAGAGGACAGCGAAGGCCAGACGATAAGATAATGTCAGAAGAGAATAGTGTGAACCAACAGATAGTTCAGACAGGGATTAGAAAAACCAGACGGGGATTAGTGTACTCGGCCAGTTCTAACACCAGCTTTGTAAATAGAGGCAGAAGGCTTATTTCGACACGATGCTGTAGGAAAAGCAGAAATGACTTCATTCGCCCTGCTGCCTGAGTGAGGGCAACACAAAATGGCGGCGGAGCACAAAATGGCGGGTTGATACGATCGTGATCGAAAATCGAATTTCCTCAGACCCTCCTTTTGCCAGAACTCAGGCAAGATACATAGACTCACGTTAATCTGAGTCAATGTCGATGGCCATGAGGTCATCGAGCTGTTTCTGTAGCATCATTCTAATATTCTCTCTTCTTTGTGTCTTGGGTTTAGGGATGCATACAGTAGCACAAAGGTCGCAGATGGTGGGGCCACAGTGCATACAAAGGCAACAAGAGAAAATGATGGCTAAAACTATTCCAAGGAATGTCAATACCTTCCAACCCCATTTGGACAGTAGTCCCCAAAACCATTCCAATAATGACCAATCTCCTTCGTCCTGATGAATCGACTCGGAGATTATATGTAACTTAGAAATGGCTTGGTATACTGTCGGAGCGTCATCAGGTATGAAAATACAGCAACTTGACCCGATCAATTTACACACTCCACCACGATCCGCAAGAACAAAGTCTAAGGCAACTCGGTTCTGTAAAGTCATAAGACGATCCGCCTGTAGTTCTGCCATGATATTACTTAAGGCTCCTACAGTGATGTCTATAGTGGTCTCAACGACACAAACCAGTTGTCTTATATTTCTGCTGTTGGCCATAGGACCCCAAAAAGGAAGAAATCCTTTGAGGAAATCTCCTCCCTCTTGTCCTGCTGTGTCTTTGGAATCAATAATCCCTCTGCCATATCTGTTTCGATGATGATTTGCAGAAGCAGTGTATGTAGGGGGAAGAAGGAAAGCTATATAACAGGTACCAGAAAAAACAGTCGGTAACCAAGTGTAGGCTCTATCGTGACAGATGAAATATGTACCCTGAGATGGTACTAGTGGCGGCGAATTCTGAGAAGAGTAGACGTATGTGTGGGAACAGATGTTTCTTTGTACGGTGTCTGCAAACTGGCCAATTATCTGTAGACAAAAATTGCCCTGATGGGGTACAGTCCAAATCGGTGGAGATTTTCCCTGTTTAACCTTATCATTTAGGCTAGTGATAAAATGGGTGACATTCCAGTTGGGATACGCTTTTCTTTCGTCAACGGAAATCCTACTATTTTCCATGATTTTAGCCATAGCTACCATTCCCTTTATCAATGAGCTGTGACTAAAATCTAGACCACCACTATATGAACTAACGGGTCGTCTGAATTTGCTTTGACAGGCGTTGGAGAAGATAACAAAATAAGCCCAAGCGGAACCTTCATAGGAGAATGGAGGAACTAAATACGGCATCCCTTTTTCTGTGGTATGTGGCATAAGTCCACATACCCAACAGTCAGTTGTATTAATTACTAATTGGTGTTGATGTAATAACTGAACAAATGAGTTATTGTAATACTCAGTTCGTCTAATGAGTTCATGTTGAGGAAGTGTGTAAAATAGATGTGGAGAGACAGTAGAAGAAAACAAATAGATAGAAGGAGGGACAACTTTTCGCTGCAGAACATAAACAATCCAACTTATACACGCCAATAGAATACACAATAATATAATAACACATAAAGCTATACTAAAATGACTGTACAATAATCTACAGGATTCTTTTCTCATTTTATCCTTTTTCTCTCTATTCCCTAATGTAGTTTCCATCTTTCTAAGTGGATGCTCACGGCAATCTTCCTCAATCACTTAGTCACGATTGTCTGCCGTCCTATGACACTGCAAGTCCTGCAGGCCTATTGCCACTACTACTCAGGTCGCAACCAAGACTCATACCGTGAACCTGCAACCGGGATAGAATACTACATAAGAGAGAAAATCTTAAGTGTTCTCTTTCAGTCTTGACCTTAAGTTATAACGTTCTTTGTCAGGTGCAGTTTGGTCTCGGAACAATGTTCGTGGATTTGTCGTATTCAAGCGACGATGTGATGGAATTGCTTCCTGAAGAATGTCGTCGTCCTCTTTTTCCGACAATGTTCCATTCAGGCGTGCATCGCTAAAAGGTATAAATCGTGGAACCTTTTCGTTTTCAGAGTCTCTGAAACCCTTACGGACCCACTGATCGAAGGGCAAAGGCAAAGGCACTTTCTTACAATGCACGCCGTGAATCCAGTTTTTCTTTCCTTCGACTTTCACCGCTGTTCTCGTGGTTAGAAGGACTAACCAAGGTTCTTTCCACCGAGGCTCCAAATTTTTCATCCTCTGAAAATTCTTCACGCAGACCCAGTCACCTGGCTGGATGGAATGACCCGAGTCTGTGGAGGCCTCTGGCAATGCACTCTGAACCTGTTGATGGAGAACACGCAATTTAGTCGTAAGGTCATGCAAATAATCAATTAACATTGGATATGGCAAGTCTGAACATTTCTTGGGGCGAGGGACTCCCCATATATTAGCTGGGCGCCCAAAAACCACTTCATAAGGGCTAAGTCCCAAACGAGAGTGTACTGCTGTTCTGGTGGATAGAAGAGCCAATGGTAGAGCATCGGGTCAATTAAGTCCTGTACTAGCTTGCACCTTGGCGAGTTTAAGCTTTAAAGTACCATTGTAACATTCTACTAAACCCGCTGACTGTGGATGGATTGCCGCATGAAACTTTTGCTTGATACCAAGACCTGCACAAACTTTTTGCATGACTTGACCTACAAATTCGCTCCCATTGTCACTCCAGACAATGCACGGCAAACCAAACCTGGGGAAAAATTCTTTTAGTAGAACTTTAGCTGTGGATAAAGCTGTATTGTCTTTTAGAGGGTATGCTTCTATCCATCTAGAAAATGCACATACTACCACTAGAACATATTTAAGGTTGTTGCATCTTTCCATATGAATGTAATCGATTTGCAACACTTCAAATGGATATGTCGGAGGAGCAAAATGACCTGCTGGAGTTGGGGTTCCCTTTCCCGGATTATACATCAGACAGACAATACAATGTTTCACTACGTTTTCTGCACATTTCGGAATTCCTTCATTCTGCCACACCGGAGCCAAAAGCTTGCATATTCCCTTCGCACTTAAATGGGCTGGACCATGCACCATAGTAACTACTGGTAGTACATAGGCATCTGGTAAAAGCCAACGTTGGTGCACTGACAATTCCACCCAACAACCCATCTCATCTAACATTCCTGTACTTTCCTTCCACCTACTCAATTCTTTCTCTGTAGCCTCTTCCTGAATCGATTTCACACTTTCTACTGTATCCTCATACATTCCTCTCTCTCTGACCCAATTTGCAGGACCCACAACATACATTCGACTTGTAGCATCTCTCGCTGTCTTTTTCGCTACCTCATCTGCAAATGCATTCCCTCGACCAACATCATCTGTAATCTTCTTGTATGCACTACACTTCACAATCGCTATTTGGGCAGGCAAAGCAAGTGACTTAAGAAGATCAGTCACCAACTGACCATGCTATATTTTAGTGCCATGCGAAGTAAGGAATCCCCTTTCTTTCCATAGACGCCCAAAATTGAACGCCACACCAAATGCGTACTGACTGTCAGTATACACATTCACTCTTTTTCCTTTTGACAACACACATGCTCTCGTCAAAGCTATTAGTTCTGCTGCTTGAGCTGAATTGTGTCTAATACGTGCTGTTTCCACAACTGTATGTAAAGTAGTTACAGCATAGGCTGAAGTTGTATCTTCATTAGGAAGCTTGAAACAAGAACCATCCACCCATAGACTTCCATCCGGATTCTCTAGTGGTGTATCTTTCAAGTCAATCCTTCCTTTTGTCTCTTCCTCAGTACGGAGGAAACAATCATGTTGTTCCTGAACACTTTTATCTACTGGAAGAGGCAACAAAGTAGCTGGATTCAAAGTGTTACATCGTTTGATGTGCACGTGACTAGCCAAGAGCGTCAGTTCATATCCGGACAAACGAGCACTAGTAAGATGTTGAGTTTTCGTCCTGTTTAGTAAGGTATCCACTGCATGTGGCACCATAACAATAAGAGTTTTATCTAATACCACTCCAGCAGACTGTCGAATAGAAATTGCTGCTGCTGCTGTCGCTTTAAGACAACTAGGCAATGCCTTAGCTACTGGATCTAACGTAGCCGAAAAATAAGCACATGGTCGCTGTTTGTCTCCAAAACGCTGCCTTAGGACTGACAATGTACATCCCTCTCTCTCATGAACATAGAGCGTGAACGGCTTACTGTAATCGGGAGTACCCAATACAGGAGCAGAGCACAGAGCAGTACGCAGGTCAGTGAAACTCTTCTGACATTTGCCAGTCCATGGAAGGGGCTGAGGTGTATCTTTCAAAGTAAGTGTCAGTAAGGGTTTGGCCAACAAAGAAAAGTTCAGAATCCACTGCCTACAATAAGAAGTAATGCCCAAAAAGGCACGTACCTCTCTTTGTGTGGATGGCACAGACATTTGCGCAATCGCCTGAATTCGTTCTGGGGTTAATCGTCTTCCCTCCTTTGACAAGAGATGACCCAAGTAGGTAACCTCTCGACGAACATATTGTAATTTGGAGGGTGAAACCTTATAATTCAGATCAAACAAGTGTCGTAACAATGCAAAAGTTACATTTTTGCAGACATCCTCTGAATCAGCAGTGATTAACAAGTCATCCATGTATTGAATAAGAGCAGCGCCAGACGGCAAATGAAAAGTATCAAGATGACATTTTAGAGCTTGACTGTAAATAGAGGGACTTTCACAATAGCCCTGAGGTGCGCTCTTGAACCGGAAGCTTCGGCCTCCAAGAGAGAAGCCAAAAATATTCCTACTCTCTTCAGCAATGGGAATACTAAAGAAGGCATTCTTTAGATCGATGACAGAAAACCAAGTCGCTGTGGAAGGTATCATAGTCAATAGAGCAGTGATATCTGGTACAACAGGGAATTGTGGTACAACAATTTTGTTTACCTCCCGAAGATCAATTACAAAACGATAAACAGGAGGCTGAGAAGGATCAGTGCGTTTAAGAACAGGAAGAATAGGACTATTGCATATGTTTCCTCTCGTTTCTTCAACCACACCCTTCTGAATCAAATCATGAATAATTTCCAAAAGTGCTTTTTCACCTTCAGTGAAAATTCTATATTGTGGAATACGTGGCAATTCAGCATTAGGCTTGAGAGTGACAACATAAGGTGGGATCTCAAGACAACCCACATCATTTGGACCCGTAGCCCAAAGCGTTGCAGGAAGAGAAAGCAATTCAGGTGGAAACTGGTCTTTGGACAAATACATTGGAGAAGTCAGTTTCTGTCCTAAAGTAAGATGTACACCAGAAGGAGAACAATATATCGTAGCATGCATTCTTTTTAATAAGTCCAAACCCAACAGATTCTCACCGCAACTATTCGTCAAAAGAAGCGGAGCTTCTAATTCATAAGGGCCAATTGAAATAGGCAAAGGGCAAGAAACCGGATTACGAACTGGGGCGCCAGAAAATCCTACAGATACATTCGTTAAGCCAGACAAAGGTGCCCCAGGGAGTTTAGAATGAATGATAGAACTTCTCATCGCACCAGTATCTAGAAGAAATGGCTCTGAAACACCCATTGTAGTGACATTAACATAAGGTCCATTCTGATCTACTGGAATCGACATAACTCCCTTACTTTGTCCATGGCTGTCCTAGTTAGCATGAAGACTTTCATTCTCGCCTTCAATATAATGGTCTTCATTGTAGTACTGTGTAGACCTAACATTTTGCTGATCAAAGTAGTTCACGGAATTCGGAGGAGGAAGGGAACGCTGTTCTTGAGTCAACATACCTCGACCTCTACCTCTGTTTGCTGTCTGGAGGCCACCACGACCTCGTGGAGCAGATAGTGCTCCATTGCGCTGCAATAAAACCGGACAACTATTCTTAAAATGACCATCCTCTCTACAATAGGCACATTGATCAGGACCTAACAAAGGTCGCGGAATATACGGCTCAGGCTTTTGATACACCCTCTGAAACTGCGGAGGCTGTTGAAACTGAGGCTGAGCATAACGAGAAGGATAAGCATGTTGCAAGAGAACCTTCGTTTTCAGTTCTTTCGTCTTTTTCTCTTGCTTTTCTTTTTCTTCTTTATCTCTATTTTCATAATATTGAGCAGTAGCCAATTTCTGGGCATAAGAAGAAACAGCACATGAACTTTCAGAATCTTTAAACTTATGTGACAGCTCAGGAAGCAAATTAAATACAAACTTGTCCACAAATAATCGCTGTCCACCCTCTGTAGCCATATCTTGACCACTGTGATCAATAAATGTCTCCTCAAAACGAGTGAAGAAATCAGAGACACTTTCATCTTTCTTTTGTTTGCATGCCGCTAATTTATCCCAGTTAACTCTCAAGGCAGGCATCATCATTTTCATTAATGTAATAATTCTACCAGGGAGTTCCGAGATCAAAGCTTAAGGCTTCGCACCACCCACTTGAGCTGTATCTGCGGCAGTTATAGCAGCCCAATCACCACCTAATGCTTGAACGTGATCCTCTCTACGAATCTTAGCCCATAATGCTTGTGGGACTACATTTCCCATCAACATATCGATATCAGCTAGATTCATGATGCAAGCATCAACAGTCTGTGATAATTCTTTATAATATCCTGCAGGGTTTTTACGAGGATCCGGTAGAGTCTGTTTAAGTGCTAAAACTTCAGATCTCTTCCAGGGGACATGTACCCATATACGTTGGAAGTGAGCAGGAATAGCTGGATTATTACCTTGAGCTGCAACTTCTTCCTTCCACACCGGAGGAACCTCTCTCATGGGATAATTCTTCAGTGTCAACCTAACCGAAGGATCAGAGTCAAGGAAAGACTGAGAGGGCAATAAGGTTCTAAAGGTAAGAAGTGTCCTTACAGCGTTCTCAACCTTGGAACCCACAACAAGTCCTTTATCAAAGTCAGCCTGAACATCTAACAGACCCTGTGGAACCGAACTCGAATTCACATCCTCCCATTCTTTAACAAGAGTATCACATATTACATTGAAAACATATCTTTGCGTAGGCGCATTCCATTGTGAAAAGGTATACATAATATCGGGCACACTATATTGAGGACCCCTCTCTATCCATTTGCGTACGAGAGAGTCCAATTTTTCTCGTTCTTCAGCAGCTGGGAATTGACTATGAGATTGTCTTCGAGCAAAAGCCGGAGACACATTTAAAGCTTCAAAGAAAGGAGATAGAATACCAGTGACAGTATCTGTGAGTCGCTTACGCACAGACGGAGAATTGGACATAAGGATAGGGGACAAGGTATTAGGCGAACTAACAGAAGGAGAACCAGTAATTGCAGGAGGAGCAGAAGGCAAAGGAGATCGAAAATCGGGAGATGAGGGCAAAGAAGTCGAAGTTGAAGGCAAAACTGGTAGGGGCGGTAATACTGGAAGGGGCAAATTCGGAAGAGCCGGAGCAGGCGGAGGTACTGCTGGTGGCTGAACAGGCTGTAACAACGGGGGTGCATTAGCACCTTGTGCATAGGGCGGAGGCAATCTCAATAAGTGAGACATCAGGGGATCTTCTTCTAAATCTTTCTTTTTATCGGAAGGGGAAATAGGCAACACCGGATAGCATTTATCTATCGCAATACGATGCTATCTCTCTGAAATTTCCATCACATTATTAATTTCGTCATCTTTAAATTGCTGGGCAGCCTGTATAATTGTCATACCCTGTGCTTTCCTATCTCGTTTTGCTTGCTTAATTTCTCTCTGTTTGGCTTCCTTACGCCAAAGGCGGAAAGAGTCAAACATTGCTGGCCGGCTTTTCTTTTAAATAAAACTGCTTCCAAATTATCTAGCACTTCAGGCTCGAAACTACCATTTTCTGGCCATTTTAAAACACCATCTTTCTTCGTGTATCGGGTCCATGTCTCGTTAAAGGCAATGGGACCAACACCATGTTTAGAACAGAGCTCATATTTGGGAGTTCCAACCGAAGGAATCGGACAAGAGTCCTCAAGCCGGGAATCCCTATTGCAACCAAAGCAACATAGTTTTCCAAACTTAGTCAGACCAGGCATCTCGTGATTTTACCTGACTGTTCACAAACTTCAAGGGGGTAAACTTTAGGTTACGCAGCACAAATGCACTTACCCCTCGGCTTCGGCTATTGCAATAGTCGAATCTAAGGACCAAAGAAACAAAGAACCAAAATTGTGGGAGCGACCCACCAAATACTTAACTAAGGACGTCTTCTTACGCCCACAGAGGCCCGTCTATCGTCTCGCCTTACCATACATCACCAAAGGAAGGGCCAAGGCAGGGCGGCAGTCAGGGCAGCAGTCGTCAGTAGCCATCAGGAAGGAGTAACCACGCTGCAAAAGACCTTTGGACCACTTCGACATACAGGGGTCGCTTGACGTGCTTCGCAATTCCTCCAGAATTTTCTTGCGTGGTTCCTCACGACCTTCAGGCAGAACCACTACCACTGAAGCCGCCCCACATTGGGCGCCAGTTGAAGAACCAGAACCTTATGGGCCTGGTGGCGCAGGGTACGCCTTAATCTCCGGGGTTCTCCTGCTTAGCTACACAGAGACACGGGACACTCTGTCAGGCGTAAAAGATCGGATTTATTAGCTGCAGCTAGTACAGTTATCCCAGAAGTACACAAGGTAGGTTCTCAGGAGACTGCCACTTTACTCCGTGGCGCACAATCTTATATAGTACATAGGTGACATATACATTAACCAAGAACACACCTAAAACATATAAAAGGAACCAATTAGAGAAGTTGGAAAACAGAACAGAACCAATAGGAAAGGTTGGAAAACAGAAGTATTGAGTAACTCGAAGAAGCCTCTCCTCCAACTGTGTTTGTCACCCCACCCCACTAGCTAATTCATTAACAGGTCGGTAACCGACTTGCAGGTGGCGAGATACGTTTGTATGTTTTGGAGGACAGTTGTGAAACGAGAGAATACGAGCAGAGAACAGCGAAGGCCAGACGATAAGATAAAGTCAGAAGAGAATAGTGTGAACCAGCAGATAGTTGAGACAGGGATTGGAAAAACCAGACGGGGATTAGTGTACTCGGCAAGTTCTAACACAAGCTTTGTAAATAGAGGCAGAAGGCTTATTTCGACACGATGCTGCAGGAAAAGCAGAAATGACTTCGTTCGCCGTGCTGCCTGAGTGAGGGCAACACAAAATGGCGGCGGAGCACAAAATGGCGGGTCTATACGATCGTGATCGAAAATCGAATTTCCTCAAGACCTTGAAAGGCTTTCGGATGGGGATCTAACTCCGGACTTACTGCATCTCCTACACCTGAAGAGGGAAGAATATAAACACATAGCAACAGATAAAGTCAAGGAATGGGGTGTGGATCTACGAATGGGGAGACAAAGCCAGCAAACTGATTGCCTAGCTCGACAAGAAAGAAAGAGCCAGCAGACTGGTCTCAGAACTAGCGGTCGACAACGGCAACACAGTCCCTGGCGATAGCGAACACATTTGCGGAACACTTTAGTGAAGTTTAAAAATCCAAATCGCCCCTGGGGGAGGAGGACTCGAGAGCCCTCCTGTGAGATATCAGATTGCCCACGCTTTCCCCAGACAAAAAATCATATTTAGACAGCAACATTACTACCGCAGAGATAGCACAGGCCATCCGTAGTCTTAAGCCAGGAAAGGCCATGGGTTCCAACGGGCTACCCATCGAACTATATAAACTATGCCCTGACCTGCTCTCCCCGCACCTGAAGGCAATGTATGAAGAGAGTAGAACTGTAGGCGCTCACCCATCGGACCAGCGTCTGGCCTCTCTGGTAGTTATTCATAGAGAAAACAAACCTAAGGATCTGTGCTCCGCATACAGACCCATCTACCTTCTTAATGCGGAACCCAAAATCCTTGCCAAGCTACTGGCTACTAGGCTAATTAAGGTCATCAGTAGCTTAGTACACGCTGATCAATCAGGCTTCATGCCCCAGCAGAGTACAGCCCACAACCTGCGGCGGGTGCATGGTGTGTTGGGCAGAGTTGACACGATGCAGTAAGATGCCATTATGCTTTCTCTGGATGCCTCGATGGCTTTAGACACCCTCGAATGGCCATATCACATGGCTGTGCTTGAGAAGCTGGATTTCAGGCCTGCCTTTATGACCAGGATCAGACTGTTGTATGCGACACCACAGGCACAGGTAGTAGTTAACAACAAACACTCTGAAGCCTTCGACCTAACCCGTGGTACTCGTCAGGGGTGCCCACTCACCATTATTATTTGTCTATCCTGGAGCCCCTGGCGGCCTGTATCTGACAAGACCCCGTTATTTGAGGCCTGAAATGGACAATGGAGTGGGAGGATCGCATCTTGCTCTATGCAGATGACATACTCCTCTTTTTAGCTTCCCCCGTAGGTCGCTCAGGAGTATCCTGGACATCTTTGCAGCATTTGGGTGACACTCCGGTTTCTCGATTAGTTGGGATAAATCCACAATGTATGTCCTCAAGGGTGCCCCCCCTCGTTTGCCTGATGCCTGTCCCATCCATCGTTATCTGGGAATATTCGTCACTACTGACCCCAAACTACACTTTGAAAGAATCCTACGCCTGCCTCTATAGAGGCTGCGGCGAGATATTGCCACCTGGAGCACGCTGCCCCTCTCACTCCTTGGAAGGGCAGCTCTCTTTAAAATGATGTTGCTACCCCATTTCTTGTATGCATTACAAAATGCACCCAATCCAGTGCCAGCTAGATATTTCAGGGAAATTGAGGGACTCCAGAGAGAGTTGATTTGGAACGGAAGACCTCGCAGAGCGCATAAAAAACTGGTCCTTAATTGGTATGACGGCGGCATGAGCCTCCCAAACATAAAAAAATACTATTGGGCTGCTCATCCAGCCGCCGTCAACCAAGCCACTTACCGTAGCCCACATGATCCAGGATATGCCAAGGACAAATGGCTCCAGCCGGGCGGGAACTATAGTGTAGCATTATACTTCCCCCACAAAAAGATACAGCTCATTGGCCCCACTAAACATACAGTAAGGATTTGTCACGACACCCAAAAAAGTCTGGGTTGGAGTGGTAGGTTAACTCTTGCCACCCCTTTGTGGGACCCGGAACAACTGGGTCAGCTGAGGACCTCCAAGGGTTTTGATAGATGGGATCTAATTGGCATACCACGCTTAGTAGATCTCTGGTGAAAGGGGGAAGTAGTAACATTTCAGGCACTACAGCAGCAATTCAAATTGGCGGCCACAGAATCCTTCCGATACTAACAGATCCGCAATGCCCTATATGCGGTTATCGCAAAGGGCACCTCACTCCCTGACTCCTCCCCACTAGAAGATAGGCTCCTGGATGGCTACTTACCACAAAAAGTGATTTCTCTTACGTATAAGAAACTGATACATAATACCCCTGACCCCCTTGAGAAACATAGGGAACGCTGGGTTGCAGATGGCCTTGAAATAAATGATGATGAGTGGCGGGAAGCGGTGGCGTCTCCCCGAGAAGTGAGTATCTCCGCCCGACTGAGACTTGTCCAACTCAAAATCCTACATAGGATCTATCTCTTAGGGCCGCAACTGGTGCGAATGGGGATAGGGGGTGAGGGTGAATGCCTTAGAGGGTGTGGGCAGGTAGGCACGTTTATGCACATCATCTGGGAATGTGAACATATTCAGCAGTTTTGGCAAGCCATACATCGGACCTTCAGAACGGTTCTGACCAAAGATATACACCCTGAAGCGAAGCGCTGCCTCCTCAACATATGGGAGCCTACTGACCTTAACACCTCTGACAAAAACCTGGGTCACATTAGGTCTTACAGCAGCAAAAAGGGACATTGCACAAAAATGGGGGTCTGACACAGCACCTACATTGTTAAACTGGAAAGAAAAGCTTGACTGGTGCATGTTTAGAAAAAAGACTGTATACATAGCACGGGGATGTCCGAAAAAGTGGTCCTCAATTTGGGGTAACTGGAATGCATACAGAGGGGATATATGTGAGCACCTTTGATACCAACAGACGACGAAGACTTGTCTTCTTGAGTCCATGTCACAAAACTGTCTTGAACGGTAATACTAACGTTAATGTGTATATCTTGCAAGTGATTGACGTGTTGTTTTTCTCTGCTGCTATATTGATGTCTCTTTATGTTCTTTTTTTTCTCAATAATTTTTTTTTTTTTAATTGAATGTATACGTAGAAATATATATGTGTATGGATGTAAGAATCAGAAAATGAGAAATAAGAAGGAAAGGAAAGCATCAGTAAAGAATCAAGAGACAGTTAGTAGCAGAGACACCTCACCTACTGCTTCATCATTTCACCCCACTTCGCTCAAGGGGAGTCCTTTGCTTGAACCGAGTGAAAGTTCAGTAGTGACACCAGCCCCCACTCTTCCATGGCAACACGTCCGCTCCACGGCGTGAACTTCCTTCCACCTAGCTCAGCAAGTGCTTTGCTTAAATACAATTTAAAACATAGCGAAGCTTCTAGCAAGCCTCACCCCTTTTTCTCATGAGATCCTGTACCAGTCTGCAGGAAGGTCACAACATCGATTTATCAGGCCTCTGCTATGGCTCCGAGACAGACCATATACATTCCTCTAGTCGGTGAAGAGTGAAAAACAAGTGAGGAGCAAGATGCCCTCCCAACTTTGCAGCTACGTGCAAGCGCAGAATATAGCTCCAGTCATAAAAATGGAGTTAGTTAGGCCATGCACACAGAAAGGCTTTAAGCAAGATAGAATTGAAAAGCAAGATGACATGAGACCATGTCAAAGCCATTAGTAAGCATTGCCTTAAAGCAAGAAAAAGTCAGAAATCAGAATGACATGAGGCCATGTCAAAGGCAATAGTCAGAACACATAATTAGGCAAGGCAAAGTCAGAAATCCAAATGACATGAGGCCATGTCAAAGCCAGTAGTTCAAAGTCATAATTCTCTTTTTTTATTTTTATTATTCAGCTCGAAAATAATACAATAGTTCGTACCATATAAGTTCATCATAGAGATCATTGTAAATTATACATTTCCTATAGCGCATCAGACAACTTTCCGGAGAACAAATGAAAAATACAGATAGGGCAGAGCAAACCCATATATCCCCCCCCCCCCCCAAAAAAAATACAATTACCCATTAACCAGGCTAATTATTTCCCTTCAGCTGTTCAGCCATTGTGTAAATGGAGCCCAAATGTGTGCCTCCTTTCACGTCTCCTCCTACCTCCCCTCATGAACACAGCTGATTCCAAATTATGGAGAGCTAGAATCCTTGCTCTCCAGTTCACAAAAGTGGGGGGGGGGTAGGACTAATCCATTCCGATGTAATACATAATCGTATTAAAGACATAGCAATGAATATTAGAGCTGTGGTATGGCTCGCTCTTAATGAGACAGAATCAGTCTCACAACCTAGTATTACTAATTCCGGAGATAACTCCACTGGCATTTTAAGGCTTGTATTAATAAATGTCTGAACGTCTTGAAGGAACTGAGCCAATTTAGATCAGGTAAAAAACATATGTACATCATTAGCTGCTGCTAAGCCACATATCGGGCAGCTATGCCCACCCCTACCTCCCCATTTAGATATTTTAGCTGGAGTATAGTAAAGATCGTATAGGGCCATATAGCTTTGGGAGCGTAAGCTCCCTGAGATTAAAACCGTACTAGATAACTCTAATGTATGAGTAATATCTATACTCGCCTTACCTAACTTAGATTCCCATTTAGTATTGTAAAGTGACAGATCATCGGGAAGGCCTGACAATAATTTATGATAAAGCGGCCCAATTCGTGAGTTCTTCAATATCAGGTCCATAAGGATATTTTTGACAAACAGAGTAGGGGTGTTATATGAAAGTTTAACTAAATGACTTCGAAGCTGCAAATATTTGAAGAAATCATGTATATCCATGCTTAACTTATTTTTTTTAAAAAGAAAAGAAGCCATGCTGCCCTTGTGTGCTAAATCACCCATAGTAGTGATACCGTGGTGCCTCCACCAAATTGTGATTTGATCTTGAAAGATAGAGGGTAACAGTCTAGCTGCTGACAGGGGGGTATAAAAGTTAATATTAGCGATGGACCATCTACGCCGTACCTTCCTCCAAACTGAGTACATTGACATAATTACTTTAAACTTAGTTTTTTTATAGTACCTAGGTTCAAGGACTGACAATAGAATTCCATTGACCTCCTCTCCTAGTCCTATCTCAAAAATAGAAGGTGCACGACATAGTGGAAGTATTGCTCTGTCCCCAAATAATGGGATAGCCAAATGTTGAAGTAGAGCTGTCCAGCTGTATAGCAATAAATTAGGAACAGACCACCCACCTCTATGCAGTGGTAACTGCATCCATTTTGCTGCCCTTCGGGGCTGACGGTATCCCCATAGAAACCTACTGCAGCATCTCTCTGCACGGATAAGGCTTGACTGAGCAAATTCTAACGGAATGGTCCTAAATAAGTAAAGAAATTTAGGCAAAATTAGCCTCTTTAGCACATTGCTTCTACCAAACATGGATAGGTGTAAATTGTCTAATCTTTGTAGAGTAAGGCTAACAGTATTTATGATGGGTTGGATGTTCATATCTGGTAATTTATCAACTAATGCTGTAATTATTATCCCTAGGTACACTGCGCTTTGGACCACTGGTGCATCAGAGGGGCCCATTGCTGTAGATTGAACCACCTGCGTTTTCAGGGCATTGAGTTTATAGCCCGAGCACTGGCCATACTGTTCTGCTAAATTTTTAATTGCAGGAACTGAAGTTGATACATCACAAGTTAATACTATAATATCATCAGCATATGCCAAGATTTTAAATTCACATGTATTAATCCTAACCGGAGATATATTTAAGGAGAGCTCAAGTTTACACAAAAACGGATCTATATACAGTGCAAATAGAAGGGGTGAGCAGGGGCAGCCCTGCCTAGTGCCCCTGCTAATGTCAAAAGGTCTTGAAGCCAGCCCTGATATAGATAAGGTAGCGCGAGGTTTAATATATAGTGACTGCAGGGCATAGATGAAATCTAAACAGAACCCCTTCCAGTGCAGAACTTTCCACAGGAACCCCCAGGCAACCCTGTCAAACGCCTTTTCCGCATCTAACAGGATTGCACCAAGGGGGGATCCCGTGGCTTGAGCCCAATCCAGCAATGCTATAACATGGCAACATGATCCGCCGTGTCTCTGCCGGGGATAAAACCATGTTGGCAGATAGACACTAATGGCGATATCACTGATGCTAACCTTGTAGCCAAAATCTTTGCGAAGATCTTATTATCGGTGTTAATCAGTGATATCGGACGAAATGATGCAGGGTCCAACTCCGGCTTATTCTTCTTTTTAAAAAGAATAATAGTTGTAAAACGCCACGAGTCTGGAATACGGCCTAGTTACGCATCTCTAAGGATTGTTAGAAAGTCCTCCTGTATCTCAGAGCGAAATATAGTATAGAACTCCAAAGGAATAGAGTCCGGACCAGCCGCCTTACCCTTGGCTAGTGAATTCAATGCCAGTTCAACCTCTTCCCATTCTATTGGAGCCGCCAAAATAGTATTCTGCTGGTCTATTACTTTTGAGGTGTTAAGATCATTTACAAAAGTGGTGAACTCATAATCTATATTCATATCCTTAGATTCCTCAGTGTATAAAGAACCGTAAAACTTAGAAAAAGCACTCCTTCAGGAATATCATGAGTGTGCCCCTGGTGCCTTGAGTGCATCCCAAATGATGCTACTGGGAGCTGATCCCCTATTAAGGTTCAAAAATTCACATACCCATGGCCTCATATGATCTAAATAGAGTTGTTTTGATAAAAGTTTTCTCTCGAAAGTCCATGATCTAGGAGGCTTCGAATGACGGTTTAATATAACATCGATGACCAACGGATTATGGTCAGATATTATACGAGGTGAAATTGAGATTGATGTATTGTCTGCAAACTGATCGGAGAAAAAAACATAATCCAAGCGTACCATTTTTTTATGGGGGGGCGAAAAATATGTATAACTATCCAAGTGCTTCAAATGATGAAACCACAGATCAGTCATTAAATGTTCCTGAACCAGTGCTTGCAACGCTCTGAATACTCTGGGTTTCTTGTCCACATATTTTTGCCCTCCTATAAGATTAAAATCAGCAGAGAGATTAATATTAAAGTCACCACAGAGGCAGATAGGGTGAGGCCAAGACGCTAATTCTACATTTAAATGATGTAAAACTGCAGGGTCGTCGACATTTGAACTATATACAGTGCAGATAGTCAATGCTCTACCATTAATCAAAAGCTCAGAGATAACCCACCGCCCCCCATTATCTTGAGAGGTTCTAACACACGAGCCTAACCCCCGCCTCACTAGGATTGCTACCCCTCTTATCATTGAAGACTGTCGGGAACAGCCTATTAAATCAAAACCAGGGATTTTTAATTGATCACGGTTGTTCCAGGGCACATGAGTCTCCTGCAAGCATAATACCTCTAAATGCAGAGCCTGAACAACCCTCGAAAATAATGCTCTCTTCTTCCCGTTGTTAAGGCCACAAACATTCCATGATGCTATGTAGGCCTGGGCGGTAAATTCCGTTCCGCTCGCGGAATGTGTGGAATTTAGGTAATTTCGCGTTCCGCAGAGAACGCGGAATTGCCAAAAAGGCTGCTTTCCGCGGCTTTGCGGAATTTTTGCTTGTTCGCGATCTCAAAATGCGTGTTCGCGAGATATTTCACCCCGAGCACGCAAACAGCAGTCGCGAACAGAAAAAAAGCATCGCGAACAAGCAATTCCGCGTGTTCGCGGAATTTCTGCGTGTTCGCGGAGATTTTAAACCATTTCGCGGAGATTTGCGTAACGCGACTACGCAAATTACGCCCACCCCTATTGCTATGCGTATTTTACCCAACGCCATTGAGTCTTTTACAGAGCAAAACAATAACTATAATAATAATAATAACAATGATACCATGATGAAAACTATTCAATTTATCAAGCTTTTTTCCTTTTTAAGTGCACCATTTGCCCACCCCCCCCCCAGCCCGACCCACCTCCCCTTTGAGCCTCCCACACTTGACACCCCTGACCCTCAGCCCACCCGCCCCACACCATCCCCCTCCAACCCCCACGCCCCATCCTAGGCAATAGGACCGAAGTCCGGGTGATGGAGGTGCTGGTATAAACCGGATCACCCACCCCCCTGGAGTCGCTGCTACCTGAAAGGTGTAATGTGGGACATGCCTGGGGAGATGCAAAAA
Organism: Triturus cristatus; assembly: GCF_964204655.1. Taxonomy (NCBI): domain Eukaryota; kingdom Metazoa; phylum Chordata; class Amphibia; order Caudata; family Salamandridae; genus Triturus; species Triturus cristatus. The sequence goes on from NC_140586.1 coordinate 114,277,276, forward strand.
GGGAGAAAAAGACAACCACAGCAAAATATGCTGAAGAAAGAGAGCATCAGCCCCACAGATGGGCATTGTCCCCACTACAGATCTTTCATCACAGAGGAATCTAAAAACTTAGATCCAGGCTGCATCTGCTTGCTAAATTAAATCCAAAAATGCTTTGGCCAGAATTTCAGACTCAAATTTTTTGTCTGAGCTTGGTAAATAACTTTAAGTTTGGCTGGGAAGAGTAAAAAGACCAGTGCCCCTTTAGACTGAAAAGGGGCAATGAGCTGACGGAGCTGCCACCTCCGTTCAACAGTAGCTGGACAAAAGTCCGGCCTAACAAAAAAATGACAACCCTTCCCCGACCTTTGCCTGTCCGGCCTGGCTAAATCATAGATCCTTTCTCTGGCTAAGAAGTTATGCAAACAGATTAAAATAGCACGGGGTCTATTGACTGTTTGGCCCGGGCGATGTTTGGGCTTAAAGGGAAAGCGGTGGGCACGCTGGATTTCCAACTGCCAGGCCCATTCCTTAACCTCTGGGAATGCCTCAGTGAATAGATCGACCACAAACTGCCTGGTGTCGGAACCCTCCATGCCCTCGGGAACCCCCAAAATTCTTAGATTATTTCTTCGGGCACGATTTTCCATGTCCACAAGCTTCCATTGGATGTCCTCCCCCTGAGATTGAATTGCATCTATAGTGGATTTTTGAGTCACTAAATCGTCTTCCAAAGTAGAGATCCGGGTCTCGGCTTCCGAGACCCTAGATGCAATGTCTGTACAAGTCTTGATTACTCTTCTAAGTGAATTTTGGACCCTGCGGCACGCCCCCTGTGCTCTAGCGCTCTCCTGTCGCGTCTCCTCACGATGTGCCATTATCGTTTGATAAATTATTGCTAATGTCATTCGGCCATTGCGGGGGTCTGTCTTAGGGTCAAGATTATTAACAACTGACTCTTTACAGTTAACTTGCGGACCAGGCTGTGCGGAAAATGAGTAGTCCCAAGCTAGAGAGCCATCGTCTATACCAGGATCCTGGAATACCTTACGAACTGTAGGGGGAGCACTCGAGGGATCGGTAGGGTTAAAAAAATCGTTGGTGCGCCAATCCCCCACCTCGCTGCTCTCATCTTCATCGGACCAATCCTTATCTAACCCATAATCATCCACAGAAGACCCCATATGATCAGATAGAGAGTAAAAGTTGTCTCCGTCAGTGTCGCCATCAGTATTTAGCGACACAGGAGGTAAAGAAACTTGCAGTGAGTTTGTAAAAGAAGGATGGGCTACTGCTACTGATTGTGTGCTGGGTGGTAGGCCTGGCGGAAGTACATCTCCCAGCATTCCACTTGATTGCACACCTGGAAGCAAAGCGGATTTTGTTCTTTGAGCATCCTTCATTGTATTCTCTACAGACACCGCCATCACCAATTGTGCCATTGGGCTTACAATGCTTTCCGACAAAGCTGCAGAGGAGGCTATTGCAGAGGCAGTGTTTACCTTACCGATTGTGGAGGCTGCGGTGTCCGTGTAAGGAGCGGGGAAGAGACAGGAGGATCCGGTGGCAGCAGGGCCCTGTAAGCGTTTATTATTAGTAGCGCTCGTCCGGGTTTTAAACATTGCAGGCACCGGGGGCGAAGCCAATTTAGATATTTTCCCAGCTTTGCTACCTGACTGACTTCGTTTCGGGATCTCTGCTAGTGGCGCCGATGCCGATGCTGATGCCACTTCCACCGCCGCTGCCACTGCCGGGGTCAAAGTCCCAGCTTTCGCTGAGGCCCGAGGCGGGCTCTTTACTTGGGCCTTTGGAGGCATCTCGGTGCCGTTGCAGCCGATGTAACTGAAGCGGAACAGACAGTGCTGGAAGCGAAGTACAGGCAACAAGCTGTCCACCGATGAAAGTCGCGCTAGTAAAATCCGATGCCGTAGATTACGGTAATAGCAGCCGATCCACCAAAGCATCTCCTCTTTCCGATGTAGGATACAGTTGCGCTATCCACCCCGTGCTGTAAAGGATAACAGGATTAGCAGGTCATCCAGGAGGGAGAGAGTGCCGAAGCCAGCTCACTCGGCCATCTTTGCCAACACTGCACTTCGACATCCCACACCTTCTATTCTTGGCAAGACTATTCTACTCCATAACAACTCCCACTAAAAGACAACAAGATTGCAGAATAAAAGAGAAGCAGGCATATGTAGGGCCATGTAGGAAGGTGGAATCTGACTATATGGTTGCCCCCACTTTTTTCCTGGTGTTTGAATGGTTTTTGACAAGTCTGGCTGGGATCCTGCTATCCAGGACCCCAGCCTATCTGCTTACTCCCTTAAATGATTGGTGTGCATATTAGATGCACTAGTGATTGGATACTGTGGTACCTTATGAGCCCCTAGTATATGGTACCTTAGGTACCTAGGGCATTGGTACTTCACAGGCCTACCAGGGGCTGCAGCATGTATTATGCCACCCCTGGGAAGCATTCACAATCTGACACCACAGGCCTGCTACTGCAGCCTGTGTGAGGTAGTGTTAGCACTCCTCACTGAGGTGTAGGTTCCTATATCTCACCATACACACACATATAAACCTATCAGTCACCCCTTTGGTAGACCCTATCAATCCCAAGAGCAGGGTGCTTGGTTTACTATGTGAGGGGGTGCTTCTGCCTGAGCAGGACCCCTCTGCAGCTGGCAGAGTCTATTCTCTGCTGCTGTTTGTGGATGCGGTTAAACCATATACTCTTAAGTGCATTATAACCTCCTGGTAAATGCTAACTTTGGAATGATTGCATCAAAACATGTCGTGTTTGGTGTCAAATGCCTTGGAATCATACCCCCACACCAGTAACTGGTGTGGGAGTATGATCCCACCCTTCTAGAGGGGATGACATGTACCCACTGTACTAAACGGTAGAAATCTTCTATAGCCCTGGCATCACAAAATGGATGCCACCAGCACAGACACCGGGCTGCCCTCCTGCTGCTGACCGAAACTCGTAGTGGAGGGAGCTCAACAAAGGGTTTCCTGTCACAGGGAGGTGTCACAACCTCCCAGACAGGATTTAGTGTATTGGAGCTGGGTGGGTGCACTCTTAGAGTGCCTTTGAAGTCCTGCACTGGGGGAGCAGTAGGCTTTTCTGTGCATATGCCAGCTCAAACCGGTTCAGGGGCTACCTGCCCCTGTCCTAGCGTGAAACTGGACAAAGGGAAGTGGGTGTAACCACCCACTACCCTGGCCCTCCTAGAGGAGTGGCCATAGAGCTAGTCCCTCCCAGCTTTTCCCAATAAGATACCAAGCATTGCCAATGCAATTCAGATTACACCTGGACGACGCTCTACGAAGAAGAATCCTGGCCCTTCAACGTTCAACTACCTTTAGAAGACCGAAGGATCTCCCTTGGAGTCAAGGAGTGACTCCCCTGCTTGGCAGGCACCAAAACTACTGAACTACGGTTGCAAACTTTACCGTTCCCGCCGGAGCCCGAAGTCCCTGCGTCCCGTGAAGCAGATTTCCTGACCTCTCGACGGCCATTTTGAGTCCCCAGCGAAGCTGTGGCATCTGGACCCCATGAGTGACGAGGAACAGCGATACCAGGGAACCGTGCACTTATTTCGAGTGCAAGCCCTAAACGACGACCTACAAACTTGTGCTTTGGACCACTTGTTGTCCAAGTCCCTAGCAAGTCTAGAACCGTAAATCAGCAGTCTACCTTGTCCCGAGTGACCGTGGGCTGTGGGTGAACTTTTCCTGCAAAGGCGTCTTCGCGGTTGCTTGCCCGTTGGCTAGCAACTCTCCAGAAGACTTCCACATCATCTTCAAGAGCTCGCCTGGTTGCTCTGGGCCTGCCCTCACTTACCCTCGCTGGGTAAGTCCATCGGACCTTGCTGGTCTGATCCATCGACAATCTTCCATCCACACGAGACTTGCAGTTGCCAAGGCTTGTTGGCTCCAATCCGAGTGCTGACACCGTCAACAGCTGCAGACGTTGTGCCACCCTCTGAATCCAGCTGCTGATCTTCATCGATCCCTCCTGGACCTCGTGAGCGAAGAGACAAAATGACATCAGTGACCTGAAGCGACGCGACAGCTGTGGTCATCCATCTTGCTGGCCACCGGTCACTGGCAAGTGACTTTGAACTCTGTCCCCTCAATTTCTAGGTCTTCTGCAACTCCAATCCATCTTCGGATTCCAGCGGACACTTCTCTCGACGACACAAGCAGCAAGTCTTCAGTGAACTCCATTGAAAACAGCATCGCGACCCGACACCAAAGGACACCTATGCACCCGGCTTCCCTGGGTGAGGTAACTCTTGCATTACGGTGCCCAAGTGTGTATTGGCTGTCTAAATACATTCCCTGTAAGTTGTTTGCTTGTTGTCCACTCCGAAGTGTCCTAGAACTTTAAAATACAAACCGCGACATTTGCCATTGAAACGTATTAGAAACCCGCGTGTGTGTTTAGACACTGCACGCGTCCTCTGTGGGCTGATTACTTACCTGCTAACACTGCAGAAGTGAAACCCCAGCGATTCCCAAGGCCCTAGGCCTCTTCATATTGCAAGTCGAGTTTGTGATACCATTTTTTTAGTATATGGTCTGGTACGCCCCTAGGGCTACAGCCATCTTTGTGCTTAATTTATTTAGAACTGTTGATCTTTTGAATGTTTACCCTGCTCTAATCTCATAAAGAGATTAGTAGAGTATATTTAGTAATAAATACATATATATTTGATATATATACCTGTGTGGTGTCTTTTCATTTGGTAATTCAAGAGATTATAAGGTAAAACAAGCTGCTTTACATTCCTCAGAGACATAGCCTGAAGGCTGCTCTCCACAGCTACCACTAGGATAGCTTTCTTTCAAAAGGTTGTCTTTAAACCTATCTACCAAGAGTCGAATTGGACTGGTGCAAGGTGGCCACTAGAACTAGTGACCAGCATATGCCAGGCCAACTTCTCACAGGCCATCCTACATTAAGGCTAGGGTAAAATAACACACTAAAATCAGTTAGAATGGTGGCATTTGAAGGTCATCATAGGGTGTCAGACTACAAAAATGGCTCTTTTATTACAGTCACCAGAGCAAAATCTTGCTTTTCAGAAAAGAGATCCATTATCAGACTCTGTGATAGCCTCAGCGGTGAGAAAGAATCATGCATCAACACCAGTGATATCCGTGCCCCCAAATCAGCAAAGTTAAAGGCTATATGCTGTGGAGAAGAAGGTGCATAGCACATTTGGAACAGCACTCATAGCAGACTTTTTGGGATCTTTATGTGTACTGCTCTAATGTTTCTCTCCATTCATCCCAAAGAAGAAAGGCAGTATTTTCAAGCTAAATTATTTGAAAGTTTGTTAAGGTCTAATCATTTCGTAAATGTGTCACTCGATTTGTCATATTTTGTGATCTCTGGATATAGCATAGTTCTGACTAGCTGATGATCCTCTTGGTTATGACTCACATATGTAAAAATTAATGCACAACAGAAAATACCTATTTTGCTATTAATTAGTCGTGTTTTATTTAAGCCTCACAATAACAAAGAAATGCCTACGATGATCACAAAAGTGTAAGCGATAAAACTTGTGTGATTAAAATAGGAAAAAAGATTACAAAGGTAAATATAGATCTAAGAACAGGGGCTACCTGCAATAAATGGTTTAAAACCCACACTGGTAATATCAACAGGCACACAATATCATTCAAACAAACAGGGACTACCCTCTAAAACAGGTTCCCAAACTTTTGCAACCCACGGCTCCCTTGACCCATTGGCCATTGTCAGTGATTCCCCACTGTTACTTTTTTTAGAGGGTGGGGGGGATGTAATCCAAGCCTCAGGAGTACTTGCATTTTTTCCCTGAAAATAATTGGGATAAAGCTGCTGAAGGTATTATAATCATATACGCAGGGTGTTTCATATTACTAAGGTGGTGCCTCTGTAATGTTGCCCCTTTCTTCCTGTACAATGCCCCACCACAGATGACTAGGACAGCAGGCAAGGTTTAAGGGTTTTATTCAAGTATTACACACTCCAGCAGGAGCGCCGGCACGGAGCTCCTTATCCTATTTGAATCGGCGCGCTAATGCGCCCCTAAGATGGCCGCCGCCGGAAGTCCGGTGACGTCACGCCTAGCGTGCCGTCGACTAGACCGCAACACCACATCTCCCCCTTTTACAACCCAATAAGCAATGTCCCTCTCCACCATAGAACAGTCTTACTTGTGGTCCAGGTTGAACTCCTCGAACCTTCGTGGGAGCAGTATTCTTCTTCCGCAGCGTGTCCTCCTGCTTCCTGCGCCTGCGGTCGGGGTATTGCCCCCACCCTTCGGATCCGCTTCCCCACACGCGTCTTGGGGCTCAGCCCCACCTAACTCAGTCCCTCGGTCACCAAGCCCCGGAGTCTCGACTTCTCCTCCTCTTGGACTCCAGGATCCCTTGGGAACGCTTCCTGCTTCCCCCTCTGGTCTCCTACACTCGCCTTTCCCCGCCGGTGTGGCCCCAGCTCCTGCCTCGCCATCCAGCTCCACGTTCTGTTCAGTCTCATTGGTTCCGGTGCATCTTGCCATCCGATCTTGTGCCCAAATCTTCCCGTCACTTAGTAAGGCTGATGTGGAATAGGGCTCTACCACTTGGAAGGGGGGCGTGAACTTGCTGTCCCCTTTCCTTCCCTGTGTAGGCAGTTTCACCCTCACCCACTCTCCTCTCTCCAAGGCGGCTTCCTTGGTGTTGTGCCTTGCGTCGTAGTAGTTCGTGTATACGGCTTGTGCTTTCTCCAAGTTTCTGCGCACCACTGCCGGTGACCAATGACTCTGCACCGTGAGCCTCTTCCAAGCTACATTGTCTCTGGTGAACGGTTCTCTTCCTCTCAGGATGCGGAATGGGCTGTACCGCCCCAGGTAGAGTCCACGTGGAGAGGCGGTTGCACGCATCGTGGCGGGGGTCACAGGACGTACCGCGAGCGGCGGCGCCACAGACCGCGACGACGAACCGGACGCAGGGAGCCCCGACAGCACCCGGGGGTCGAGAAGCTCGAGTCCACGACCGCGGCGAACGGAGGCAAGGAGGAGGATGAGTGCCACTTCGACGGGACTGCCGAACCCGATACCCTTCCTCACGAAAGCTGGGGTTCCAGATATGCCATGGGAGGATTGGAAGCCGTACTTCTTGAATTTCCTGTTCGCCTTGGAAGAGGAAAGTGGCGCTGAGTTCTCGAGCTCGCGCAGGAAGAGGATGCTGCTACACCATTTGGGCCCTGCAGGTCAGAGGGTTTACGACGATCTAGTGAAGGTGGTCCGGCCCGCGGCGGATGACGATGTGTTTCAACACGCGATCGACGACATGGATGCTCATTACCGCCCGACAGTGTGTGTAGCCGTCGACAGGTACAACTTCTACCACAGGGCGCAACAGAAAGGAGAGACGATTGACCAGTACGTAGCGGCGTTACAGAAGCTGGCCCTAACGTGCAAGTTCGGAGCCTTCCAGGAAGAGTTGATTAGGGACCAAATAGTGATGCACGCAGCGAATGCGTCCATTCAAGATAAGCTGTGGGCCAACGGTGACGAACCCCTCAATACGGTGATAGCCATGGTGAAGAAGGCGGAAATGTCCAAGAGATGTGCAGAGACAGCGAAGAAGGACCGCTACCCTGAACAAACTGTGTGCAGGATAGAAGACCGTAAAGGCCACGAGAGACAGACACCGACGGAGCAGCACAGCACGCGACAACACAGGAAGCCCATGACCCGGGGCGTGAAACAGCAGACGCAGGGACAAGGGAGCACCAACGGGTGCTACAGATGCGGCAGCGAAAGGCACGCCGCCAACGACAAAGGGTGCCCAGCGTTCCGGGCCAAATGCACGTACTGCGGGCTGATGGGGCACTATGAGAGAGTATGCCGAAGGAAGACGTCAAGGCAGCAGGTGAAGTACGTGGCGCAGGAGATGACCAAGGAGGAAGAGCAAGAAGGGCAGGAGGACGAAGAAGAGATCCTGATGATAGATGACCAGGTCTTGGGGATCGACGGCGCGGTCGACAAGAAACCGAGGTGCGCCATGACCATAGGGGGTGTAGGAGTCACCATGGTCGCAGATTCAGGGTCCCCCTACACGATCATAAAGAGGAAGATATGGGAGGATGACTTTGCACCTGTCACAACACACCGACTGCGCCCCACGGACATCCACCCGGTGACGTTCACAGGGGAACCCATACCCATGGTAGGGTATTGCCCTCTCACGTTCGAGTTCCAGGGCAGGACGTGCGAAGGAAAACTGTACGTGGCAGAAAAGGGACCATCAGTGTTGGGATGGAAAGATCAAGGGAAGCTGAAAATAAAGCTGAACCCAGGAGGCCGCATACAAGTACTCATGATGGAGGACGACCCCAAAGTGGGAGCAAGGCAGTGGAAGGAAGAGTTCCCCGAAGTCTTCAGAGACGACATAGGGAGGCTAACAAAGTTCACGCACAAAATAAATCTCAAAGAAGGAGCCCGACCAGTGTCCCACAAAGTGCGAAACATCCCGTTCCGCACCAGGGAGGCAGTACAAGAGGAACTGCAGAGGTTGGAGGACAACGGGATCATCGAAGCCATCGATAATGCGGAATGGTTGGCCCCCTTAGTCGTGGCGCAGAAGCCGAACGGGAAGGTGAGACTATGTGTGGACCTCAGGGAACTCAACAAGAACATTGTAGTGGACAAGTTCCCCCTTCCCCGCATCAATGAGATGTTAGCTAAGACCAAGGGTGCCAAGTGGTTCTCCACTGTGGATTTAACATCTGCGTATCACCAGATCGCACTCCACAAATCGTGCAACCACCTCACATCATTCATTACACCTTTCGGGTGCTACAAGTTCCTACGGATGCCGTTCGGGCTCGCCTCGGCAGCGGCGGTCTTCCAAAAATTGATGTACCGTCTGTTCCACAAGATGGAAGGTATTCAGTTCTTCCAGGACGATATCTTGGTGATGGGCGCCTCCACGGAAGAACATGACCGGAGGCTAGCGAATGTCTTGAATGTGCTGGAACAAAACGGGCTCACGGCCCAGTGGGACAAGTGCAAGTTCGGACTGGGGAAAGTCACATACCTGGGGCACGAAATCAGTCAGGAAGGCATAAAACCCAAGGCATCCAACGTAGCTGCCATCAGAGATGCACCCACGCCCACTAGCAAGGAGGAGGTACGGACATTCTTAGGGATGGCTGAGTTCTACAGCAAGTTCGTCTCCCACTTCGCATCAAAGACGCACCACCTGAGATCGATCCCACCCTCGTCGCCATTGTAATGTTGCCCCTTTCTTCCTGTACAATGCCCCACCACAGATGACTAGGACAGCAGGCAAGGTTTAAGGGTTTTATTCAAGTATTACACACTCCAGCAGGAGCGCCGGCACGGAGCTCCTTATCCTATTTGAATCGGCGCGCTAATGCGCCCCTAAGATGGCCGCCGCCGGAAGTCCTGTGACGTCACGCCTAGCGTGCCGTCGACTAGACCGCAACACCACAGCCTCTAAACAAATATTCGTAATTACACTTGCCCATGTCTTTTTTAGAGTACCCTCTCAAACTTTTTTATCCCACTTACAGTGCTAGATAGCACCCCTATGCATGTAGGCCCCATTGCCAAAGTGTTTCTGCGCTTAAAGAATATTTGCATGCACTTCCATTTATATCCATGTCATAAGTGCCAACACACCTATCTCAGCATGGTGGCTCATGACTTTTTATCCCACATACAGCTTTATTTTTGCTGTCTCCTCCCTAAGATTGCCTCCAAATCAATGCAAGTAAAATAAAATCCGCTGATATTTTTTTTAAACATCCCTCTGTCTTGCTTCCAAATTTTGGCATTATGTCGTACATGGTGTTTTTTACTTCCCTGTATTCAAGGGGAGAGCAGGCCTGTCTGGAAGTGTGTGTACTGAAAGAAATGTGTACTGGAAGTACCTATTATTCAAGGACAAATGTCAATTCTTAATAATACTTAAGAGTGTTTATTATACAGGACAACTGTACTTTCCTGATAACTTGCATTGGTGTAAAATACATTTGGGAAAAAAAAGAAACTATCAACAAGTCTAACAAAATAAATCAGGCATCTTCAGCTTACTGTGGAAGTGCTGGAATGTAGGGATCCAGTGAAATATGGAGGTCATCTACCTCGACATGCCAATAAGGACTACGTTTACAGCTTTAGGCATGTCACTTACAAATCATCGACTTCATGTGTTTAAGCCAAATTAGTTTAGCTGAAGCCAACAACTTCTACAACATTAAATGTATTAAAGTGCTTGGTGCACAGCTCCCCTGGATAGGTTTGATGGCTCCCCAGGGAGCCACGGCGCACAGTTTGGAAACCAATGCTCTAGAAGCTTTCGGCGGGGTCCTCCCCAAACGTTTTGCCTTCAACCCTCCTGTTTTATGAGCCTGGTTTTGTTCACTCTTAGGATTCTGCATATTTTACCACTGCTAACCAGTGCTACAGTGTGTGTGCTCTCTGTTTCAAACATGGTGAAATTGACTAATACCCAATTGGCACATGTAATTGTCTTGTAAGCCCCTAGTAAAGTGGTACTGAAGGTACCCTGGGTAGGTTAAATTGTACTAATTTACCTGAAGCACTGATTGCACCATCCACTTCAGTAGTGTAAGGAAACAGGCTGTTTTGCAGCCCCCCAACCTTTTACCCCCATTTGGACTACTAGCTGCTGGTATTTCGACTCTGAGAGTGTACTGAGGCCTGCTAATCAGACCTCAGTGCCAGTGTTCTAACCCCTTACAAAGTGTAATTTGAATTGGCTATCTCCAATCGGCAAATACTGACTTACTTATAAGTCCCTAGCATATGGTACCCTGGGTACCAAGGGCATGTAAGGGAGAGTGGCCACCTAGAGCTGCAGCACTAATTGTGCCACCTTGTGTGTGACAAACCAAAACATGGCCCCCAGCCTGCCACTGCAGACTGGAAGAAGGACAGTTTTCACACTGCCAGTTTGACTTTGCCATTTCCATTAATGGCAAATTCACAACTTCCATTAACAATATATGCCCCCTAATGAAGGACTATAGAGCCATAAGGCAGGGAGCTGTATATAATTAGGTAGGATATGTATTTTGTATCTGTCTTCACGGCAACACTTCTAAATTTTCATTTTGCTGTGGAAGGGCTAGCATCCCCATTGGCTAACACAGGGTTACCGGCCAACACTGCAGCCTGCCCACAGTCCACATAGGACTACCTAGCTGGGTACTGTAGGTTATCAAATTAATCGTGGCATTACACCCGGCCTGGTGCCCTGGTCAAAATTAATGTCACTATTAATGTAAAGGAACTTTTAGAAAGTTGTCACTCTGTGACCCAACTGTTCCAGTGGCCTCACATGTGCCTGGCTCACAGAAAGCTTTCTGCCCACATGGGGAGTTGTGTGAACAACTCCCAGGATTAGCAACAATATCCCACTGCAGGGAGAGGTGTCACTCCCCCCTTGCAGGAAGCCGCTCAGGGTGTTAGCCCAGAAGGCAAGCTTCAAAGGCAAAGTCGCCTTTAAAGGGCAAATGGCGATAAGTAGACAGGCTGGTGACAGGGACAGAGAGTGAAGAACAGTGCCCAAACCAGTTTTTCTGTGGGCATGTAGCCCCCAGGGTGCCACGCCACTATGGTGGACTTCCAAGCTCTTAACAGCCAAGGAAGGGTGCAGACATCCAGGGAGTGGGCAGAATGGTGTACTCTGGGATTGTTAGGGGCCACACATTGCCGGAAAGTCATCACCAAGGATGGGGGGACCTGGTAGCCCATTGGCTAATGACCGTTATGTCACTTTAGGCACTTTCCTGGAATAAAGACAGGCTACACTGTCTGCCGACTCCATCTGCTGCACCTTAACATAGCAAAGTAAGGACTGTGCTTGTGGCTCCTGGCTCAGGAAATGCCGTTCCCCAGACCAAAACAGTGACTCCAAGCATCAGCTGGCTTTTCCACTGGAACAGCACCATGGACATTAAAGCTGAAGAAGCCCAAAACTGGAAAGTTGCTAGCCAGCGCAGAAGATTTGCTTCTATTAGGCACCCCCAGAGACCGATCCTCGATGGCAAAATGTTGCACCTGAGTCAACCAGACCTGGGAATGTCATCAGAGTCCAGATTGGTTGCATAAGAGGGACAATTGCCCCACTAAAGGATTTTGTTGTGATCACTGTGTACAAAAAATGGTTGCCCAGCCACAGCTGGCTGACTACAGTCTCAAAGTGGCCTTCGTAGAACCCATACTCTTTGGCCAAAGTTACCCCACACAACCCGTGGACAGAGGAATCACCACAGGCACCCCTTTGAACCTCACAGCAACCAGAGCATCCTTGAGCATCTTTTCATCCTGTATCCTCAGCATCAGGACCACTTTATTAACGTCTATGGTGGTCGTGTTGTAGAGGTCGGAACTGGATTGGAAAACACTCTGGTTGCTAGGTAGCTGTCCATATCTATGCCATTTATCCCAAAGACCTTCTCCCGGTTGGATTTGGTCACCCAAGCCAGGCTGGAGTAGGCAAACTCACTTTTATAAACTTTTTAAAAGGTTGCAAACTTTTAATTGACCAATGTTTGTTTGCGGTTGAATTAAACAAGTGATACAGACTTTAAAAATCTGGACCTCCCTGAACCCTCTGATAGATTTAGCTCATCAGGACTATAAAAATTCATAAAAATATAATCTAGTTTTATAAATTGGTGTCATGTGTTTTTTCATGCTTTGTGGCTTTCTTATGTCGTTGTTTGGTTCAGGTAAATGCTTTACAATAAGTTCCCTTATGCAAATGTTGCTTTAGTTAGACATACTATAAATAACAAAAGACAAGCACCGTTTCACAAAACAGGAACATTTTGTTTAATTAAACATTATGTCCATGGGAATAGTTACAGGCCTGAGGTCTGAGGACTGTCTCAATTTACAATCGGTATGTGTCCTTCTTTTATACAAAACATGACAGGTTATAAAAGTTTCTGCCATACCATATATGGTGTGGAATATTGTTTGCAACCTTCTGAGTCATAAATCAATTGTGTAATGGTTACTACAGGTGGGCCTTAACCTCGTGTGGACACAATGTGGCCAGTGTATAGCATGTCCAGATGTCTGGCATGCGGAGTGCCTGATCAGTACATGTGCTAGGTCCTGATGGCTATGTGTTCCTAACTCATGTTGCATTTGTCTTATTATGGTGTTTTTAGGAGTACACGTATCCCTTCCAGTCAAGTGTGCTTTACTGATGCAATCTCCCCTGACCATTGTAATGTTGTTGCGCCTATCTGTGGTGTTAATGAAGAATTGCCCAACTATTTGTCTGCCAGCTATGCACTCTCCCACCTGTGACCTGTCAATCAGCAGTCCGAGGCCTAGGTCTCAGGGCCTGCTTCACTAAATATTTTACAGGAGTCATGTGCATGGTTCCATCTATACGCTATACATTCCTCACAATTTCCCTCCGCCCACACCCATACCCATCATACAGTTGGGGACGTGATCTATAGGACTTAAGTACTTTCCCCCTGCTTCATCCTCTGCAGAGCATCATGCCTGTAGGTTTGCTCTCAAAGGCTCTAAAATGTCTCGAGGGTGGGACACAAGTGGCATCAATTCCGCTTACACTGTCATCTGTTCCTGGCAGAATGTAAGGTCCCACAGCCAATCCTTAAACCTGTGTGCCCTTCCCCTTACCCATTTACAGGTCATCCTGCATTTAGCCAGGAGTAAGCCTAGCGATATGTACCTTCTGAAGGGCGCTTCGAGGTCTTTGGTGTACCCAAATAGTGTGATGAGAGGGGGTTAGTTATGTGCATCCCAGTCATCTGGCAGAGAGCTTTGATTACTGTGTCCCAGTATGTCTTGATGGAGGCGCATTCCCAGGCCAAGTGCAAGAAATTGGCTCCCTCTTTCCCACATCTGTCGCAGTTATCGTTATCCCTGAGTCTAAATCGGCATAGTCTTACTGGAGTATAATAGAGGTGTTGGGGGTACTTGAAGTGTATTATGCACATGCTACTGCTGGCCAAGATTCACCCAGTTTGTTGACAGCAAAATGTCCATTGGTCATCGGTGAGAGGGGTATCCAGGTCAGCATCCCATTTGGACTGCGCAGTTTGGCCAGTGTGTGGGCTATCTGCTTGGATGGCTCGGTACAGCAGAGATACTACATGTGCTGGGATGGGCCATTGTAGGAAAGCGTGTAATGGGGCCAAAGTTGGGGGTTCGGTTGGAAAGTCAGGGGTGGCAGACTTGACATATTGGTGGAGACTTACATACATAAAGAGCTCCATAGTGGTGGGTTGGCAATCTTTAAAAAATTGTTCTCATGTGCGAAAAGTCCCCTCTTCATATAATGCCCCCCAGGTTTGAATGTCGAATTTACGAAGCATTTGTCAACATCTTCTCTCCCTCGTGACTGGAATATCCAATCGGCCTGGTAATGGCAATAGTGGAGAGTATATCATGCCTACTTTCAGGAGATTAGCAATTGCCCTCCAAGCTCTAGTTGTGCAATCCACTGTGGTTGGATTTGTACATTTAGGGTGAGTACGTGCCCTTATACATGCCGAGTACGGAGTTGGCACTATGGGCCAGTGTTCTACTGCGAGGTGTGGCATGTACGGTGGTGGATGCATCCAGCATACAGCAAAGTATGCCTGGGCGCTCTAAAAGTACAGTTCCATGTCTGGCACTTCGAATCCTTTCTTATCAAAGGGTAGGGTCAGTGCCTCCCACCTCAGTCTGGGCTGTTTGCTCCCCCAGGTCAGCTGAATAAGTTGCGATTTGAGGGCTTTGAACAAGAATTTGCTGGGCGCATAAGGAATGTTAGTAAAAAGATAGAGCAGCTTTGGGAGTATGACCATTTTGATCAGCGCCACCTGGCCTGCTAATAAAAGAGGCTTTGCTATCCACCTCTTGATGGAATCTGTTAGTGTGTCCAATGCTTTACCATAGTTGACCCTCACAAGGTTTTCCCTCTCTCTAGTTATTACTATCCCGAGGTATCTTACTTCATCCTCACACCAGGTCAAGGGGAAGTCTGGGATGTATCTCTTGACCGCATCTGTAAGTGGGGAAGATTTGTGACTTGCTCCAGTTGATATTGATCCCCGAATACCTTTTGAACTACAGAAACGCCTGCAATATAGGGTTCAGACTCTCCTCGGGATCACGTAAATATAGTGTTAGGTCGTCAGCATATAAAGAGATTAGGATTTGCCTTTCAGGGTATAAGAGAGCGTATTCGCGGTGGTGTTGTTGGAGTTTAGCTGTCAGCGGCTCCATGGCCAAGGCAAAAAAGAGAGGGGAGAGCGGGTACCCCTGCCTCGTCCCTGTTGTGATGTGAAACCTGGGGGAGCACACTCCTTTTATGAGTACCATGGCCTGCAGTTTAGTGTACAACAGCTGGATCCATGCTAGAAAGGGGGGGACCCCATTTATGTCAAGACACACACCAAGTAATCAAATTCAAGGGAGTCAAAGGCTTTGGTGGTATCCAAAAAGACAGCCACCGCATCATGATCTTGGTCGATGTCTTTCATATGGGCAAAAAGAGTGCAACGGTTATGCGAATTTGCTCTGCCGGGTATGAAGCCTGACTGGTTTGGCAGTACCAAAGCAGTCATCAGAGGACTTATTTGATTAGCGCGCAATTTTGCCATAATTTTGGCGTTGCAGTTTATGAGCGAAGGCGGTCTGTAGGAGTCGCATCTGTCGCCTGGTTTCGCTGGCTTCAGTACAGATATAAGTGCTTTGTGAATTGTTTGCAGGAGAATGCCTGTCTCACGTGCTTCTTCGTATATGTTTTTTAAAATTGGGAGGAGGGCATCGCTGTATGTTTTATAGAGCTCTGCAGGTAGTCCATCCGGGCCAGGGGCCCGGCCAAACTGTTGCTGCATGATTGCAGTGCATAGCTCAGCATCTTCAAAATCTGCGAGTAGAAATTCTCTCTGGGTGTCGCCCAACCACCCCAGCGCTATGTCATCAAAGTATGGCTCAAACTCTATCGGTTGAGTCCTATGTGTTTTGTAAAGAGTATTATAAAATGCATGGAATGTGTCTAATATGTTTGGGGTGTCTCTATTTACTCTGCCCTCAGGATCAATAACTTCCAAGATGGTAGAAAATCTTGGTTTTTGGGTCAACCCTGCTAGAGCCTTCCCTTGGCGTTCCCCTTCCCCATATTGTTGGGTGCAATGGTACTTTCCCCGAAATTTGCATTTCCTCTCTGCTGTCTCTTGATATTCTGTCAACTTGTCCCTGAGCTGCACTTGCAGGTCAGTGCTTGGGTCGGGGTGTATTTGAGTCTTCAGGTGTTTAAGTTTGGCCTCTAACTTCCTAAACGTGTTACGGATGTCTATCAATATGCCTCCCTCTTTACAATACATATCCCCCTTTTAGTTGCCTTAAATGCTTCCCAGACTGTGGAGAATTGAGGTACTGTGTCAATGTTGTGTGGGAAGAATTCTGTTATTTCTGGCTCTAATTCTGTTCGGATAGGATTTTGATCAGAACGTTCTCCGGCAGTCTCCAAGATTGGTAAGGTGACGTTGTGCAGGGTGGGGTGAGGGTCACAAAAATGGTGAGGGATGAGAGTATGTTTGCGGTAGGTGTCTTGCTTTCGTAAGCCACATTTTTAACCCTCTGGTCAGTAACCATCCATCTGTGCACGACCATGAGGAGTGTGTCGAGGAGTGACATGTGCCTTCTCTGTCAGTTGGATGTAGGCTCCTCCATGCATCGGTCAGTCCATGTGCAGTGACTATCTCTAGTATTTGGCGTTGGGCGCTTGTGTAATGGTAGGTTTGTGGGCGTTGCCGGTCCATTGTCGGGTCTAAGGTGACATTAAAATCCCCGCCACATGAGTAGAGCCTGTGTCTAAAATTTTCCCCATAGGATGTTGAAGAACTCGGGATCGTCGTTATTATAACAGCATACAATTGTTATAGACTGAGATGCCATCCATCCCCACGTGATGCAATATCGCCCTTGAGGGTCTGCCAATTCCCCTACAGCTACATATGGGACACTCTTTATAATTAGGATTACTGTTCCCGGGGCTTAGGTGGAGTATGTTGAGAAACATCTCTATGAAGCCCATCGGGCCGCAAAAGTGGTCGGGGCAGTCGGGCCAATATGAGTCTCCTGGAGCATGGCGCAATGTATGTTGTGTCTGTCTAGGTAGGCCAGGACATGGCGGTGTTTCCTTGGGTTCCCAAGTCCCTGTACGTTCCATGTGATGAGATTGTAACTAGACGGGTTTGGGTGAGTCAATCAGTGTGCGCAGGTTATGTAGTGCATAGCATGTGTATGCAATGTGCTCTGTGTGGGTAGTATAGTAGCTTACGGTTATGCCTGTGTTTGTCGTGCTTCTGAGTGGCAACAACAATCCTTCCCCCTCTCCCTCCACCCACATCAGCAGCCCAATCCTGCCTCCCTCCCACATCAGCAGCCCAATCCTGCTGTGACATTCTTCCACTTCCTACCCTCCCGTCAAGATCGAAGAAACAACTACAAAGGAAAATAGATTAGGAAGAGAAATAAGAGAACAGTTAACATCAAGCATTCTAGGGTTGTCCTGTTGGGGAGTCGCATGAGGGCACAACAGTCTCTCCTCATGGACATGAGGGTGCCCAGTAGCTGATTTAGTGTCCCTTGATTCCTGTTAGTATATCCAAATTGTGGTCAGGGAATATATCCATGTTGTCTGTTGACATCGTTGCTCACATAGTCATTGCCCGGTCTTACTCATAATTTCAATAGAAAATGTCTGGTTAAGTCACATGTAGCACAACAGTCTGCTCCACTCTTTTAGCCTTGTTGTCAGTAGTAGAGCTGAGTGAACTTTCTTATAGTACATTGGTCACCACGTCTTCGGCATTATTCTATGTCAGACAGGACTGCAGTCAAGCGGGAAGTGCTCAGGGAAGGCTTGTTCCGGGGAGATCTTCAAAGAGTTGTTTTTAAAAGTCTGCAACATGCTGGGGATTTGTGAAAAGATGCTGCTTGCCCTGGTGGGTTACCCTAAGTCGCGCAGGAAAAAGCATGGCGTAGTTGTTGTTAGCCTGATGGAGTTTCTTCTTGATTGGCAGGAACTTTCTTTGGGCCTCTTGGACTGTCATTGTGAAATCTAGAAAGATAGCCCTCGAAGGAAAGTGTTTTACGCTCTCTTGACAGTCTCAAGGCATCCCGATCTCGATAGTTTAGCAGCTGTGCGATGATCGGTCTCGAGGGAGCTCCAGGAGGAGGACGATTGGCCAGCGAGTGGTGTGCTCTTTCTACTATGAACATCGAGGAGAAGGCGCTTCTTTCAAACACCGTCCTGAGCAAGCGTTTCACATAGACCTCCATACGGCCGGTATTGAAGGATTCCGGTATGCCGAAAATTTGTATATTATTGCGGCGCCATCTCGATTTGCCGCTATAACTTTCAGTGAGCGCTCCATATTGAATAGTTGTTCTGTTCTCCCCGTGGATGTGTCCTCCAAATTGGAGATGTGCTGTTCCGCCTCCTTAATGTGCTCATCATCTTGGTCAAGCTTATGAGTAACATCGTCTATGCATGTGTTCATTGCATCCATCTTGGCTTCCCTTAAGGTGAGGCTGTGTTTCATTGTAAGGTGTAGTTCCTTGAGATCTTCAGTCGAAGTCTTGATGCCAGAGCTAGGGCCGTCCTTCATTGTGTGCTCGGAATTGCTAGAAGCTCTAGTGGATTTGCATGCCTCGAATGGTAACTTAGATTGTTTTCCATCTGTCTTGCTCATAGTTTTCTCCGTGCTCACTGTATTCCACCCCGCCCGCTGACTTGTGGAGAGAGTTTCCTTTCCTATTGTGGTTTCTCCAAGTCACGTCCTGCTTTGGGCCTTACCAATTTCCCCGCTATTCGGGTAGTCGCAATAGCAATCTCTCAGTGTCTCTTCTCAGGTGCTGCACTCCTATTTTTGTGCGGTTAACACAAAATCAGGGAAGGCTTTCCCAGGGCATAGTGCGGGTTGGCGTTTACTGTCCGTTCGATTCTGTCTCTGATCTGGAATGAAGGTCCTCTCCCTGTTGCCAATGTTTGTAGAAGGGACAGCCGCAATCAGACTCTCACCGTATCTCACACCATGGGTCACAATTGCAGAAGCTTCTTCCCACAGCCCAGCACACACATTCAGGCTCTAACAGCGAATGGAGTTGCAGCTTCTCCCAGGCCTCTCTCTCCTTCCGTCGCCAACTGCACTTATGGATCCGAGCCCGCAACCTGCAGCACTAATCTTGCGTTTGCTGCTCTCAACGAACAGGGCTGCAGCAAATCTGTCTGCGCCAGCCCCAGCCACAGCTCCCCTCCACCGCAGTCACAATGCTGTCCGTTCCAGAAGATTGGGCAAAGGCTTCACAGAGCAGTTGCCCCATTTTCAATTCGCAGCATAGGTATTCTACTCACGGCTTCGGATGAATGTGGGCCGCAGCAAACCTCCTCCAGAGCTCCCATGATCTGAACAGCGACTTTTGCGGCAGTGGTTTTTTCCCCTTTTTGTTATGTTTCCTCCTTCCTTGAGTCTTGTGCTGTATTCTTTCTATGGGGGGCCTCTGTGAAAGTGAATTCAGTCCCCGCTCGGAGCCGCCCCTCCTCCTCCGCCACTATCGGCACAGCTCTGTTCGCAAGTTGACCGCCATTTTCAGTGCCGTTTCGGGAGTTGACAGTGTGCAGGAATTTGGGCAGGATTACGGTGGATGTTAGTCCTGGGCTGCAAGGAGACTCACGCAAGTGTGGCCATCTTGCATGCGTGCCCTATAGCGCCCCCCCATAGCTACTCAGGGTTGGTTTGAACTTAAGGTTGTTCTTAAACGTGCCCGACTAGACCCAAGACTGTTTTTGACTGTGTATTCCATGGTAAGCCTACACATCCCTACCATACAATACACCAAATCCCCTTGAGTGGACTTTTAAAAACATGTCCAAGGCCTGTAATTGCAGCCTGTGTGTGCAGTTTTAAACTGCCATTTTGACCTGGAAAAATAAACCTTTACCAGGCCTACACCTTACTTTTTAATATATAGGTCGTCCCTAGGGTAGACCCTAAGCAGCCCATAGGGCAGAATGCATTGTATTTTTTTTTAAATAGACATGCATTTTTTGAGTTGGTAGTGAACACCTCTCAAATTTGTTTTAAACTACTGCAAGCCCTACCTGTCTCATAGGATAACATCTGGTGACCTTATTACATTGAGTTAGTGATAACTGTTGTGTGGGATCAGGTAGGAATGTCATGTTCAGTGTCAGGAATTGTAGTTTAAAACCCTCTTCAATGGTAAAGCCGGATTTTAAGTCACAACTCTGAAAATGCCAGTTTTAGAAAGGTGTATTTTATTATCATAACCATTTGGTGTCTGCAGCCTATTCCTGGGTCACATGACTAGGCATAGATGGCAGTTGGCCTTTGATTATTCCTCCCAAACACCATCCCAATTGAGAGTTTGGGTATTGGCAGGATGGGCCATCTCTGGTGGAGCTGGCACCTACCACACTTGCACTTCAATGGGGCTATCTCAGCACGCACACAAAGGACATTACATTAGCCCATTGGGCCGCCAGATAGACTGGGACCAAGGCAGGAAGGCAGAAAAGTCTAGGTACCTCTGTAGGGGAAAACTCCTGAAGCGTCTCTCACTTCAAAGTAAGTACTAGGTATAAAAATGAGGCCCATAGACCAACTCTTAAATACACTCCCAGACCTATGGATATTACAGAAGAAGGACACCCAACTGCTCTACTACTTGAGGCATGCCCTGCTTCCTGAGAAGGAAGACTGGATCTGCTTCCTTCATTCTAGGTTTCACCCTGACTCCAAGGATCAGCTGACTGACCTACCATTCTGATCTACTGGGACATAACAAGCTCCAGACCCTATCTGCAACTGCCCAGCTAAACTGTAGCAACAGGACCTGCAACGGGACCTGCATGAGCCCTGCTTTCCTCTGCTGGAGTGAGTTCCTGACCCTCAGCAGGTGCCTTCCAGATCCTAGACCCTTGGTGTGGCATCAGAAGGAATCCAAGTTTTGGGCACTTCGCAACTGCGAACAGGCACGCTTGTGAAAAGATCTTGCTACCCGCGCCGATCACCAACACAAAGCTCCAGTGAACCCAACTCTTCGCGCTACAGTGACCACCAGTGATGACCTGCAACATGAGATCTGAACTTCACGCTACAACATCGACAGCCCATGGCGACCGCCAATTCAAATCTCCAGCAGCGACCGTCTGAGACACCCAACAGCATATTTACGCCGCAGCAATGAATATTCAAGATGCCAGGCCTGCTTTTTGTGTTACAGCGACAACCTTCCACGATGCTCTACCTGCTCCTCCACCGTGAATTGAACTTTTTGCGCTGGATTTGAGAAGGTATGATCCAGGATATATCTTTTATTCGTATCCCCATCACAAATTAGTTAGGTTAGATTATGTCTTTGCATCTAGGTTATTCATGGTGGGGGCTAGAATGCAGGTGTGGCCTAGAACTAGAGTGGATCATGGACCATTATTACTGGATGTCTTCACAATGGCACGGGAGAGGGTACGGAGATCCTTTTCTTTTGATAGAAAGCTTTTATTGGATAGCTCGTTTGTAAACCATATGGAAAATTGAATCATACAATTTCTTGATTTTAATAGAGGGTCTACCATTAGTACAATGGTATGGGATGCCTTGAAAGCCGGATTCAGGGGTGAAATACTTAGTTATGGATGGAGGAGGCAGAAGTTACAGCAAAATACTATGAAGGCCCTCCTGGATGACTTAAGAGCAGGGGAGCTGAAGCTGATGCTGGGAATAAGGAGGGGAGGAGATCTGAAAGGGATACAAACAAGGATAGTGTGCTGTAAAACTAAAATTAATAGGATATGAGCAAGGAGATTGCCAGCCAGTATAAAATCTTTAAAAAGGAAAGGTATGAATACGGGCTAAAAAATCAGCACAAAGGATCACCTTACTGATTGATGAGGTTGAAATATTGGAGGGTATATTGAAGGTATTTCACGATTTTTATAAGGAATTGTACACACAGGGTGAATGGAGTGAACAAGCCATTAGACAATTTGTTCAGATATAGGTGGAAGACAGGAAGACCTTGCAGCACTTGAAGACCCGATTACAATGGAAGAGCTCGAGGCGGCAATAGTGTCATTAGCAAGGGGGAAAGTTGCAGGACCAGATAAGCTGCCGCTAGAGGTGTATCAAGCACTCTTCTCGGTTTTAGGGGGGGGGCATGTTGGTTACATTTCGAGCGGCGCAATTGGGAAACCCTCCACTGTCATGGTCAGAGGCTAACATAGTTATATTGAAAAAGAAATATAAGCCTGCGGAGATGCCAGGGTCTCATCGGCCAATTTCACTTCTGAATGCGGATGGCAAGGTGTATGCTAAAACATTGGCAACTAGCTTAGTACAAGTAATCACTTCTCTAGTATCTAAACAACAGCATGGATTCATACCAAGCAGGAGCACGGTCAACCACATAAATAGAGCTATTGCTCTGATAGATGGTGCGAACGTACAGCAAAGCAAATTAGGGCTGATATTCTTGGATGCCGAAAAGGCGTTCCATTGTGTCTCCTGGCCTTTTTTATGGGCTGTTTTACGTAGGATGGGGTTTGGTCCGGATTTTATTAGGGCTCTTCAGGCTACGTACCAAAACCCTACAGCTTGGATTTGCACTATGGGCAAAGAATCAGATTTAGTATATATAACTCAGGGGACAAGGCAGGGGTGTCCCTGCTCCCCGCTCTTGTTTGCCCTATATATTAACCAGTTTTTGACAATGCTGGAAAAGAGCAATGCGATCAGCTCTATGATATGTGGGCAATATCAGACACAGGTTTTGGCTTATGCAGATGATATTGCGGTGGCAACGTCAGATCCAAAGTCTGCGATTTTAGAAATAGAGCGGTTGACTTTGAGGTTTGGGGCAGTTTCTGGCTATAATTTAAACTCAACAAAAACCCACATAGTGTGTACTAAAATTGCTTGTCCTGGAGAGAGTCGGGTAACTGAGGAAGCTATTTATTTAGGTATAACGATTAGGATGAGCTTGCAAGATCTAATAGAGGCTAATTGGGGAGGGCTGTTGGATGGGATTAAAAGACAGTTGGACCGCCTAGAGTGTTTGCACCTCTCAATTGTGGGAAGGTGCAACGTATTGAAGATGAATGTACTACCTTGAGTACTGTATTTTTTGAGAGCAGTGCCACTAGAGCTGACAACGTCACAGCTACAGAAATTACAATATATGTGTTTTTGTGGGGACAAAAGAAATCACGGAGGGCATTTAAATGTATTTATGCTACCGCTCAGATGGAGAGGTTGGGCTGTACCAAATTTCACTTTTTATTATTATGCTTGTCTCTTGCAAAATATGAGGATATTGTTCACCGGAGAGGAGGTGGCTACAGCTGCTGAGGCCCCCTCAAAATATCAGCTTCTGCTCAGCTCTGTAGCGAGGAACTGTATGTTTATGAAAGACGATGTGCAAAATGCTAGGTGTATCGGAGCTATGTTTTTATACCCTCATGAATTCTGTGGTGACTTTACCCGCTATTTTTTGGGATCGTAAAATTGAGCAGGGGAGGGCTAAGGAGATTAGGCTAGCTGGAGATGCATTTGAGAATGAGGAGATGGTGTCTTTTGCATACTTAATGGGTACATATAGTCTGCAAAAGACGGATTTTTTAAAATATCTTCAAATAAGAAATTACCTATGGAAATATCAGAAGCAGAAATGTGTGAAGACCAATTCGCTGATTGAGGCTGTAAAAAAGGAAGTAAAATAGGGGTTTTGTATGATTTAATTATGGAAATGCAGGCGGATGATCTTGAAGTACAAGATAGTAAATGGAGTGCAAGGTTAGGTCAAGATGTTCAACAATATGTTCAGCAATCGATCTATGTCGCGGGCAAGATTTTGTGTAATCTGAAAGCACAGCACTACATGACATTATTTAACTTGTATCATACGCCAGCTAGGATGATGAAATTGGGGGGAGGCAATGGAGGGAAGTGCTTTAGATGCGCAATCGATGAGGCTGATATCACGCATATATTCTATACCTGTACTCACTTATTGCAACTGAGAGGGCAGATTGAAAGGGTTTTGTCTGAGATCACAGGAGCGGATATACACATAACTATGGATGTTCAGTTAACAGGAGTTGGTGATATTCTTCTGCAGGGACAACCCGGGTATCCATATAGATATTTGATAATTATGGCCGTAGCGGTAGCACGATTAAGGGGCCGATTCTGATCCTGGATTTTTATTGTCCATACAAATCGGATCCGTATTTTTTTCCATACAAATCGTACAAGTCCCTTACAACCTGTGTAGTACGATTCGGACGGGAAAAATACATACAAATCGGCCCGATCCTTACAAATCGGATCGGGAAAAGCTGTACGACATGGACTTGTAAAAAAGACCATACAATTTGTAAAAAGGCTGTCCAAACCGTCAAGTACGATTCGTACCGGGTTGTCAGCATACGATTTGTATGGAAAATGGCCTGTATACGGGGAACGACTCGTACCGGGCAACGAAGCGAACCCCTATACGCCTCGTACCCTGGTATGACTCGTTCTGGGGGTATGACTCGTACCGGGGTATGGTTCGTATAGGGGTATGAGGCGTACAGGGGTCCCCCGACATGCGAGGCGTGTGTATGGTGCGTACCCCAACATCGCGCATGTACGCACCGTACATACGCAATTTTGGGTCACGCACCGTAGATACGCGACTTTGGGGTACGGTGCGTACACAAGCGATTGTGGGGTACGGTGCTTGTACGGTACGTACACGACCAGTACCCCTTCAGCGCGTATATACGCACCGTACCTCTGTATTCATGGTGTGTACGACGCGTACATGGGGGGTCCGTCTCGCACTGTTTTCTGCAGGACTAGCCTGGTTCCTGCATGTGTCCCGTGCTCCATCACAGTCGGCCTGAACTTGTGTCTTTGTCATGGTCCAGTGTGAACAGATAAGCATAGTTGGCACTTTTGCTTTTTTGCGCTGTTAAACTCAACAACTTCAAAATTGCCTTTCTCCAGTTTTACTGATTGGATTTTTGTCATTTTGGCCTTAAATTATTCAATCAATTATTCTCTATTTTTCTAAATTGGTGTGGGATTTTTCTTGTGTTGTGATTCACTCTATTACTGTTTGAAGGGCTGCATAAAGACTTTACACATTGACTCTGAGTTAAGCCTGACTTCTCTGTGCCAAGCTACCAGAGGGTTGAACATAGGTAAATTTAGTATTTGCTTGTGACTGCACCCTGACAAGGATTGTGGTTGCTGCTTGAGTAGGGTTTCTCCTTCCTCAACCAGTAACCCAACTTCTCACAACCACTGTGAGTGGGAACATGGACACTTGCGGTGATGGTGTGCCAAGAAGAAGATGCAAATGTCGTGGATGAGCACATACTTTTGAGTTCAGGAGGAGCACCTAACGTGTTTCAAATATTGTGTCCCATTTTACAACACATAAGAGCGAACACAAAGAGACACAGTATTAGTTTGGTCTCCATGTGTTGGGCCCACTGAACAAGAGTACCGTAAGTCTTATTTGCGGTTGAGTTCCCGTTTCGAGGATGCGTCACGCAGCCGAGGCATTTCGAAGTCCTGGTGTAAGACGTGTCACAGAGCCAGTTCCAGGAGGCAGCGATGTGAGGTCTTGAGTCCTCTTCTAGTATACCATTGACTAGGAGTTTGCGATGTGAAGTCCTGCATCGAAGATGGGTTGCACACCGTCTGGTTCTGAAAAAGTTGCGGGGCTGGCAATGTGGAGTCCTGCGTCATCGTCGAGGATACTGTTGACGAAGGGCTTGTGATGCGCAGACCTGCATCGTGTATGGATCACACAGCTGTGGTTTTGAGGAGGCTGCAGGCTGCAATGTGAAGTCCTGAGTCAGAGTTGTGTCGCACAGTGGTTCCGATGTGGAGTTTCTGAGAAGCGATGCATCGACCTGTGTCAGTTCTACTGGGACCCTAGTTTCACTGTCAGAGCACCTCTAGACACACTACCAATGGCCCAGGAATGAGGTGGCACCACTTGTGGGGACAGAACACAAAGCTGGTAGTGTTCTGGTGTTGAGTACGATGTTGTTGTAGTCTGTTCTGTCTCAGAGGCTCTGATAAGGAGGCCAGCCATCTAGCCATTGGAGTCACTCTGGTAGCCCTGGTTTCAAGATGCAGATACAGTCTTTCTCACTCATGCAGAAGGGCAGCAGGGCAACAGAGTGGCAGTCCCTCTTCCAGCAAAGCAGTATAGCAGTCCTTTTCCTGACACCTCCACAGGTAAAGATGAGTACTTAAGAGTTGGGTCTAGGGGTTTATTATTTATACCTATTGCCCGTGCCCAGTTTGAAGTAGGAGCAGGTGTGGGAGGTTTCCTGATGTGTGAGGCATCCACTTCCACCTTGCCCTGGCCCCAGCATTTCTGGGGACACAAAAAACTAGTGAGAAACCCTTTGTGACAGTACTCAGGCAGAGCCTTTATGATGTGCAAGTGTGGTAGGTGACAACTCCTCTCCCTCATCAAGTCAGATTTGGCCATCTTGCTCCCCGCTTTGTCTTACTGTCTGGGAGCAATAAGCAAAGACCAACTGCCAGTTACATCTAGTCATTTGACTCAAGTACAGGCTGCAGGCACAAAATGGTTAGGACAAGAAAACACTAACTTTCCAAAAGTGGCATTTTTAGAATAGTGACTTAACATCCAACTTTACCATAAAGGAGTGGTTTTAAATACAATTCTTTAGACACAAAACACAAACCGTCTATCTGCTCCCAGTTGAAAGTTATTATTTATTTAACATAATGAGGAAACCCAATATTATGCTATTGGACGGGAAGACCTTGCAGTAGAAAAAAATTAATTTAAGAGTTTTTCACTACCAGAACATTTTAAACTTAAAATTATAAGTCCAACTTTTATGATACACTACACCCTGACCTCTGGGCTGTTCAGGGCCTAACCTATGGGTGACTTTCAGCCTGGCAACAGGTTTATTGTGCCACATTGAAATGTCAGTTTAAAACTGCACACACAGGCTGCAATGGCAGGCCTGAGACAAGTGGGTGGCACAATCAGTGCTGCAAGCCCACTAGTAGCATTTTATTTTCTGGCTCTGGATACGTCACCACTTTACTAGGGACTTACAAGCAAATGAAATGTGCCAACTGGGTTCAAGGCAGTTTAACCATGGTTAGGTAAGAAAGTGCAATCACTGTAACACTGGATAGCAGTGGTAAAGTGCACAGAGTCCCAAGGTCAACAAAAACAATATCAGCAAAAATATCAGGGGTGAAGGCAAATGTTTGGGAGAAGACCGCCCTAAGGCTGACAGATCTAACAGTGGCCAACAACTGGTACATCTGGTTACTGACACTTCTGTACCACATGATTGGGCCTGCTTCTACCAATCCCTCTTCAGTATGTGACAGCCTGATCTGATGTTAGCAGTGTGCCAGGTAAAGCAAACATTGTTCTTCGCTCAAGAAAAGGTGTAGAGGGAGTGTCCCACTATTACACAGAACACAGAAAAGGGTTACCCTGGCATCTTCCGATGCACAAACTTGTTCATCATATTCAGCCGCCAGCCATCCTCCTAAAGCTGTGTCAGGCATTCCTGCTTTCAGCCCATTTGAAGCCATTGGCACCTCATATTCACATGCCCCAAAATGATACCAGCTGGTTGCTTGCTTAGAGAGCACCTATATCAAAGTTTTTGGCACCTAGTCTGGATCAGGAACTTGTATTACTTATTGCATTGATGAGAAACGCATCTCATTCAATCTGCTGTGTCAGTACATGCAAATCGATCAACATTCTTGATTAGTATCTATAGTTTTCAAAGATTTAGGATGCTTGAAACACAAGATTGTGTGACTACACATTAATTAAACTCAGCAACCTGTCACATTCTTCATCAGTCTCTTCCACCACTCCACACACAGCCCAAAGTTGAATTAGGGATGGCATGGCTAGAACAAGATGATACATCAGAAAGTTCCCAGGTTCATACTTGGGGGTCTTTCCAACTGTAGTAGAATTAAACCAATGCAGCCGGGAGAATATCTGCATTCACTTGGAAATATTTATTCCTAAAGCCGTTAATAAATAGGAGCGCCAACTAAAGTCAAAGTCAAGAGGTCAATGCCCTTTCATTCAGCAAGGGAAGATATATTCAAACCATAATGTGCTTGGTGGTCACCCTACACATGTAACATTACGGTTTCCTCCTTGAACAACTACTTCATATCAATGGACAATTCTGATTATGAATGTTTTCTGCTACAACATGTCAGGCAACTTTTAGAAGGGTCCATTGACAATTTTCACATGCACCTCAAAAACTTGTCAAGCAGGTGCATGTCTCAAAGCAGAAGATATTAATATACAAGTCATCTAAGGATGTACATCTGTGAAGTTGAAACACCTCATCCCCAGGGAACCAAAGATGCTACTCCTGAAAATATCCACAGTAGGGTGCTGTCTCGAATCCTCAAACACCATGGCTTCTCACATTGAATCTACAGTAAATTGGCCCTTTGTAAAGACTGAGCCTGTCAACCAAATCAACCATTCAAGCATCCACCTTTATCATAACAGGGTTCACCTGTGTCAGTTTCTACCTTTGCTCAAAAAGTCACCTGCACTTGAGACGAAGTACTCAGTTTGCTGAAAACAAACCGTTTTGAAATCATATGTACGTCAAGTGTCCACAAGCCCACGCAATCACAGACTACCTTTGCCACAAAGAATGGCAGAGTCATCTATCTCATACATGAGTAAGAAGAGCTAGATGAGGACAAGATGGAGGTGGAAGGTCTTGTAAGTATGGTGAATGTGATTGAGATGCGTGAGACCCACAGGCAGAAATAACCTGAATGTAAGGTACACACCTGCAGCTTACTTATAACCACCCTTATTGAAACAGGGCATTGGTCAACATGATGGCAAAATTGTAGGACCTTTTGCTGAAACCACCACCAACTCTCCATTTGACCACACTTTGCATCATTGCATCTACAAACACTACATACTCCCCTCTTTGTGGGATTTTGTTTCTAAATTTGCACGCAAAGATCATAGGGTGCTTGTTGCTTAATTTGTCCACAAAGATCAAATCACCTGTGTCAAAATGTTTTTCACCAAGCCTGGATCGGGCACTTTGATTACTTGCGTTGCTGAGAAACTTATCTAATTCAATCTGCTGTGTCAATTCCGGCAAACTGATCAAAACTCTTGATGAGTTTTCAACAGTTTTCAAAGATTAGGATGTTCATAAAAACAAGAAGGTGTGACTGCACATTCATCAATTTCTGCAACCTGTCACATTCATCATCAATCTCTTTCACCATTCCACATACGGCCCAACGTTGAATTAGGGGCAGCAGAGCTAGAGAATGTTGATATCATCAGAAAGGTCCAGGGCTAATTTATGTGTGTCTCTCCAACTGTAGTAGAATCAAACCCATGCAGCCGGGAAATGTCTGCATCTTCTTGGACATGCATATTCCGTAAACCACCAATAAACAAGAATGACAATTGACAGTTGCAGTTGAAGACATGGTTGCAGAGGTGAATGGTGCCTGTAGGCTCTCTAAAATGAACCTTTGCTGATGGTTCCACCATCTACTCATTGAGGCTAAGTGAAGATATATAACCACTTTCTTTATACATATGGGGTGTCAAGCGTTTGCGTCTCAAGTGGTTCAGAGCAGTGTATCCAAGAAATCCTCTTAGGGCTGAGTGCTCTTATCAATATCAAGGGCAAGGGTCCCACTATGCTAGGCTGTAAACAGAGCAGAGACTGAGGAAAATGAAGCTACTGAGGTGTGTATTCAAGGGGCAACCATGAACACTATATTCTCTGAAAAGTTGAAAGCTGTGAAAGGAGAGGATCACTATATATTTTGAAAGCTTGACATTGCCAAGGCTCTGTTTGAGTCCTTGGGATAGGCCAAAAGATCTGGGTTTGCTAACGGGAGGTTTCAAAGAGGAGGCAGTGGTGGAGATGGGGACAGAGCCATTGAAACAAAGGGAGGTACTGACCTGAGCTTTGGGTTGAGATGTCATCGTTTTGTATGCTGGAGGTTTATTTGGGCAAATAAGGGCAGTTGGTTCAGAAGATTCTGATATGATGGGCCATGAAGGCTGTTTTATTTTTGTAGTAGTTCATGTTGTGGCCAAAGATGACTCTCACCCCAAGAAATCCTTATAGGAGCTTTTGAGATACAGGGAAGTGTAGTGACAAGCAGGTGTGGGTGTTTCCATTTGTTGTTGTTTGTTGATGGAGCTATTAAAATAGTGGTTCACTGATAGAGTAATGATGCCCAAAATATCCCCATACACAAATATCGATGTCAAAAATATCAACATCCTATATATATATTGGTAAGTATAAAAATAATGGAAAAATCATGATGTAAAAAATATGGGTGCACAAAAACTCTTTTTTTTTATATATGTAAAAAATAATGTTAAATATATTAATTAGTAAAATGAACTTTAAAAAAAATTATTTGGATTTAATATACATTTCAACAACTATAAGAAATAAATGTAATTTGAAAAAAAATTAAAAATACGTTTATAAAGTGTAATATATAATTATATACATATATTTAATTATATATATATATATACTTTAAAACAATTAATAAACTATTCATTTTAATTTATTTTTAAATTTTATAAACATATAAACATTTACAAATATATATATATAGATACATACACCTAGAACATAAAATCTAATAAAAAAAACCTTATATTATAAATTAAAACATTAAAATATTTAATAGTCTTTAAACTTACATTTCGCACTCCTTTGAGTTCAACAGTATTCCGGTTGACCTTTATAAATCTGACCTTGAGACCTGGTCCACAGTTTTAATGAACGTTTTTAATAGTGTATGTGTCTCAGGCATTCCGGACACTTGGTCCGAATCTGTAATTATACCCATTTTTAAAAAAGGTTGCAGGGGGGACCCTAGTTGTTACCGCCCTATCTCCCTTATTGATTCTGCAGTTAAAGTTTTGGGGCGAGTAGTTTTGGGGAAACTAACAGCGTGGTTGGAGGACACTGATACCCTTTCATGTTTACAATATGGGTTCAGAGCGGGTCGGGGTACTATAGACCAAAGTCTGAATCTATATTTAATAATAGGTAAATACACTATTGCCAAAAAAGGGAAGTTATATCTTGCCTTTATGGACTTGTCCTCGGCATTCGACCGAGTGAACCGGTCGAAGTTGTGGGAATTGCTCCTTAAGTGTGGCATTGACGAAAACATTGTATTTTTCCTGGCTGATTTACATAGGGATCTCTCCGCCACTGTCAGATACGATCGCCTGGGTAACTGCACAGGCAGGATTGGAATCGCTAATGGTGTTAGACAGGGCTGTATTTTAGCCCCCCTGCTTTTTACGTTATATATTAACGATCTAGGTGCTGCTTTAATCGGGTCGTGCAAGGATATTCCAAGAGCAGGCAAGTATTCTATCCCGGCATTACTATATGCCGATGATGCCGCCTTGTTAGCACGTACAGTCGTGGGTTTGCAACGCTTGTTGGATTCATTTGCAAATTTCATGAAAGCACTTGATCTTAGTGTGAATTGATTATGGGCTGTAAATCAAAAAAAGTTAAGACCATGTATTGCGAAGGGCATGTTCTATCCCGTGTTACCAGATTTCCCTATTTGGGGGTTATTTTTGATGATAAGTTTACCTGGTCCCCACAATTAGCAGCCAAACGTAATGCCTTTGTTAGGTCTACTCTAGCCGTCTTGGACTTTGCTCGCAAATTGGGGGTGAAGCCAATACAGGCTATGTTGAACATATATGTTGCTAAATGCCTTTCTATAGCAATGTATGGGGCTGACTTATGGGGAATTAAAGATGTTAAGGTCCTACAAGTAGCAGAAGATAAATTTCTAAAATCTATCTTATGTCTACCTCAGTCAACCCCCGCCTATATTGTTCATCAGGAATGCGGGATAGATTATTTATCGGATCGTATTGCTCTAGCCCCATTGCTAAAATGGATTACAATTTGGTTAAACCCAGATTTGGAACTAAATCACGTGATTTTAAAGGATTGTCTATCTCTTGAGCATGGCAATGCCATTCCTTGGCTAAAATATGTTAAGAATTTATCCAGAGAACTAGGCTGTCCCGAATTATTTGATTCACCACGCAATTTAATTAAGGGGGATGTGAAATGGGTGAAAGCTGCTCACATACAGCGGGCAACTTTAGAAAGGGAAGAAAAGGAGCTACTTAAACCTTCAGTAAGGGCTCATCAGTTGGTAATCACTTCCAACAGTATTGAACCCTACTTGGTCACTGTTAACAATATGAACCATCGCTTTTTACTGACCAAGTTCAGACTGAATAAATTTCCTCTCCTGCTCACTGAATCCCCATGGTGGACGAAGGAGAGGGACTTGGAAATCTGTTCTTGTGACGGATTTTCCATCAAAGATACTGTGCACTTTGTCTTCTTCTGTAAACACTTGTCCCCTATTCGTAAAAAATTCATCATCCCCCTTATTAAGGATAAAGGATTTAGGCAGGTTAAACCTGCTCTTTTATATCTACAATTGCTGGGTTCTACATGGGAGATATTTAACATTGCCAATTTTTTAGCAATCTCAATGAGATTAAGGAAGAAAATCTCTTGGATATAATACAATAATGGGTAACTCATGAATTGAAATCAAGTGTCT
Organism: Triturus cristatus; assembly: GCF_964204655.1. NCBI lineage: Eukaryota > Metazoa > Chordata > Amphibia > Caudata > Salamandridae > Triturus > Triturus cristatus. The sequence goes on from NC_140586.1 coordinate 114,310,058, forward strand.
TGTATACCTTTTTAACATATTTGTAGTGTTTAATGTCAATGTTATTTATACTGTATGTCTTTTTATATTTATATGCTTTTATGGTTTTTGCTATGAACCGAATAAAGTAATTTTGACTGACTGACTGAGTTCAACAGTATGGAAAGTGTTGGATAGTGGAGGGGCAAAAATAACTATTCCCATTTCAGTGAGTGCAACAGTAGGGAAAGTGTTGGATAGCGAAGGGGTAAAAAATACTATTCCCAACAGTAGGGAAAGTGTTGGATAGAGGAGGGTTAAAAATAACTATTCCCACTCCAGTAAGTGCAAAAGTAGGGAAAGTGTTGGATAGGGTAGGGGTAATAATTAGTATGCCCACTCCAGTGATTGCAAAAGTAGGGAAAGTGTTGGATAGTGGAGGGGGTAAAAATTACTACTCCCACTCCAGTCAGGGCAACAGTAGGGAAAGTGTTGGATAGCGGAGGGGTTAAAATTATTATTCCCACTCCAGTGAGTGCAACAGTACGGAAAGTGTTAGATAGCAGAGGGGCAAAAATTACTATTCCCACTCCAGTGAGTGCAACAGTGGGGAAAGTCTTGGATAGCGGAGGGGTTAAAATTACTATTCCAACTCTAGTAAGTGCAACAGTAGAGAGAGTGATAGATAGTGGACAGGTAAAAATGACTATTCCCACTCCAGTGAGTGCAACAGTAGAGAAATTGTTGGATAGTGGAGGGGTGAAACTTACTATTTCCACTCCAGTGAGTGCAACAGTATGGAAAATATTGGATAGCAGAGGGGTAAAAATTACTATTCCTACTTCAGTGAGTGCAACAGTGGGGAAAGTGTTGAATAGCGGAGGAGTAAAAAATACTATTCGCACTCCAGTGAGTGCAACAATAGGAAAAGTGTTGGACAGCGGAGGGGTAAAAATTACTATTTTCACACCAGTGAGTGCTAGAGTAGGGAAAGTGTTGGATAGCGGAGGGATAAAAATAACTATTCCCACTCCAGTGAGCGCAACAGTAAGGAAAGTGTTGGATAGCAGAGTGGTAAAAATTAATATTCCCATTGGAGTCAGTTAAAAAATAAAAACAAACAACGTATCAACTACAACACAAAAGATTTTAAAAACAAAAAAAGAAAACATATATACAATTGTTAAAATGTATACAAGATAAAAACATAATATAATGTTAAAGAGATCTAACAAATACCTAGAAGGATTTGTTTTAAAAAAATGTCATAATAATTTACAAACAATTAACTATTTTTATTCAAATAATTTATAATCAAAAACATTAATAATTACCTAAATTTAATCTTTTTTTCCTACCCTATAACACCACACAATTCACAATACACATCTAAATTTAAAAAAAGACCTCTATAATTAAACAAATTACTTAACAATTAAAGAAATATAATTAATTAAAAAACAAATTAAAACAGATAAAAATTAATTTACTCCCCAAACGTTATCCCTATAAAACCAAAACCCACACACAAAACAAAAATAAACAATTGCCATAAATATTTATGAATTGAGGAATTACTATTAATGATCAACTAATTATTAATTAATAAAGATAAATTACTTTCCATCCTCTACCCCAGTAAACACTACAACCCACACCTAAAAATCAATACACAATTGCCATGGCTAATTTTACATTAATAAATAATATCAATTAACAACAACTTATTAATTAATTTAAAAGATTTTACTTCTCACCTTTTACCACTATAAACCCCACAACTCACATCTGAAATTAATTACACAATTGCCATATTTAAATTTTAATGTATGAATGAGCATTAATGAATAAATAATTATTAATTAATTATAAATAAATTACTTCCCACCCTATTCCCCCATAAACCCCACCACCCGCTCCTATAAAAATTACACAATTAACATAATTTTTACCAATTACTCAATAATAATTTACAAGCAATTAATAAATAATTAATAATACATTAATTCCCACAATTAACACTACTATATATATATATATATATCACCTTCTCACCTCCTCAGAAATGCCAGGACACAAAAGCGGCGGTGCACCCCTGGGTCCGAGGATACCCTGCTTTCATATTGTCATTCACCGTGCATCCAAGCGCGCGTGCACTCCTTCCATGAATTAACACCATCGTCCGATTCCTTGAAATAATTTATTTGATTTGCATCAAGCCAAAAAAGCAAACCCAACGCGTTTCAGCGGATACCGCCATGCTCACGGGTGAATTTGTTATTTACAATCCGACATTTAAACAAACATTTTAACATTACGTACAACGTGATGAACACTGACATAGAAAGTGGACCAGTGATTGAAAAAGACTGTCGGGCATCTTGAAATGGTTTTTAGAAAGAATCGTGATTTGATTTACCACATAGTTCTACACAATACCGGAGAACTAGTCACAAATGTCTAATAATTAATAATCAATCCATATATTTTCATATTTTCACTCAAAATAGATTGTTTTTTACAATCCTATTTACAATCGATGATAATACTTTGTAAATTCCGACAGTATTTTATATTGTATTTTTTTTTTTTTTAAATATTTTATGAAAGGAACATTATGGTTTAATACAATATAAAATACTGTCGGGTTTTACGAAGTATTATCATCGATTGTAAATAGGATTGTTAAAAAGCAATCTATTTTGAGTGAAAATATGAAACTATATGGATTGATCGGATGCACGGTGAATGACAATATATATATATATTACTGTAGCCATGCAGTCTCTACTCCAAAGCCCAATGGAGGGTGATTAATCATGTCCCCAAATTTTCGTTCCAGCAGCCAAACCCACTGGAGGGTATGAAAATGAAGGCCAAAAACTACGTATCCCAGCGTGCCTTGCAGAACGAGGAGTTCCGTCATGGAGGCACACCGGAAGCCAAGTACTTTTGAGCAGCGCAGGGGATGGTGGTAGCTGGCCGATCCTGAAAGAGCTGCAGCAACGGGCCTCTGAAGAGAAGCACAATGCTTTGAAACGCGTCAGGCCAGGGACGATATATAAGGATGGAAAGCTGCATGTCTTTGAAATAAAAGAAAGTGGATACTTATCCTGATGTGGAGTGCGGTCTCAAGTCAAGGGAAACCTTTTGGAGAATTTATTAACGGCAGTTCCCAGGCCGTATGGGACGACGCACCACTGATAAATTTTCGGACCTGCATGAGTGAATCAGTTACTCGTGAAAGGACACTTTAGGAACATTACTGTAGCCATGCAGTCTCTACTCCAAAGCCCAATGGAGGGTGATTAATCATGTCCCCAAATTTTCGTTCCAGCAGCCAAACCCACTGGAGGGTATGAAAATGAAGGCCAAAAACTACGTATCCCAGCGTGCCTTGCAGAACGAGGAGTTCCGTCATGGAGGCACACCGGAAGCCAAGTACTTTTGAGCAGCGCAGGGGATGGTGGTAGCTGGCCGATCCTGAAAGAGCTGCAGCAACGGGCCTCTGAAGAGAAGCACAATGCTTTGAAACGCGTCAGGCCAGGGACGATATATAAGGATGGAAAGCTGCATGTCTTTGAAATAAAAGAAAGTGGATACTTATCCTGATGTGGAGTGCGGTCTCAAGTCAAGGGAAACCTTTTGGAGAATTTATTAACGGCAGTTCCCAGGCCGTATGGGACGACGCACCACTGATAAATTTTCGGACCTGCATGAGTGAATCAGTTACTCGTGAAAGGACACTTTAGGAACATTACTGTAGCCATGCAGTCTCTACTCCAAAGCCCAATGGAGGGTGATTAATCATGTCCCCAAATTTTCGTTCCAGCAGCCAAACCCACTGGAGGGTATGAAAATGAAGGCCAAAAACTACGTATCCCAGCGTGCCTTGCAGAAAGAGGAGTTCCGTCATGGAGGCACACCGGAAGCCAAGTACTTTTGAGCAGCGCAGGGGATGGTGGTAGCTGGCCGATCCTGAAAGGGCTGCAGCAACGGGCCTCTGAAGAGAAGCACAATGCTTTGAAACGCGTCAGGCCAGGGACGATATATAAGGATGGAAAGCTGCATGTCTTTGAAATAAAAGAAAGTGGATACTTATCCTGATGTGGAGTGCGGTCTCAAGTCAAGGGAAACCTTTTGGAGAATTTATTAACGGCAGTTCCCAGGCCGTATGGGACGACGCACCACCGATAAATTTTCGGACCTGCATGAGTGAATCAGTTACTCGTGAAAGGACACTTTAGGAACATTACTGTAGCCATGCAGTCTCTACTCCAAAGCCCAATGGAGGGTGATTAATCATGTCCCCAAATTTTCGTTCCAGCAGCCAAACCCACTGGAGGGTATGAAAATGAAGGCCAAAAACTACGTATCCCAGCGTGCCTTGCAGAACGAGGAGTTCCGTCATGGAGGCACACCGGAAGCCAAGTACTTTTGAGCAGCGCAGGGGATGGTGGTAGCTGGCCGATCCTGAAAGGGCTGCAGCAACGGGCCTCTGAAGAGAAGCACAATGCTTTGAAACGCGTCAGGCCAGGGACGATATATAAGGATGGAAAGCTGCATGTCTTTGAAATAAAAGAAAGTGGATACTTATCCTGATGTGGAGTGCGGTCTCAAGTCAAGGGAAACCTTTTGGAGAATATATATATATATATATATATATATATATATATATATATATATATATATATATATATATATATATATATATATATATATATATATATTATCTACTGGCGGTCGCCAGTAGATAGTTATAGTTAGGAATTTTTTTTCCATAGGAAAGCTCAACAATCTATTTTGAATAACTTTGGCGCCGGTTGACGAATCCTCGCAAAATTCTCAAAATAGGTGGGGTGCTCCGCTCAGCTCCTACCCTGAAAGTCTCGGGGTGATTCGTCATGCGGGGGCCGAGAAAAAAGGGGTGTCCCAAAAAGCGTTTTTCCCATGCATTTTTCCATAGGACCTTTAGTTGAAGGTACAGCCCGAACGGCTGAACAGAATTACTTGAAATTTGGCAGAGAGGTAGTCCTCAGGTCAAGGAAGTGCCTTTTGCAGGTCTGGTGTAAATCTGTTCAGTATTTTCTGAGAAAATAGCATTTAAAACCATATATATATCTATACGCGCGCACCGTGCGTGCACTGTGCGCGCACGGTGCCATGCGCAAGCGAAATTCTGATTGTAGATGTTAGTAAACATTCGAATCGGTCGAAATCAGAAAGTGTCGGCCGCCATTTTGTCTCTCGCACTCTGAGGCAGAAAAAAACAAAGGTGGAGAACGTGAAAAGGGGGCAGGGTGGACAGTTCCTGACCCCCTAGCCTTTGTCAGGGGGTCCCTGAAGGACCCCCAAGGGCAAAAAAAGATTTATTTTTTTTTCGAAAAATCGCGAGGTGCGCGCACTGTGCGCGCACGCTAAAAACAAAAAACAAAAAAAACATATAAGAACGTGAAAAGGGGGCAGGGTGGACAGTTCCAGACACCCTAGCCTTTGTCAGGGGGTCCCTGAAGGACCCCCAAGGGCCAAAGAAAGATTTTTTTTTTTTTTTTGAAAAATCGCGAGGTGCGCGCACTGTGCGCGAACGGTAAAAACACATTAAAAAAAAACATATAAGAACGTGAAAAGGGGGCAGGGTAGAGAGTTTCTGACCCCCTAGCATTTGACAGGGGGTCCCTGAAGGACCCACACTGTGCGCACACGGTGCGCGCACAGTGCGCGCACAGTAAAAATAACAGTAAAAAAAAAATACATACATAAATTAGCATTTAAAAAACCTTTGAAATTCACTTAAAAAAACATAGGTTTCACACATGTTATAGTTAGCTGGACATTTCACTCGTAAAAAACCAATGAAATTCCCCCGTTATAGTTAGTGCAGGCAACTATAACTCACGCGACCGCAATCCAGTGCTGATGACGTCAGATATTACATCACTGATGACATATGTGTCTTTCAGAAAAATAACTATTTGTAATATATGTATAGCTAAAGATTAATGGAAGAAAAAATGGGTAAATAAGTGTCTAAATACAGTGATGTAATATCTGACGTCATCAGCACTGGATTGCGGTCGCGTGAGTTATAGTTGCCTGCACTAACTATAACGGGGGAATTTCATTGGTTTTTTACGAGTGAAATGTCCAGCTAACTATAAGATGTGTGAAACCTATGGTTTTTAAAGTGAATTTGCAAGGTTTTTTAAATGCTAATTCCTAACTATAACGTGTGTGAAACCTATGGTTTTTTAAGTGAATATATATATATATATATATATATATATATATATATATATATATATTATCTACTGGCGGTCGCCAGTAGATAGTTACAGTTAGGACCGAGTTTCCATGGGAAATCTCAAAATTCTATTTTGAATAACTTTGGCGCCGATTGACGAATCCTCGCGAAATTTTCAAAACTAATGGGGCGCTCCGCTCCTACCCTGAAAGTCTCGGGGTGATTCGTCAAGCGGGGGCCGAGAAAAAGGGGGGGTCCCAAAACGCGTTTTCCCCATGGATTTTTCCATAGAGAATTTAGTCGCAGCTACAGCCCGAACGGCTGAACAGAATTACTTGAAATTTGGCAGAGAGGTAGCCATAAGGTCCATGAAGTGCCTTTTGCAGGTTTGGTGTAAATCTGTTCAGTATTTCCAGAGAAAATAGCATTTAAATCAATATATATATCTGTACGCGCGCAGCGTGCGCGCTGGGTGCGCGCACCCTGCCGTGCGCGAGCGCACTTTGGATTGGTTGTTAGATCTTAGTAAAGATTCGAATCGGTCGAAACCAGGAAGTGTCGGCCGCCATTTTGTCTCTCGCACTCTGAGGGGGTGAAAAACTAATGTGGAGAACGTGAAAACGGGGCAGGCTGGACAGTTCCTGACCCCCTAGCCGTGGTCAGGAGGTCCTAGAAGGACCCCCAAGGGCCAACATTTTTTAAAAATTTTTTTTGAAAAATCGCCGAGTGCGCGCACCCGGCGCGCACCACCCAAATGGAAAAAATTCTGCGAAGTTCGCGCAGCGTGCGCGCACTCGGCGATTTTTAGATTTCAGCAGCGGATTGCGGTCGCGTGAGTTATAGTTGCCTGCACTAACTATAACGGGGGAATTTCATTGGTTTTTCACGAGGAAAATGCCCAGCTAACTATAACATGTGTGAAACCTATGGTTTTTTAAGTGAATTTGCAAGGTTTTTTAAATGCTAATTCCTAACTATAACGTGTGTGAAACCTATGGTTTTTTCAGTGAATATATATATATATATATATATATATATATGCAGTTAGCGATCTATCCAATTTCGTTTAGAATGAGTCACGCAGCACACCACAAGGACAGCACAACAGATTTATTGTGCAAAACAACGACGCGTTTCGGCAAAGCCTTTTTCTAGTTGAATGACCTGTGCCCAATCGCCCGTAAAAATACGGGTTACCGTGTGTGAGCATAGACAAAATACGAGCAGGAAGAATATACATACTTCCGTATACAGCGCATGTTATTCGATATTAAGGCATTGATAATTCATTTCAATGCACAAAATGACCATGTTCAAATAATTGCAATGATCTTAAATACAGATTAAGTCCATTTATAATCGAATCGGTTAAAGTAAAAATTATACCCCGGTTTCATGATAAACATAAACAAAATACTTAGCTGTCAGCAAATTTAAATGGGTAATGTACCCGATCTTATGAATTGTAAGCAACAAGCCTTTGCACCCAAAAATATTTCAACAATCATCTTCAAATAAAGTGGCAGTAAGTATGTTTCATAATTCAAATTGATTATATCCGGTACCGACAGGACACAATAGTCATGGGTAATGTACCCCGACCTATCAATTTTTAACCCTAAAATTTGGTGAGCACATTAACATTATTCGTGCAATTTTAGATATTTTTGATAATAGAAATGCGGCAGTAATTAATAATCTTCTCTCATTGTTATTATTAATGGATGAACATTCCACGGTTGGCAGGTACTACATTAACGTGATACACCAAAATACAAATTATTATTGATTTCCATTTCAACAATTAAAGTGAAAACTATAAATGAAAATGAAAAAAAGAGGGTGAAAAAAGGGGGGGACAACAGAAATTAAGTAAAGAATATATAAAATCAAACAATAATGTTGGAGGTAATAATACCCCTATTGTGGGAATTAGGTTATTCAAGCTATTAAACTCAAGGCTATTGTAACCAGGCCTATCAAAGATAGGAAAAGACCCAATCTCTTACATTTTCACAAATCAAGAATGTATTCCCTACTGGGTAATATATAATCCCTCACACATTAAAATCAAGTGAAAATAATAAAATAAAATCAGATAAAGCTGAGCAGAGTCATCTGTGTATACAGTCAGGGAGAAAACCATCTCGTCATTAATGCCCAATATGAGTTGCTAATTCTTCCCCTGAATTAAGTCCATTGGGCCACTTTGTATTGAGCTCGATAATATACTTAGATTCAGTTACTCTCAGGAGTTTTTCACGGTCGCCCCCTCTGGGGTGTGGCAAAATTCTGTCGATACCAAAGCATTCTAAGAAATTACAGTTGCTTTGGTGTTTATCCTGAAAATGCCTGGCTACTGGATAATTTAAATCGACATTGGTGACAGCTCTCATAGGTTGTAAGACTCTGGTTTTCAATTGTAGCTTAGTGCTGCCGATATACTTTAAGCCACAGGGACACTGTAAAGCGTAAATGACAAAATCTGAGGTACAGGTAATGAACTTGGTGATTTTCTTAATTTTATCTTTACCAGATAGAAAGCTGTCCTTATTCTGACTAAATTTACACTCCTTGCAGGAATTGCATTTCCTAAATCCTTTTTGTGTTCCCAACCAAGTCAGTGGTTTAGGTGTGTCCTGGTAACTATGGACAAGATGGTCCCTAAGGGATTTAGATTTCCTATACGTAACTGCGGGTGTGGTGCCCACACATGATCCTATAACCGGATCTGTCAATAATAAACCCCAGTGATGTTGTAAAGATTGTTTCAAAGAATTAGATTGAATATTGTAGGTGGTGATTAACCTGGGTGCCTCAATTTAGTTTTTGTCTTTATGGCGCTGATTTTATTCCTGCTTAGTGAGAACAAAGCCTCATTTTGTGTGACTTTGTTGACCCTATCACTAGCTGCTTTAATGACAGAATTCTTATAGCCACGCTGTTGGAATCTTTGTGTCATAGTCCATCGTTCTTTTTCAAAGGTCTCTTCCGTATTGCAGTTTCTGCGAGCCCGTAGAAACTCACCATACGGAATGCTGTTCCGCAATGGAACGGGATGATTGCTTTTTGCGTGGAGCAATGTATTGCCCGCAGTGTCCTTTCGAAAAAGGCTAGTTACAATCTGTCCTTCCTTTAACGTGAATGCTATGTCCAGGAAGTCACAGTAGGTGGAACTAATCTTATAGGTAAATTTCAGATTTAGTTGGTTGTTATTCAATTCTCTAATGAATTCCCGTGCTAAGTCAGCCGGCCCATCCCAAATTAGGAACAGGTCATCGATGTACCTGATCCAGATTGGGATGTGCTCGGTGAATCTCTCGTTATTTTCAGTCCAGACCACCTGTTCCTCCCACCAGCCCAGAAAAAGATTAGCCAGGCTGGGGGCGAAACAGGTGCCCATCGCGGTACCCGACTTTTGTCGGTATATTGTCTTGCCATATAGAAAGATATTCTCCCTTAGACAATACAAAATCATACTCCTCAACATTTGTGTATGATCAAGAAATGAAATATCTCGTTCACGAAAAAAGTACATGCAAGCATCTACCCCTTGTTGCTGATCTATCGAAGTGTACAGTGAGCATACATCTATTGCTATCATGTGGTATGAATCCTCCCACATAACATCGTGTATGCGTCTAAGAAAGTCAGAACTGTCCTTACAATACGATCGTAATTTGAGAACAAAGGGGGCTAAGAATAAATCCAGAAAGATTGATGTGTTCTCCAATAGTCCTCCATTGGAGGAAACTATAGGCCTCCCTGGTGGTCTAGTAGGATGTTTATGCACCTTGGGCAATAAGTAGAAACAGGGGACACGTGGATTGTCCGTTTTCAGAAATTGATACTCATCCCTATCCAATAGACCCTTTGACCACCAATCTTGCAATAGATTGTGGTATGTTGATATGGAGGAATTGTATACATCCTTCCCAATTACTACATAACACTCGATGTCTTGTAGCTGTCTTCTAGCTTCTTGATCATACGGTTCCACATCCATAATCACAACGTTCCCACCTTTGTCAGATGGCTTTATGATTATACTTTGATCTTGTGACACTTGATGTGAGCACCTCCCTACCGTGATGCTTCCTGGGAGCTGAAGTCCCCATGTTGCGGTGGGCAGCTGAGTGGCAGCAAGGGCGGCAAGTTGCGGGCTCCCGCGCAGAGGGAAGCCTGTGCTGGTTATTGACGGAGGGAGAGGGAGAGACTTTTTGTTATTGATGCCGCCCGTGGTTGGGAATGGGCCCAGGAGACATTTCACAGTGTGAATAGAATGACAATTCAAAAACTACTAGAAGGTGATGCTAACACCGCACCACAACTCCCAGATTGCCCCGGATTGGATGAGAGGGGATTTAAACAAACTGGACATACCCACTTTGAGAAAGACCAATGGGGTCGAAACGCCTCAATGTTTTCTGGTGTTGTGAGTCATAAGTACCTGTGAATAAGTAAACAAAAACTCCTGAGAGTGTGGCGCACCTTGTGTGTTGTGTCTATATCATGAGGGATTTGTGGTCTATCTTTCAAAGCCAGCACCAGCAGTCAGAGCATGCCGCTTTGTGACCGTAGTTTTGTTAATATTATATATATATATATATATAGATCCACAGTCACAGAAGGCTGCTCCCAAGCCACTTGTACGGCGGGCACATGGCCGGGGTAGCCACCCCCATGAATCACCACTCTAAACCAATGTAAATATTCCTTTCCAAAGGAAACACTGGAGCCGCAGCAACAGATTTCAAGTGTGATTTATTAGCACCACTAGGTCCGACGCGTTTCAGAGTTTCCTCCCTCCTTTGTCACGGGCAAAGTTTTAGTGCATCATCAGTTTCATTTAAAGCAAAACGTGCATATATTCGTGCAAAGACATAGAAACAATACTTAGTGCTATTTGTCATAGTCAATAAAGTTTCAATACATGGATTTCGATATGAGTAGTTTTTAACTACATACATTTTTCTCATAGTAAATGCCTATCACAATTAAATACTTGTAACATTATTAGTGCATATAGGGCCAGATATAAGTGGCCAAATAGCGAGTGCTAACGCTGAAATTCACAGAATTTCAGCGTTTGCGATCGCTATTTGGCAGCGAGCAATGTAGGTAAGTTGGTATTGGTATTGGTATTGGTATTGGTATTTATAGAGCGCGACTGTAGCTCCGGAAGGAGCATCCTGGCGCTAACTGGAAAGTATGCTTGAGGATGAGGGAAGGCGGGATTAGATGGCGTCCAGTACGTACTCGTCAGAAAGGCTGAAGATCCAGGTTTTTAGTTGTTTCCTAAAATGGATTTCCTTGGTTAGGGACCTCAGGTGCTGGGGCATGGAATTCCAGGCTCTAGAAGATAAGTGGGTGAGGGTTTTACCCCCTTTGGTTTTTAGGTTGAAGTTGGATGGTTTTAGTAGATTGTTATTGGAGGATCTCAGGGTCCACTGGGGATTGTAATGGGGGTAGCGCCTAATTAGATATTTGGGGCCGATGTGGTTGAATGCCCGGAATGCAATGATTAGGATTTTGAAAAGAATCCTTTTGTGCAAGGGTAGCCAGTGGAGGGTTCTCAGAGCAGTGGAAGCTGAAGACCTCCTGGGGAGTTTAAGCACCATTCTGGCAGCAGAATGCTGGACGCTCTGCAGTTTTTTGAGTGTGACTTTTTTCACACCTGCCATTAGGCCGTTGCAGTAATCCAAGCGCGATAGGATTAGCGCCACGGCTACCGCTTTTCTAGCATCCGTTGGTATGAAGTCAAAAAATTTTTTGAGGGATTTAATGATTCCGAAGCAGCTTCCTGCCACCTTCCTTACGTGATGATCGAAGGATAGGTCAGTATCGAAGGTGACTCCAAGGTTTCTTGCTGTTGTGACGGTCTGGGGAGGGGCTGTGGAGTCCTCTGGCCACCAGAGATGAGGACAGAAGTTGACATTTTTCCCCATGGGGAGGATTTCTGTCTTACTAGTGTTGCACTTGAGGTGATTTGTTTCCATCCACAGAAAGACGTTTTTCAGGCAGTTTTTTAGATTTTGTTCGGCTGATGTAGAATTCTCCTCTAGCGGGACTATGAGTTGGGTATCGTCGGCATATGATGTAACAGTTATGCCGAATGATTCGATCAGGGAGATGAGGGGAATAAGGTAGACGTTAAAGAGCAGGGGGCTTAAGATGGAGCCTTGTGGGACTCCTGATCGAATCTTTTTCTCTGCAGAACTGAAAGGTCCTAGTGTGATGGATTGGGATCTTTCTGTTAGGAAAGATGTTATCCAGTTCAATGCCAGGTCAGAGATACCAATGTCCCTGAGTCTGTCCAGTAGTATGGGATGGGAGATGGTGTCGAACGCTGCTGTGAGGTCCAACAGGATCAATACTGCGTTCTTTCTTTGGTCCTGTAATATTTTTATTGAGTCAGTCAATTCGATCAAGGCAGTTTCCGTCGAGTGCTGGGGGCGGAAGCCTGATTGTTGAGGGTGGAGGATATTATTCATTTCGAGATGGTATTTGAGTTCCCTGTAGACTAATTGTTCTGTGATTTTTCCCAGAACTGGGAGAAGTGAGATTGGACGGAGATTGGTCAGGTCGGAAGGGGATTTGTTCAATTTTTTCATTAATGGCTTAACAATGGCTTGTTTCCATGCCCTGGGGACGATGCCATTGCTGAGGGAGGTATTTACTATTTTGTTTATGATGGGATTGACAGTTGAAACCTACTAGCAAAATAAGGAATCTCAAAATTGCGATTCCTTATTTTGCTCTTCCATTTAAGGAATGGCAAATTGCGATTCCTTAAATGTAATGTAAGTAGCACAAAAGAAAGTGCACTTTAGCCTTAAGGAATCGCTAAATACCACCAACTTCAAGTTGGTGGTAATTAGCTATTTCCTTTAAAAAAGCCCTTTTTTGCTTTTTTTAAAGTGCCATGTGGCACACATTCATGCCCTTAGGGCATGTATGTGCGCCACATGTGAACACATGCACATTTCAGGGGTGCAACAGGGTGTGCTTTTGGAACCCTTGCACCCTTGAAATTGCGCCCGCAATTTGCGAGTGCCTCTGGGTGACTCGCAAATTGCGGGAGCAATTCCTATTCATTCCTATGGGCCTATGTAAAAGACCAGACAGAATGATCGTATTAAAAATTCATAAAAGTGCACAAAAAATAAAATTCAAACTAAACACAAAACCTTTAAAAGGCAGATTAGGAGAACGTGTAGTACTAAATATCTCACTCAATGACAGTGTTACAAATGTACGGACATCTCTTTGTCGAGGTTCAACCCTACGGGAACTAAAGTGTTATATTTCACAATCATTCTAGATTCCGACCTCCTGAGTTCAATGGTTCTGGTCAAATGACAAGCAGTATCCCGTGGCTCGCCATTTCAGTGAACATCATAACCAGAATGCCAATCTTCTTAGATTTTATGTCCTGGACAGTGTACCACCAAGACTTAGGGGGGGTAACAGAACCATTATACGCCGCTCCACTGTAGGCTTCTCCATCATACACTATTACACTCTATGTCACTCCACTCTACAACACTCTGCTCTACGCCACTCCGCTCTATGATATCACACTATACACAACTCCACTCTACGCCTGTCCACTCTACTCTATTACACTATATGCACTCCACTCTATGCCTCTTCCGTGCACGCCCCTCCAGTGTATACCACTCCACTTTGACACTACTCCAGTATATGCTATTCCACTATACTCTATTCCACTGTATGCAGCTCCACGCGATGCTATCCACTGTATGCTACTCCACTCTACATCACTCCAGTGTATGTCACTCCACTCTACCCAACACCATTTTACACTACTCCATTGGAACCCACTCCACTGTATGATATTACAGTGTACCCTATTTCACTGTACAACACTCCAGACTATACCACTTAACTGTGCACTACTGCACTGAACACTACTTTACTAGAGGCCACAACACTATACACTGTTCCACTCTACGCCACTCTAATGTACACCACACCACTCCACTCTACACTACTCCATTCTACGCTAGGCCATTTAATACCACTTCACTCTACGCCACAACAGTATATGCAATGGTGGAGGGTCCCTCAGGGACCCTGCTCGGGGTTAAATACCAAATCCTGGGGACATGAAGAAGGGGGGCTAATGGGGCCCCGCTCTTAGGCTTAAAAAAATCCCCAGGGACCCCCACCACCCTGGGTCTGCTGAGATTTAAAAAAGGGGGGGCGCCCAGCCCTCTGCAGTCCCGGGGACTGCCACTTCCCCGGGGACATTGAACACTGTAAATGTGGTGGGCCCACTCAGTTCCTCAGTGCCCCGAGTGCCGTCACATCCCTGTGGCATATAGATTATTAAAAAAAAATGCGGGGGAGGCCCTACTGCCTCCCCCTGAGGAAATATGAATTTTGTGATCAGTTATGTCCCCTATCGTAGACCCCAACGGCTCTATGTGCATGCTATACGTACATGTATGTTCCCTCCAATTCCAGTTTTAAAGACGCAAATATATGTGCGTCCACCGTCAACATGTCCTCTTTCAGATCCGCCAAGAATGGGTCAGATATTCCATTCCTAAGTATGAAAGGCCACCGACTTTATATGGTTCACTTTCCACATTTTACAGATTCAGGCGAGTAGGCCCTGAATTCTGTCATCAAGCCTTTTCCTGCCTTCTGCCTCTGAAAGCTCCAGTCTGAGCCTGCATCTGTATCCATAAACTTTGTCCTCCTTCCTGCGCGGCTAACGGTGCCTGATCCAGCATATTGCCTGCCAAAAACTGTATTTCACCTTCAAGATTATCTGCTCCGCTCCTCATCCGATGCATTCCTGTCTAGCAGTTTAGGTAAACATTCCTCCAGCTACCGTGCAAAGGGCCAGGCCTCGCTGTCCTCATGCAAGTAATTCATAGGCCCCGTTACCATGGAATATTCCTACCCCCTCGCATCTCATGTAGACACTTAGACGCCTGTACACGCACTAACAGGCAGTATAGAATAGATTCTATCCTAGAGACCTTTCCTTTTGGATAACACAGTTCTTTAAACATAGGATATTAGATATGATTTGGGATTAGGTTGACATGACCCCCAGACTTCTGTCTCCACATGTAGAGCTAAATGTCAAGTCCCCTTCACCCTCTAGTTACACGTCAATCACACGTCATGCGGCTGCGCGCGCATCTCTGCCAAATATTTCTGCTGACATTGCAGGATTCTTTTATGGATCCACCCATCATGTATAATGACGTTTATTAAATTACGCCCATATGACCGCCTCTATTAGTTACGTATGCACAGTTTATCTGTATTATCAGCTGTTACGCCTCTTGCATCTGTTTCACTGTAAATGCATTTTCCTATAAAACCGATTATCTGTCAATAATGTATGCCCTTCCTTCCTGAACTTTCGTGGTGATGGAATTTGAAGCCTGCAATTCGAATTGCATTCCTTTGTATAGGAATAAAGCCTTTTTAAACCTCTAATACCACGGATTCTGCCTCTTATATTTACTGAGTTATTCTTACTAGACTTTACCGCATAAAAAATAGTACCGGTAATGAAATATTTACCACATAAATTGGCGCCCGAACAGGGACACTTTCTCATCTCACGCGCCGGCGGTGCGTTGCAGGCCCGGTCTCCTGCCACAGCTGAACGGACAAAAACGCGTACCTGCAGGATTTCCTGTATCTCCCTCCGGCCAAGCGGGGGCGACTGAGGCTGCGATCAACACCCAGACGAGGCGGTGAGAAGTGCGAAGTATCCCGACCAGAGCCTAGCTGAGAGAGCAAGATCCGAGGTATACAGAGGCCCACCAGGTTCCGAAGTTCCGAGTCCAATCAAGTCGAGTCCAGTCCGGTCCAGTTTCAGTTCAGTTCCGAGGCCTTCCGTTCCGAGCTACCCGGTGAGTACCATTGCCGGGGAGGCATTTAACGTGCACATAGTCTGTGCCGGTCAAGACGGGTTTGGGTACACAAATCCGGTCTGCACTGTTTCAGCAGTGTATCTGTACTGTTTAGCAGTATATCTAGTATGTCTTACATATAATTAAGTATTATTTAGTGTTACTATTATGTCAGTAACTAGTTTCCTATTAGTCATCATTACTCGTTAAAATGTTAAATGTTAAATGTTTTAAATACGTTCTACATATTGTGGTGTGAATGACTGTTTATTATTGTGTTTACTGTATTAAGTGTGTTTAAGATTAAGTAACCAGATCTAAAATGCCGCTGTTTTCGAAATTAAGACAGATCAAAACCAGAAAAGGGGTACTCGAAGAAGCTGTTCCTATTCCACCTAGGGATACTCCAGGATACTTTATGTATCATAAACATGGCCTAGATGCCGTATTATTTCTGGATTTATGGGTGGACTATACCAAGGATTTGCCAGAAAGTCAGAGATGGCCCGCAGCGGGGACCTGGGATGCAGATTGCATCATGAGAGTAGAAGAAGAATTATGGAAAAAGAAAGCCAGACAGTCACAGAAAGATGCCATTGAATTATGGCGTAAAGAATCATATAGACGTACAGAAAAAGCGCTCAGACAGGAAGAGAAAGGTAGAGAGAATTCAAATAAAACCCGAGAAAATCTATTAATTGAGGAAGGTACCCGAGTAAAATCAGAACAAGTAGATAGACAAAGAAACACTCTTATGAATGGTATGTATCCTCTTCTGGCCGAAGGGTTACCTAAGGCTACCCCGGAAATACCAAAAGACTTGACTCCTCCATTGCTCCCGATAAAAGCACAT
Source organism: Triturus cristatus (assembly GCF_964204655.1). Lineage (NCBI taxonomy): Eukaryota > Metazoa > Chordata > Amphibia > Caudata > Salamandridae > Triturus > Triturus cristatus. Next base: position 114,327,018 of record NC_140586.1, read on the forward strand.
CCCAAAACACATCCCAAAACAGCAAAGGACGTTTTCCTTTCCTCCTATTTAGATGACGTAGCTCCCGAGTATGCTAATACCATACCACACACACCGCATGCCGATGGTGTTCAACACCAAGAGCATCCGTCTGTATCCCCGCAACAACAAACTCCTACGCCCATTCCCACAGGTCCGTCCGTTTCTACTGTTTTTCCCGCATCTACAATTTCTATCTTACGCCCAACGAATCCTTTCTTGCCTAGCACTTCAGATGGTGCTACAGGAGGCACGACAGATATGTTTGCCACACCGCCGCTAAATAAACAGACTCTTAGAGATTTAGCACTCCAACGTACACCCCAACTAGCGACATCCGACATGTTTAAAGAACAGCTTGTGGATTGTAGATACGACCCAGTACCAGGTAGACAGGACAAATTGCTCATATCATCACTACGTATACGACGAGCTACATTATATTTAATGACGATACCAGGGATGGTTGAACACCTAGACAATATATATCGCTTTGTCCAAACAGGGCGAGGTCCAGAAAGTATTAACGAAGCTATGGAATACCAGAAAGTGGATGTACAAAGACAATTACTACGTTTTTTCATAAATTGCGTAATTAGGAACCAAGACAGGCCTGGGGCAGATCATGATACCATGCAAAAACTTGCCAAATGGGGTCAGAACATATCAGAAGAGAAACATGATAAACAGTCATGCATAGTAGTTATGTGTCGAAAGATCCGCAAGGAAATAGAACGAATACATAAAGAAAGACGAGACGCAGACAGAATTGAATCAGAGGAAGAGGAGGAGCAAGAATCAGAGCAATTAGAAACAATAGCTTACGTAGGTAGAGGAAGACCCCATAATAATACTAGAGGCTTTAATGATCCGATACGTCCGATGCGTCCGGAATGTAATAGACATTTTACAAACCCTATGTTAAATACAAGATCCCCTGAACACCTATTCCAAGCCGCTGATAAACTACTCCGAGATCGAAGGGGGTACCATATGCTTGATTCCATGGACGAACAAGAATTAGCCAGGTCAGCAGTACAATGGGCTGACAGTCCCAGCGAATACAATGATGATGCACTAGCACACACGTTTCTGAATCTTGCCCCAGACGAACAGCGTCTAGCTAGTATATACATGATTCAACACCTCCTTATATTATATAAAAGCCAACACTCCGATCCAGGACCTTTACCTGACATATTGACAGAACTACTCACGAATAACTGGAGAGGTTCAGGTACTGATTTGATTAAAGAAATTCTAGAATTTCAAAACCAGTATTTAACTTTCGTATGCCCAGAACACGTTCCAGTTCCCATTATGGGAAGAAAAATGTATCACATAGATAGACAGAATCCGTTACGCGAAGTACACCCAATCAGGGGTGAAGGTAATAACTTTACATGCGTGTTTGTGTACACGCCTATAACTAAAATTGAATTATTAGAAATGAAGAAAGTAGTACCCAGCCATGACAAGGATCCAGCAGGTTTCCATCGTGAGATAAAAGACATGTTACTCATGGGAGAGTACACATATCCCGACATTATGAAAATATTGAAAGTGTTAATGCCTGCCGGTATTTACGAGAAACTCAAAGAAAAGGAATGGGAGGTGGGAGACCAAAAGATAGATTGGACAGCATTAGAAAACGAAGAGAAGGCCCGAGCTGCAGGAGCAGGACTTGGGGAAAAGACTACAGCACTAGCAGGACTACTAGAGCAGGTACTGCCACGTTTATTAACTACGAAAAAGGAAGACTGGGGTGCAATATCAGCCTGTAAACAAAAGCCAGATGAAGACACTAGTGATTTCTATTCCCGATTTGAAAAATGTTTTGGTATTAACAGTGGCATAAAAGCAAGTAGCGAGTCATATCCGCATCTGTTTGTGACAAAATTAGTTGAAAATTCTCTGCCGCAAGTTAAGAATAGAGTATTGAAATTCGAGAGCACCTGGCAAGGTAATACCCCATCACAGATGTTACAGATGTTACAATATCACCACAATAGAATTAGAGAAGAACAAGAACACGAACAAAGACGTATGAAAGATACAAAAATGAAAATGCTTGTTGCTCAGTCAGTCCCAGCTGATGGTCATCAAAAGGGTGATTCCGCAGGTCCTACGAAAGGGACATGCAACTATTGTAAACAACCAGGTCATTATATACACGATTGTCCAGTCCTGAAACATAATATTGCTACAGGTAGAACCCAGGAGAGACCACGTCCACCTAGACAGGATCAGAATCAACAACAAATCCCTCAGCATGCACAACCTAGGTTAGCTCCGCAACAACTAGCTCCGCAACAGGGAGCTCCACAACAGACCGTAGCACCACCACAAGCGCAGCCTATTGCTGCAACACAAGCAACAACACAACAGATGTACCAGTATGCACAAGCAGATTATCCCGATTATCAGCGATACACATGAAATAGCCTAGAGAGGGAAGTTGGCTTACCCCTTATTGAGGTTCCAGTAGATCAAGAGGGACCTTATGTACATAGTGAACTATTAGGGGAAGACAGAAAGTTTTTACTTGATACAGGGGCAAGCAGAACAACTATAAGACGCAGTGAAGTTCCAGGGGCACCCCTCTCAGGCTCACAAAATATTTCCCTTGGATTCTCAGGAAAACCTATAATAAATGACGTAACACAACCTCTTCCACTTACGATCGGTCCATTGACACGTACTACAGATTTATTGCTTACCAAATCCTGTCCAGAAAACTTGTTAGGTATAAAAACATTGAAAGCCCTAGGAGCCATAATATGTTGTTCTCCGGAAGGAGTACGACTATTTCTACGTGACTTCAAAGGTCACTACGTGTCCAGAGACATGGATCACCGACTGCAGAATTTACCTACACATTTATGGGCACAAGGCCCCACTGATGTTGGTTGCATGAATATTACACCATATCGTGTCACACTAAAAACAGGAGTAATACTACCACGAATGCGACAATACAAGTTACCACCCGATGCTGTTGTGGCTTTGCTGCAAATCATTGACGAGCTCATTGCACAAAGAGTGGTTGTCGAAACCGACTCCAATGTATGTAATTCCCCGATAATTCCGATTCTTAAAAGAACGGATCCAAAAGCACCATCAGTATATCGATTAGTTATTGATCTGCGCGAATTAAATAAATGTATTGTACAACAATACCCTGTGGTCCCAGATATCTCGTCATTACTAACAGCTATTGACTCAGAAGCAACGTTCTTCACTGTAATTGATCTCAAGAATGCTTTCTTTAGCGTCCCAATAGATCCGGAAAGTCAATATCTGTTCGGATTCAGTTTAAATGGACGAAGCTTTAAATTCACACGCGCACCTCAAGGATTTACAGAAAGCCCTAGCATCTATAGCCAAGCACTGAAACGAGAACTTGACAGTATCCACATGCCAGTTAACACTGCCTTGCTTCAATATGTCGATGATCTGCTGATCACCGCCCGAAGCGAACCTGAATGTGAAAAAGCGTCACTGACGGTTTTAAAATTTCTGGCCGACAAGGGGCACAAGGTGTCCCCTTCTAAGCTGCAATTCTGTGTCCAGCGAGTTGTTTACCTTGGGCACTCGCTGTCCAAGGAGGGAAGGCAGCTTACACCCGACCGTATCCAGTTAATCGCTAACATGCCACCACCCAAGACACAAAAAGAGGTGCGGGCTTTTATAGGCCTCACTTCATACTGTAGGCAGTGGATCCCTCAATATGCATTTCTAGCAAAACCACTCATCCAGTTAACAACACAGGAGGCAGCCACATCGACTGTCCTCCCTTGGACTCAAGAACATACACACGCCTTTGAAAGCTTAAAGAAAGCTTTATGCCAAGCACCTGTTTTAGCAACACCATGTTACAGTAAACGGTTTACACTCTTTGTTACAGAACGCGAAGGTACTGCCTTGTCAGTACTCACTCAGGAACAAGCAGGATCACACAAACCATGTGCTTATTTCTCTAGTACATTAGATCCAGTAGCTCAGGCTCTTCCTGCGTGCCTGAAATCGGTGGCAGCAACAGCTTTAGCTATCAGACAAAGCGATGCCATAGTGTTAGGACACCAATTGACAGTACAAGTACCACACGCAGTAGAGGTTCTCTTGAACCGCACACAAACACAACACTTGACTATAGCGAGACTCACTGGTTACGAACTGACATTGTTTCAGCCACATATAGAAATCAGACGTTGTAATACGTTAAACCCTGCCACACTGTTACCAGTGGGCGGAACAGATCCATTGGCACATGATTGTGTCGAAGTCATTACTATCACGACGAAACCCAGACAAGACTTGACAGATATCCCTTTATCAGATCCAGACTTGACATTGTATGTAGATGGTTCATGTATGAGAACAAGTACAGGAGAGTTAGTGGCCGCTTACGCAGTCACAACAGACACTGAAGTCATTGAAACAAATTGTATTAACACTTTGTCAGCTCAAGCAGCAGAGCTCATCGCTCTGACACAAGCCTGTATTCAAGCTAAAAATAAGAAAGTCAACATATACACAGATTCACGTTATGCATTCGGAGTCGTCCATGACTTCGGCGTGCTGTGGCGAGAGAGAGGTTATCTAACTTCTCATGGTGCCCACATCCAACACGGACCCCTCATTCAAGCCCTATTAGATGCGATTCATTTACCTACTGCCATATCGATTATGAAATGCAAAGCCCATACAAAAGTTACCGATATCATTTCTCAGGGTAACGACCTAGCTGACAGAACAGCTAAACAGACTGCTCAGAATCAGACTCACACAACTGACACGACAAAGACAATAGTTCCGACACCAATACATTGCATGGCAGTTAAGGATCCCGCCCTTGATGTAATTGACATACAGACACATGCTACACCAGAAGAAATAAAGAAATGGACTGAATTAGGAGGGATCCAAACGGATCAAGGATGGATGACGAAGGAAAAATCTATGCTATGCTAGACAGCATTCAACACATTTGGTTCAACAAACACTTGCGAGCAGCAGCTAAACAAAAAGTTCGTACCTGTATGATATGTTGTCAGTTTAATCCAGGTAAAAGCATCCCCGTAGAGCAGGGTGGATTTCAACCTCCCGATTATGCTTTTGAAGTCCTCCAGATGGATTATATCCAGATGGAACGATGTCGAGGATTCAAATATGTTCTCGTAGTTGTCTGTGCTCTTTCCCGTTGGACAGAAGCCTACCCGGTTTCAGATTACACTGCCCCGACTACTGCCAAACAGTTAGTTCGAGAATTCTTCCCACGGTATGGTTTGCCACGTGTTGTCTACTCAGATAACGGCCAGCCATTCTCATCGGAACTAATGAAACACGTTTCTCTCTTATTAGGCTACCAATGGAAATTCCACTGTGTCCGACATCCTGAGGCAGCAGGTCTCGTGGAACGCCATAATCAAACTCTGAAAATTAGATTGTCCAAAATATGTAGAGAAAAAGGTGTCGATTGGATAGTAGCCTTACCAGTTGCGCTCTTTTACATGAGAATGGTAGCACATTCTCGAACAGGGCTATCCCCGTACGAGGTGATCTTCGGTAGACCACCAAATATGTGGGGGACGCCTATACCTCGCAAAATCACTGATGTTGACTGTAATATGCTGACAGATTACCTGGCTTCCTTGATGTCTGCAATACAATCTTGTCGTTCACAGGTAGCCGCAGCTTTTCCCGATAATACTGAGGTGAAGCCCCATGACGTGGTTCCTGGTGACCTGGTTCTGGTCCGGAATTTCGACCGGAAGACCCAACTGGAGCCTAGGTGGAAGTCGCCGAAGCTAGTTCTACTAACTACAAGGACAGCCGTGAAGATTGAGGGTCGTAAAGGGTGATTGCACTCGAGTCATATCAAGAAATTTTATGGACTACCATCCAGTGTGAATACTCAACCTTGTATTCCCTCACAGACAGACTCAAAGCTCCCCTTGGTTGAGCAGTCAAAACCAGAACTTTACAAACTAAAATTGAGGTCTAGCAAGTCAGACAATTTGATTGTTTAAGTCCTCTCCAAGGTGAATCGGTTGAATTTGTCTCTGACATGTATCCTCTAGACCGGAATAGAGAAAGAAATCAGCAGATGCAGCTTAAAAAGCATGCGTATTGTAAATCACTTCGTAGTCACTGCACAGTAACACTATTAATTTTGTTTTTTCTAAGTCTTCTGATCATTATTTTCAGCATACTATTGCATATGTATTACCCTATTCTTAAGCGTGCTTACAATGTAACTACAGAACATTCTTTTAGCGAATTACCTTCGCATGAGTTGTCCTATAGATTTGCGCTGCGCAACAACACATTCATTAGTATGTTACATCATTCCCATCAGACCAGCAATGCCACAAATTGTTGGATATGTGGTCGACTCCCTCCCTATCAAAACTATAAGGGAGTTTTGCCCCTCTTTCCATATCCGTTCACACACAATGGCTCCTGTGGAGCATGGTTTAGTTTGATTAATTCCTTAGATTCAAATTCCGCAGTTTATCAAGACAACTGGGTATGGGGAAACCTGAACCTAGTTTTGCTTAAAGTCTGCTACCCTAACAAGGAGGGACTCCCCAAAAGAACAGGAACTGATCTAGAAAATGAAGTATATGGATTAGGTAATTTTACACTTAACCTCATGATCCTGAACGTTGAATCTGAAGCTACACCAATCTTGCCCGCCATGTCAGTATTCCCAGTAAAAGGGGAATTATGTGTACAAAAGAATGGTTCCATACACATGGGCCATAGTAAATGCAACACTGTAATAAAAATCAGGGATCAAGGCAAGTCTACATTTAGAGCTTCCCATCATTCCTACTTCATATGTGGCCAGACCGCATATATATGTCTACCTTTAGATTGGGATGGTACCTGTTACATAGCATTCCTTCTGCCACCTGTTTTCCTAGCTCCTCCTGATTATCACAGAAATACCCATTTAGTACACAATAGACAACAGAGAGATCTCCCAATTGTCGATTACACTGAAACAGCATGGGAAAAATACACAGATTTCAATAAAGGGTTCTTTCCCTATATAGGTACAGTCACTAATAGTAAGCTGATACGTAGATTAACCAGAACCCTTGAAGCAGTAGTGAACGAGACTATTTCCGCCTTAGGCAATTTAACAGAAGAGCAGTCTGCTATGCGGATTGTTGTGCTTCAAAATCGTCTTGTCCTTGACGTCATCCTGGCCGATAGGGGCGGAGCTTGCAGGGTCATCGGATCAAGTTGCTGCATTTTCATACCAGAAAATTCGCCGTCAGTATATAAAGCCATAACCCGCCTTCATAAGATTATAAGCCAGATACACCAGAGTCCAGGCACCTGGACTTGGTCCGGTTGGTTCTGGGGCGTGTTGTCAGCCTGGGGATGGAGAATCCTGTCCTTCCTAGGTATTGGCTTTCTCATACTATTCAGTTGCTGCTTATGTCTACAATGTGGGCCAGCGATTTGTGGTCTGTGTGCCACATCGTGTATCCCACATCCACGTTTTCGTTCAAGATCCCGGAAGAAGAAAGAAGAACAAATGATGCTATATGAACAGATCGATGGATTGATGAAGATCGATATCTCCTGAGGGTCCGTAGGGGACAAGGAGGGAATGAGGAAATATGAATTTTGTGATCAGTTATGTCCCCTATCGTAGACCCCAACGGCTCTATGTGCATGCTATACGTACATGTATGTTCCCTCCAATTCCAGTTTTAAAGACGCAAATATATGTGCGTCCACCGTCAACATGTCCTCTTTCAGATCCGCCAAGAATGGGTCAGATATTCCATTCCTAAGTATGAAAGGCCACCGACTTTATATGGTTCACTTTCCACATTTTACAGATTCAGGCGAGTAGGCCCTGAATTCTGTCATCAAGCCTTTTCCTGCCTTCTGCCTCTGAAAGCTCCAGTCTGAGCCTGCATCTGTATCCATAAACTTTGTCCTCCTTCCTGCGCGGCTAACGGTGCCTGATCCAGCATATTGCCTGCCAAAAACTGTATTTCACCTTCAAGATTATCTGCTCCGCTCCTCATCCGATGCATTCCTGTCTAGCAGTTTAGGTAAACATTCCTCCAGCTACCGTGCAAAGGGCCAGGCCTCGCTGTCCTCATGCAAGTAATTCATAGGCCCCGTTACCATGGAATATTCCTACCCCCTCGCATCTCATGTAGACACTTAGACGCCTGTACACGCACTAACAGGCAGTATAGAATAGATTCTATCCTAGAGACCTTTCCTTTTGGATAACACAGTTCTTTAAACATAGGATATTAGATATGATTTGGGATTAGGTTGACATGACCCCCAGACTTCTGTCTCCACATGTAGAGCTAAATGTCAAGTCCCCTTCACCCTCTAGTTACACGTCAATCACACGTCATGCGGCTGCGCGCGCATCTCTGCCAAATATTTCTGCTGACATTGCAGGATTCTTTTATGGATCCACCCATCATGTATAATGACGTTTATTAAATTACGCCCATATGACCGCCTCTATTAGTTACGTATGCACAGTTTATCTGTATTATCAGCTGTTACGCCTCTTGCATCTGTTTCACTGTAAATGCATTTTCCTATAAAACCGATTATCTGTCAATAATGTATGCCCTTCCTTCCTGAACTTTCGTGGTGATGGAATTTGAAGCCTGCAATTCGAATTGCATTCCTTTGTATAGGAATAAAGCCTTTTTAAACCTCTAATACCACGGATTCTGCCTCTTATATTTACTGAGTTATTCTTACTAGACTTTACCGCATAAAAAATAGTACCGGTAATGAAATATTTACCCTGGGGGTCGTCACTTCCTCGGGGCTAAAGTTAACATTCCACAACAATGAAGGGGGCCCTTGAGGACCCCCGGGGACCACCACCTTCCCGGAGTTAAAGTTAACATTGGATGGGGGCAGTGTGGCCCCGTCCTTGAGCCCTAGATGGCCCTGGGAATCGTTACCCCCAGGGCTGGCTCCAGCAATGTCCCGGGGTGCCCACCCCGGGATATTGCTGTTTGCTATGGCTTTGGGAATGAAGTCCACTTTACTCCTGGGTGGCCTTGTGGACCAAGATGCCCTCCTGGTACCCCTTGAAAGTCCTACACAGGAGGATTCCTGGGAACTGGTCAGAGGCCCAGCCCCCTTTCTCAATCACTCTGCAATCACAACTACTAGTTAAAAAACCATAGAAATTCACTGAAAAAAGCACAAAGGTTACAGGGCCATTATAGTTAGGAATTAGCATTTTAAAAACCTTAAAAATTCACTGAAAAAACAAAGGTTACAGGGAGGTATAGTTAGGAAATGGAAAAAAAACGTTGAGATTCACTGAAAAAAACAAAGGTTACAGAGACGTTATTATTTGGCTCTTGTTTCAAAACCAGAGAAATTCAGCAGGTATAGTTAGATGACCTAACTATAACTCACGCCCCTGCAATGCACTGCTTGTGACCTCACATATTACATCACTCATGACATGGTCAGTGATATCACTGATGACATCTCAAATGACATCACTGAATACATCATCCACAGAATCTCTGACGCACCCACTCGCACCCCAATATAACCTTTTATACATCCACTCCAACTTCCACACTACCATTCTCAAAAGCATTGATACACCCATGCCAGTACTTAAGCACCCACTCACTGATTCACAGGTCTATATACACATCTACTGAGTCACCCATACAGCCACTCATATACCAACTCACTTACTAATACAGCCACTGACATATCTCCTATACACCCATACAGCCACTCACACACTGTCAGTCACCCACTGATCTACTCACACACCAACTCACTCATATGCAGTTACTCAACCATATACCACTGACACATCCATTCACTCACCAAAACAGACATAAACACACTCAGTCACCCATACACCCCTCATAAATGCACTCATTAACCCATACTGCCACTGAATATACACTGGCTCACTCATCCATTCAGGCAGCCACACCCCCATTCATCCATCCACACACACATTCATACAGGTGCTCAGACAACTGATAAATCACCCATATATCACCTTATTTACCCACTCACCAACCCATACAGCCACTTAGACACCAACTGACAGACTGATACAGATATTCACACAGCCTAGTCACTAACCCATACATTCACAGAGACATCAAATCACTCACTTATACAGTCAGTCATGCACCCACTGAATAATCCATACAGGCACTCATACATCCACTGATTCACCAATACACCTTGTTATATATATTTAACACTCCTAAACTTCTTAAAACACTTACAGTCACTGGATGATGTCATAAGTGATGTAATTTGAGATGTCATCAATGATGTCATGAGTGATGTCACTGCCCATGTCATGAGTGATGTTATATGTGAGGTCATGAGCAGTGCATTGCAGGGGCACTAGTTATAGTTAGCTCAGCTGAAAATAGCTGCTGAATCCCCCTTACCTGGCCCCACCACCACACCGCTTTTACCTGCACGGACTGTGCCTGCTCACTCACACATGCAGCCCCTCACACACGTACTCACTAACCTATACAGCACTGACACTGTAATATAAATGAGGTCATAAGCAGTACATTGCAGGGGTTATTGCTAGCTCAGCTAACTATTGCTGCTGAATTTCTCTGGCTTTGTACGAGTGAAAGCTGAGCCTAAATATAACATCTCTGTAACCCTTTTTTTATTGAATATATATACATATATATGTATACACAAACACACGTACATATTTATATGTATGTATATATATGTGTATATATATATATATTCACTGGAGAAAAAAAAACATAGGTTTCAGGGGCGTTATAGTTAGCTGGACTTTTCACTCGTACAAAACCATTGAAATTTCCCCGTTATAATTAGTTCAGCTAACTATAACTCGCGCGCCCGCAATGCACTGCTGATGACATCACATATTACATCACTTATGACATGGTCAGTGACATCACTGATGACATCTCAAATAATGACATCACTGATGACATCACTGATGACATCATCCAGTGAATGTGTGTTTTTCTGAAAATTACATATGTTTTATATATGTATATCTCAAGGTCGATGGAAGAATAAATGGGTATATAAGTGTCTAAATGGATGATATGTTTTTTAAAAATTGATTGTATACCTGACTGATTAAGTGTATCTTAGTGAATTCATGGCTTAGTGAGTAATGTTTAAATATGTAAATATCTGTATCAGTCTCTCACTTTGTGTATACGTGGCTTCATGGGTTGGTGAGTAGCTACATGAGTGTCTATATAGGTTATTAGATGGTTTTTTGAGTATCAGTATGAGTGTCTGAGTGTCTGTATGGTTCGGTGGGGGGTATTACGTAGTGCATAGGTGCATGAATGAGTGACTCACTGTTTGTATGTGTTGAAGACAGCATGTGTGCAGGACTGTATGGGTGGATTAGTGTGTGCATGGGTGTGTTAGTGAGTGAATGACTGTCTCCATAGTGTATTTATGATTAACTACATATGTTTTAAACTAGTATATGTGACTATTGGTGTATATAAGTGAGTATATGTGAGAGTGAGAGATTTGGAAGAGTTCCTGTATGAATAAGTATGTGTTTCTATAAGTGACTGTTTAAAAGACTAGGTATGTGTACGTTTCTGTAGAAGTAAGTGTGGTGGTGTGTGTATAACTGTATATGCAAGTAAATGGATGTTTGATTCTTTATTAGCATGAGTGACTATGTGTATGAGTAACTCTATGGATGAGTGGCGTTGTGGATATATAGGTGTATGAGTACATATGATGAGTGAGTACATGTATGGGTAACTGTATAGGACAGTTGATGAATGAGTGGATGTGTATGTGGATCTTAGAATTACTGAATAGGTTGTTGTAACTGGTATTGGTATGTCCATTGTTTTGAAAATTTTAGTTTCTATTTTTGAATGTGTGTATCAAAGGTTATATTAGGGGGAGAGGAGGTCTCCCACTCTATCACAAGGATGATGTCATCAGTGATATCATCAGTGATGTCATTTGAGATGTCATCAGTGACGTAATGAGTGATGTCACTGACCATGTCATGAGTGATGTAATATGTGATGTCATCAGCAGTGCATTGCGGGTGCGCGAGTTATAGTTAGCTGAACTAACTATAACGGGGAAATTTCAATGGTTTTGTACGAGTGAAAAGTCCAGCTAACTATAACGCCCCTGAAACCTATGGTTTTTTCAGTGAATTTCTAAGGCTTTTTTAAATGCTAATTCCTAACTATAACGTGCCTGAAACCTATGTTTTTTTCAGTGAATTTCAAAGGTTTTTTAAATGCTAATTTCTAACTATGCCTACAGAGATAGGACATGTGAAGAAAGAAGAAAAAACGCACAGAAAGAAAAAAAAGAAATGCAGAAAGAAGCAACAGAAGTCTTCAAAGACAAAGAAAAGTGCTGGAAGAAGGATAACGTACAGAAAGAACAAACAGAAGAGCAGAATGAAGCCATGAAGCCTTGTTGCAAAATCATCCTGTACCCTCAACTTTTTCAGACGGATACTGGTGGTAACTGAGTCTGACTAACCAGTCCTAGAGCCAGTGCTATTTAACATAGTATAAGACACTCAGAATACAGTGAAAACACCTACATACACTAGGGAACACTATGCGTTGGGGTCCCCCTGTGATTAGCATGACCTCTTCAGTAAGCCCCTAGTATATAATAGGGCAGGGGATTAAAACTACCTCTTAAAACGTGCCACAGGGCGTGTTTGCACACGCCACTTCAGGCCCCGTCCCCTCCCTTCCCCACTGTGTAAACACGCCCTGTGGCCGTTTTAAGTTGGGAGATTAAGTCCCCTTGAATCCTGAGGGTCCCTAGGGTCCAACTAGACCACTTGGTACCTCCAGTAAGCGCCATAGAGCTGTGTTGCAGAGAGGTGTAAAAAGGGGCACGGCCTGCACCACCTCTCTGCAACGCAGAGCAGTGGCGCTTACTGGAAGCACCTGGAGGGCTAGTTGGCCCCCAGGGTCCCTCAGGATTGAAAGGGAATTATTTCCCCAACTTAAAACGCGCCATAGGGCGTGTTTCCACACGTTACCTCAGGCCCCGTCCCCTCCCTTCACCACTGTGTAAACGCGCCCTGTGGCCATTCTAAATTGAGAGATTAAGTTCCCTTGAATCCTAAGGGTCCCTAGGGTCAAATTAGCTCACTAGGTACCTCCAGTAAGCACCACAGAGCTGTGTTGCATAGAGGTGTAAAACGGGGCGTGGCCTCAAAACACCTGTCTGCAACGCAGCTCCCTGGTGCATACTGGAGATACCTGTTGGGCTAGTTGGCCCTCAGGGACCCTCAGTATTGAAGGGGAATTAATTCCCCAACTTACAACTGGCCAGGGGGCGCGTTTGCAGAGTGCTGCAAGGAGGGGGCGTGGCCTCCGGCGCGATGCCGGTCTTTTATTTGTTTTATTTTGTTTAAGAAGGAGGGCTGTGTGGCCCCCCTTCTTTTTCTAATTTATTGGCCCTGGGGACCCCATCCCTCAGGGCCTGCACCCTAATTTTTTGTGTTGAAAAAATAAATTTGGAAGGGGGCCGTGTGGCCCCCCTCCCAAGGCCTTAATCGGCCCCGGGGACCCCAACCCCCGGGTCATGGCCTTTTTTTTTTTTTATTCTTTAGGAGGGGGGCTGCGTTGCCCCCCTTCTCAGGCCACTTATGGCCTGGGGACCCAATTCCTGGGGCCGGCCTTTGTTTTTGATTATTTTAAAAAAATATATATTTATAGAAACACCTAGGACAAGGTGGACAAACCGTATGTACCTATCACCATGACGCTTTGCGTGATATTCATTAAAAGGCAACTATGCATACAATGAATCCACGTGGAATGTATTTACACCGCTAGTGAAGCTCTGACGTGTCTGACGCCCTACCGTGCCTAATCCCAGCGCCCCCGCCGGTGGGTACTCTCCAAGTAGACACCCTTGTCGTTTATTTATACAAACATGGGTAGCTATTGACGGGCACATTTAATACACACGCACACCAAGCCATTCAAAGGGGATTCGACAAAAATTCGACCAAACTATGCTAGAAACCCCCCTCACGGTTAATAAAACACACATCCACCGCCGGATGTGTAAAACTTTTTATTTTACTCTCTGGAAAGGAGACGAACCTCACTTAAGAGTCACAGCGTGCTCCTGGCTGAGCCCAATGCTGTGTTACACCCACCATTGCCTGCCGAGTGCCACACACCTCTGTGTTGTATTCCACCAGGTAGTGCGTATGCTATGACACTCTCTAGCCCATGTGCACTGTAACACCACCCCGTGAATATGTCATGCCACACTTGCCTTCTCACAGGTTATATTGCTCCATCTAACGTGCCTTCCTCGATGCCTATGTTATAACGCACAGCGCTATGCCATACATATTACAATCTGGGATCCATATCTATGTCACAGTGCATATGGAACGTTACACTCCCCAGCACATATTTTATATTACAACTTTAGAGAATAGTTAGGTTACACAACACTGCCCTGTGCATATTACACTCCAAGGCGCATATCGCATAGCACGCGCTAGTGCCTGTGCTATCTCGCGCTCTCCAATAAATCTGTCATTGGGCACAATGTATTGCATATTATATTTCACGCCTCGGTTCATCTTATATCGCACTTTTTGGTGCATAGTTTATACCATTTACTATATCTAGTTTTCATTTACAATCGTGCTCTCAGGACTATGTTCTATATAACACTGCGTCCACCTACCCTTTTCACGCATTACATTTTGAGATGGGGGGGAGGGTCAGGGGGTGTTTCTGCCAAGTGAGCCCAGAGTCACAGTCACAAACATCCTCTTCTTCCTGAATAAAAAGTGAGATTATGCTGCATACTTGTTCATATTTTAAGTAGTTCGCACAGACACACATTTTAAAAACAGTAAAGTTCCTAATACCCACCTTCTCTGAACAGTTAGCTTGCTGCCCCATCCACCTCCTCCCTATCCTCTGTTGTCTGAATCCATGGACTCCTCCCTCCTGCCATGCATGGTCTGATGTGCTGCCACTGCCCTCCATTTAGCATGATGTACCAGTCCACTCCTCCTGCCCTTCATTGCCCAATTCTATGGCCCATCATTGACCTCCCGCTTAGCCTCTGTGCTTAGCTTGCTGCCCCTATTCTCCTTCCCCCTGCCCTCCGATGTCTTTGTGCATGCCCCTGCTCCATCCTTTTTGCCCACAATGTTCCATGGACCTGCCACTCCTATCTACTCTGAGTGTTCTGTTGAGCTGCCACTCCCTCCCACCTGCCTAGCATTGGCAAATGACTGTAACCTGTCCCTGCCACCTCCACCCTGCCTGTCCACATGCCATGCCCCCATCCCCTTTCTCCTATCCTCCATGGTCCATTTTACTGCCACACCCTTCTGCCGTCCCTGGTCTGTTGTGCTGCAACTGCTCCTCCTGCCTGCCCCACGCAGTCTGTTGTGAGACCCCTTCACCTGAACTCTCTTGTCTGTGCCCAGGTCCTGACCCTCCCTTCTATCCTCCATGGTCCTTTGTGCATGTCCCTGCACCCTCCTTCTTCCCCATCATAGCCATTGTGCTGCCACTAACCCTCCCGCTTGCCATGCATGGTCTTTTGTGCTGCCATGGCCCCTCCCACCTTCCCTGTGTGGTCAGCTAGCTGCCCATGACCCCCTCCCACCTTCCCTCCATGGTCTGTGTGTATGCCATCATAGTCTTACTGTTGCTCTCCATGGTGTGTCTTGTTTCTAGTGCCCATCCTGCCTGACCTCCATGGTCATCTTGCTGCTCCTGCTCCTGCCCTGCCCCCTTACCCCCAGCCCTCTGTTTCCATGTGCAGACCCCTATTCCCTCCCTCCTGGCTTGTCTGTTCCATTGTAATGCCCCTGATCCGTCCTTCCTGCTCTTTATGGTCTGTTATGCTGCAGCTTTCTCTCCTGTCTGTCCATTATGGTCAGCTAGCTACCGTTGCCTCTTTCCCCTCTGTTCTCTGTTGTCCATGTGCATGGTCCTGTCCCCTCCCTATTGCTTTCTATGGATTGTTGTGCTGCACTCCCGTCCCGCATGCCCTGTGTGGTGTATTGTGCTGCTGCAAACCCTGATGCCTGCCCTGTAGGGTCAGTTTGGTGCACCTCTCCATGTCCCTCCTGTCCTCTGTTATCCGAGTCCATGTCCCTACCCCAATTCCTCCTGCCTACTATGATCCAATGTACCATATTTGCGAACATTTTGAACTTGGTAATAGGGAGATTTTGAAAAAAAAGTGGGGTATTGATTTTCCCCTTTGAGTTACATTGAAAAAGAGGAGATTGTAGACAGGAGACAGATCAAATAAAGCCCATTTGAGCTTAAAAACATTGGACGTTTCCTGGCTGAAACGGCTCTGTTGGCACGTATGGTTGTACTACCACTGCCTCTTCCTTCTGCCCACAATGGTCTATTATATTGCCACAGCCTCTCTTGCCAGTCCTGTATTGTTGGTTTGTTGCCCCTGCCCCCCTTTCCACTGCCCTCCATAGTCTGTTGCGCTGCCACTGCCCTTCCTGCCTGCGCAGTGTGGTCAAATTGTTTCCTCTGCACTCTCCTACCTGCCTTCAATTTTCAGAGTCCGTGCCCCTGGCCTCTGCCTCTCAACAGTATCCCAATGAACAACTAGATTGCTAACATTCTATATTTATTACAAAGGTGTGGAACGCCTGACGTCATCTTGATGTAATCAAAACTGTAATAGCTAGAGCATTTCCTTTAGAAATTACATATATGAGAGGGTCTTATTTGCATCAAAATTATGGTTAGTGCTCTAAAAAACTAAAATGAGGACATATTTTCTGAGTTTTCAAATAGCGACAAAGAACTTTTAAATTATTTGTAATCTTTATGTTTTTTTATCCAGTTGACCACTTGATTAAATGTTGCACTTAGGGGAGAGAATGTGGTGTTACTTCCAGAGATGCAGACTTTGCAACTGGGGAACCAGGTTGGAGTTTCTGCTTCAGCTCAACATTCTGTGATTCTGGTCAAATCACTTAATCTCCCCATGTCTACAACCAAAATGAATTTTAACTTGTGTGATGTAACCAATGCTCATGTAAAGCACTCCAATACCTGACAAGTCTGCACTATATAAAACTGCAAATACATAAAATATAAGTGTTTTGCAAACTTCTGTCATTGGGCTACATGTGGGCTACATCTGGGTGATATGTGTGCTGCATTTCGGCTCTTTTGTCTCTGGTGGCCATCTTGGGAGTTTTATTTGTTATGAAGTTTCCTAATTTCCTCATTTACTGCAGTATCCTCAGTAGGAAATGCTTTCAGTTTTTTACTTTGATTCCATCAAGAAGGTATTCAGATATGTCACACATTTGCCATAAATTCTGAATGTTAGCACTCTAGTTGCTCATTAGATCACTGTAGTAAAGCTACTGCTCACCACGGAAGTCTGCTGCTGGTATTAAAAGTGCATGTTTCAGTCTGCATTTCAGAATTTTTTAATGAAATAGAAGAGGATTTGAGAAGTCACTCAAAATGTGCCCTAATTTTTCTTTCTTCAGCACTAACCATAATTTCTATGGCAAAATGAACCCCCTCATTGTGATCCTTTTTAAATCAAATGTTTTAAGTGTTACCAGTTTATTCCAATCAAGATGGCTTCAGGTGTGCCATACTTTTGTCATAAGTAAGACAGTAAGCGCTCTAGTTGTTCTTAAGAACACTCTGGGACATTCTGTCATTGGGCTATACTTGGGCTACATCTGGGTGATATTTAGGCTACATTTGGGCTCTTTTGTCTCTGGTGGCCACCTTGGGAGGTGTATTTGTTATGAAGTTTCCTAATTTCCTCATTTACTGCAGTCTCCTCAGTAGGAAATACTTTCAGTTTTCTACTTTGGTTCCATCAAGAAGGCATTCAAATGTGTCACACATTTGCCATAAGTTCTGAATGTTAGCACTCTAGTTTCTCATTAGATCACTGTAGTAAAGCTACTGCTCACCAGGCAAGTCTGCTGCTGGTATTCAAAGTGCATGTTTCAGTCTGCATGTCAGAATTTGTTTATGAAATAGAAGAGGATTTGAGAAGTCAAAATGTGCCCTAATTTTTTTTTCTGCAGCACTAATTATAATTTCTATGGCAAAATGAACCCCCTCATTTTGATCCTTTGCAAATTAAATGTTTTAAGTGTTACTACTTTATTCCAATCAAGATGGCTTCAGGTGTGCCATACTTTTGTCGTAAGTAAGACTGTTAGCGCTCTAGTTGTTCGTTAGAACACTCTGGGACATTCTGTAATTGGGCTATACTTGGGCTACATCTGGGTGATATTTGTGCTACATTTGGGCTCTTTTGTCTCTGGTGGCCATCTTGGGAGACTTATTTGGTATGAAGTTTTCTAATTTCCTCATTTACTACAGTCTCCTCAGCATGAATACCTTCAGTTTTTTACTTTGATTCCATCAAGAAGGCATTCAGATCTGTCACACATTTGCCATGAATTCAGAATGTTAGCACTCTAGTTGCTCATTAGATCACTGTAGTAAAGCTACTGCTCACCAGGGAAGTCTGCTGCTGGTATTGAAAGTGCATGTTTCAGTCTGCATGTCAGAATGTTTTAATGAAATTGGAGAGGATTTGAGAAGTCACTCAAAATGTGCCCTAATTTTTCTTTCTGCAGCACTAATCATACTTTCTATAGCAAAATGAACCCCCTCATGTTGTTCCTTTTTAAATTAAATGTTTTAAGAGTTACCACTTTATTCCAATCAAGATGGCTTTAGGTGTGCCATACTTTTGTCATAAGTAAGACTGTTAGCGCTCTAGTTGTTCGTTAGAACACTCTGGGACATTCTGTCATTGGGCTATACTTGAGCTACATCTGGGTGATATTTGGCTACATTTGGGCTCTTTTGTCTCTGGTGGCCATTTTGGGAGACTTATTTGTTATGAAGTTTCCTAATTTCCTCATTTACTACAGTCTCCTCAGTAGGAAATACTTTCAGTTTTTTACTTTCATTCCATCAAGAAGGCATTCAGATGTGTCACACATTTGTCATAAATTCAGAATGTTAGCACTCTATTTGCTCATTAGATCACTGTAGTAAAGCTACTGCTCACCAGGGAAGTCTGCTGTTGGTATTGAAAGTGCATGTTTCAGTCTTCATGTCAGAATTTTTTAATGAAATAGAAGAGGATTTGAGAAGTCACTCAAAATGTGCCCTAATTTTTCTTTCTGCAGCACTAATGTTTTAAGAGTTACCACTTTATTCCAATCATGATGGCTTCAGGTGTGCAATACGTTTGTCATAAGTAGGACTGTTAGCGCTCTAGTTGTTCTTTAGAACACTCTGGGAAGCTGCAATAGAACACAAAGGAATCAACTGACAGTCTCTGCCCTTGTTGGATGTACATGTTTTACTGAGAATGTCAGACTTCATTCTCACATGACTGAGAAAGATAATGTGAATTTACAGAAAATATGCTCTCAGTTTAGCTTATAGATCACCTTCCAAACCTCTTTGGGAAAAGCATGAGAAAATAGTTTTCTCTCAAACATGATTCATGATATCACAGCAGAAGACTTTTTCACATGGTAAAATCCTAAAATGAGTATGGTACCATCAACAAATATAAAGTAACTAAAGTCTTAAAATCTTCTATTAACTGCAATGCTTTTTAATGAGGTGCTATCATGTATATTGGTCCCAAGATGGCTGCCAACACTTCTTGGTGAAGTACTGACAGCCAATCAGATCTCACGATGAGATATGTGGTTAGGCTCCGCCCAGATATATCTATCTTTTTAACTCTAATTTTCTCAGGAACTAGTGAACGGGTTTACACCATTTAAGCAAAAGGCACGAGTCTGAACTGAGGACTACCTCTTTGCCAAATTTGGTGTAATTCCGTTCAGCAGTTTGGGCTGTAGCTGCGTCAACAGGTCCTATGGGAAAATAAATGGGGAAAACATGTTTTGGGACCCCCCTTTTTTCAAGGCCCCCGCTTGACGAATCACGTGAAATTTTCAGGATAGGAGCCGACCGGAGCTGGCCAATAGTTTGGAAAATTTCGCGAAGATTCGTCAATCGGCGCCAACGTTATTCCAAATAGAATGTTGCCGATTTCCTATGGAAAATAGGTCCTAACTATAACTACCTACTGGTGACTGCCAGTAGGTTATACACACACACGTTATATATATATATGTGAAGGAAGCTGAACGTTACGCCTGGAGCCCACTGGAGGGCTGTTGAATTGTATAGATTATAGCAAAGAAAATGGTTTTGACATTGTAATGGAACCCACCTGTGGGATATATTGAACTGCATCTACCAGCATGCAACTCACCGGAGAGTGCATGCGCATTGGGTAAATTAATGGCTGCAGTTAATCCGTGACCTGTCATTTTGCTGCCCCATGAGGAAGAAGCAAGCAGCTTTGAAACGCGTCGGGGACCTTTGAAATACAGGTTTAACGCGCAGCTTCCTAAATAAAGAAGTTTGATAACTTACTTGCTGGCTGAGTGGCGTCCTTGAGATCGAGGAACCTTGAAGAAGATAGCACGCGGCAGCCTCAGCCGTGGAGGATGCACCGCCCGTTGGAAATGTGGTAACGGGACTGCTGGGATGCACCTTTCAGCCCGGACAGCAGAGCAGGCAAGCTGGTGAAGGAAACTGAACGTTACGCCTGGAGCCCACTGGAGGGCTGTTGAATTGTATAGATTATAGCAAAGAAAATGGTTTTGACATTGTAATGGAACCCACCTGTGGGATATATTGAACTGCATCTACCAGCATGCAACTCACCGGAGAGTGCATGCGCATTGGGTAAATTAATGGCTGCAGTTAATCTGTGACCTGTCATTTTGCTGCCCCATGAGGAAGAAGCAAGCAGCTTTGAAACGCGTCGGGGACCTTTGAAATACAGGTTTAACGCGCAGCTTCCTAAATAAAGAAGTTTGATAACTTACTTGCTGGCTGAGTGGCGTCTTTGAGATCGAGGAACCTTGAAGAAGAATATATATATATATATATACATATAATTCAGTTTTGTGGTAAGATTCCTTTTTGTCTGAATCATTGGAAAACTGCTTGGGGGAAACACATTTAGGTACTCTCCCGTTTCTCATCTCCCGCTTGACGGATTATCCCAAAACTTTCCAGGAAGGAGCTGAAGGGTATAAAACATGAAAAAGAAAGTTGTGAAGTTTGGTGTACACATGAGAAACAGACCGTGTTTCCCCTGTATTTCTTCAGCAACAAAGAGTCGCTGCACTCTTTGAACTTAGTTGAGCATGCACAGCAACACCACTGACAAGTTTCAACCAAACAGTCTTTCTCATGGTTGGTGAGTTTTTTTTGTGTCAACATAAAGAGGAAAAACGCATCTTGCTTCTTTGACAAGAAATGGCGTCAGTGGCCGGTGAAGAGAACAGTTGCAAATAGAGGTAAGGAGGGTTTCAGATACATTAGGACCATGGAGACTCACACGCTTGTTACATTTAGAGCATCTAGCTTGGTATCCTTGAACATATTATGCTCAAGCATATTTTGCTTTGGCACAGTGCCCCCGGTTTTGTGAGTTTGGTGTATTTAGCATTTTTGCTGTCATGGTTGAGTGGGCCATTCTGGGACAGTGTGTCTCACTATGAAGAGAGGAATTGTATATAGAGGTGAGAAGGGTTTCAGCCATATTAGGACCCTGGAGCCCCGCACACTGAATATTTTTTAGAGTGTGTAGCTTGATATCCCTGACGCATTTTGCCTGAGTACATCGGTATAGCGTGTCTGAATTTTGCAAGTTTGGTGCCTCTGGCAATCCTGCCAACATTGCCTGTGGGCCTTTCTAGGATATTGCATTCCAGGATATTAATGCTGAATTAAGGAGTGGGCTCTGGGTTCCTCCCTCTTTGTAGGTTCCAATTTTAGTTAAAGATAGTGCTGCCATTGGTAACCAAGAATACAGAGGATTTAAAGAACAGATTGGAGTCTATTTGACTACCAAATATTATAAACAGGTAGAGTTTCCTCTTTACCGACCTTAGTACCCCATGAAATTCCCTCTATACCCTCTTTACATGTGACACCTTGGAAATAAGCTTGGATGTCTAAAGCAGTTGTCTCCAACCAGTCCGAGCTACCAGTAGCTCGTAGAAACCTTCTGAGGAGCTCCCAGCCTTGGGTTAATTTTCAACTAAGAACTTCAATAAATAAGTGTGCATTTTCTTTTTAAAGTTAAGGAAAGGCTATGCTTATTTTACATTATTATCAGGCTGCAGATAGTAGAGTCTGATAATTAGCTGTACTCCATTCAGGTTTATGACTCATGTGGGTCACAGAGGTTCAGAACCGAAGCACTGAGGCATTTAACCCTTACATAAAAGTAGTTCTCAACTCAATATTGGAGCATAAAAACAACATGATATTTCTGAATGTGTTTACATAAAAAAAAGTTAAAATGAAGATTTAAATAAATGATTAAGTTGTCTCTATACTTCAGTTTTCTCCATTTTCATAGTGTCACAAATACAAACAGCAGGAATCTTGCTCCCAGTGTCTGGTAGACACAGTTTCATGTTTATGACTGAAAAATACGGCAATTGTTTTTAAATGGGAGAAATTTCAAGTACAGAAAAATTTTAATTATGAAATTAAGTTTTAATGTTTTATGAAGCATGTTTTTTCACTTTAAACAACTCATATTTAAACAAATGACTGCATTTTCCTGTTATAAATATGGCACCATATCTACAGGCCACTTGGAGTAATATGCCTGCTGTTTTTAAAGGGCTTTGACCTGAGAGACAATTAAAATGATGAGTTGTATGTAATGCATATTAACATATCTATAACTCTTCAGTTGAATTTTCTCCCATTTCAAAACGTCACATTTACACACAGCAGGCATCTTAATCCCAGTGGCTGGTAGACACAGTTTCATATTTATGACTGAAAAATACAGTCATTTTCTTTAACTGGGAGAAATTAAAGAGCAGAAAAATGTTCATTATTAGTAACATGTTTGCAGAACATTTTTCTGCACTTACAATTTCCCCATAAAAAATGGTTGTAAATTTGTGTTCTACATGTTATGATGCCACATACGGTGAAAGGTATGTCTTATGCCACAAGTACATATGAAACAGGCACTCTATCTGATATATCTCATTCATTCACACATATGTTCATACATCCTCACGGATCATGCACCTACTGAGGCACATGGTAGCCCTATCATAGTACCCCTGGTCACAGTATTTTGTTCAAACCATAGCATCAGACTCCATGAACATTAGATTTAAAGTCAATGAAGCTGGACAAGGGGGCATCTGGTAACAATGCATGAGTTACTTGGCTCATGACGATTTGCATTGATCAGATGTAGCTTTCATTACAGAAAAAGTTGGAGACCCCTGGTCTAAAGGTAAAAAGGAAATGGTGTTTACAAGGTACAAACTACATTGGTGCATAGACTGACTGGAGGGCCACTTGATGGTGTCTTAGCAGGCTAAAGAGGTTCATTTTATGGATATATACATATATATTTTTTAAGAGGTTGTGCACATTTTGGGGGGATTTTTGTTCTTGGTTTTTTGGGCATGCAAGTGCACGGTTAGGGGCAAGTTTTTCACAGAAAGTGGAAGACCTTTTAAACAGAGTTATGAGTAATAATTTCATTATGTTGGTTCACGCTCAGAAGGATTTCATATTATATTTTCTGCAGGTCTTTGGGTGATTAGTTGTTACTCAAGATCAAGTGGCTGTCCTGATGAAGGCGTTTCCACCAAAAAGCGAGTAGAGTTATATCTATAGCCACCTAACAAATATATATGAGTCAATTCAGTACCAACCTAAGGAACACATATGGTCCACAGCCATTGAAGGATAGAAGGAAATAATTGTCATGTCATTGAAGGCTTGCCCATGTCCAATATCTATTGAAGGAAAAAATGTAAAAAGAGAATTGGTCATTTGCCATTATTGTTTTGATTACTGGTTATATTGTGGGAGCTTTTTCCTGTGCTATAGGTGAATGCGTTTTTATTGAATGTAAGGTTGTAATGAATGAGAGTAATTGTTTGGTTGTGGCGACTGGATTTTGATGACTGAGTGATGATGAGTATGTTGGAAAGTTTTTGAGAAATGTACTTAATGGGATATGATCTGCATGTATTTGGTTAAGAGTTATATAATATTCTGTTAAAATATGTAATTAATATGATGCCATTAAAGTAGATCAATTTGTACAAAAACCTTTCTATACACAATGAATCTGAACTAATAATATGTAATAAAATGTATGATTAAAAATATAGTCTTCTGAGCTGCTTAAAAATTTTGATTTGATGGTTGAAGTAGATGAAGGAAAGACTGGTTTTTTTTTAATTAATGTATTGTATTTTACCTGCCCCAGTATCCCATTGATGCAGGTGGTCCTTTATTGTTGCTTATATGTAGTTATATGTACATATTTATATTTGTGGGTTTGCCTGTACGCGTGTTCATATTAATTTTAGTTATTACAAAATGTGTTTCAACATACGTGCATTACATATATATGTAAGTCGTCATATATATATATAGATATCATGTATACCCATACACAAAAGCAAGCGCACGCAGAAGTGTGCTAAAAGACCTGTAGAAATCGAAAGAGCAGCGACTTCCACTCGGATTTAATACAACACTTGAATTTTCCAGTCCTTCAAACAGTTTAAATATAAGCTCTAGTGCTCCAACTTGTAATTTTGAATATTCACTCACTTTTGTGGGGTTTTTTTTCACAGCTGGTGTCCAAAGGAAATATTTTCAAGGTGGAAAGGCAGGCACACAATAAAGGCGCACTCTCTACTGTGCTGAGCATAGAGGACACCGCTCACATGTGGCCGTCTTTCAGAATCGTAGTATACTACTATGTCAACCACGGAAATGAGATTGAAATTGTATCAGACTCCCGTTGGGTCGACATGCCTGATGTCTGCACAGGAACGGTAAGTGGCTCTCGTGATGCTCATATAGCTTGCAGCTGAGTTTGATGCTTATTTCTTTATTGAATCCTCCGTCGTGTCGTTCTGGACTTGAAAAAAGCACGAAGGCACCACTTATCTATGCGTGCACTGTTTCGAGCAAAACTTGTAATTTTGAAATTTGTTGTGAGCACATATTTAAAGTTACCTCCAAGGTCCTTTTTTCGATTTCTATAATTGTTTGATCGCAGCAAACGTTGGCGATATACTTTTTACTGAGACTGAGGGGGATATGTACAAGGAAGTGGCGGAGCGTGTCGTTAGCCTCCTTGGCTTAATGACATGCTCCGCCACTTCTGAAATGCAGGGCTGCACCATATTTACAAGAATGTGGTGCAGCCTTTCGTTTCCCCCTTAACAACTTAGGACCAACGCACGCACCCTTGCACCAGAGTGCAGGGATGTCTGTGTGCAGGGGAGGATTGATTATGCCTAGGAAGGTGTCCCTTCCTGAACATAAACAATCCTCAAATGCCGTTTTGTAACTTTCATGTGTGCTCATGAAGCAGCACACATGAAAGTTACAAAATGGCCTTTTTTATAAAAGGTTTGTTTATGTACAGGAAGGGAAACCTTCCTGTACATAAACAAACCATGGCATTTTGCTTTTTCCATGTATGCTGCACAAGGCAGCACACATGAAAAAAGCAAAAATGAGGAGAAATAATGCATTTCCCCTCGTTTAGCCAACTTAAGACCAGTATTTTCCTGGTCTTAATTTTGGCGCTGCCTCCTATGTATGCCACCCATGTACATAGGGGGCAGCGTCAAATACAATGGGTGTTGCTGTGGAACGCCCACCACAACACCCACTGCATGTTCCTTTCACGCTAACCATGGTGTGAAAGGGTGCCTTATGTACAAGGCTGCGTTAAGCCACTTTAAGTGACTTACGCTGCCTTGTACATAAGGCGCAGCCCCTATAGTCACCACAACGTTCATAAAAGTGTTGTTGTGGTGGCGATAGTGGCTTGTACATATGCCCCTGAATATTTAGCCATGCTTGGTGTAGGTCGTTGAAGAAAAGGATGGGGGTGCTCTAAGTGGGGTTCCGAAGGATACGAGGGATTTCAGTTCCTCAGTATCTCCCCTCCCTCTTCTTTTATACCTACCTTGAAACAGCTGGGATCGGAAGTGGCTATATTTGACAGAGTGTTGTTAAATAAACTCAAGGAAGCGACCAAATGTATTCCCAAAGCTCTTCCTAATCTTGAGACACAAGAACAGGCAGCTTTGAAAGACTTAGGGCATATTTACAAGCCGCTAACCCCACTGGAGCGTCACTTTTTCAGACACTCCGGTGGTATTGCTCCATACCCCATATTAACAAGGTGGTGTGGCAAAGGGGCGGGCAATGGGTGTTGCTGTGGGCATTTCACAGCAAACACCCATTGCTTTTTGACACTGCCACAGATTTACAAGGCTGGGGCAGGCGCCAAAAACTTATGCCATGTAAACCCTGGCTTTGGGATGTCGATACGACAAAAAATGATTCATTTCTCCATGTATTTTGCTCTTTCTAGCACACATAGAAGCAGCATATCACCTTTAAAGATTGTTTATGTGCAGGATGGTGTGCCTCCCAGCACATAAACAATCTCCCCTGCAGTGCAGACACCCTTGCAAAATAGCACAAGGATGCCTGCGCTAGTGTAGGCATCTTTTTATTTTATGGAGCATTACTGCGTTTTGAAAAGGTCCAAGAAAGGCGTTGCCAAATTTGGCGTTACACGCGCTCCGACATTTTATTGTACTTATTCCCCTTTGTCGTTTAACAAAAATATCACAGTCAAAAGCAGTGACAAAGGTGGGGGGATTGCGTTCATGGACACTAATATATATGTTGAGGAAATAAAACTTATGTTAATGATTACTGAATATTGCACCAAAATAACTATTGATCCCACTATGAGAGTTTAGATTAAGATCCAGAAACTTACCAAAAAGGCAGTGAGTGTGGGGTTATATGGACTGAAAAATAAGAATTCTTAACACAAATAACCCTGGCACGCTTCTATGGCACTCAAAGATGCACAGAAATCAACAAGATCCCCCACTAAGAAGACCCATTTTGACCACAATAGGCTCAGTGACAAAGCCCCTATCAAAATATGTTGACTCTTTTTCCGTCCACTTGCACCCAATATTAAATCCCAAATTAGAGATACCAGACACATGATATCTAGAATAGAAGGTCTGACTTACAATGAGCACAGAGAGATTATGGTCCCTCTAGGCGTAGAGGTGCTCTACAGTAATATTCCCCAAGAGGCAACTATCAGTGCAGAGGAGGCTTTTATGCACCAACATTTGAATGAAGCACCCAAGAGGTTTTTTTTTTGAGTGCCTCAGGATTACCCTTTAAGATAATGCATTTGAATTCGGTGGGGACCTATACTTAGAAAATACAGTAAGTTAGCATGGGGGTGTCGTGTGCGCCAAGCATAGATAACATCTTCATGCGTCAGTTTGAAGCCAAGAATATACACAATGAGGCGGCACCTTTCTTTCAGTCTGTAAAACATTGGTCACGTGTTATAGATGCATTCCAGATGCAACAAAAACTGTCTCCAACTCATACTTCCTAAAACTGGATTGTTTTGGTGTAATTCAAAAATAGCAAAAACAAGAGTTAATGGACAGAATGCAGAACAATGTCATACATTCACCTCATTACAGAAATCTGGGCCTAAATCCCTCGTTTTTTTCCTCCCCGTGGCATTCCAGTTTGAACCCAGCCATATGCAAATCAGTCTTGACCCTGTGCCTCATGGGAACAGATCCACCCATTTGCTGTCGCCAGGCTTGGTTAGGCCCACATTGATGTTTTGTAGGAACCAGAGAGAAATGGGAAGATAACACCAGACTGCAGGCAGATACACTTGACTGGATACACACATTTTTGTCGATATCGATATCTTTTCAATATCATCATCAGAATTTCCTCCGACTAATGTACTAGAATACTTGACCAAGCATTCTCCCTTATAGCTAACAAAAAGGACCAAGGGATGCAGGCAACATTATGGGAGGTGTATAAAATGGTGGTCAGGAATAAGGAGCAGGTGAGGATACACTATAAAAGAAATATCAGTAGGGAGAGGGTCTGTCACGTGGATTAAGGCCACTCCCTATTTACAGTGCTAAGTTAGCTTAATCGCGTTAGCTGTTAGAAAGCCATCTTGTTGCTTTTGCTGACTTTGCACCCGACACTGTTGTTACATGTTATTAATTTGAGAAATGCAGACTCGCTCTTGTCTCAAGGGAATGTTATTTATACATCCTTAACAGTTGCTAGTGCCCTTGGTCTGTACATCGAGTAAAGAACTGTTCTAGGACACTAGACGGTGCCGGCTGATTGTGTTCAGGGTGATCGTACCACTGTTTAGTCACAACATGCACGTAGCTGCAAATACCAGAAAGTCTTGTGCTTTAATATCACAGCGCAGCATATTGTTGAGGCATTCGATAGAAGAGCTGTTGCAGAGAACACTGAGCTGATCCTGTGATGTGATACATCTGAGCTGATCTATACGGTATGGGGTCCACTATGCAAGCCTATGAGACCTTCTAATAGTCTAATAATATTTTATTAGTAACTAGAGAAAGGAGGGTGGTTATTTTCCACTGTCATTATAATATGATCGCTCCTTTTATATTCTATGGTATTGTAACAATGTTAATGGTAATGATCTTAACCATTTGTCTACTTATGTTAGCCAAAGTATTGTTTAACAGGACTCGAGGTTTATGAATAAATTCTTTAAACTTTACTGTGTCTTAGTTATTCTGTTGTGGACTGATATATATGTGCAAACGGGTATTTCGGGTTCCCACCATTCCTGAGAATAACTAAGTCGCTTGTTCTGGGTTGTCTATACATTGGGACCGCCGAGCTAAATCTCGGATAACGAATGTGACACTAAGCTAGTCGGATAAGGGGTTCTTAGTTCTGAGGGGAGTTTCTGGTACACCACAATTCTCTAAGGTTCTGGTTTCCTGCGCATAGTTCTGAGCATACGCAGAATCCCTACAACAGGTCCAAACCATGGTGTGGAACCTTCTCATATGCGAAAAGTGGTTTGGGAACTTACCACTGCCACTGAAGATATGACAGCTGAATTGTATCTGCATAGAATACCACCGAGCACTCAGGAGAAGCTGTTTTAGTGTGGAACCTAGAATGGGCAGGTCTAGGCTTGCTTGGCTATGTAGAAGTGATGGAGACAGGCATCGTTTAATCTGGGTCCGAATTCTCAAAGTACATATTGACCAAGAGGCAATTAGCCCTTTGGCTATGGAAAAATCTTACCTTACCAACCTTGGTGACCTTAATCTTTGGCTGAGCATGCTCACTATCATACGATGTATATTGCTAAAGGACCTTGAAGTGTTTAAATTACTTTTACTCAGTTCAAGACCTCTCACAAAGCAGTGACCAATTTGGTCCCGGTTAGACAATGCTACTCTGGATGACTGTGAGAAATTGGGATTGTTAGAAATTGGGTCTCTAGTTGGCAGAGGTGTGCACCATGTTCAAGTATGAACCACAATCCTAGTCAGGGTATGTCACAACATACCCTAAATATCCTGTGCTCACCCTGTGGTAGCTTGGCAATGAGCAGTCAGGCTTAGCTAAGAGGCAATATGTAAAATATTTGTGCAACACTTAAACCAGTAACCCAGTGAAAACACCACAAAAATACTCCATAACAGGTTAGAAAAATAGATTATGATGTTATAAATAAAAAAAGATCTAAATGACAAAAATCCATTCAGTAGAAGTCAAGATATGATTTTTTTAAGGATTAAATGCAAAATATAGTGCTTGGAAGCAAGTAGCATATAAAGAGGTAATTGGACATGCTGGACCGAGACAAAGTCAAGAGTTCAGGCTGACCTTGATGGAGCGCGGGCCGGAATCAGGACCTACGCTGGTCTCAGAGTAAGAGTACCTTGATTCTGATCGCAACCTTAAGATGCATCATTAATCCCCACGCAGGTGAGGTGTTTTACCAAATTTCTAGATGCAACTGCTGTGAGGCCTGGGGTCCATGAACGAAGCATCAGTTACAAAGTGTGGCAGTTCCGAATGCGATGTGCAGGGTTCCTCCCTGCTGTGAAGGCAATGCGCTGATTTATCTATGTAGTGACGGCAATGCATCTGTCCCGAAGTTGTGGTTCCGAGTGCAATGTGGAGGTTCCGAGGGCGATGCCCCTGTCTTGGTCCCGCAACAGCAGCGATGCTTTGATTCTGCTCTCTCAGCAGACGCATCGGTTTCAAAGGATCAAACCCCTAGGTCCACTTCTAAGGCTCCTGGGATCGGGTGACACCACATGGCAGCACAGATTCACAAGCGAATGAGCTCAAGGGTTGGGAGGTTTCAGAGACTTTTCTGTCCCTGAGACTTAGGCAACAGGAGACAAGCCAGCAAGTCCTTGGAGTCATTCTGCATTTAAGTGATGCAGGTCCAGTCCTACTCATTCAAACAGGAGAACATCAGGCAGCAGGGTAGCTCAGCAAGGCAAGGGCACAGTAAGTGAGAGATCAGCAAAGCAGCAGTCCAGCAGAATGGCATTCCTTTCAGTAGCACAGCAGTTATTCTTCCTGGCAGAGTAGTCACATGTCCAGAAATGTACTGAGTTGGTAGTGTTAGGGGTCAGGTACTTATTTTGTGCCTTTGAAGTGGGGGAAACTTCAAAGAAAAACTTTGAAGTGCACAAAGTTCCTGCCTTGGCTACAGACTCACTCTGAGGGGTATGCAGCTCTTTGTGTGGAGGCAGGCACAGCCATTTCAGGTGCAAGTGTCAGCTCCTTCATCCAGCCCAAGAAGACCCATCAGCTTGGTGCTGGGATATCAGGAAGTGAATGGCACATCAGGCACACCTAAGCTCCCTTTATGTGTGGCTTTCTAAAGGAAATACACAAAGCCCAGCTGTCACCCACCCCAGATGTCTTTTGGAGACAGGAAGAAGGCAGAAGGCACAGAATGGTTTTGTAAGGAAAATGCCTACTTTCTAAAAGTGGCATTTCTAGACTTGCAACTTAAAATCCAACTTTACCATAAGTTGTGATTTTAAATTGTGAGTCTAGGGACACCAAGCATGAAATATCAATCTTGTCCCAATTGGAAATTCTAAGTATAAATCTTGCAGTGGTAAAAATGGTCCGGAGAGTTTTTCTCTACCAGGACATGTCAAAAGTACAAGTCCTACCTTATAAGTACACTGCACCCTGCCCTCCGGGCTGTGTGGGGTCTACTGTAGGGGTGACATGCATGCATAAAAAGTTAAGATTTAGGCCTCGCAAGAAGGTTGCCTTGCCAGGTCAACATAGCAGTGTAAAACTGCTCACACAGGCCCTGAAATGTCAAGCCTCAACCATAGTTAGAGGGCTACTTAAGTGGGTGGCACATTGAGTGGTACAGGCCCACTAGTAGCGTTAAATGTGCAGGCACTGGGTGCATGTAGTGCACTTTGCTAGGGACTTATAAGTAAATTAAACATGCCAATTGTGGATACACCAATGCAACCATGTTGTGGAGAGAGAGCACATACAATGTAGCACTGGTCAGCAGTGGTAAAGTGCCCAGAATTCTAAAGCCAGCAAAAATAAAATCTGAAAAATGGAAGAGTTAGGAAAAAGTTGGAGGACAACCATCCTAAGACTGTCAGGTCTAACGTGAATATAGATGCAAAAATCAGGTGTCCTGTGCAACTCCACAACTGTATTTTTACTGAGAACCAAGCCCCCGACTGTAGCACTTGACTCTGTCAGGGGAGTGAATCAGACCAGTTTAAGTCCTACTCAGGGGAGGTGGTGTGGGCCAGTAATCTCAATTGACTGGCATGCAACAACAACACTCAATAAATTATTGTCTAGTTAGTGCTTTTTCTACTAAAAAGAAAAGTACCTGTCATTACACACATACACCACTGAATACTACAGGTAGATCACATAGTACCTTTGGTAACTCCTTCCTATCACTGTTCACTCCTAGAGGGCCCTGAATGCCATATTCACAATGCCGACCAGCATTACCAGATGCAACATCACAATATAAAGTGGTGTTAATAGCCATGAGGAAACCTTATTTGATTTGTCAATGGGTAACCACAATAATATCTATAAAGCAGGTCGAAAGGCTTTGTTAGGGTGCACATCAGTGTGCAAGACAGACCTACTGGCTTTTTCTAGCTGACACCTCCTTAATAACAATAACCACGCATTATAATTCACCAATGTGTCACCATTAAAACATATGGGAACAATAACCATACTCAAAAGCACTCAATAGAAGTATAAGCATTGCATTGGTCTGCAGCATTATTATCAATGAAGCATTTACATTAGAAAAAAACGCAAATATATATGTCAGGGTTTTTCTTTATTTGTTTCACGTCACATAAAGCAGCAATATGAGCAACCAAAAAGGCTCCCCTCACTCCAAAGCCAAAGAACAAAATCCCCTGCTCTGAAAGTGCTTTCAAGTCAATGGCAACCTCACCTGGCGTCATGCCAGTAAGACCCCCGGAGACATAATATTAATTTTCCAACAAATACTCTATGGGCAGCTGCACCTAATGAAGCCCCCACAATACGTAAACTGAAGGTTGGTGGGGCTCTGCCTCATCTTGGGGTGTCACATTGGAAAAACATGTTTTCAGCCCTCTCATGGGGCAGTATTGGGCACTCCTTGGATAGCATCACTGAATGTTTATGAGCGTCTCTGCCACACATTTCTTTTCAATATGTATCCTTTTTTAGTGGGTTGCCAGTGCCCCATATCTCTTTGTTCTGAGTAACTTGGTCCCACCCAGGGCACCCAAATGTTCCAGTAGTTGTCCCACAACCCAAGCCAGCTCCCCAGTGATTTCCAAGACAGGCAATTGCATGAGTCAGTAGCATCCTCTTCTGCTCACCCTAGGAGAGAGACGCTTATGTCTCTGGGATCTGCCTAAAAGGAGTTTGGGCAGGGTGGAAGAAGTCCGGCGTGACCTAACACAGTCACGAGGGCAGGTGACAAGCCTGGCAAGTGGTGTTTGCTTGGATTGCGGGGACCTGGAAGCCCAGGGTGAAAATGAGTTATGTGCTGCGGTGCTTTCTTTTGTTCCTTTGTTCCCACCTTCCCCAAGTCCCCCCCAGGGAAATGGTGGACCCCTCCAGGGGGCATAAAGCACTACAGGCAGGAGCCCCCCCAATGAGATTAGTAAAAAAATAAAATACATGGTGCTGCTCCCACGCCCCGGGCCCTGACTGAACCCTGGAGGATTACCCCTGAGATAAAGCACCGCGCTATGCACCAGTTGTCCATTGTTTTCTTTAAAAAGGTGCACAACTTAAAACAGGAATATCTTGGTCCCCCTTGGCCAAGTTTTCAACAGGCCTCCTCACCTCTAAAATGTTCATTCTGTGTGCAGCTGGATTTGCTGGACCCATGCTCCAGCCTTCTCCTCTGCCTGGCTCCTGGTGTCCTTTTCTTTGGTGGAGCATCTGGTGCAGCCCCTTCACAACCAGCCAGCACACCACTCTCCTGCCCACACTCCTGGGGCCCTAGAGCCTCCCACTGTTTTGTATAGCACCTGTTAAATAGGCTGTGTGGTTCAGGTATTTCACCAGCTCGTCCTCCAGAGGCATAAGGAGGCCAGCACCAGTGGCCCTTGTGAGACTCAAACTAGTCAAGGGATCAGCTGGTGACAAACTCCTTAGTCCATCTTTTTAGGGCATCAGGTGACTTCTCTTTCAAACAGGGCATCCTTTCTCTGTTATTGCCTCCCAGGACCAGTGTCTTTTCAACTGTCTCTCCCTTGATCATAGGTTTTAAGTGGGGTGGAAAGTTTTAAATGCCAGGCACCCACGGCCAATCCTAGGCTGCCACATTATCCCTCCTCTTCCCCTGCATCACATTCTGAAACAAAACAAACATGGGATTTTCTAGTTATCTCTGGAAGTAACTCCTCTAGGGGGCCTTAGCTCTGTCCATGGTGACATCATTGCAAGATCCATTCCAACCAAAACTTAAAAGGCGGGTCACTGCTGATGTTGGATACAGGGGTCTGGTCCTCCCTCTTTGTTGTAATGGGCATGAGCAGTCTCAGGCCAAGTGCAGTGTGAAAAGCTAATTATCGGATGCAGATGTTTGCCATACTCCTTTCTTCTCCAAGAAAGTGGGTCAATCACTGTTAATTACTAATTTTGTGTTGTGACGCCTTTGATACCCCTGTTGGGGGGCAGAGTAATTAGCTTGGGCCAGTAGTGGGGAACAAAGGACTAGAATCTAATTATGAGTTGAGTCAGAAGAATATGAGAATTCTTGAATTCCCACGAGATGCAAATGTAGTGTGTTAGGACCTGCTCATTCCAACTCAGGTGCATGTTTTATCCCAGTTTTTATCCCAGTTTGATACCTTGCCGCATACTGTAGGCCTAATGGGACAAAATCGTACTTTAAAGCAAATTTCACCTATGGGTATAATAGTACCACACATTTTGCGGTGAGCACTACAGACCTACTCATAATACAGCCAAGGTCAGCAAAAACTATTGCAAAGATTCCATTTATGCCAAGCTACCTATATGCCAATACACAGGTGCACATGACGGTAGCCTTACACACGCCGTGCACACACACTGGTGCAGACAAGTTCACGAATAACCAGCCCAGTGCCACTTACGCTAGCTGCAAAACAGCGGCCTTATCTCAAAAGGTGGATGCTGACTATAAATATCCTCAGTCCAATTAACGTAAATTTACCCTGAATGAGACTTGGATAGTGAGAATCATTCACAGAAATTGGCCAAAAAACAGTTACGCAAAAGCATAAAATCCTGGTGGACTAAATGGGCAAAACCTATTTGCTACAATGACTCTATCTAGTTTGCCTGGACAGCTCACTTCAGTATTCCCCAAAAAAGTACTGATCCTTTGTTTTCCAGAGAATCAAACACAACTGGAAATCTAAAAAAGGTATAGTCTGCTGATGATCTGACTATTTAGGTCAGGATGATTGTTTCTAGTCCAGGGAGGAACCGGCTTGGCA
Organism: Triturus cristatus; assembly: GCF_964204655.1. NCBI lineage: Eukaryota > Metazoa > Chordata > Amphibia > Caudata > Salamandridae > Triturus > Triturus cristatus. The sequence goes on from NC_140586.1 coordinate 114,362,104, forward strand.
GTTCAGGCTGGACTGTTCCCATGAGGAGTAGGGAGCAGGGTCAAGACCGATTTGCATATGGCTGGGTCCAAACTTTGGTGGCGTAGTGAGCAAAAGAACAATGGATTTAACCCAGATCTCTTGACTGGGGGTGAATGTTTGATTTATTCAGCATTCCTTGCATCATCTTTTGCCGCAGCAATTTTCACCCTAAGTGGGATGGTGGTGCCCAGTCGTGGGTCCCTTGCTCACTGTGCCACTGGATTCAAGCTAGCCTGACTGATAAGGGGAGATACCCTGAAACAGGTTCCTGGATGCTTGTTTCCCATCCAGGGAGGCCGAGCTTGGCAATTCGGGCTTGACTGTTCCCATGAAGAGCAGGTTCTAGAATGATTTGCAGATGGCAGGGTCCAAACTGGGGTGGAGTAGTGAGTAAAAGAACAATAGATTTAACCCAGATCTTTTAATTAGGGGTGAATGTTTGATTTATTCAGCATTCCGGCCATCATCTGTTGCCGCAGTAATGAAAAGAGCGATATAGCATAAGAATGGAGGAACCATGTTCCTTCTGGCCAGATTATTCCTGATGAATGGGAATGGACCACTGCATGAAATTTAGAAAATGTATCTATGATGGAAGAGATGCCCCGGATTGTGTTGAAACTAGGGAAGCTTGGCAAAGATACAACATACTAAGTGAGAAGAGTGCCAGAGTGGCCTATGGGAGATCCCACCTCTTAAAATACCCTCTGGATTATTGACACTGGGCCTGTAAAGATTTTCTGAACTCCGTACACCCGGAAATATAGTGATTGATAAACTGATGTTGGGGATCAGTAATCTGTGAACAGCTCATCGATGACAAGCCTGTTGTTATTTGTTAACAAAAACATTTGTAAGAAGGTAACTTTTTTAGGGTAAAACTCAAGAACAGTGGACATGTTATTGTACGATAAATGTATGAGTGCCTGGATCACAAAGAGAACACAAGGAGATGACAGTCACAGATCTGGGTTGAATCCATCATCGTTCTTTAGCTCACTTTGCCACCCCAGTTCAGACCAGTGGCAAAGTGAGCAAGGGACCCACGTCTGGGCATACCCTGCCAACTTAGGGTGAACAAAGCAAGCACAAGGGGATGATGGATGGAGTGCTGAACATTGCAAACACTCACCACCAGTCACAGATCTGGGTTGAATCCATCAGCGTTCTTTAGCTCACTTTGCCACCCCAGTTCAGACCAGTGGCAAAGTGAGCAAGGGACCCACGTCTGGGCATACCCTGCCAACTTAGGGTGAACAAAGCAAGCACAAGGGGATGATGGATGGAGTGCTGAACATTGCAAACACTCACCACCAGTCACAGATCTGGGTTGAATCCATCAGCGTTCTTTAGCTCACTTTGTCACCCCAGTTCAAAAGATCACAGAGAGATCCACATTATTAGGCATTTGCATAAGTTGGAGTTTGGAGGTCTCTAAGAAACATGTTTTTTCTTAGCATGGGACTTAAGCCAAGGGCCTGGAAAGCGTCCACTCTAACTTAAATGTGTCCCAAAGTCAGGGGTGTCTTTTGTGGTCCCTGAATAGTTAGGTGACTACCAGATTTTAAGGATATAATAAGAAGATACATATAGTCAATCTGAATAGAAATCATTTACATAATCAGCAGTTATCCTGAATATATGTTGTGAATCTGACCAGCCTGGACTTACTTTTTCGTCACTCATGAATTTAACATAACATAACATAACATGTGTATTTGTAAAGCACACATTCACCTTTATGTATCTTGGTGCTGAATAACAGATGTTCATTGTTACCCAACTTAATGGTACTCGTTTTATCGAATGATGAAAGGCTGAGTGGACCCGCTGGGATTTGAAGTTGGGATTAGGAGGTCACACACATGCCCCTATAGTGAATGCATTAGTCCACTAAGGCACCAGACCCAGTTTTAGGGCCCAATGTATATTTTGGCAGACTCCGTTGCTCTGACGGAGGTGCCCCACTAAATTATGAAAAGCCTTCTGGCCCAGACGACATTTCAAGTATTAATTGGAACTGCTGTCGCACCAGTTCCTGCCAATGCATTGTAACTTTGCTGTATGTCAAAGTTCAATTTTTTTTATTTTCAAAATAAAAATCACAAAGCGGGATTTTCTTTTTGAAAATTAAAAAAAACAATGCCTTCCTCAGAGGGGGGGTTTCCTCTCATGGCGAGGGTGGCATTGAGCACTTTTCAGTGTCCCTTACTGAATTTTAATCAGGGAAGCTGACCATAGTCGTAGCTAGGAGGAAACGCCGTCACCACTGGAATGGAGTTCCATCTCTGCCAAGCTATAAATCAAGCCCTAAATATGCTTTGTTCAGCTGTCGAACATGGGAATTGTGTTTTTGTAAAATCATTGAATTTTGGAATAACGATTGTAAAATATGACTTAACTATCATCCATGTTGCTTTTTGTTTCCCACATAGCTCGAGATAAAGGCCAAAGATGATTCTAAAAAGATGTATGAGCCCGGGGCTAGCTACAATCTTGAACTGATCGCAGACGTGGGTGCTCAAGTGGGTTTGCTCGCAGTTGACAAAGCGGTTTATGCTTTGAACAAAAAAAACAAAATGACACAGAAGAAGGTAATCAAACTGTCTTTATGTTAGTAATACTGATCACTGCCATAAGGGTATTCAGTAACTGGGAATATTTCATTGTATTCTAATTGCATGCATATTACATTTACTGCCCCATATGAGGCAGTGAAGAGCTGTATGGCAGTAGCATGTTATGGGAGAAGCCTAGGTTAGTGATTATTGCAATCTTGATTGGTTATTGTTAGTTAATGGGATTAACCTTGTGATCGCAGCAAACTGTTATATGTATTTCCTCCAGTTTCTTTGTTGTAGATTAGGTTAATCGCAGTTAGGTGTGATCTATGGGGTGAATTTGTGAAAATGTAAAGTGGGATGTGTAAGGAAGCTCGAGTAGGTTAAAAGATAAGGTTAACTTATAAGGAATGGTTAACCTGAAGGATTGTTCATGTTTCATGAGAAGAGTTAGGGCCAAGTTGAGGGAATACAATACAGACACATGCATACAAGCATGCAATAGAGTAGGCTTGCCTCAGAGACAGTAAGGCATGCAGAGTATGGTTGGTAAGGCAATGTTCATTTGATATAGAGGAAGTTGAGAGAAAACAGGGGCACATTCTCCATTACGGCTCTGGCGCTGCGTCTCTCTGAAATTCCTTTACATTCATGTACAATTATAAAATAGACTGATTTATTTAGAGATACTGCGTTATCTCTAAACAAACAAGTTACTTAACTTCGGTAATGATTTTTCTGGTGGATACAGTATCTGCCTGTGGATTGTGTGTACCCTGACTGACCTGAAACTATGCGGATCACCAGGTTGGGTACGTTTACGCTTGTCTGCAAGTGTTTTGAAGCTATCATGTCAGCTTGTAGGGAACGAAGAATATCTGTGTGTTCCTGTGTGCATTGTCTAACTGAAAAGTCAGGTTTTATGAACTCGTAGAAAGGTTTTACTCTTTCTGCGTAAAATGTATGTTCTACCAAAATTTAGGAATCCCTGGACTGATTATAAATTTTTCAATGATTTTGGAAGTTGGAGCAGCACGTATGTTTCTAAAAAATTGGCTTCCAGGGTTTTCCCTTCACTTGAAAGCTCATATCCCCAAAACAGGATACTGAGGTGGGCAATTTTTTATTTTTTAACGTTGAATTTGTAGCCCTCAGATGCACATCCCAAAATTATGGTATTCACTCTGTTCAAGTGCTCCTCTAGGTCATTGTTCCTTAGATAAATATTATCCACATAGGACATTGCCTCTTCATCCAAATTTTGAAGTAACTCAGTTACTCTGGCCGAAAACAACCCTGGGCTGTTCTTATACCCTTGGGGGATTCATCAAAATTGCATCTGGGACCCCAATGCTGAGAATGCAGTTAGATACCTGATTTCAGGTGCTATATTTTGGAAGAAAAATCCATTTGAGATATCAAGTGTTGTTTTATATTTTTTCCCCACAATGTTATTCATTAATGCGGCACTGTGTGCATTTTGCACTGCAAATGTATTTGTGCAAGTATTTAAATGTCTGTAGTCTAAAACTAGACAGTACGAATTATTGGGTTTCATAACGGAAAACAAAGGTTTATTCATCGATGAGGTGCAATGTTCGATCACCCCTTGGTATTCAAGTTGATCTAAGATCTCCCTGACTTGTTTTTTTAGCTTCTTGCTTTATTGGATACTGTCTCTGTGCAGTTGGAGCACTTTTTAAAGGAATTATGTGGTAGGTTGAATATTCATCCCATCCAACATGGTTTTTGTATAATGCAGGGGCTTGGGCTACCACCCACTTCTGCGCTATGTGTGTTTTAGGTGCTTGGGTATATGGTCTGAGAATGCCAGTAAAATTACTGTTTCTTCTTTAGGGCAATCCATGGCAAATGCTGGCGGCCAATCTTGTTCAGCTAAAAAAATGTCATAGCAAACGTGAGGTTCTCCCAAAAGAGACCTCTAACTGTCCTGCATTTGTCCCCCTCCATTTGGAGTGTTATTTCATATAACTTATGTGGGACACTCACCCTAGTATCACATGTTTCTACAGTGATATAATCATTAAAGTCAGCTGTCACCAGAAATTCCATCAGGTTCTGGTGAGCTATTGTTACTTCTGCCGCACTGTCTAGCATTGTCAGAGCCCATTCCCCATTCAGTAGTCGAGTCCTCAGAATTCTGGGCATGTCTGATCTTTAGAACTGCAACATTCTTCTTTTTGAACTGGGGCTTTAGTTCATCTTCTTTTTTGGAAGTATAATCTTGGTGTGCTGCTTGTCTCTGGACTTTCGCTCTTCTTGTCTGACTGACCGTCCTTCTTTCTCTGCGTTTTTCGATGAACCCTGACAGGAACGAGAGGAACGTGTATCAGTGTCCTCATACCTGTCAGATTTCCTAATATTATCCCTATTCCTAAGGTTATACCTCTTTTCGAAAGGCTCCTGTGGAGGAGCTTTACCTCTGGATTGAGATCTATTTCATTTAAAGTTTTGTTGTCTTTTATTGTCCCACTTAATTTTTGTTGAATGGGTGTCTGCTTGGAAGTGTCCTTTTCAGGACTGCCCATCAGTTGTGGTTTTAAAGCTTTCCCACCCAAACTGTCTCTGCCTAATTCTGCATATGCAGTTTCAATTATTTGTGGTAGTTTGTGTTCCTGTTCTAAGGGACTGAAATCCATTAGGCGTTGGCGGATAGCCACAGAAGCAGCTTCCCTTTTAATTTTAGCTAGTATTATAGCTGATACCTGGGCATAGTTACCTAGTAACTTCCCCCCTGAGTTCAGAGCAGGTTCTGCTCCGTACTCATTTTGTATTTGTCTCAAGACGTCTGGTACTACTGCTAATGACGGGATACCATGAATTCTGGTATAAATGGCAGCAAAGATTGTACCCCAAGTGGTACAATCCTCTATTTGTGGTGTTATCCTCATGGGCAAGCAGATTGTTAGCATTCTGTGTGTTTCATGAGGGGTAGTATTCAGGAATACTGCCTCTAGCTGCATTATTTTCTGAGCTACCCAGAATGGTATTTGTTCACGTTTTGTAGGCCTTTTACCTATCGCTGCGTGTAATGTTTGTGGTGTAATTTTAGTTGTTGTACTCTGTGCTTGGGTACCATTTGTTGTAACCATTGCTGGTTGGACTGTAAGTGTCCTCATGACGAATTGCGTCAAGATTCTGTACATTTTTATCAATTCTTTGTGTTGTGTGAGTAAGTCTTCTGGTGGCATTGTTTCAATGTCGAGATGTGGCCTTGTTGCCCCGTCTCTACCGAGAGGGCCAAGTCTTACTCTTCTTCTTATATGTGGTAGAGCATCTTTAAACCAGTATGTGTTCGTGGTACGTGAGCGAACCTCAAAGTCCTCGTACGGGCAATATTCCGCTGATGCATCACCTCTGTGTCGAAGTAAACATTTTTTGTTCTTGTATTTGCTGCTGGGAATGTAACCCACAAATAAAATACCTCTGTTCTGTATGATTCGTACGCCTCAATCACAAAAGCTACTATGCCACCCCTAGGTGTTAAACCATGCACAAGCAGTTTCAGGGTGACTGCATTTCAACTATTTTCGGCAATCTGAATTGCATTTGCATCTTCCTCGTCATCTGTGAGGTGCAAGTTTTGCACAACTCCTCCTGCGTTATCCGCGTCTTCAGTCACTGTTTTAAGGGAGAAATACTTTCTAAGGACACAAAGATAAGGTGTTTTGCACAATTTAAAGAACACTGTGTCCTTCAAGCTTGATTAACCAGCAGCTAATAAATTGGATTTTTTTGCCTACTCAGCTGTGGCGGAGTTTGTGCCCACCCACTCCAGACATCTCTTGTTTTTGTGAGTACGGGTCTCTAAAAATAGCAACACTGAACTACTCAGATTCTACTGGTAAATAAGTATCCAACCAACGTTGGCGGCGCCATGTCATGTTGTTCCTACATACCTATATAGGTTTTGCGCGTTTAGACAGCATACACTGTGGGATTGGTGTCAGAATAACTCTGTACACCACCACCGGGTATGTTGGCTTTTTGTATCACCTAGCTCACAGTGCCACTAGAATCTCCTCTTATCTGGGAGAGAATAGCTCTTGGCAACCATCAAAAATGACAATCCTGATCCCTCAGAATCGTGGAAACAATATACTATCTTTGGCTCAGTCACTCATGCTCACTTAGTTTGTCTCAGAGAGATACACAGAATAAACAGGCTGCTCGTTTTCTTTTTTTTTTAATTATTTTTATTCAAAAAGATTTACATAAACAGCACAAAATTATATGACATATTAAACCATGAGGATACATCCAGTCTTTTTTAACAATAAAAAAAAATAGGCAATAATTCATCCTACTTCAAATACCATTACCTGAGAATGAGAGAATATTGGACCCCGTCCTGGTTTCGAGTTGGACACCCCACGAGGGATGTTAGACCACTGCTAGCTGGAGTGTCTGCATGCAGGACCCTCAGCGTCTCTGGTCAGTGTGTCAGCCGGGAAGTCTCAGCCTCCTCTGTCCTTCTAAGCATGATGTGATGTATATATACCCATAGGTCTCCCCAAGGGGCCAACCTTACTGTGTTTCTGTGTCGGCCTAAAGGATGACGTCGGGCCTGAACTTTATACAGAGATATTAAACAGGAGATGGTAGTCCTGCTGTGCTTCCAAGAAACCTCATGCATAATGTATGAGATTCGAACTAGGGAAAAATCCACGTTCTGAATGCAGTGTCATATCTAGGTTAAAGGTCAGTCCCTGTAAACCGTTATGTGTGTAATGTAGGGAAGAATACAGGTGAAAGTTTGCAATGTTACCTGCCCCTACATTAGGGTAACTATATGAAATATAACAAGTCCCTTAATGAATCTCACGAATATGGGAGATTTAAATAAAGAGGGTTGGTCTGGCAAGCAGAGAAATGCCCACAAGGCAGAGAAGTAACCTTTGACCGTTGCTACTGCACATTCCTGCTGTGCCACGAAAAGAGAGAAACTGAGAATATCAGACAAATGGTCTTTTAATGGATCAATCGATCTCCACACCATTTGACAAACCTGGCCCACCTACCGGAATGGACAGATTTATTGGAGTGTCCTTGCTGATAAAATAACATCCACCACATCCTGTGGGAGAGAGAAAGAGCTCAGGTTGCTGCATTCAATCTCCAGGCATGAAAGTGCAGGCTCTGGAGGTGGGGGTGTAGAACCTGCCCCTGCGACTGCGAGGGGAGGTCTGCCCTGAGAGGGAGACAGAGCGGAGGGTGCGATGAAAGGTAAAGGAGGTCTGTGTACCACCACCTTCTTTGCCAGTACGGGGCAATCAATATAACTTGGTCTTGGCAAATCTTCCTCAGAACTTGAGGAAATAACGATATGGGAGAAAACTCGTAAAGAAGCTGTGAGCCCCAATCAAACTGAAACGCATCCCCCCAATGCTCCCTGCATTGGATACTGGAGACTGCAGAACGACAGGCAGTGCCCGTTCTTGTGATTGGCAAACAGGTGCAACCAAGGGAACCCGCACATCCTGAAAATGTGATGGACCACCTACAGATAGAGAGGCCATGCGTGATCAGCCGAGTGCTGCTGACTGAGACCGTCCGCACGCACATTCAGCACTCTGGCCAGATGATTACACAAATCTGATGGTCCTGAGCCCAGGACCAGAGTTGCAGAGCCTCTCTGCAGAGACAATATGATCCTACTCCTCCTTGTTTGTTGATGTACCACATCGCGGTAGTGTTGTTCGTCCGGACCTGAACTGACTGACCGTGAAGGGAGGAAAGAAAGCCTTTGAGAGCCAAACGTATCACCCGTCACTCTAGAAGATTGATGTGAAACAATCTTTCCTCTGGAGACCAAAGCCCTTTGACCTCCAGGTCACCCTATAGTGGAGGCATATCACTGTGGCCACCAAAGAAGGAGGCCAAAACGGCTTCTCTTGAGACAGGTTGGCTGAAACATTCCACCATAACAGGTCCAATGTTATGGTGTTTCTGGAGATTCTGACCACTTCCCTGAGATCTCCGTTGTGCTGAAATCACTGCCTGCTGTTAGAATTCTAATCTACGGTTATGTATATTGATCTAAGACCCCTTGCCACCATAACCTCCCCCACCGTGACCCCCAGGCCCTGGCTGCACTTTCCTGGCCTCTATAGAAGTGGAACTGCAGCATTTATTCCCGTGCAAAATGGATCCAAAAGACGAGCAGGCCTGTCAGTCTGAGTTTAGCAAACATTACAGGTCTGCGGTTTGACACAAAGCTGCAACTCTCTTTTTCTGTCTGCTGCCGGAAAGTTTCTAGCCCAGTGGCGGCTGCTGACGTTTGAAAGTGGTGAGGCATAAGAGTTTGGTATGACTTTTATGTAGTGAGCGATGCAGGCAAACCTAGTGGACAAACGTGGGAGCCAGACTGGATCCTCTTCTAGAGAAAAAAGTTGAAAAAAATGGCAATGGTGCTTTTTAAAGCAAAATAATTTAGTGATAAAGCAAGGCTTATAAATCAGTGGGAATATATAGTTTTTAAATATTAAACACATACAAAATGGTCCTATATATTACTGCATTGATATGTTTAACAGTTACTGTATTGTGAAACTTGTACAACACGACAACTTCAGCCTTTTAAAGTGTGTGCTTGCCTAGTGTCTTGCACTGCATGCAGCATTAACTTTGGAAGAAAATCCTATAACCAGGCTTTGGGAAGGGCCCACAGCTGCTGCTTGCAAACAGTCAAATAGAAATATGTGAAGACAGGTCTTTAAGTGGGATGAAAAATGTGGGGACTCTCTAAAAGGGAACACGTAAAATAAATTTCTGTGATTCCCATAGTGTGCTGCTACCCAATTGGTATTTTGGTTTCTCTCTGAGATGCATCCAGATATATAACACAACAACTGACCTACACGTAAAACGACGATTGGTTTTGACAATGGTTGTTAGCTGTTTAACATATATGAGTAACAACAAGGATTTGCTTAAAATAAATAGCCAAAATGTTTCAATTCTGTTATTTCAAGAGTATTGAGGCCTGTGGAAGGAGTTTTAGCCTTTAGTTATATGTGCTTTATGTTAGATATTTATGTCCTTATCTCTGCACATATCGTCCATCTGCACATCTTCAACCACCTCTCTTTCCTCTTCAGCACCCTCTTTTCACAGTTCCCCGAATGCACTTCCTTGCATCTCCCTCACTTTACCACTTCCAAACATAAACTGTACTCACTCACATTTTAGCAATTTATTTACTTTACTTTTGCCTTGTAAATATTTTGCCATCTGTGCACCCTTCACTCACATTTTCACAAAATTTCAATTACAACTTGAATAAATGACCATTGTTCAGTGTGCTCTTCAGAGAGGCCAACTCACTGACAGGCACTTGGTTTGCAGGCTTCAGGGTCAGTGTCAGAGTTCTCATTCAAAGCCCCTCAGAAAGACCTGGCATCCCTCAAAGTATGCACAGAACAAAAAAAGAATACAGAAAGAAACACATGATTAAATAGCTAACCCTTGAAGAAGGCAAGATTAAGTAAAACTTGAAATAAGAAGGGAACTAAATTGCTGACTTGTATTGCCGTAACTTTTTCTAACACTCATTGTTAGTAAAGCAATCCATGTTTTTGGCATCAATGTTGTTAAGGGCATGAAGATAGGGCTGGTTTTAATGTCATGAAGCAGATAACTGTCTACTGTAAGCACATATCTCTTGCTTTGCGCTTGACTCAAATATTTGGATCAACTTCACAAAGGAACAAGAACCCTCATTGTTGCTAAGTGATTAGTCCAGTCAGTGAATGACCAGTCCTTTCTGACCTCAGGAGCACCGCAGACCATTGATACATTTCCTTCGATGTTTGAAGAAAAAGGGAAAACCTATTTGCTGCCCCTTTTCCTTGTAGCTCACACTAAATCATAATGGTGAGATTGTTTATTGCAGTGAAATGCACCACTGGCAATGCTACTTTTGAACTCTGCGTTGTGGTTTTTCATTCCTTCACAGCCTGAAGCTTTGGGCAAAGGAGGACTAAATATATTGTCAATACATTGGTCCCTTTGTAAGCTATATCCATGCTTGCGAAGGGACTGTGCCGTGTAGAGATAAAAAGCACAGTGCTTTTACCAGCCTAGCATGGGTAGCAATCACCAACAATAGTCACTACATGGTGTTTCTCTGTTTGATGACATCTGCTGGGGTTTTGAAATGTATGGAGACACCATTCACTGGGAGGCCCCTTTAAATTTAGGTACCTTCTGCCACATGAGTAAAAAAGTATTTGGAATCAGACAGACATTTTCTGCTGAGTTTACACCACTCGTTTAGGACCTCATAGTGTGTTGACACTTCTTACTGTTCTGCTCTCACTTATACATTGTCAGGAAGGCTCATGCTACTGATCTCTCAGGTTCCTTGTTAGGCTATAGCTCAGTGATGCATTGGCAATGGTTCATATCCCACCAATGCTTCAAGGTTACCTTCGTCCTGTGCCACCAACCTTGCTGCCTTTATTCTGCTTTATCACTGGAGAGGATGTTATTACATGTCACTTTCTGGGATGCTTGCAACATTATTTATTTGCTAGTTCAGCTCACAGTCATGGCCTTTACTTACCATATGGATTGCTCTTCAGATGATACCATCTCAAATAATTTTTTCCACGTTAAGGCTGATTTTCATCTTTAGTTTTCCTTCTGGAACATGTGCCCCATCGATATAATGGTTCCCTTTTTTGAGGATTAATTTCCAAGATGGCTTGGCTCTCCCTAAGCATACTCTTCTTGGAGGCTCTTCTTCCTCCTCATTAGGATGTGATAAAGATTCTAACCGTAAAAGGTTAATTATACCACTTCCGCCTCATTTTTGCAGATTCCTTCTGCTTGAATGGATTTCTCTCCCACTTTAGCTCATCCTCTCTTCCTTTGGGAGTTGTGGGTCTTTTCTCATTTTCAGTTGTGGTGTGCTGAATGTTTTGCTATGCATAGATACTGTCTCCTGTCGAGACATTTATTTCTGGTCTCCATTATTTTTGCGCTTGTACGCACAGCAATCCATTGTTTTTGGTCTTGCCATTTCATGGGGCTTGGTCCATAAATGTCTATGTACTCCATCTTTTAACTGATGCTTCAGTCAGGTCTTGCTCTGCCTGCTATCTCTGTCTATTGTGTTTTAAATTATTTATCTGTCAAGGCCTTCTGTGTGTTGGCCTTTATTTCAATTATACCTTTTGGTCTTCAGTCCCTTCCAAGCAGGGTTTTCATAACTGCTTTTTTTTTTTTATTTCCTGTTGACCACCTGATGGTAGCTTCGTCAGTCAATGGCATTGTTCCAGGGGTGTTTGCCATTATTTTCTGCGGTATGTGGTGTCCTCTGATCTTATACAGTACCATGTTGCTGGTTTTTGAGTTTGGTTCTTATATCTATTTGTCCATGATTTCACTCCATTGTTGTCTCAACTTTGGTCTATTGCCAATGTATGTGTTTGATTATACTTCAAAACAAAAAGAGAGTAAGGACAAATAGAAAGGCTACTTGTCCTGTTCCCTGGGAAATCACTGAATAAACAAATTGGACAAGTCCTTGGCGAGTGTAAAGGTCATAGTTCATGACCTGTACCTACACAAAAGGAGCGCAAACAACTGTTTGTTGTTTAAGGAAACCCCTCACTCACCTACCTGGTAGGTGGCATGCTTCATCATCGGGGCCCAGCTGGACTACCAAGTGTAATCCAGCTGTGTTTCAACGCCTGAACTACAGTGGAGCGGGTTCTTGTGTGGAAAGTGCACAGTGCTATGTGAAGTGAAATTATGAGATAAAAATGTCTCTAGGAAATGCCCTTGTGAAAGTTTTAATAAAAGGGTCCTAGGACAGGGATAAAATGTCGTCAGGATATACTGGAGGTTTTAAAATGAACCTCTATATCTCTTTTTAAAAAAGGCGTAGGTCTACTAGTTTCAGCCTTCAGAATTGTTCAAGAGGCTTTCGTCAGGACCATATGAGTGCGTGACCCAAAAGAGGGGGCACGTTGGTGTGAATATCAGCGCACACCCTACAGAGCGCTGTGAGTGTTGTGGGATCTTGTTACTTGCAGATCCTATGCAGCGAATACCTGTGAAAGAGAAAATACATAGTACAACTTGTATAGTCACATTTGCAGTTATCTATAGGTATATCATGCATGTCTTACTTATGTAGCGCTCCTATGTGCGTAGAGTGGTGGGGACTGGTCTGCAGAAGGCATCATGCATGTGACTTTGTGTATGCATGCAGGATGACTATCTAGAAATAACCAAGTGTGGCTACAATGTGCCCCAGTAGTGTCTGGTTGACTATGAGACTACCAAACTGGCATATCAGAGAGTGATTAACAAAAATGCCGTTTTGTGCCGTGGTGAACTGTTGTTAAATTATCAATATTTTCTCACAATGCATTTATGTTTTTGCTCAGAGAAGTTGTTCGCATTATGGCACATCTTGTGTTGGTTAAAATAAGTAACTCGTGATAGCGCGTTCTATGTCAAAAGAACACATCTGACAAAGAGGGACATACAAGACGTACTGACTGACAACAAACAAAAAAGCGGCCTCACTTTGGTTCTGTAAGCTAGCTGCTTCATGGATCCGGTTTACAATGTTACACCCGTTTTAGACCCAGGAAAAAACACAATATGTGCCCAGAAAATGATGGCGGGAATCGTTAAGGAAGTTTAAACGTGGAAAAAGCTGACAAGGAAAGTTAAACGAGGAAGAAGCCATGTGCGTTCGGAGGCAGGTGCCTCGATTTACTCACGTTTGCCTCTGGGCTGTAATGCATTTCCACCTACTTTGCAGTCCGGATCCCGCCGTTGTGGGATGCGGTAGGTGTGAGTGATACAAGTAGGAAGTAGCGGTCACGTGAAAACGTGAGCACGTTCGTGGTACTGGTGCGCTAACCCTATTCTACCAATGGCATTATTGATGAATTGTGCGTGCGCATCTCATTGTGCTAGGAAGTAGGTAACTTCCTGAATCTAGTGCACTGACCTCCCTCTGTCTAGGCTGATATGTGACTCGAAAGGCGCATGCACAATTAAGTTCAATAAAAAGGAGGAAATGTATTAATAAAATTGTGCTTAGTATCTAGTCAAATGAACGGGGCATTGCCAATTACAGTATACATTTATATATTTCCTGCTGCTACAGTTAATATAAATAAGATGGTTAAGTTTGGGCACCGCGGGGTCTCTTGTGAATTTCAAGCCGTATAATAACAGGTGTTTCTAGGGTGATCATGTATAGAAACCCCTGGCTATTGTATTACAAATGGGGGTACTCTGATGTTTATAGAGATTTTTTAAGTAAGTGTAAGTTAGCATGAGAATTCTCGCAGATTGTTTTTCATGGCAATTGATCTTTTCACCCTGTAAATTAGCATGACTATTTTCGCTGTATGCTATTCCATGGCACATTCTCATTTAGCCCATTGTGTGTGTTGAGAGTCTATATACCCAACGTTGTTCCTTTTCTAGCAATAGATCTTGTATGTTTCCTGTTTCTGAGTCTAGCTGTTCTATGACCACCCAGGTCATGTCAATGGTAGTGTGTCCTTCAATTAGAAAATGGTCTGTCAGTTTTGTGCTGTTACGCTTGCAGTGGATGTTGCTCCGATGTTAACATATTCTGGTCTTTATTTTGCGACTTGTCTATTGACTATTGATAGTTTAACGACAGTTCACCACTGCACAAAATGGCATTTTTGTTAATCACTCTCTCATATGCCAGTTTGGTAGTCTCATAGTCAACCAGACACTACTGGGGCACATTGTAGCCACGCTTGGTTATTTCTAGATAGTCATCATGCATGCATACACAAACTCACATGCATGATGCCTTCTTCAGACCAGTCCCCACCACTCTACGCACATAGGAGCGCTACATAAGTAAGACATGCATGATATACCTGTAGATAACTGCAAATGTGACAATACAAGTTGCACTATGTATTTTCTCTTTCACAGGTATTCGCTGCATAGGATCTGTAAGTAACAAGATCCCACAACACTCACAGTGCACTGTAGGGTGTGCGCTAATATTCACACCAACGTGCCCCCTCTTTTGGGTCACGCACTCATATGATCCTGACGAAAGCCTCTTGAACAATTCTGAAGGCTGAAACTAGTAGACCTACACCATGTCCTAGGACCCTTTTATTAAAACTTTCATAAAGGCATTTCCTAGAGACATTTTTAGCACATAATTTCACTTCACATAGCACTGTACACTTTCCACACAAGAACCCGCTCCGCTGTAGTTCAGGCATTGAAGCACAGCTGGATTACACTCGCTAGTCCAGCTGGGCCGCGATGATGAAACATGCCACCTACCGGGTAGGTGGGTGAGGGGTTTCCTTAAACAACAAACAGTTGTTTGTGCTCCTTTTGTGTAGGTACAGGTCACGAACTATGACCTTTACACTCACCAAGGACTTGTCCAATTTGTTTATTCTGTGTTTGATTATATGCATCTTTTGATGGATACCTCTCTTCTATAGGTGTTCTTCGTTCCTACAGAGGTCAGTATCCTCGCTTGTCATGGGAGACCATGGTTCACCACTCTGTCACGGAGGATATCTTTTTACTGATATACTTGTGTGTATATGCATACATACATATATATTTATCTCTATGTGTATATATGTGTTCATGCATATACAGGCATATGTTGTTAGTATGGTTCTGCTGGGCATACGTATCTGCTTTTGTTTCTATGCCTTTCTTGGTGCTCTAGTACGACTGTAGCTTGGTTGTTGCCTCTGCATTTCTTTTTCCTTTCTTCTCTGGGTTTCTATGTTTCCTAGTCCTGGAGAGTTACCTTCTCTCTTGGAAGGTTTTTCTCTGACTGTGGGTGGTCTCTACCAAACATTGTTGTTGCTCTTCTCGCAATGCTTTTGTTGAAGCATTGATTGGTTTTGTCTCTCTCTCTCTCTCTCTCTCTCTCTCTCTCTCGCCATCTTGGATGTGTGTTGAGATTCCCTTTTTCTCTGTGTTTCACAGGGTAATGTTAGCTCACTTACTAGTTTCCATGACACAGAGCTATGGCTCTGACTCAGCATTGTGGGTTGTTGTCCTTGGTTCTTTAACCTTGTCCAGTCCTCGTTTGAATACCTCTAGTAAGGGTACATAGTATTGTTTCTATAAAGTGTTCTCTCCAACACATTCTTATCCCTCTGCTGTTGGTAATAGTTTCCACATGCTTTTCACAGTCTTGCAGACTTTAGCTCCCTTCGGCCTTCTAACAGTCCTCCTGGTGGAGCATCTCCATTTACACACCTATGTTCCTAAAACAGTCTGGTCACTCTATCCCATTACTGACCGGCTATTACTATTGAGCGATCTTTCATGAGATCAGTTTGCAGATATTGCTTGGGTATTTCTTCTAAGGTAAGGAATCTGCGGATAGATGTCTCTATCAGATAAATAAGTTACTTACCTTTGGGAATGCCTTATCTGGTAGACACAGGATCTAGCCACAGATTCCTTACTGACCCACCCACCATCCCGCTCTCTGAACTGCTTGTCTTGTTGCCTCCAATATCCCTTTCTTGGCTTTCTTATGCCTTTATTTGGAACTTTGTAATTGTTTGATGCAAAAATGTCTGATTTTTTTGGGCACACTGTTTTCATTAGCAGTTTCTATAGTGGCTCCTCGTTATTGGCACCAGAAACAGTCACAGAAGAAACTGACCTCAGAGCTTCAGGGGAGGGCTTATAAGGACTCCATTGCCATCATCTCTTTTAGACGATGACGCTATGGAGTCAGTCGATACCCACTACCGATACGAAGAAGAAATGCTGTAAAAAAAATCCAAAACCAGTCTGGCACCTGGGGAGAATTCTAAGGTAAGGAATCTGCGGCTAGATCCTGTCTCTACCAGAGAAGGCATTACTGAAGGTAAGCAACTTATTCATTAAGACAGCAAAGAAAGAGTCCCATAAAGTTTGGATATTGGGCACCCGGTTGGAAAGGTCACCAGAGCAGATGCCTTTTGCCCCGTTCAACACTTGCGTTGCTCAAATTCTGGTTCCCTAGAATTTCTAGATTCTTGTCCTCGAAGGCACAAGGAAAACAAGAGGCTGATGATTTGGAGCTTTCGGAAAATGCTAATTTTGGTCTACAGTTAAAATGTAGAAAGCATGTGGGATTGACACTTCCCTACTTCTAATGATCCCTGCTCAGGGGAAAATATTATTTACAGCAGAGATTTAAAAAGCTGTCAAAGGCTTGCACCTGTCTATAGTTCCGATCACTAACAACAAGCTTATTTTTCCTTTTAATGAGTCGTGATGGGCACAATTATAGCTGCTTGGGAGAAGACACAATCATCTTTAGTACTCAACAAGCAACCAGCATGGACAAAAAGACCTTCCTTAAGTGATCAAGTATATCAGTGTGTGCACAATGAAGTAGAATGTTTGGTGGTTCAAGTCTCACTCCTCCATGGCCATATTATTCAGTAAAGACCAAGTGTCACAAAAGGAGGGTTTGATTCTGATTTCAAATTCGGAGACCCTCAATCTTCATCATAGATTATTAAGAGGGCAGAGGTAGAGCAGGGCTGCTGGGCGTAGTTCCAGTAGAGACAGACCAGGTGGAATTGGAGCATAACCACTCTCTTCCATTTAAACTAATTTTTTGTGAATGGATATCCTCAAAACTTTCCCCTCCTTGACATTCCTCAGACACACTCATCCTCATTAGGGATCTTTGATTATTTACATGGTGTTGGTAGTAACTAATAAAGAAAAGACTGCAAAAGTACTGATTGACTGCCACTTCCAACCCCCTCTCTGAACCAGATGGAGTTATTCAGATGAACACTTGGTTGCACATCCTTTGAAACACAATGCAGTGCTTGTGATTGATTTACATGTTTTGGGTTACAACTAAATCCTGGTGTAACATTGCACACGTCCTGTGGACATAAGCACTCTACAGCCAACAGTAAGGTAAAAAGAAACACTCAGTTGGCAGGGGATAAAGATTGTGTTTACCATATCTTCTAGTACTATTTCATCAGCTGGGATTGAACCAAGATACTTCAATTTTGTTCTTCAACAGCTCATTGTTTGACTTTCTGATGTTTCTTAGGTTCTCAGACCAACTTACTGGTCTGGGCATTGATGCAAAATCTGTGAAAAACAGTGTCCATTAGTGGAACAATGTCAAAGGTTCTTCACTGATGGATAGTCTGTCTTCCCACAGACACCTCACCAACCTCCATCCTCTCCTTTTACTGAGAATGATTATGTTCCTTGTTTAAAATCTTTAGGATTTTACTCATACTTTGGTGCCACCTAGAGTTAGGAGGGTAAATTGTTGCAACTTTCCAAATCCAATATGATGGTACTGGCTGAGAAGAGGAATCTTCACAAATATAGAGTATCAATTGGAAAAAATGATAATAGAGGCAAGTAACTCATCATCCCCATTATAGGATCTTTGGTGATATTTATAAACACTTAGGGGCCTATTACGATGTTGGTCGGAGTTGCCCAAAAAATTCACCATTATGAGAGGGTCAGTATTTCACCAGGGGTGGGCAATGGGCCTCATGCAATGGATACTCATAAGCTGTCAAAAAGTACACCATAATGTGAGGGCCAGCATTTTGTGAGGAGTAAGTACTGGGATTCATCTCAGGTATTCATCTCAAGGATGCACACAAATTGGTAAGAATTACCAGCATTAGGTGAGGGTCAACATTTAACCATGCATGGGCAAAGCGATGGGTTCCATGCAACAGATGCCCACATTTTTACAAGAACTAGCACCATTATGCTAGGTCCAGCATTTTTACCACTGTGGGCAATGGGCATCATCTCATAAATTCCACTCAAGGCTATTCCCAAGTTTCAATACAATAGAAGTGTGGCACACCACAAATGATAAAAAGTAACTTTAAAAAAAAAATCTTTTTTGGCATGGCACACTTTTATTTTACTAAAACTTCGGAATGACCTGGAGTAGAATGTATAGAATCTGATGATATCTAGATTTTTATAGCTGGATTGAAGGTTGCACCAGTCGGGCTGCACAAGGTTCCTTTGAAATGGTACCCTTTGAAATATAACCCTCACGAGGTCCTGGGAATTGTCTTATAAGATCATAGAAGTGGGACCAAAACATTGACATTTTAGATCTTTGTAGGACAGTTACCACTATTACTGATCTATTACTTCCAAGTACTCTTCAATACCCCTAGTCCCGTTGTCCTCATTCCATTCATTACAAAGTGAGATAATCCTATTTTACAGACAGAAAAAAGAACAAAGGAATGCTGGAACCCTACACACCCCCTCCCACTGGGAGTACATAGGTGCACTTACCCAGCATTTTCCTGAACGAACAAGCCCCAAATGAAGGCCTGTTGGCTGGGAGGGAGGGGAGTAATGAAAGGGGTGGAGGAAAACGGGACCAGGAGCAATGAAGATTACCAATAAGTAATGGGGCATTACCACCAGGTCCTTCCAGTCCTCGTCCCATTCATTCCAAATTGAGAAAATTCAAACATCAAACAAGCATTCATCAACAGCAATCCACCAGGACACAAGAAACACAGCAGCACCAAAGTGATTTATTGGAACATAGATGCAAGAATTCGGGAACTCACTGCCTGCAACATCCCAAACCAAAATTAGTATCATCACACAACAAATTATGTATCTTATAATACTGCACAAACATATTAGAAGACATCCGAGTAGCGGCTCCCATGCCATCAGAGCCCCCAACTCACCCAGGCATCTGGCAGAAGTGATGTCAACCAGGAAAACAACCTTAAAAGTGACAAACTTGACATCCACCAAGTCCAACGGCTCAAAGGGAGCCCTACCCAAAGCGCCCAAAACAAGAGGATGGTTCCACAGCGCAAACAAAAGCCTCACCGAAGAACAAGACAAAGAAAAATCCTTCAGCAACCATAAGGCCAAATCATCTACATCGACTAAATTTTACAAAACGCCTTAATCTCAGCCCACTGGGCTCATACGTTGAAATAGCCAAACATTTCTCGAAACCCTCCCAAAGAAACTGCAACACATCTGTCAGGGAACACTCTAAGGGAGACAACTGTAGGACATCACACTAGTGCTGGAAATTCCCCCATGCCTCCCATAGGACTTGAGGGTAGAAGGCCTATGAGACTGCTGAATGGCCAATTCCGAATGCTCTGGGAAACCCTTGAGCCACCAACCCCTCCTCTCAACTTCTACACGGACAACCGCAGCCACGGGAGAGGAAACAACGGAGCAGACCACAGGGGAGAGGGGAAGCAGGGAATCACCCAAGGACCCTGAACAACCAAGAGACTGAGAATGGGGAACCAAGAATGCCATGGCCAAAAGGGCACCACCACCTGCAGGGACTCCTGCACCATCTGGGACAGAAACTGGGGATTCAGATTAATGGTTGGGAAGGTCCACAATAGGTGGGATGGCCAGGGTATGTCAAGTCAGCCACCCTCCAAACCCACATCTGACAAACGTGGGCACAAAACCGAGGCAGCTAAGCATTGTGCCAGGAAGCAAACAGGTTGAGAAAAGGAACACCATACCTCCCACACACCTGTTATGTTATGTTAATTGATATTTATATAGTGCGTAATCACCAGCAGGTCTCTTCGCGTTTAAGAGAGAGTGGTTGAACCCTACCATCGGCTATCTGTCCGTACACCTGGTCAGAGCGTGTGTTGTTCCCAGGCCTCCCTGAATAATATGGTCTTAAGCTTCGACCTAAATGGAAGAAGAGTGGTTTCCCTACATAAGCTTTCTGGTAGCTTGTTTCATATGTGGGGGATCAGAACTGAAAAAGCTCGTCTGCCAGTGGTAGTTTTATTGAATCACGGACAGGACAGCAAGCCTGCCTCAGATAAGCAGAGAGTACGTCCTAGCACATAGCTCCTGAGGAGATCTTTTTTTTTTATTGGTCTTTTTGCAGAATACATATACAGTATCACAATCCGCATTTGGCTGTACAACGGTATAAACCCCCATGACTATACATATCAGTGAAATGTGCACAAACTCAGATAACCATTGTTATAGAATAGTAAAATGCCACACACATAGCTTACATATACAATATTAAAGCTCTTAAATTTCAGGTGACATGTCCTGCTCAACTGACCGCAAGTATTGCTCCAAGGGGTCCCAAATGTCATTTGGTCTAGATGTGGCAGGGAGCTCCTCTGCATAAAGTGCCAAATTTTCCCGGCAATATACCAGGTCACAGATCCATTTATCGGGAGATGGCCCTGCTTTACTCTCACATGACATTGCCACACGTCTTTTAGCACGCAGTAAAGCTATTCTCACAAATTTTCCCATAATGCCTTTCAGGAACGGCACCAGACCCAGCAGACACACCTGTGGAAAACACTGCATTGTCACATGAGTCATAACGTTCAACCTCTGTATCACATCAAACCAGAACACAGCCACACGTCCGCATTCCCAGGCTGAATGCCAGAAATTGGCTCCCAGTTGTCTGCATCGTTTACATGCATCATTATTTCTGACCCCAAATTTAAACAATTTGTGCAGTGTATAACAAACCTGGTGTATATATTTAAAGTGGATTATATTCAGATTCCCATTCGAGGTGAGGGTGCTAGTTAGTTGACAGCAGTGTTCCATTCCTTCTGTATGATCTGTGGGGTGAGCCGTGCAATCCACTGCTCCATACTTTTATTAGAGGACAGAACTTTCTCGTCTCTAGCTGCCTGACAAAGCTTAGTGATCAATTTATGCCTTGTCGGGCTGGTCAGCGCAACGTGAAGGGCCAGTAGAGTCGGGGGTTCAGCTGGAGGCGTGTTATAGTGTGCTTGCAGCGCTCTCTTTCAATCTATAGAAGCGGAAGATGAACAGTGGGGTTTTATTATGTATGTAAGTTAAATAATCTAACGTAAGAAAAGTGCTGTTGGGAAATAGATCCTGCATTTTGTCGACCCCGGCCAAGGTCAAGTCACGTATAGCACCCCTTTCCTGTGTCACTGACATGTCCGGGTGGTGTGAGATGGGCAGCAGTGGTGAATATATGGGCAGCTTCACAGCCATATGGCCGAGCACCTGCCAGGCCACAATCGTGTTATCAATCTGATTGATTTCGGTTTTTGGGGTACCCCTGCGTATGTGTGTTATTATGGATCGGAGGGGGATGGGGCATGCATCGCCATCCTCTAATGCAACGTGTGGTATAAAATCGTGAGTGTTGTACAAGGAGTGTGCATATTGTGCATGAGCGCATAGGTAATATAAGTACATGTCAGGCATGCTAAAACCCCCTTTCTTTCAGTCTAGGGTGAGGGTCTCCCAGCCCACTGGAGCTTGCCTGCCACCCCACACCAGCCTGAGAAGCAGTAACCGCACTTGTTTAGAGAAGGTTTTTGTCAACGGAATAGGTATTTGGCTGAACAAGTATAAAAATGTAGGGGGGGCGCTAGAGGGCGCCAAACCAAGATGGCCGCACGAGAGTGAGGCTCCCGCCGGACCGGGCACTTTCAATATCCTTCCCAGCATCCTGACCGCGCTATCCTGTGCCTAACCCTCACGGATGTGCCCGCTGTGACCTGCTCGACACCCCGGTGCCAGACACGCCTGCAGAGCCCGCTGGGGTGCCGAGATATCCGCTGTGGTTCCCCTGGGCGGAGGGGCGTGCTCGTCGGAGGCCTGCGCCTGGCGGAGAGCACTCTCTGGGAGAGCCCGGTGCTTTGAGGCCTGCGCGACGCTCGCGATCTCCAGCCCGCAAGACGGAACGCGGTGCCGGAATACCATCAGCTGTCCCCGCCGTGGCGGTGAAGTCTGCGGAGAGGTAGGCGGGGACACCTCAGGGGACGAGGTGCACAGGGGGCCTTTCGCCCGGTCGTTCTCCGCCTGTTGGGACCGGCGCCCAGGGCTCGGGCTTGCAGACGGCCGATCACGCCGGGGGACGGGACACGCCTTGATCTGCTGCTGAAGGCTTGAGTGCCGATCTATCCGCTATGGCTCCCCCGGATGGGGAGATGCTTGTCTGAGGCCTGGCGCCTGGCTGCGGGGACGCGCTGGGAGAGACCGGGGCTTGGAGGCCTACACAACGCACGATACCCCCCTGACCCGCGAGGCGGACCGTGACGCCGGAATACCTGCTGCTGTCCCTGCCGTGGCGGTGAAGGCTGCGGCGAGGTGGAGGTTGGCACCTCTGGGGACGAAGTGCATCCAGGGACTCTCGTACGGCCTTGCGCCACCGGTTGAGGCCTACGCCAGGGACCCTGGCCTGCGGACTGTCGATCACGCGGTGGGCCGGGACACCTGGACCTGCTACTGTGGGCTTCTCCAGTGGTCCGCCTGGTGCGGGGGGATCCCGCCACGGACATCCCCCGCTGACTTGTGGGCACTCGTTGCGGCCTACCACTGTGGGCTGCCTTGGCCTGCGCTGCTGCCCCGTCCGGGTCGCCCTCCCGCCATCTGACGTGGCGGGGTGCGGTTGAGCCGGGGCTGGCCTCCTGGATGTGGTGTCACCCCTGCCCTCCCTGATTGAACAGCCACGTGCAGGTTGCCCCTGTGGTGGCCTGCGGGGACGCCTCCCTCGGATCCGCGTTCCTCGAGGTGAGCCCGGGAGCCGCATCGGCCCTATCGAATCCACGCGGCTGTGGCTGGACCCGGGTGGACCCTTCATCGGTCGAAGTGGCACGGCCCCTCTCATCACCCCGCCTGTCTGCATAGTGATCTGGGCAGGGTCGTCATCCTGGCATCATGGGTCGCAACGACGCTAGGCAGTCCAAGTTACCGTTTGACACCAAGAAAACCCCCACGACGGCACCGGAGCCGGGGTGCAGCCCTTCCGCCGCCGGCCCTCCGGACGAGGACTGGAAATCTCTCCTGCTGGGCATGAAACAAAGCCTGTCGACCATAGACTCCAAGATCGACACCATCAATACCCGATTGGATAGCGTGGTTGCCAAATTGGAGCAACACGGTGTCCGCATAAAAGAAACTGAGGACAGGATCTCCACACTGGAAGATGGCGCCACATCTACAGACCGACAAGTAACCCAAATGGACCGGCTTCTCAAAATAATTGCAGACAAGAATGAGGACCTAGAAGCGAGGTCCCGTCGCAACAACGTCCGCATCCTTGGCCTTGCGGAGTCCACCAACACCGGGAAAATGGAGGTCTTCATTGAGAACCTAGTGGCTGAACTGTTCAGCAGGGAGTCCTTCTCCCCACACCTCATCGTGGAGAGGGCCCACAGATCCCTCGCTGCCCGTCCCCCCCCTGGCGCCCAGCCGCGGCCCATCATTGCGCGCTTCCTCAATTACCGGGACCGGGACGTGGAGCTCAGACGCGCTCGGGAGATGGGTACAGTGGGATACTGCAACACAACGCTGTCCTTCTTCCCCGATTTCACTACATCTGTGCAGGAAGCCCGACAGAAATTTGCTGGGGTAAAAAAGAAACTACGAGCCCGGGAGATTACATATGCCATGCTCTACCCCACGAAACTGAAAATCTCGCACCAAGGCAAACAACTGTTTTTCCAACAACCGCAACAAGTGGAGGACTTCCTCAAGCGGCACGGGAGGGACCCGGCCGGAGGGGACGCGGAGCCGCGGCACTCTCGGTCGCCCTTGCCAATGGAGCAGCAGGACTGAACGTATCGGGGTGGCACCCCCCGGACTCACTTTGCTGCCGCGGCTGAACTTGCCCGACTGGGCCAACGTCACTCATGGTGAGGTACCTCTCTTTTTCAAGAAGATGACACTTGCATTGGCCGCTGTTATACTCTGTGCCCGGTCACCCACCTCTGTCCCACACTGAGAGCCTGGTGTATGTCTGGGTTCTTGTGGGTGTAAGTAGGGAGGTGGTTGGTAGGTCTGGCGCCCCTAGATATCGACCCCCCAATGGGCGAACCCCACTACACCCCTTTCCTCATCAAGGCTGGGGTGGTTGCTGTATTTTTTCTGTTTGTTGAGTTGGGGTTGAGGGGGGAGGGAGGGGACGGGCGGGATTTGTGTACCCGGCCAGTTGGGGTTGCCAGTGTGGGTGGGTGGATATCCCGACTTTCTTCTGGGATTATTGACTCATCAGTACAATGTGCAAGGAGTCGGGCGGGTGGGGTAGTTCATTGGGGATTTGGTTTTGATTGTGATACTGAGCGCTACGTGAAATTACAAGCCGTGAGTACGTGCCACATATATCTTTATCCGGATGAATGGAGACTTAGCTGACACGCGCCCTGCATTGACCTTTCAGTTGATCTCCTGGAACGTACGCGGGTTAAACAACCCGAGAAAGAAGAGGCAGGTCCTGGGTTACCTGACCAGGCAGGGAGTGTCAATAGCCATGCTCCAGGAGACGCACTTAAAGCCGGGGGGGGGGCCCTCATTTGCATCACAATGGGCTGCCAGTAGGGTGTTCTCGTCTTACTCGAATTACGCTAGAGGAGTGACCATTTTAGTGAGACGCGGGATGATTCAGACCCTAGGTATATCCCACATCCTACTGGGGGGGGGGGGGGTTTAACACTGCACTCCAACCTGAGATGGACAGGTCACAATCGCAGCCGTCGCATTACACACACACACAACGCACGTTGTTAAACATAGTGGACGAGCACCATCTAGTCGATGCATGGAGGCACTCCCACCCCTCGCTCCGGCAGGGCACCCACTACTCCAGAGTACATTCCACTTGGGCACGTATTGATTAAGTATTCCTGTCGGCGGGCCTCTCTCCATGGCTGTGCGGAGCGCTTCATCTTGCTCGCACATTCTCGGATCACTCTCCAGTCATGCTTTCCCTACGTATTCCCCTTGAGGTCTCCCTGTACCTGAGTTGGCGCCTAAATCCTGCGCACCTCACGGATTCAGTTTTTCAGGTGGAACTAGAGCAAGACATAAAGGACTTTTTTGAGCGTAATATAGATTCCGTCTCCAGCCTCACTACAGTCTGGGAGGCGTTTAAAGTCACTGTGAGAGGCTGGTGCATAGCTAAAGGGGGAGGTGTCCTTAAGTTTTTGCGCGGAGATTTGCGCAGGCTGGAGGGCGAACTCCGTCAGTTAGAACGCGACATGGAGCAGAACGTGCGGGGGCCTGGCATTGCG
The DNA here is from genome assembly GCF_964204655.1 of Triturus cristatus. Taxonomy (NCBI): domain Eukaryota; kingdom Metazoa; phylum Chordata; class Amphibia; order Caudata; family Salamandridae; genus Triturus; species Triturus cristatus. The sequence goes on from NC_140586.1 coordinate 114,387,776, forward strand.
GTGCAGCTTCGAGAAAAGCTAAATGAATACACGGAAGCTGCAGCCAAAGAATGCAAGTTTCTGGGGAGACCCTTTGTCGCGCGTGGGTATGGCGAGGGTGACAGGCCTGGCAGGGCATTGGCCTCCGCAGTTCGCCCCCCTAGGTACCGTAACTATGTAACTTCCTTGCTAGACGAGCACGGTGCCCAGCAGCGGGATCTTGCTGACCAACTCAGAGTCCTTACAGACCACTATACTAGACTTTATACCTCCCACAGGACAACACCGATTGTATTGCATGAGTACCTCGACGACACTGCGCTTGCATGGTTGGGCCCATCCCAGCAGAAGTTCCTTCATCAGGAACTGGAACTAGATGAAATAACGGACGCAATAATGACCATGAAGTCAGGCAAGGCGCCTGGATCGGACGGGTTACCGATTGACTTTTACAAAGCCTTCATACATGTACTGGCCCCCATTCTGAAGCAGGTGTACTACTCTGCGTTAGAGGAGGGTTCATTGCCGGCCACGATGCGAGAAGCCCTCATAACATCTCTGTTAAAACCTGGTAAACCGCCGGAGCACTGTGAATCGTATAGGCCCCTTTCATTGCTAAATACGGATATTAAAATATTGGCGAAGGTCCTGGCCACGCACCTTAACCTTCTGATGGAACATCTCGTCCTCCCAGATCAGGCCCGGTTTGTTCCCAACCGTGCGACTTCCCACAACCTGCGCACGCTGCAGGCGGTGATACAGGATATTGACCCGGCGAGTGAAGCTGCCGCGGTCTTTCTCGACGCCACTAAGGCGTTTGATTCCCTTGAGTGGGATTACCTTCTGGCCTTGCTGGAACGGATGGGCATGCCGTTTAATTTCCTGGATTGGATCAGGCTGTTGTACCGCCAGCCTCGAGCGGCGGTCCTGCTCAACGGTGCCCGCTCTCCCCCCTTTGCGATCCACAGAGGTACCCGGCAGGGATGTCCCCTCTCCCCGGTTCTGTTCGCGATCGCCATAGAGCCCTCACAAACACCGATCTCTCATCTATCCAGAGCGCCAGCTACTCATTGCACTATATGCGGATGACATGACTCTTTATGTCCATAAACCGCGAGAAAACCTGAACCCTCTGCTGCGTGAGGTCACTAAATTCGGAGCCATTGCGGGGATTCAAATAAACTGGACGAAGTCGGCCCTGTTCCCCTTGACTGACAAGACCGCGCGGTTCCCTCTAGATTACCCCCTGGTGTGGGAATCGGACGAGGTAAAATACCTGGGCATTCAAGTGACCAGAAATCGGGAAGCCCTGCTTAGAGCAAATTACGGGACTGTCATAGACAAACTCACGGACAAAGTCACTCAGTGGATCCGTCTCCCGCTGTCGATGGCGGGTCGGATCTCGCTGATTAAGATGGTGGTCCTTCCCAAATTGTTGTACCTTTTTACCAACATACCATACAGCCCTGGTGCATACTTCTTCCGCGCCCTCAACTCCCAGTTGTCACGACTTGTCTGGGGGGGGAAGCAGGCCCAACTTGGGCTGCGGACCCTTATGTTGCCCTATCACCAAGGGGGGTTTGATGTACCTAACTTTCAACGATACTATGACTGCGCACAGGGTCACTTCGCTACCTATCGGTTCCATCCCCCTCCCTTTATGGCACACCTGGCAGTGGAGGATGGGTATATGAGGCCTGAGCAACCTTCCGGATATTTAGACACGACAGCCCGAATAGAACATCGGGACCCCACCACGGTCGACTGCACTGTAAGTGCCTGGAGGCGGCTGGCGGACCATATGGAAGTGAAATTCCTGTATTCTCCTCGCATGGCGCTGGCACATGATCCCAGATTGAGTGTTACCCGTGAGGAGATTGGTCGTAAACTGCTCACGAGGCTCGTGATTCACACTTGGGGGGATCTATACCACCAGGGGAGTTTTCGCACGGCGACACACTTCTTTGGTGAAAATGCTCCTTCGGTAATGGATACCTTTCTTTATATTCGGCTTCGGCAAAATATCAAGGCGGTCACGCCTAACTTTCCGGATGAGCCTGATACCGTGGCGCCTCTACATGCTCTACTGCAGAAGGGCACTCCGACACATGTGGTCTCCATGTTATATAACCACGCGCAGGCGGCTCCGTCCCCCCCCCTCTCCGAGCACGAACTGACTGGGACAGTGATCTGGGGGAGCCATTGTCGGATGCTCAGTGGGAAGAAAGTTGTTCTATTGGGTGGCGGTGTTTGCGGCTCTCTCTGAAATGATTGGAGTAAGCATTGCACCCTGTCCTAAGATTGCCCTGCTGGGCCACTCAAACCCCGCGGTTAAGGCACACCGGAAATTCTTTGCGCTGGGACTTCTGCTGGCAAAGCGACACGTTGCATGCAGATGGGGGCGAGGGCGAGCGCCTAAATTCAAAACTTGGCTGGATACGATGACAACTTGGCAGGAACAACTGCACAGTTATTCGGACCTCTTGCCCCACAAGTCACGTCCCAGGGACCTTTGGGGTCCCCTCACTGCGTATCTCCTGCGGGCACAGGTCCCAGATATCCCCGCGATCGACGCGAATAAAGACACGGCAGTGGCGGGCCCGTCCACCACGCTAGATCCAGTACCTATTCCACTAGCAACCAAAACTGATTGATTCCCCCCCCTTCCTTACTCCTTTTGCTTCCCATACATAACATGCATGCGTTCCTGGTACATCCAGCAGGGCTACACACTTCCCGTGGGATTTGCACACCGTCCACAGGCTGCACGGGTGAGGAGGGCTGCGGGTCTATTGTCCCCCCGGGTCCTGGGTGGGGTGGCGTCCACTCCACGACGGCACGTACTGCACGGCATTACAGGAAGTAGCATCAGGTCACGTTTTCTGCGTGGGTCATAGCCATATCCTCCCGGATCACTGGATGGGTCATTGAGGCGTGGGCGTCATTACTCCGGTTATTGACTGCACTCCATAGTGGGATGAATTGCCCCCCGCAGCACTGCGCCGCACGACCTTGTACGCCTCATACTGTGTATGGAGGATATCTTCTGGGAGGGAACAGTTCATATTGCACTTTTTGGTTGGTTACTAAAGTTGAAAGAAACCTCATGTATCTCATGCTCGAATTCATCTTGCTGATATGACGGCTTACTACTGCATACTTAAACAGCTTTAATTCCAATACTACGCGGCCGGCCCGTCTGGGTTGTAGGCGACATGCTGTGTAACTCAGTTGATACTTTTCAGCCTGCGCTTCTTGATTATTGCACTGCATGTTGTCGCTGCCGGCCTGTTCATTCAGGATGTAGGCGAACAGCTGTGTGCTATTTGTTAATGATCAATAAAGGTTTTGGAAAAAAAAAAAGTATAAAAATGTAGGCAACACAACCATCTTAATGAGGGCTATACGATCTGCCAGCGACAGTAGCAGTCTCAACCATCTCTCCACCTGCTGCTCCAATGTCGTGCAGGCCATGCCATAATTCAAGCGTATGACCGTCTCGGGTCCCGATGGACCCATATCCCTAAATATTTTACGGGTTCCGCAGACTATATAAGAGGAAATTTGAGATCATGAGAGAGGTGCTCTCAGTAAATGGCACCACCACCAGCTTGGACCAATTTATGGTTAAACCAGAGAACAGCCCAAACGTAATATATTCTAGTAGAATTGGTGCCATGTAAGTGTGTGGTTCTCTAACAAAGAACAGCATATCATCCGCATATGGCGAGATGCTCACTGGACAGTGGGCAAAGCACAGTGCCACCGACCTGTGACGCTCTCTAATGATGCAGGTCAGTGGTTCAAGCATTAGCACAAAGAGGAGCGGTGAGAGGGGGCATCTCAGCCTAGTCTCCCTGCTAATCTGTATGGGGGCCGAGATGCTGCCCTCCACCCGGATCCTTGCTGTGGGTTTCGTGTATAGCAATCTCACCCAGTTGTTAAAACAGAGAGGAAACCTCATCCGTCGTAAAATATAAAATAAATAGTCCCATTCTATGGAGTCAAAGGCTTTGGCTGCATTGAGCATCAATGCCGCCGCCTTGAGGTTGGGATCAAGTATGTGAAACATCACAAACATCGTGCACATGTTATGCGATGTCGACCTGTCAGGGATGAAACCCGATTGGTCAGGAAGGACCAGGTTTGGCATCAGGGGTGGGAGCCTAATGGCCAGTATCTTAGCCAATATTTTTGTATCAATATTAATAAGCGAGAGCGGCCTGTAAGAGTCACATTGGGATGGCGGTTTATCTTTCTTCAGTAGGGTTATTATTAGTGTTTCTCTAAGCGTTGGCGGTAGGTTGACCGTCTCGTAGGCTTCAGCATATATCTCAAGCAAGTAGGGCGTCAATTCCTCAGCAAATTCTTTATAGAATTCAAAAGTGAGGCCGTCCAGCCCCGGGGCTTTCTTATTCGGAAGAGTTTTAATTGTCGCATGGATTTTCTCCTCGGTGATTGGTTGACAGAGGTATTCCCTGTGACTGTTTGACAGCCACGCAATGGCCACATCCGATAAGTATTCATCGAGCTCCATAGGGTCATATCTACCCCGTGATGTTAATATGTTTGCATATGTGCTCCTGAATTGTGCTACAATGTCGTGTGTAGTGTAGTGATCTTCACCGGCATTATCTGTGATCTTAGTCATGGTTTGCCGAACTGTGGGGACCTTGATCTTAGTAGCTAGATTATGCCCCGGTCTGCCACCTTCCCCATATGCACGGACTACATGCCTCCTGGACAGATAATGGATCTCGTCGGCCGCCAGTTTGTCATACTCTAGTAGTAAGTCTTTGATTTTAGCTAATGTGTGCATTGGGTGAACTGTCGTAGTCTCTTTCAAGCCTGGTCAGAGTGGTTTCGACTTTGGATAATTGACCCCTGATGTCTTTTAATATACCTGCAGAAGTGCTAATGCATGTGCCTCGTATAGTGACTTTGAAGGCCTCCCAAAGTGTTGCTGCGCTGACAACCGAACCTTTGTTTAGATCGAAGTATTGTACAATGGCTTCGCAGATCATGTGAGCATATAATGGATTTGTAGTGCTTCAGAATGAAAACGCCAAGTGAATTAACGGTGCATAGTTTGTGGAATGTGCAGGCTGAGTCTGACAGGGTTATTGTCCAATAGTGTTCATGGTAATCCCTCCACTGTGGACACCCAGGTGCTCGTACTCTCACTTAACAGCCAGTAGTCGAGCCGCGACCAACTACTGTGTGTCATTGAATGTGTGTGCCCTCCAAGCTCGCAGCATTGCGCAAGTACCACACATCCAGCAGGCCCAGCTCGGCCATCCCATCATTGATAACCTGGGCTGCACTAGGTGAATGTCCCCCATACCGCTTGATTTGTCCTTGCTAGGGTCTAGATGCGTGTTGAGGTCGCAACCCCATAATATTACCGCTTCAGGCCAATCACTTAATATGGAGATGATATGCTCAAACGGGTCATGATCATCTGTGTTGGGACCATAAACATTCACAATGGTCAACAGTGTACCAGCTAATTTACCTTGTGTTATAGCATACCGGCCAGCGTCGTCAGTACAACTTCTATCCACGGTGAAAGCAAGTTTTTTTTAATGATTGTGAGCACCCCTCTAGCGTAGGCCGAGTAGGAGGAAGCCAATCTATATACTTCCCATTGTGCCCCAATGTGTGTTTCAGTATACTTTGTCAGATATGTTTCCTGCATGAGGGCTATGTTCACATCATGGTGATCCGGGTATGCAAAAACTTGACGTATCTTTTTGGGTGAATTAAGCCCCCTGCACGTTCCATGTTGAGCAGGTATTCTTTACATTAGCTAATTGTGGCATTCAAGTACATTTTATAACATTTAGAGCATCCCGGTGTTGTAAGGCACTTACATAACATAGTCATGTTAACTGAGTCACACTTAAACATATTGCTCAATCCACTCACCCCACCCTTCCCACATCAACCCCACTCACTTCAACTTCCCCAACTTGCTCAAGCCATCTCATACTACCCATAACAATTCCTACATGCAACAATGTAGAAGCAAACAACTGTGGGGAGCACCCATGGGGGAGTGCTGGAGCACAAATTGCCCTCCCAGATGCCAGAGGAGGGGGCCGAATAGCAACAAGAATAGGTTCCTGATCCAATTGCAATACAAGTGTTATAGTTTACCAAATTACAGCGATTTAAACAAGAATATAAATCTTATCTGCAGAGTTAGGGTCCAAGTAAAGAGTATGATCCACAATAATGGAATTGTTGGAGTCGATTGTGCCTAGTTCATACAGAGTACAGCAGTGCAAAGTGTCTTGCCCTCATGATCTGTTTATCATTCAGATTTCCCACCTGAGGAGTTCCCACGATCATCGTCCGCCACACTAGAGGAATCCTGGCTTCATCGCTTGAGAGACTTGATGTAGTCCATTGCGGACTTCGGAGTGGTGAAGATTTTAGGTTTTCTGTTTGTTTCAATTCACAACCGCGCCGGAAAAAGCATGGCATAAGGGATCTTTTCAGCTATGAGGATTCTCTTGACGGCTTGATATTCTTTTCGTGCTTCCTGCACGGCCACTGTGAAATGCAGGTAAACAGTCAGAGTGTTTCCTTCGTGGGTTATGGTGCCTTTCTCTCTGGCCATGCGAATGATGGTGTCCCAGTCTCTATAATTTAGTAGGCATGCAATTATAGGTCGCGGAGGGGCAACCGGGGGAGGGCGACTAGCCAGTGAGCGGTGAGCTCGCTCTACTATCAGGACTGATGATAAGTGTTCCACTCCAAAAATCTGTTGTAGCAATGTCTCTACATAGGACTCCAGGTGACCAGTGTTGGTGGATTCCGGTAGGCCAGTAATCCGTAGATTGTTATGTCTAGATCTGGCCTCCAGGTCTTCATTCTTGGCATGTATGAGCGCAAGCACTTTTTCCATGGCTAGTGTCATGGAGGCCATTATTTGCAGGCCGTCATCCGCGTCTCATATACATGTTTCCGCCTCCCCCAGGCATAGTGCGTGTTAGTTCAGCTTTGTGGACATGTGATCCATCCGCAAATTAAAAATATCTATTTTACCATCTATAGACTGTAAGCTGGATTGTATCGCTTAGAGTGTCTTTTCAATGGCAGTGAGACTTTCGTTTAGAGTGTCCAGTTCCAAATCAGAAGCTGACTGCTGCTGCGTTTTACCAGACTTTCGAGGTTCAAATGTGAGGCGGGACTGGCTTCAGTTTTCCTCATTATTCTGTCACTGCATTAGACCCCACTGGGAGCATGCCACCTCCCACTCAATCATACAACGCCTGGCCTGAGACAGGGTCCACTGCGTGTAGTCAATGTGCTCAAGCGTGCCATTAGAGTGAGAGAGTAGTAGACCTTACCCGGCATCACCACAATAGCACTGTGCCGTATAGCGCCAACCACCCAGGCTCAAGGACAAATAGAAGGGGCTCAGTGATACAAAACTACCACACCTTTGTCAGACTTGTGCCTGGGACCTCCGTGAGCAGCACCGATCTACGATGTAGTCCCCAGGGACCCCAGATGGCCCCTGGTCATAGCGAGATTAACACGCTGCTTCACTCCTGCCCGTCTAGCCCAGCCCCCTCCAAAAGGAGCATCAGATCTTGCACGACGAGCACATCAGGAAGCAGGAACTCTCCGCATCAAACTACACCTCGCGGTGCAGCGTCCACTCTAATGGGCACACTGGGCATGCCAGGCTGCGCAGCTTTGTTTCTTACTGTGGCTACCTGGCAATGTAAAATGACACAACTCTGCAGCACGGTAGTACAGGGCTTACAGGAAAGGAGCAGACGCAGTTATGGTCGTGTTGGTGCCCCCTCCGCTCCCGCAAGAGTGCCAGTACACACCACGCACACAATCTTGAATCCAGCAGGCAGCCTCACTAAGTAGCGTGGCGTTAATTAGGCCGCAAGCCTCGCCGGGGTGATGACACTGGGCCTGAGTGGAAGCACCGCCAGCGCAGGTCTCGTTCGCAGGCCCGCGCCACTCACCATACCCACTCAGCTGACCGCAGCCACGCTTAGCCAGCTCTTCACAGTTGTGTCAGGGTGGGGATCTCCGTACTAAATCACACAACCGAGTCTTGTCACCCTCAGCTACCTCCACTGACAATGTGCCCCGAGACCGAAGAGAGAGCAGGCCCGGAGCTCTAGTAGTGTTGTTCACCTTGCCGTATCGCCTACCCCGCTCCCGCCGGACGTCTCAGTGCAGTCAATCGCCAGGTAGAACAGCGTGGGTCCCTGACTGCAGGCTCAGATCGCTGATGCTGTCGCTTGCCACTCGCTGATATTCGGCGTTCAGTGCTTCCGCTAGGTCGCCATGATGGCTTCGCAGCCTCGAGTACATAGAGGCAGCTTTCTCAGCACTTCAGGGTATTTTCAGTCATATAACCACTTCCCGTGAGTCAGGAGCAGTTATGCTGCCGTATGCCGTTATTTTTTGGTACGGATGCTGGCGGGAATGTCAGGATTGTTGATGAAGTGTTTCTTCGGCCAGCGGAGCTGCGCTACAGAGCGGCCATCTTGCCTTGCGCCCTCTAGCACCCCCTCTCCTGAGGCGATTGTTGATGTATTCTGGAGCCTGCCCAGAGAGAGCTTTATGAGCGATGCAAAGGCCCTTAAACTTGGCTTGCTGCTTGATGGGGAGCTAGTGCAGCCCCTGCAGCAAAGGTGCTGCATGTGAGCGTCTTGGGAGTTTAAAACTCAATCTTGCTGCATCGCTCATTGTTACTTGCAGCTTACCTAACAGTTTCTCTGGTAGCCCAATGTACAGGGTGTTACCATAATGTTGAAAGTCCTCCTGAGTGAGACACAACTCCTGGGAGGGAGGTAAAAAGCAACTGAGAGCATCGGCAACATATTGTTCACCCCATGATGTGAACAGCTACCAGAGACAATAGATGTCTCTCCACCCAGCAAAATAAGGGACGCACTACCACATTCAGAGACTGGGACCAAACTCCCCCTGACGATTAAGGTAAGCCACTGTCACCCTCAGACCTGACCACCACATTCTGCCCCACCAACTAAAGACGGAAACCCCTGACTGCCCTGGAGATGGCCATCAGTTCCCTTGAATTGAAAGAATGCCTCTTCTTCTGCAGAGACCAACGACCCTGCAAGGAGCTGCTCCCTAATGTGGTCCGCACTGACATCCTTAGTAAGGACCACAGGAGGAGTGGGCTGCAATGGAATCCCATGGGAAAGAATGTCCAACACTGGCCACCAGCGCAAAACAGGAAGGAGGATTGTAGACACCCAAACCATATGGTAAAGGTCCCGAAACAAGGGATCCCAACAATCCAGCAGATGGATTCACAGAGACCAGATGTGAAAACGAGTCCAGGGCACCGTGAACACTGCTGCCACCATAAGACCCAGAAGTCACAATCACAGCTGAACTGGAAAGGAGACACCCCTCATCACCTTCAGAGCCATGGACATTAAGGTCACAGTGCAGCAAGAACACTCTGTTCAGGTCTGTGTGAAATCTAGCCCCTATAAAAGTCACATCCTGTGAAGGCACCAGTAGACACTTGGAATGATTCAGCAGGGACCCATGGCTCCCCAAGGCCAACCACATCACCTGCAGATTGACCAGCAGCATGGGGCACTCTGAAGATGCAATAAAGCCACTGATGGAGCTATGGCTTTCATAAAAACCCTCAAGAAAGACCGAAGGCCTAATGGCAGGACACAAAACTGAAAGTGATTCCGTGAATGCAGAATCTCAGGAACCTGCGACAGTGGGGATGGATCGGAATATCATAGTAAGCATCCTGTAGATCCAGTGTGCACATGAAATGATCCCTGAGGACCAACGGGAAAACCCTCTGCAGAGTCTCTATTTTGAAAGGCAGACAGACAACAAATTTGTTCAGAGCGTTCGAGTCTAACATCAGATGGAATCCCCCTGTCACTTTGGCCACCAGGAAGATAATGGAGTAAAAGCCCAGACCCCTCCCCAGTGGAGGTACCAATTGAATTGCTCCCTTCTTCAGAAGCGAGTCAATTCCCAGAGACAATTCCATCTGCTTCACCTGACTGGATGGCCATGGAGTCAGTCAAACTTCAGAATCCGGAGGAGGAACAATGAACTCTATGCGTTACCCCTGGCACACAAAGTCCAGCACCCACGCACCTGAAGATTGCTCCGAGGCTGGAAGAAAGGGCCAAATTCGTCCCCTGACCAACAATTCCGGCTTGACCATCATATAGTCAGGAGCAAGGTTTAGTCTGGGGAGATTTGGATTTCCTGTCCTCGGCCCGAAGAAAACCTTCCCTGTCCGGAGAAAACTGACTCCTTTATGGCTGACGGAAGGGGGATTTTGGCTTTGAAGCCCTTTCATCAGCAGATGACTGTTCCAAGGAATGGGGAGTGCTTTTTCCCCTTAAAATGTTTGTGCAGCTTGCCCTTCAGTTCCTCACTAAACATCACATTCCCCTGAAAAGGCAGACGCAGGGCCAAAGTCTTCTGGGCTGAATCAGTTTTCCAAACCTTCAACACCAGATTTCGGTGAGAAGCCACACAAGGGCCATCAGAAAATGATGAAGACCGTACCACATCAAAAGACACATTGGAAAGAAACTCAAACTGGCGATGTTTTCTAAGATCCCAGAACAGTCAGATGTATCATCCAGAGACTAATACAGAGCCTTGACATCGGTAATCAGGCACTGGGCAACATATGTCCCATAAATACCAGTGCGCAGGACTAGATGCGATCCTGAGTATACTTTTCTGACGGGCACACCAATCTTCTTATCAACCAAATACTTAATAACAGCCTACTCAGTCAATGATGTCCACCTCCCCAAACGAGCAACAAATGAGTTGATGGGAATAGAGTCAGGCAGCTCTTTGGGCACGTCCTGAAGAGGGTACAGCTTGGCCATGAATCGGGGAAGCATGATCTGATCCTGTTCCTTTTACTCTCTGTCTTGCTCCGCCTTTCAGATTATACAGAATCTCCCACACGGTGGCTCAACACTCGGCGAGGCAGGAGACAGTAACACAAAACAAACAACACCTTTAAAAAAGGGTTTTATTTTACAAAATGCAAAGACTCTCTTTTTAGAATAATGCATGGGGTTTTATTTTACACAATGCTCTCTAACAGAAAAGGCTTTCCGAGATGCCAAATGCACAAAATTCAAATACACATAGAGATATATATGTTTATATGCAAGCAATAATAACACACTTGGTAAATGCAACAATTAAATGCATGAATAATACTGATGAATAAATAAGCAACTGATAATATGAGATAACACTGAAGAAAAAATAATATGTTGGACGTCCTACAAGAGATCAGAAAGATATATATACACTAGATACATCAAATATTTACTTTGGATGTGCACCTCAACTCACTCACACATCACAAAGAAAACATCTCAAATAATCAAAGCTACTGGCCACACATCTCAGTAATTAAAGCTCAAGCACCTCAAATGATCAAAGCCACTGACCAAACGTCACAATGGCAATTATCAAAACTCAAGCACCTCAAATGTTCAAAGCCACTGGCCAAACATCACAATGGCAATAATCAAAACTCAACAATTCACCTGGTGCAAACACTGCATCTTAGCCCATTCCTGACCGGGGGATTAACAGATGTGATTAAGAGCCTCAGCAACCAGGGTTCCACCAAAGTAGATACTTCTGTCCCCCTTCGGATTCCAAAATCCCGGTTTCTAAGTCAACAACCCTCAGCCTTATAATCTCAAAACACACTAGAAGGTTAAAGAGAAACCTTCCCCCCTGAGCCAAAGGAATCTTACCAGAACTGGCCAGCTTCCAAGCAAGCATTCCCCTGGCAGGAAGGAGTTCCCACGTTCCCTCTCCAATCTCGCATGTTCCATCCTTTATATCAACAAAGCTCACAAAAGCCTTCCAGGGTACATTGAACAATCTCTCCCAAAAACAATCCTTGAACTTGATTAACCCAAACAACTTGCTGTGAGCGCAGATTAAGCTGAAGCCAAGCAGAGTCGGAATTCAGGATGACATGAGGTCATGTCAAAGCCGATAGTAAGAACTTCATAATACTTATCAATGTACAACAAAATGCACCATTGTGCACTACTGCTTACAGCACTGCACTTCGAGACCAAAAAGTACATTCCACACCTCACTCTCTCTCTCATGCTTTTGAATGCACATCCCACACGTTCTGTTCTTGGCAAGGCTGTTCTACTTCGCCACAGCTCCCACTGAAAGACTGCAAGAGTACAAGAAATAAACTTTTAAGAGAAGCAAGGCATATGCAGGAAGTTGTACATTCAGGCTAGAATAAAATAACACATCAAAGTCAATTAAAATAATGGTAGTCAAAGGTCATTACAGGGTGTCAGACCACAAGAGTGCCTCTAGCACTACACTCCCTCTTTAACACTTCTTCGATGTAAGCATGAACAGGGACATCCACTGTGGCTGCACTCTAACTGGCGAAGCAGAGTGACCCCAGAAGTGCTTGGCACCTCCTCCTCAGGAAATCTCCTATTAGACTTGACAAGCTTCAACAAGTCTGGCAACATGTCTTTGTCAATATACTTCCCTTTGGGCTCCTCTGCCCCCAGAATCTCCACATCCGAACTCGAGGAACGAGAGGGCTGAACGAGTACAGACTCTTTGGGGCTGTCCCCACTGCCCATTTCCTGTAAAGCCTCCTGGATCATGCGTTAAAGTCTGTCATTTTCACCCTCCCTGCGGCACTTTGGTCGAGGTGGGGAAGGAAATGAAGAAACATAGGAGAAAGAGGAAGAGCCTCAATATGGTTCTGCTTCCTAGCATGCTTCCCTATTGCATCTGAAAATGAGTCCAGGAGTCTTCCAGAAGTGAAGAGAGCCTTGATCCAACCGGGGCAGCCACTCCACAGGCAAGGCACAGCACACTGAGAACCCCACTCAAGCAGGAGTATCTCGCTTCACAACAGCACCTAGGTAAGCACTATACTGCAAACGTAGGCACACCAAACAACCGCTCTGCAGTACTTACCACAGGACCGGCCCAATGTAGGTGACTGGTTCTCCCTACCAGCACCAACCTCAGATCCAGCTGGATGTGGCGTGCCCATCTCTCTCCATCTAGCCCCACTGCCTGTCACGCCAGAAGACAGGCACACTCCCCCGGAAGCGCTCTGAAAGACATGCCCAGGTAAACCAGGAAGCCAGCCGTATGAACCGAGGACACCCTTCCCTTCACAACCGGCTATCCGGGAGGCGCATAGAACGCTTCAATACACCAGCCCCCGCTGGAGCACAGCATGACCAAAAATGACTTTGCATGGCTCCCTCCAAGCCCGGCAGAGAAGGAGACACAACCACCACCTACGGCCCGGCTGCGGAGACATCTTCACCACGCGCCACAGACTCCTGACTTGTCCCATTCTGTCTGCAGGCAGAAGAAAGAAAGAACAGCAGGAGTGCTGGGAAAGTGCACCTATGTCCTCCCTGTGGGAGGGGGTAGGGTAGGGCTCCAGCATTCCTTCGTTCTTTTTTCTGTCTGTGAGATAGGATTATCTCACTTTGTAATGAATGGGATGAGGACTGGAGGGACCTGGTGGTAATGAAAGTGTTGTTGGGAAATCTGAGAAAAATGCCTTCCCATCTCTGTACTCATTTTGTGTTGCCCTCAAACTCCTCCTTCATATTTTCTCTGTGTGTCTTTGTATTGTTCCTTTTGAATTTGTGACATTATAATGTATCTATGTTTCGTTTTTTAAAAGAGAGGGTTTGTTGGGTTTTTTGATTGATTTTGCGTACATAAAGAACCGTTTGTGTACTAAGAAAATATATTAACTATGAATTGTATATAATGAAACATATTTGGAATATATATTTTGCTCTTTTCCATCCTCTTACACCCTCTTTGAGAGGATTGTTCAACCCAATGAAAAAAGATGTAATGCTCAGGGGGTATTTTTTGACATTGCCTTTAAATACACTCTTCAATATCTTTCATGAATAGTAGCTTTTTCAGCTACAATTACATCTTCTCTTTTAAATTACTGCAATTCAAGTGCTTTACAGTAACACACCTTGCATAGTTTTTCATAACAATAGGGTAGTATCAAGAACAAATCCATTTTTTGTTCCCAAGAGATATTGGACTTTCATATCAATCTGACTGTGTCACTCCCAGTTTTACCAATCCAACAACTCTAGCAGAGAGCATCTACAAACGTTAGGTGTTAAAAGAGGAATCTGATAGAGTCGTATAGCCACAGAATTAACAGCATTGCAACAGTGGTACATAAAAAACGACGAGGCAGTGACCAGCTTATCAGACTGTGTTGTGGCTGGCAAAGTTCACATGAGGACATTTGTGGTCCCCGAAAAGCTTGTAATTGCAAAATATCACTTTTGTTTTGTTAGGCTGTTTCTCGGTTTCTGATAAATATTTGAATTATTGGAACATAATAGAAATTAAGTGATCCAAAGTATCGCAGCCCTTATTAGATTTTCCCAAAAATGAGGCCACAAGGCCATACCTGAAATGCTCACAGTTCACCTGGCAAAAGCGCTTACTATGGCCACTTATTGGGCAGCAATTTGGGGTATCAGTAATGTAACCTCTCTCCAAGTGCAAGAGGACTAATTCATAAAAAGACTTTTGTCGATCTCACAATCGAGTAACAACTTCATAGCCCACAAAGAAGCCAGCATGCCCTTTATTACGGACACCATAAGATTAGCACCACTCTCTCTCTGGCTATCCATATTGAAAAGGGGTACTGTGAGCCTAAAAATCTTTAAAGACATTTTAAATTTGGATCATCCCCACAAAATCCCCTTGCTATTATACGTCAGAGAAACTCTTACCTCTTTGGGTCTTGCATTTCTGTTTGTTACTCTGACTCTCAGCGTACAATTCCCTTAATCAAGATTAAAGGCCATTTTTATAAATAAAGTCACTCAGGATAGGTGGAATAGTCACAAAGGGAAACAAGTGGAATAGTCACAAAGGGAAACAAACCATAACGTTTTATGAATCAATACCACAGATATCAAATCACCTACATTCATTCTTACGGTTTGGTGAGAATAATCAGCATTGCCTAATTCTGACCAGATTCAGATTGAATCTTAAACCGTTAATGCTGGGCTACACTAATAATCCTTTTTCCCTAAACAAATTACCACCTTATCCTTGTGACAACAAGACAGCCCAATCAACTTCACACCGCCTCCTTTTTTGTCCATTATACACAACTGAGAGGAAGGCTTTCATTGTTCCACTCTAGAGGAAATTTTCAATGAGGTCTGTAGCATCTGCTCTCTTTTTATTTTACTCACTATAAACCCGATTGGTCTGCTTTGCACTTGCCTCCTTCCTACTGGCCACTATGAGCTCCCATAATGTTTTATATACTACACCTTTAGCACTTTCAGATCAATTGTAACTGTTTTATTCTGCCTTTTTCCTAGTCCATGTATGTATTTGTGGATTTATCTCTTATGCACAGTGTTTAACCGTGGGCTTGGAACTGCTTTTAAATGTTGTATCTATTGTACGCCTAATTTTAATGCACCTTTTATGCTGTTTTTATGTGTGTACTTTTATGCATTTTTATGAAGTGCGAAATAAAGTTGGTTGGTGATGATGATGATGATGAATATTTGAATTATTGGAACATAATAGAAATTCAGTGTCGGTTTTGTTGACTTTCATTATATTCACAAATAGGTCTGGAACACTGTGGATAAAAATGACATTGGCTGCAGCTATGGCAGTGGAAAAGACTACCTGAATGTCTTTGAGGACGCAGGAATGGACATTGCTACCAGTTTCGGAATTTCAACAAAAGCAAGGACGGGTAAATATGGCCATAAACATTTCATCTGCTCCTAAGCTTGACTGTCAAGTCAGACTCGATATGACGCCTTAGGTGACATAGAAAAACCACAGGAGTTTAACCCATAAACCAAACTGAGATCTGGGTAAGTACGGTATAAATGCAACAATATCTCAGCAGGAGTTATTGTGATTACTTAAACTTGTATGTGCAAGACATTACAATAGGAGAACACAAGAGAGGAGGCTTCAAATAATTCAATCAAAGCGCCCGTAGGCGTCATATATTATCAGAAATTCAACAAATACACGAAACAGTTGTTAAAGCACTGTTGGGTATAAATACCAAGGCAACCCTAGTGGAGTGTGTACAAAGTGCTCGTGACAGTGAGGTAACGGCGCAGGTGACAACGTGAAAAACACCACAGCATACGGCGCAAGAGAATTTACAATATATATACAGGTTAAAAGGTTCAAACATCAACTTGTTCAGTTATACAATTGGTAATTTCCGTTATGTTAAAGAACCAAGGGTCAAAGTGCGCCTAAGGCGTTTGAGCTGTTGGGCAATGGTCGACGACGTTTCGATCCTATTTAATTAGGATCATCTTCAGGACCTGGGTCGCCTATTCGTGGAGTGCTCTGTGAATAAAAATAAGTATCAGGGAGGCTGACAGGGGGCATAAATGGCGGGAAGGAGGACTCTCAAAGGCATACCTGAAGCGCATTGGGTCAAGCGCTAGCGCTAGGGAAGAAGCGATGACGATGGGAAGACTGGCCACGGAGTGGTCGGAGTACAATTGAGCTGTATATCAGGAATAAATCAGCCGAAATGTCTATGGAAACGATGGAAGGCTGAGTGCGCTAGGCGGAAGAGGGAGGCTGGGGACTAGCAGGGCGACAAACCGAAAGCGGAATGGGCGGAAAACTCACCGCTTTGAGATGAGAATCGAGTTTAAGTAATCACAATAATTCCTGCTGAGATATTGTTGCCATAAAAGAGAAACCAAAAAGGAAAATGCAGGAAACGTAGGAGAAACTAAAAGCGAAATGTAGGAGAAATGAAACCTTTGTGGATGCTATTGAAAATGATTGACATATGTCTCAAAACCAACATTTATCTTTTAAATCATGAATCATACAATCAAACGTTTAGCATCGCCATAGGTTATTCATTTTCGCACAGTCATAAAAATCTCACCGTTGGGTAGTGGGAGAAAGAAGCGGCATAGATAGAGAGAGTCATAAACATCATCTACAAGAAATAATTCTTATGCCGAGATATATAGATGATATTTTTATTATTTGGAATGCATTGGAAAAAGAATGTGCACAATACCTTTAGAGTCTGAACAACAATCAATAAGGACTGCAGTTCACTCAGTCGATGAACCATAAAAAGATGCATTTTCTGTCCATAACTATCTACATAGACGATGATAATATTGAAAGGAATCATTCAAAGTGGTCTGGAAAGATCAAATACAAAACCCAGAGTGGAAACCTCAATCAAAAAGCAAGAACAAGGGTTATGCAATTTAAGGACCAATAATATAGAAATAATCCCGATTTACAGTAATGAATAGAAGTGAAATCTGAAAAATCTTTCAATAGCATTGGATTCTAATTAGTCAAAATCTATAATGGAAAATACTCCAGCAATAACATTTTGCAAGGTACTATCTCCCAAGAATAAACTAACTAGGTACTACTACCAGCAGAGAAAATAAACTTATTGGCAAAAAGAATCACAAAGGAGTTTTGTAAATTTTAGAATTTGTAAAACATGCAAAATTGGGAAAATACCAAAGACATCAGAGACAAAGATGGCCAACAGATTATGATTGAAAAAAATATCATGTGAGAATCCCAACTTGTGGTGTATGTTCTGTTCTGGTCTGTTATGTTATGTTGGTCAGGGAGAGGAGGAGTTGAGTATCGTTGAAATAAAAGATGAAGTTTATGTGTTGGGCTCGCATGATGTTGGCTAGTGGTATAATGTTGAACAGGGTCAGCCTGAGGGACAATCCCGCTAGGGCTCTGCAGATCAGGTTCTTGGTCTACAATGCGAAAGGTGGCAGTCTCACATTTCGGGTTCTTTCCATGAGGAAGGAGCAGATCCAGTTGAGTGCTGGTACTTGGTTGCCGATCTCTTAGACTCTTCTGATAAGTATGTTGTGGAGACTATGTCAAATGCCACAGAGATTTTGAGAAGGATGAGGGCCGCTGGTTCGGCTCAGCCCAGTGCTGTTTCAGTGCTGTGGTTCTTTCTGAATCCTGATTGGGTGTTGTCCAGTTGGTGATGTAGCTCTAGGTGGCTTCCGAATTGTTTGTGTATGGCTTTCTCTATCTCTTTGGCTGGGTAGGGGAGCAGGGAGAGGGGATGGAAGTTGCTCAGTTGGCTTAGGTTTATTTCTTGAGGTGGACGTTGACCACTGCTTGCTTCTAGTCTTCTGAGAAGGTGGCGGAGATGATGGGGGTGTTAATGAGGTAAGTCATGGTAGTGCTGATTGGTGATGTGCCGAGGTTGTAGACGTGGTGGAGGCATAGATCTGATAGGGTCCCTGAGCCGATGGTCTGGGTGATATTGTTTGTTCTCTGGTGAGTGTTTTCCATCCAGTCAGGTGGTTGTCTCGAGTGAAGTTGCTGTAGATGTTTTGCTGTGGAAGATGTAGGATAGGTCTTTGCAGAGATTGTGGAAGGCAGAAATGCTGTTCATGGAGGCTGTGGTTGGTGAGTGACGTCTTTGATGAGCAAGAAGATTTCCTTCCTGTTGGGGCTCCCTTCAATGCATTCAGCTGCTCTTGGTGTCTCGTTGCTAGTCGAAACAGCTGAGTACCTCTTTTTGGGTGATTCAGTTGGTGGTTTCGCGGCCGGCTCTTCGTTTTCTTTCCAGCTGTTTGAAGTGCCATTTAGAGTCCTGAAGGTCCTCTGTGGACCAACTGACCTGCTTGTTGCTTCTTTTTTCCTTTTGAGTTTGATGGGTGCGAGGGAGTCTGCACAGTTCTTGATCCAGATGTCGAAGTTGACGATGTCATTGTTGACGTTGTCTGTGGGGTTGGGTTGATCCTTGCTGAGGGCGTTGAGCCAGTTTGCTTCTGAGATTTCGCCTCTGCTGCTGCATGGCAGCCTAACGGTGGCGGGTATGTTGGTTTATGGAGTGTTGATTTGGAAATGGCGTATGGAGTGGTCAGTTCATGTGAGCTCTTGTTCATTGATGCTGTTGCTGGTGTTGAAGATGGCTACTTCTTATTGCAAGCAGCCTCTCGTCATCTTTTGTGTGTTTCACATACCGCTCTAAGTGGCATTGGTATGCCTAGACATGCTTCCCATGCTCATTGTGACACTGGAACCAAGCAGTAACTGGCTGATGAGCCAATAATTAGGGTGAAACTAGTCCTGGTTTGCTTGTGTTCTGGTTCAGCGAGGACCTGTCTTAGCAGTTCGGGCTGAACTGTTACCATGAGAAACAGGGTCATGATTGATTTGCATATTACTGGTTCCAAACTGGGGTGTCATGGTGAGAAAAAGAACGATGAGTTGGAATGCTACCCAGAGTGATTGCGAGTAATTTGAACTTATTGCAAGCAACCACTTATCCCCTTTTGTGTGTTTCATGTACCATCCTTAGTGACATGGGTATGCCCAGATGTGTGTCCCATGCTCACTGTGTCACTGGAACCAAACTGTTCCCGGCTGATGAGCCCACATCTAGGACAAAATCAGTCCTGAGTTGCTTGTGTTCTGGTTCAGCAAAGACCTGGGTTGGCAGTTCTGGCTGGATTGTTCCCATAAGGAGCAGGATCAAGAATGATTTGCATATGCCTGGGTCCAAACTGGGGAGGCATGGTGAACAAAAGAACGATGGATCGGAGTGCTACCCCACGCAATTGCCAGTGCCTAGACTTATTGCAAGCAGCCTCCCATCTCCTTTTGTGTGTTTCTTGAACATGGGATGCAGCATGTGTCCTGCGATGTGTCATAGCTCAGTGACAAGCTGGGTTAGTCCCATGCTGTTCAGGCTTTCGAGGAGGCTATGGAGCAGAGATCACTTCTGTCTTCTAGATGCAAGTTGAGGTCACTAAGGAGCATAGACACTTTGCAGTCAATGGTAAGAGGGTCTATAAAGTCAGTGATGAGGCTGTTGAAGGTAGCTCACTGTCCTGGAAGTCAGTAGGCAAGGGTTCTGTTTAGGGTGAAGTTTTCAGAGATAAGCAATTTGAAGTGCAGATGCTCCATTAATGGGTTGGTGCTCTCCATGGTCATGGGCATTTGATAGAGTTTTTGTAGGCTTGTGAAGGCGGTCCTGTAATGCAATCTTATAGCCCGCTGTAATGTCATATGCTGATGTGGAGTTGAGCTAAGTTTCTGCGAGGTAGAGGTAGTCCAGTGTGTCACTGCTCTGAAGTGTAAATGGAGTCTGCAAATATGTAGGAAGCACAATATGTTCACTAAAAATGTGAATCTTAGATCATATCTGAAGTGTACAAAATAACCATACATCTTGCATGCATCCTATTCCATAGCATAACACTGCTTTAGAAACCATAAAGAAGGATTGCAGTGAGTGACTTACAACTGTATCTTCATAGTGGTTTAAATGAAAAGAGGAGGAGACAGAACACACCAGTTATACCAACTTGAATCTGAGAACGTAATAAAATTCAAAACAATAATTCTGCATGATTTAAACAACAATGAGGAACTGTTGTGCACCTTTTATAAAGATAAAGGAACTGGTTTCAGAAGATAATGAAATGTATCAACAAAAAGAGCCATACTTTTTGGAAAATGTATCAAATGTAATTCATCAAAAGGCATATGATTCTGAAAAGTAAGCAAAGCATTACAACATGATAGATTGCTATGAAGTAATAATTGTACTTTGCAAGTTAAAGTAAAGGAAGATATTCTGATGTTTAACTAGACATATAAAGAGGAGAACCACTCAGGGCCTGATTACGATGGCGGTCGGTCCGCACCTCCACGCCGTCTATGGCAGTCCAACCACTTTAAGCCCTTCAGTCAGACTGCCGCATTCCAATGCTGTTAGTGGGACCCTAAACAGTCGGGGGAAGAGCGCTGCCACCAAAAGGATCTATGATCCCATCGGCGCAGAATCATAGTTCCAAATGGAGGCGGTGCCAAGCCAGGCACAGCTGTTGGGATTACGATATTTGCATGGATGTGCATAAAGTGCTCCTTTACACGCCGGCTTGTGCTGCGGCCCTTTTACTGGTAAAAGGTGCACTTTGTGACCACCAGCCCAGCAGTCGCATCGTAATGCCGCAGTTGGACTGCCGACTGCTTGTCGGGCGGTCTCCTGATCGCCGCAAAAGTGGATGGTGGTCCAACTGAACGCCAGTGTAATAACTCCGGAAGTTGTCAATAAACCTAAACAGCCATGAACTGCAAATGATTACAACAACCTGAACAAGCATATCTTTGACAGTGACATGCCAAGGAAAGGTACAAAACCCCAAAACAACTAGAAATACAGTGAATAAATGTGATCTAATTTGCTATTATAAATAAAAACTAGGAACTGTATTATCGCTGCATCCAATTAAACTTAATCACGGAGGCAGGAATGATCAATGTTTGCTCCACAATGTGTGAGTCAACATAAAGACAAAAACACAGTAATAAACACAAGAAAAGATCATATAGAGATCACATGAATGGAAAGAACAGTAAGACAGCTGGAACATAGTTGAAAATCCATTGCTGTTGCACTGATGGCAAATAAGACCCTCTCATATATGTAATTTCTAAAGGAAATGCTCTAGGCATTACAGTTTTGATTACATCAAGATGACGTCAGGCATTCCACACTTTTGTAATAAATATAGAATGTTAGCAATCTAGTTGTTCATTGGGATACTGTTGAGAGGCAAAAGGCCAGGGGCACAGACTCTGAAAATGGAAGGCAGGTAGGAGAGTGCAGAGGCAACAATTTAACCACACTAGGCAGGCAGGAAGGGCAATGGCAGCACAACAGACTATGGAGGGCAGTGGAAAGGGGGGCAGGGGCAACAAGGGGGGCAGGGGCAACAAACCAACAATACAGGACTGGCAAGAGAGGCTGTGGCAATATAATAGACCATTGTGGGCAGAAGGAAGAGGCAGTGGTCATACAACCATACATGCCAACAGACCCGTTTCAGCCAGGAAACGTCCAATGTTTTTAAGCTCAAATGGGCTTTACTTGATCTGTTTCCTGTCTACAATCTTCTCTTTTTCAATGCAACTCAAAGGGGAAAATCAATACCCCAGTTTTATTTCAAAATCTCCCTCTTACCAAGTTCAAAATGTTCGCAAGTATGGTACATTGGATCATGGTAGGCAGGAGGAATTGGGGTAGGGACATGGACTCGGATAACAGAGGACAGGAGGGACATTGAGAGGTGCACCAAACTGACCCTACAGGGCAGGCATCAGGGTTTGCAGCAGCACAATACACCACACAGGGCATGCGGGACGGGAGTGCAGCACAACAATCCATAGAAAGCAATAGGGAGGGGACAGGACCATGCACATGGACAACAGACAACAGAGGGGAAAGAGACAATGGTAGCTAGCTGACCATAATGGACAGACAGGAGAGAAAGCTGCAGCATAACAGACCATAAAGGGCAGGAGGGACGGATCAGGGTCATGACACTGGAACCGACAAGCAGGAGGGAGGGAATAGGGGTCTGCACATGGAAACAGAGGGCTGGGGGCAAGGGGGCAGGGCAGGGCAGGAGCAGCAAGATGACCATGGAGGTCAGGCAGGATGGGCACTAGAAACAAGACACACCATGGAGAGCAACAGTGAGACTATGATGGCATACACACAGACCATGGAGGGAAGGTGGGAGGGGGTCAGGAGCAGCTAGCTGACCACACAGGGGAGGTGGGAGGGGCCATGGCAGCACAGAAGACCATGCATGGCAAGCGGGAGGGTTAGTGGCAGCACAATGGCTATGATGGGCAAGAAGGAGGGTGCAGGGGCATGCACAAAGGACCATGGAGGATAGAAGGGAGGGTCAGGACCTGGGCACAGACAAGAGAGTTCAGGGGAAGGGGCCTCACAACAGACCGCGCGGGGCAGGCAGGAGGAGCAGTTGCAGCACAACAGACCAGGGAGGGCAGAAGGGTGTGGCAGTAAAATGGACCATGGAGGACAGGAGGAAGGGGATAGGGGCATGGCATGTGGACAGGCAGGGTGAAGGTGGCAGGGACAGGTTACAGTCATCTGACAATGCTAGGCAGGTGGTAGGGGAGTGGCAGCTCAACAGAACACTCAGAGTAGATAGGAGTGGCAGGTCCACGGAACATGGTGGTCAAAAAGGATGGAGCAGGGGCATGCACAAAGATATCGGAGGGCAGGGGGAAGGAGAATAGAGGCAGGAAGCAAAGCACAGAGGCTAAGCAGGAGGTCAATGATGGGCCATAGAATTGGGCAATGGAGGGCAGGATGAGTGGACTGGTACATCACGCTAAATGCAGGGCAGTGGCAGCACATCAGACCATGCATGGCAGGAGGGAGGAGGCTAGTCCATGGATTCAGACAACAGAGGATAGGGAGGAGGTGGATGGGGCAGCAAGCCAACTGTTCATAGAAGGTGGGTATTAGGAACTTTATTGTTTTTAAAATGTGTGTCTGTGCGAACTACTTAAAATATGAACAAGTATGCCGCATAATCTCACTCTTATTCAGGAAGAAGAGGACGTTTGAGACTGTGACTCCGGGCTCACTTGGCAGAAACATCCCCTGACCCTCCACCCCCCATCGCAAAATGTAATGCCCGTGAAAAGGGTAGGTGGACGCAGTGTTATATAGAACATAGTCCTGAGAGCACGATTGAAAATGAAAACTAGATATAGTATATGGTATAAACTATGCACCAAAAAGTGTGATATAAGATGAACCGGGGCGTGAAATATAATATGCAATACATTGTGCGCAATGACAGATTCATTGGAGAGCGCGAGATAGCACAGGCACTAGCGCTTGCTATGTGATATGCGCCTTGGAGTGTAATATGCACAGGGCAGTGTTGTGTAACCTAAGTAGTCTCTAAAGTTTAATATAAAATATGTGCTGGGTAGTGTAACATTGCATATGCACTGTGACAAAGATATGGATCCCAGATTGTAATATGTATGGCATAGCGCTGTGCTTTATAACATAGGCATCGAGGAAGGCACATTAGATGGGGCAATATGACCCGTGCGAAGGCAAGTGTGGCATGACATATTCACGGGGTGGTGTTACAGTGCACATGGGCTAGAGAGTGTCATAGCATATGCACTAGCGGGTGGAATACAACACAGAGGTGTGTGGCACTCGGCGGGCACTGGTGGGTGTAACACAGCATTGGGCTCAGCCAGGAGCACGCTGTGACTCTCAAGTGAGGTTTGTCTCCTTTCCAGAGAGTAAAATAAAAAGTATTACACATCCGGCGGTGGATGTGTGTTTTATTAACCGTGAGGGGGTTTCTTTCATAGTTTGGTCGAATTTTTGTCGAATCCCCTTTGAATGGCTTGGTGTGCATGTGTATTAAATGTGCCCATCAATAGCTACCCATGTTTGTATAAATAAACGACAAGGGTGTCTACTTGGAGAGTATCCACCAGCGGGGGCGCCGGGATTAGGCACGGTAGGGTGTCAGACATGTCAGAGCTTCACTAGCGGTGTGAATACATTCTACGTGGATTCATTGTATGCATAGTCGCCTTTTAATGAATATCACGCAAATCGTCATGGTGATAGGTACACACGGTTTGTCCAGCATGTCCTAGGTGTTTCTATAAATATATATATTTTAAAAAAAATAAAAAACAAAGGCCGGCCCCGGGGGATGGGGTCCCCGGGGCCATAAGTGGCCTGAGGAGGGGGGCCCCCTCCTAAAGAATAAAAAAAGAAATAAAAGGCCATGACCTGGGGGTTGGGGTCCCCGGGGCCGATTAAGGCATTGGGAGGGCCAAATACATTTTTTTCAACAAAAAAAATTAGGGTGCAGGCCTTGGGGGATGGGGTCCCCAGGGCTAATAAATTAGAAAAAGAAAGGGGGCCACACAGCCCTCCTTCTTAAAAATAAATAAATAAAAGACCGGCATCGCGCCGGAGGCCACGCCCCCTCCTTGCAGCACTCTGCAAACGCGCCCCCTGGCCAGTTGTAAGTTGAGGAATTAATTCCCCTTCAATACTGAGGGTCCCTGAGGGCCAACTAGCCCAACAGGTATCTCCAGTATGCGCCAGGGAGCTGCGTTGCAGACAGGTGTTCTGAGGCCACGCCACTTTTTACACCTCCATACAACGCAGCTCTGTGGCACTTACTGGGGGTACCTAGTGGGCTAGTTTGACCCTAGGGTCCCTTAGGATTCAAGGGGACTTAATCTCTCAACTCAGAACGCCCACAGGCCCTGTGGCGCGTTTTTAAGTTGGGGAAATAATTCCCTTTCAATCCTGAGGGACCCTGGGGTCCAACTAGCCCACCAGGTGCTTCCAGTAAGCCCCACTGCTCTGCGTTGCAGAGAGGTGGTGCAGGCCGTGCTACATTTTACACCTCTCTGCAACGCAGCTCTGTGGCGCTTACTGGAGGTACCTAGTGGTCTAGTTGGACCCTAGGGACCCTCAGGATTCAAGGGGACTTAATCTCCCAACTTAAAACGGCTACAGGGCGTGTTTACACAGTGGGGAAGGGAGGGGACGGGGCATGAGGTGACGTGTTCAAACACGCCCTGTGGTGCGTTTTAAGAGGTAGTTTTAATCCCCTGCCCTATTATATACTAGGGGCTTACAGAGGAGGTCATGCTAATCACAGGGGGACCCCAACACATAGTGTGCCCTAGTGTATGTAGGTGTTTTCACTGTATTCTGAGTGTCTTTTAACATAGCACTGGCTCTAGGACTGGTTAGTCAGACTCAGTTACCACCAGTATCCGACTGAAAAAGTTGAGGATACAGGATGATTTTGCAACAAGGCTTGTTTCTGCTCTTCTGTTTGTTCTTTCTGCACGTTATACTTCTTCCTGCACTTTTCTTCGTCTTTGAGGACTTCTGTTGCTTCTTTCTGCATTTCTTTTTTTTCTTTCTTTGCGTTTTTCCTTCTTTCTTCACATGTCCTATCTCTGTAGGCATAGCTAGAAATTAGCATTTTAAAAACCTTTGAAATTCACTGAAAAAACAATAGGTTTCAGGGGCGTTATAGTTAGCTGGACTTTTCACTCGTACAAAACCATAGAAATTCCCCCGTTATAGTTAGTTCAGCTAACTAAAACTCGCGCGCCCGCGATGCACTGCTGATGACGTCACATATTACATCACTCATGACATGGTCAGTGACATCACTCATGACATCACTGATGACATCACTGATGACATCATCCTTGTGATAGAGTGGCAGACCTCCTCTCCCCCTAATATAACCTTTGATACACACATTCAAAAATAGAAATTAACATTTTCAAAACAATGGACATACCAATACCAGTTACAACAACCTATTCAGTAATTGTAAGATCCACATCCACATCCACTCATTCACCAACAGTCCTATACAGTCACTCATACATGTACTCACTCATCATATGTACTCATACACCTATACATCCTGTTACACAACGCCACTCATCCATACAGTTACTTATACACAGGGTCACTCATGCTAATAAAGAATCAAACATCCGTTTACCTGCATATACAGTTATACACACACCACCACACTTACTTCTACAGAAACTTACACATAATTAGACTTTTTAACAATCACTTATAGAAACACATACTTATTCATACAGGAACTCTTTCAATCTCTCACTCTCACATATACTCACTTATATACACCAATAGTCACATATACTAGTTTAAAACATATGTAGTTACTCATAGAGACACTATTGAGACAGTCATTCACTCACTAACACACCCATGCACACACTCATCCACCCATACAGTCCTGCACACATGCTGTCTTCAACACATACAAACAGTGAGTCACTCATTCATGCACCTATGCACTACGTAATACCCCCAACCGAACCATACAGACATCAGACACTTATACTGATACTCAAAAAACCAACTAATAACCTATATAGACACTCATGTAGCTACTCACCAACCCATGCAGCCACTTATACACAAAGGGAGAGACTGATACAGATATTTACATATTTAAACATTACTCACTAAGCCATGTATTCACGAAGATACACTTAATCAGTCAGTTATACAATCAATTTTTCAAAAACAAATCATCCATTTAGACACTTATATACCCATTTATTCTTCCATCGACCTTGAGATATACATATATAAAACATATGTAATTTTCAGAAAAACACACATTCACTGGATGATGTCATCAGTGATGTCATCAGTGATGTCATTTGAGATGTCATCAGTGATGTCATGAGTGATGTCACTGACCATGTCATGAGTGATGTAATATGTGACGTCATCAGCAGTGCATTGCGGGCGCGCGAGTTATAGTTAGCTGAACTAACTATAACGGGGGAATTTCTATGGTTTTGTACGAGTGAAAAGTCCAGCTAACTATAACGCCCCTGAAACCTATGGTTTTTTCAGTGAATATATATATATATATATATATATATATATATATATATATATATATTATCTTACTGGCGGTCGCCAGTAGATAGTTATAGTTGGGACCGTGTTTCCATAGGAAATCCGCAACATTCTATTTGGAATAACTTTGGCGCCGGACGATGAATCCTCGCGAAATTTTCAAAACTAATGGGGCGCTCCGCTCCGCTCCTACCCTGAAAGTCTCGGGGGGATTCGTCAAGCGGGGGCTGAGAAAAAAGGGGGGTCCCAAAACGCGTTTTCCCCATGCATTTTCCCATAGGACCTTTAGACACAGCTACAGCCCGAACGGCTGAACAGAATTACGTGTAATTTGGCAGAGAGGTAGCCATAAGGTCAAGGAAGTGCCTTTTGCAGGTCTGGTGTAAATCTGTTCAGTATGTCCTGAGAAAATAGCATTTAAATCAATATATATATCTGTAAGCGCGCTCCGTGCGCTTACCGTAAGCTTACCGTACGCGTACGGTGCCGTGCGCGAGCTCAATTCTGATTGGTGGTTACATGACTGTAAACATTCGAATCGGTCGAAATCAGGAAGTGTCGGCCGCCATTTTCTGTCTCTCGCACTGACAAACAAAGGTGGGGAACCTGAAAAGGGGGCAACGAAGAGAGTTGCAGACCCCCTAGTGTTTGTCAGGGGGTCCAAGAAGGACCCAAAAGTACGAAAAATACATTTAATAATTTAAAAAAAAAATCGCGGAGTGCGCGTACGGTAAGCTTACCGTACGCGCACGGTAAGCTTACCGTACGCACAAGGGAAAAAAAAAATTTCAAAAAAATAAAGAAGTAACAATCACATTTATTAAATAAATTAAAGGACCCACAAGGGAGAAAAAAACAAATGTTACTGTGTAAAAAAAGGGGAGGCGCGCACGGCATGGACTGCGCAACGTGGGCGCTCGGTGCGCGAAGCGCACCGAGCGCCCACAGCGCGCGCACAGTGTGTGCGTGCAGGGTGTGCGCACAGTGAAAAACCAGAAAAAAAAAAAATAAATAAATACATAACTTAGCATTTAAAAAAACGTACAAATTCACTGAAAAAACCATAGGTTTCACACATGATATAGTTAGGAATTATCATTTACAAAACCTTGCAAATTCACTTAAAAAACCATAGGTTTCACACATGTTATAGTTAGCTGTACATTTCACTCGTAAAAAACCAATGAAATTCCACGTTATAGTTAGATCAGGTAACTATAACTTGCGTGACCGCAATCCACAATGTGTAATTTCAGATGTCATCATTGATGTCATGAGTGATGTCACTGACCATGTCATGAGTGATGTAATATGTGACGTCATCAGCAGTTTATTGTGGGCGCGCAAGTTATAGTTACCTGATCTAACTATAACGTGGAATTTCATTGGTTTTTTACGAGTGAAATGTACAGCTAACTATAACATGTGTGAAACCTATGGTTTTTTAAGTGAATATATATATATATATATATATATATATATATATATATATATATATATATATATATATTACTGCTCCAGGTGCCCCTCTCTTAGAAATGCACTCAACACATGAGGCCGGGTAAATATCCCGCCCCGTAGCTCCCAGTTATCAGGAGGGTGCATTCCCCGCGGCAAGGGCTGCCGCGTATTCGATGACTGCTCCAGGTGCCCCTCTCATAGAAATGCACTCGAAAAAGTTGGTGTAGCAATCCTTTATAAGGCAAACATCTCACAGCGCTGATGGCGTTACAGCATGTCAAAAAGCCTGACGCGTTTCAAAGCTTGATTGCTTCTTCCTCAGAGGCTTGACAAATGCAAGAGGACACACCCACAGATTTAAATTACATCCCACGCCCATCATAGGGCAAAGCATTCTGGGTCCTGTAGTGCGTCCATCAAATTACACCCAATATGGGCGCATCACTGTTTCATTGCTGTCCATAATAAAAGCCCACAGATGGGCCCCAGCGCGAAGATGCATCCTGCGCCATCAACAAACTCCCACACATGAGGTCAGCTAGTTAAACCGCCACGTGGCTCCCAGTTATCGGGATGGTGCATTTCTCGCGGCAGGGGCTGCAGCGGGGAATGCACCCTCCTGATAACTGGGAGCTACGGGGCGGGATATTTACCCGGCCTCATGTGTTGAGTGCATTTCTAAGAGAGGGGCACCTGGAGCAGTAATTGAACACGCGGCAGCCCCTGCCGCGAGAAATGCACCATCCCGATAACTGGGAGCCACGTGGCGGTTTAACTAGCTGACCTCATGTGTGGGAGTTTGTTGATGGCGCAGGATGCATCTTCGCGCTGGGGCCCATCTGTGGGCTTTCATTATGGACAGCAATGAAACAGTGATGCGCCCATATTGGGTGTAATTTGATGGACGCACTACAGGACCCAGAATGCTTTGCCCTATGATGGGCGTGGGATGTAATTTAAATCTGTGGGTGTGTCCTCTTGCATTTGTCAAGCCTCTGAGGAAGAAGCAATCAAGCTTTGTAACGCGTCAGGCTTTTTGACATGCTGTAACGCCATCAGCGCTGTGAGATGTTTGCCTTATAAAGGATTGCTACACCAACTTTTTCGAGTGCATTTCTATGAGAGGGGCACCTGGAGCAGTCATCATATATATATATATATATAATTTATTTATTTTTTTCAGTGAAAAAACCATAGGTTTCAGGGACGTTATAGTTAGGAATTAGCATTTAAAAAAACCTTAGAAATTCACTGAAAAAAAACAGGTTTCAGGGACGTTATAGTTAGTTGGACATTTCACTCGTACACACACAGAGAAATTCGTCTGTTATGGTTAGTTGACTAACTATAACTCGCGCCCCCGCAATAAACTGCTGATGACGTCACATATTAGATCACTCATGACATGGTCAGTGACATCACTGATGACATCACTGATGACATCTCAAATTTCATCACTGATGACATTACTGATGACATTATCCAGTGAATGAGTGCTTCTAAAGAGTTTAAATATGTCTTATACATATATATGCCAAGGTGTATTGAAGAATGAGTGGGTATATAAGTGTCTGAATGAATGATTTAATAGGTGCATGACTGAATGTATAAGTGAGTGATTAAATGTGTTTTATTAATACATGGGTGACAGACTGATACAGACATTCATACAAATTAGTCAGTCAGTTGGTGTTTAAGTGGCTGTTTGTGTTGGTGACTAGCTACATGACTACCTATATATGGGTTTTAATTGGTTGTCTGAGTACCTGAATGGGTGTCTCAGAGTCTGTGTGGGTGGGTGGGGTCTGTGTGACTCCCTGCATGGATGTGGGAGTGGGTGATTCACTGGGTGTAAGGGTTCAAGAGTGCATCTGTGAGAGGCTATATGGGTGGGTGAGTATCTGTATAGCTGTGTTGGTGAGTGAATGGGTGTGTCAGTGGTACATGTGTGAGTAACTACATACGTGAAATGCAGTATATGTGAGTGTTGAAGTATATAAATGATTATATATGAGAGTGACTGATTGTGAGAGTAGCTTATGGATGAGTGTGTGCTTGTGTCAGTGATTGTATATGAGAGTAAGTATGTGTTGGTATCCATATAAATAAGTGAGGTGGTGTGTGTATATCTGTGT
Source organism: Triturus cristatus (assembly GCF_964204655.1). Classification (NCBI taxonomy): domain Eukaryota; kingdom Metazoa; phylum Chordata; class Amphibia; order Caudata; family Salamandridae; genus Triturus; species Triturus cristatus. The sequence goes on from NC_140586.1 coordinate 114,418,745, forward strand.
AGGTGAGTAAATGGGAGTGTGATTGATTCTTTGCATTACTGACTAGCTGTGTGAGTAGCTCTATGGGTGAGTGGTGGTGTGTGAGTGTTTGGATGGGTTTATGAGTACATATGATAGTGACTGTATTGATGAGTGAATGCATTTATGAGTGACTGTATGAATTAGAGAGTAGATGTGTGTGTAGACCTATGAATCAGTTAGTGGGTATGTAGTAACTGCTATTGGCGTGTCTATGGTTTCGAGAATGGCAGTCTGTATTTTAGAGTGGGTGTATCAAAGGTCATATTGGGGTGTGAGGAGGTGCATCAGATTATCACGTGGATGATGTCATCAGTGATGTCATTTGAGATGTCATCAGTGATGTCACTGACCATTTCATGAGTAATGTAATATGTGACGTCATCAGCAGTGCATTCCGGGGGTGTGAGTTATAGTTAGTCAACTAACTTTAACAGCCAAATTTAGCTGGTCTAGTACCAGTGAAATGTCCAACTAACTATAATGTCCCTCAAACCTGTGGTTTTTTCAGTGAATTTCTAAGGTTTTTTAAATGCTACTTTCTAACTATAACGTCCCTGAAACCTATGGTTGTTTGTGTGAATTTCAATGGTTTTTGTAATGCTAATTTCTAACTATAACATCCCTGAAACCTATGGTTTTTTCTGTGAATTTCTAGGGTTTTTTAAATGCTAATTTCTAACTATAATGTCCCTGAAACCTACGGTTTTTTCAGTGAATTGCAAAGTTTTTGTAAGTGATATTTTGTAACTCTAATATCCCAAAAATATTTTTTCTGAGGTTCTTATTTTTTATAAAAATACTAAAAAAATTTCTCTTTTCTAAAATATAAATATACTTTTCGTTTTTTTAATAAAAAAATGGAGTCGCGTACCGATCGTCTACCTATCTTGGTGGATGGGCGGATTCAAGCCGCCATATTGCTAAAGTCATGTAGGATGCGCATTTGGTATGTGACGGGTGCACGGTGCCCGGACCTGCGTAACGTCATGTACGTATTTCTGGGGGTCGCGCTGGGTGCGCGACTTCTGTAAACTTTTTATGCTTTAAAAGTATATGTATATAACTTTAATATGTTTATTACAGCAAACTATTATCTAAACTAATTATAAAAATCATATATTTGTAATTGCAATAAAATTATATTATTGTTAAATATGTTTTCCGGAAGTCGCGTCGGCTCTGTGTTTGGTATGCGACGGGTGCGCGGTGCCTGACCCCGCGTAACGTCATATAAGTATGGGGTTGTGCCGGGTGCGCGGCTCCGGTAAAAAATGTTTATGTTTTTAAAGTATATGTATATAACAATAATATGTATATCAGAGCAAGAGATTATCTAAACTAATTATAAAAATCATATATTTATAATTGCAATAAAGTTACATTATCCTTAAATATATTTTCCAGAAGTCGCATCGGGTGAGCTCTGGTTGTGCGCCCGGTGCGCGACTCTCATGTGACTTCAAAAGAAAGCATTTAATTGGTTTACAAGGTTTTGATTCTAGAACTTGAAGGGCCCCACCCATTTTTTTCATTTCTTCAACAACATCAGAGGAGATACACCTGCTGTATTTTCTCAGCTATTTGGTGGCATTTTATTTGTGGTTTTTACATCATAGAAAATAGCTTCTTCAATTGCTCAAGTGGATCTACCATCTGGTGAAGAAGATTTGGAAGAACCGGTGAACAAAAGAAAAGAGCCTGTCGTGTGGGCGTTCTTCACCATACCAGATGGGAAAAGAAAGTCAACGCCAGGAAAGTGAGCTGCACACTGTGTCTGAGGGTGCTGTCACACGGAAGTGACAAAAAATATTCCTGTGGCACTTCCAGCATGATGAAGCATCTGCAAACTATCCACCCTCGCCATCTGGCCCACGTTGCTGGTCCAAGCACCTCGGGATCCTCTAGTTCCTCATCTCGTGGACCTGACATTCTTCCCGAATTTGCCAAGTAGAGCAGCGCTGCATCAAATGTCCTCTGTTATGGAGAGCAGTCTGTTGATGCTGTCGTTTCTGCCGCTAGAAATCACACTTGCTATTTGTTTTTTTGTTGCAAAGACAATTTAATTGCAAAGTTTATAGTTGGTTCTGTTGTTTTTCCGGTTTTAAAAAAAAACACCCAAAAAATAAATAAAATAGTCAAAAAAACACAAAAAAAGTTCAAAAAGAAGAAAAAAACAGTTCTCTTTAGAACCACCTAATCTGTTAAAAAAGAGAAATAAGTGCATGGTAATGCCTGGCTGATTGCATGAGTGCATGCGTAGAACTTGAGTGATTGAAAGAGTGCATGGGTAGTGCCTGGGTGATTGCATGAGTGCATCAGTAGTATGTAGGTGCTTGCATGAGTGCATGGGTAGTGCCTGCGTGATTGGACGAGTGCATGGGTAATGCCTGGGTGATTGCATGAGTGCACTACTAATGCCTGAGTGATTACAACACTACATATACAGTGCCTGCATCATTGGAAAACTGCATGGCAAGTACTTGGCTGTTTTTATAACTGCATGAGAGTTCAGCATACCAAAATTTAAAGCAGCAGACTATTTCATCACTCAAAGACAAGTCTCTCCATACATAGTAAGAAGCATGCATACATATGTCTCTACGTTTTCAAACCAACATCATATCTAAAAGCAATATGTATACAATATTTCATAAGTCCATAAGTACTGCCTGCGTGATTACAGAAGTACTAAGGTAGTACCTGAGGAATTACAGGAGGGCAAATGTAGTGCTTGGGTGATTTTATAAGTGCATGAGTACTGGCTGAGTGATTACATAAGTACAAGAGTACTCCCTGCGTGATTGAAAGAGTGCAAACATAGTGATTGGGTATAAATAGCACTTGAAAGTCATTAAGTACTGCCTAGGTGAATAGACAAATGCAACAGTAGGTACGGATGATTCGATGACCGCAAGGGTACTGTGTGGGTTTATTAAATGAGTGCATAGCTACAGCCTGCATGTTTGCATGACTGTAGGGGTAGTACATAACCAGTGCCTGTGTGATTGCATGTCTTCAGGGGTAATATCTGGACGATTACTGCAATACATAAAAAGTGAGTGGGTGATTTTATAAATCCATGGGTACTGCCTGGATGATTACAGAAGAACTAAGGTACTACCTGAGTGATTACAGGACTGCAAAGGTAGTGAGTGGGTGATTTTAAAAGTGCATGAGTAGTGACTGACTGATTACATAACTACAAGAGTAGTTCCTGTGTGATTGAAAGTGTGCAAACATAGTGCCTGGGTAATTGAAGCACTGTATAAATAATGCATCGGTGATTGCATGAGAACAGCAGTAATGTCTGGGCGATTAAAGGAGTACATAGGTAACACCTGGCTGATTGCCTGACTATAGGAGTGATATATGAGGATTTACATGACTACATAGGAAATGACGGAGTGAAATTATAAATGTATAAGTACTTCTTGAGTGATTGCAGGGCTACTGAGGTAGTGCCTGAGTGAATAAAGGAGTGCAAAGGTAGTGCCTGGGTGATGTCAGAACAGCAAGACTACTGGCTGAGTGATTATATAAGTACAAGGATAGTACCTCCATGATTGAAAGAGTGCATCAGTAGTGCCTGGGTGATTATATAAGTACATGAATAGTGGCTACATGATTGAGTGCATGGGTAAGACGTTCGTGATTGCATGTGTGCATAGATAGTGCCTAGATGATTGCATGAGTCCAACACTAATACCTGAGTGATTACAGCAGTGCATATGTAGTGCCTGGATCATTCAAAGACTGCATGCACAGTACTTGGGTCTTTTTATAACTGCATGAGTGTAGGGCCTTGCGAAATATAAAGTAGCACACTATCACATCACTCAACCATAAGTCTCTCCAGATTGTTAAAAGCATGCATACATATGTCTCTACCTTTTTAAATCATCATATCTAAAAGAAATATGTAGACAATAGTTCTGGAAAATAGTGAAACCTAGAAACTGAGACATGTAATATATCTGCCTGAGTGATTGCATAACTCCATGGGTACTGCTTGGCAGATTGTATCTGTGCAAAGGTAGTCACTGGGTAATTGCAGAAGAAGTGGCTAACTGCATTAGTGCAGACATATACGTTGAGTGCATGGATAAGTGTATAAATAGCACCTGAAAGCATAGATGAGTCATTGAGTAGTGCCTAGGTGAATAGAATAATACAACAGTAGGGCGTGGGTGATTCTATGATTGCAAGGGTAGTGTGTAGGTTATTACATGACTGCATAGGTACAGTCTGCATGATAGCATGACTGTAGGGGTAGTACATTACTAGTGCATGGGTGATTGCATGACTGCAGAACTAATATCTGGGAGATTACTGAAATACATAGAAACTGAGTGGTTGATTTTATAACTCCATAGGTACTGTTTGGATGATTACAGAAGTACTAAGGTACTACCTGAGTGATTACAGGAGTACAAAGGTAGTGCCTGGGTGATTTTATAAGTGTATAAGCAAGTAGACACATATCCCAGTGACAACACCATGCACAGCTCAAAACTTAACACAGTACACTTCAATTTCCAAACAGACACTGAAAATTATGTGGTATATAAGAAATATAACTTTCTCACATGATACAAATTACTGTAATAAATAACATCTCTACAAACATCTCAAAGCTCAGTTTCAGGCTGCTGCTTAACCATTCTACAATTATTTATAATATTACTCCTAACCAAATACAAAGTAGGAACCCTTCACATATCTTTAGTAAAAGTGTCATCATATTCCTAAAGCATACATGAATGTGTCTGTACCATACCACTATCCAAACCTTTAAAATACACAGAACAAACTTCCAATATCAGACAAACATAAAAACGTATGTGGCATTTTTGAACTGTACCTCTCTAGAGACTTCTAAAAAACAAGCCTATTCCCTAACACCTTATGTGAGCATCTTTTAAACCCCACTTTGTGTTGCATCTTCACCATTATACTAGTACTCACAGTCTTCAGTCTACCACATAAAAAGCAACAACACCTCTCTATTATACATCATGCACCTTCAAATGTCTAAGACATATGAAAATACATATACAAGTAGAAACATACTTGAGACAGAAGTCCATGCACACCTTAAAATCTAACAGACTCCACCTCCAAATTTAAAGCAACAGTTAAACAAATGTTCATATCCACACACTAAAACAAACTAGCACAATCACTAATTCATCTTCCAATATACACATATTAGTATTCAAAATCTATTTCAAACAATGTTTTACTACAATAAAACAAACTACAATACACATCTGTACAGTTATTAATATATTTCAAACGCCACAGTTTTAAAATTATCTTCAAAGTTTAAAATAAACCTAATCCATAATACACCTCACATACTTATAGCTCAGCTTCCAAATAGATTTGTAGAATTGAAACTATCACAAACTCAAAAAAGATTTTCTTATGCACACAATCAATGTAATGCACCAGTCTCAGCAAGGTAGAATCAGTAATGGCAAAGTTTCCCTCTATTTCTTCACACAAATACATGTAAGTAACAAATCTCAAGCCTTCCTAGATAATTTCAAATTTGCTTAGCGTCAGTTTGCATAGCAACAGTTTATGGAACATTCCACTTACCTGACACGTCACAAGTTCAGCATATTTTCAAGTTAACCACACAATGTTGCAAATGCAAACAGCAGGTGTGGTTGACTTTGCAATATATGAGCTTATCCTATCTACTGTACCTTTCATACATTTTTTACTAACCAATAAGAAACATGCTTTTAAAAGACAGAAACATGCACCCTATTTTTAAATGTACAATGTCCTTAAACACCCAATCAATTATATACTTTTTTTAAAACTGCAACTTGACCACCATTTTAGATACCGCTAATTCTACCAATAGGCTACCTCAAGGACGGACAGCATAGTGTGAAGAGAGCCTGCTGCACAGACCACGTGTTCTAGCGCTCAGCCTTTCATCTTTTAGGAGCAGGCAACCATGCTGCTACATCAGTTTGGCAATTTTAGACTTTAAACTACTGCTTAATTTGTGCCGGGGTATACTAGAGCGCACATGGGCACTTAATCATTAGCACTTGCTCTTTGGGCGTGCTGTGTAACAGAATCTTAAGGAATATGCTGTTTCTCTTTTATAACGCACAACACACAAACCGGCGAGTGAAATGATGCTAAGACAAAAGCCCACATGGACGGACAGCCTAGTGTGAAGAGAGCCTGCTGCAGAGACCACGTGTTCTAGCGCTCAGCATTTCATCTTTTAGGAGCATCCAACCATGATGCTACATCAGTTTGGCAATTTTAGACTTTAAACTACTGCTTAATTTGAACAGGGGTCTGCCAGTGCGCACATGGGCACTTAATCATTAGCAGTTGTTCTTTGGACGTGCTGTGTAACAGACTCGTTAGGGAATATGCTGTTTCTGTTTTATAATACACAACACACAAACCAGCAAGTATAATGATGCTAAGGCACACGCCCACATGGACGGACAGCTCAGTGTGAAGAGAGCCTGCTGCAGAGACCACGTGTTCTATCGCTCAGCCTTTCATCATTTAGGAAGAGGCAACCATGCAGCTACCTCAGTTTGGCAATTTTAGACTTTTAACAACTGCTTAATTTGCGCCGGAGTCTACCAGTGCGCACATGGGCACTTAATAATTGGAACTTGCTTTTTGGGCGTGCTGTGTAACAGACTTGTTAGGGAATATGCTGTTTCTCTTTTATAACACACAACACACAAACCGGCGAGTATAATAATGCTAATGCAAAGCCCACATGGACGGACAGCTCAGTGTGACGAGAGCATGCTGCAGAGACAACATGTTCTAGCGCTCTGCCTTTCATCTTTTAGGAGCAGGCAACGATGCTGCTACATCAGTTTGGCAATATTAGACTTTAAACTACTGCTTAATTTGCGCCAGGGTCTACCAGTGCGTACATTGGCACTTAATCATTAGAACATGCTTTTTCGGCGAGCTGTGTAACAGACTTGTAAGGGAATATGCTGTTTCTGTTTTGTAACACACAACACAAAAACCGGCGAGTGTGATGATGCTAAGGCACAAGCCCACATGGACGAACAGCTCAATGTGAAGAGAGCCTGCTGCAGAGACAACGTGTTCTAGCGCTTAGCCTTTCATCTTTCAGGAGCAGGCAACCATGCTGCTACATCAGTTTGGCAATTTTAGGCTATAAACTACTGCTTAATTTGCACCGGGTCTACCACTGCGCACATGAGCACTTAATCATTAGCACTTGCTCTTAAGGCGTGCTGTGTAACAGACTTGTTAGGGAATATGCTGTTTCTGTTTTATAACACTCAACACACAAACTGGAGAGTGTAATGATGCTAAGGCACAAGCCCACATGGACGGAGAGCTCAGCGTGAAGAGAGCCTGCTGCAGAGACCACGTGTTCTAGCGCTCAGCCTTTCATCTTTTAGGAGCAGGCAACTATGCTGCTACATCAGTTTGCCAATTTTATACTTTAAACTACTTCTTAATTTGCGCCAGGGTCTACCAGTGCGCACATGGGCACTTAATAATTAGTAGTTGCTCTTTGGGTGTGCTGTGTAACAGACCCGTTAGGGAATATGCTGTTTCTATTGATAACACACAACACACAAAGCGGGGAGTATAATGATGCTAAGGCACAAGCCCACATTGACGGGCAGCTTAGTGAGAACAGAGCCCGCTGCAGAGACCACATGTTCTAGCGCTCAGCCTTTCATCTTTTAGGAGCAGGATACCATGCTGCTACATCAGTTTGGCAATTTTAGACTTTAAACTACTGCTTAATTTGCGCCGGGGTCTACCAGTGCGCACATGGGCACTTAATAATTGGAACTTGAACACACAACAAACAAACTGGCGAATTTGATGATGCTAAGGCACAAGCCCACATGGACGGACAGCTCAGTGTGAAGAGAGCTTGCTGCAAAGACCACGTCTTCTAGAGGTCATCCTTTCATCTTTTAGGAGCAGGCAACCATGCTGCTGCATCAGTTTGCCAATTTTAGACTTTAAACTACTGCTTAGTTTGTGCCGGGGTCTACCAGTGCGCACATGGGCACTTAATAATTGGAACTTGAACATACAACACACAAACCGGCGAGTTTGATGATGCTAAGGCACAAGCCCACATGGACGGACAGCTCAGTGTGAAGAGAGCTTGCTGCAGAGACCACGTCTTCTAGCGCTCAGCCTTTCATCTTTTAGCAGCAGACAACCATGCTGCTACATCAGTTTGCCAATTTTAGACTTTAAACTACTGCTTAATTTGCGCCGGGGTCTACCAGTGCGCACATGGGCACTTAATCATTAGCACTTGCTCTTAGGGCGTGCTGTGTAACAGACTTGTTAGGGAATATGCTGTTTCTGTTTTATAACACTCAACACACAAACTGGTGAGTGTAATGATGCTAAGGCACAAGCCCACATGGACGGACAGCTCAGTGTGAAGACAGCCTGCTGTAGAGACCACGTGTGCTAGCGCTCAGCCTTTCATCTTCTAGGAGCAGGCAACCATGGTGCTACATCAATTTGGCTATTTTAGACTTTAAAATACTGCATAATTTGCGCCGGGGTCTGCCAGTGCGCACATGGGCACTTAATCATTAGCACTTGCTCTTTGGGCGTGCTGTGTAACAGACTCATTAGGGATTATGCTTTTTCTGTTTTATAACACACAACACACAAACCGGCGAGTGTAATGATGCTAAGGAACAAGCCCACATGGACGGACAGCTTAGTGTGAAGAGAGCCTGCTCAACAGAACACATGTTCTAGCGCTGTAATGACAAACCTTAGATCTCCCCTGGACCAAGGAATGTACCGTCACTTTCCCAGAGAGAGAGAATATCAGTTCCAAACTTATGGAATATAACATATACACAGCACTTCCTAAGGTGGGGAAACTTTCAACACTCCCCCAAAGGCAAGGCAAGAAAACAATATATACACAGACTTTGCACATCACTTGTCAGAAGTAAGTAGCACAACTCCCTATAACACAATTACCTGCTAGAAGGGAATTCACCCATCCTTCTACAACAGAATACTTGGCCAAGAAGAGTCCACACCTCCTGCTACAAGGAAAAGACAAATCGGTATATCTGGGATGTATTTATTTGTAAATAGCACCACACCGTAAGCCAAATGCACCTATCATAGCAGACTCTAACATATCAACAGTATGATTGAAATTCAATCAAGACAAATATATGTATGTAAAAATATATATGTATGGATATAAGAATCAGAAAATAAGAAGGAAAGGAAAGAATTCAGAAAAGAATCAAGAGACAGTTTGTAGCAGAGACACCTCACCTAATGCTCCATCATTTCACCCCGCTTTGCTCAAGGGGAGTCCATTGCTTGAACCGGGCGAAAGCTCAGAGGTGACCCCACTTTTTCCATGACAGCACGTCTGCTCCATGGATGAACTTCCACCAGGCCAGTGTAGACTCCCCTTTTTAATACACATTCAAAACACAGCGAAGCTTCTAGCAAGCCACGCCCTCTAGTTCTCATGAGAGCCCGTACCAGCTTGCTTCAAGGTCACAGCAACGGTTGATCAGGCCCTTGCTATGACTACAAGTCAAACCATGTACATTCCTCTGATAAGAACCAGTTCTCTCTAGTCAGTAAAATGCGAAAAACAGGGAAAAAAATCAGACCATGCCCTCCCCACTTTGCAGCTTCGTGCAGGCACAGAAAATGGCTTCAGAGTTAGTTAAGCCATGCACACAAAGGCCCAAAGCAAGATGGAATCAGAAAAGCAAGGCCCCTATAATTCTCATCCACACAACTTACAAGCACCACTGTGCACACAGAAAAGTTTGAAGTAAGGTAAACTCAGAAGGCAGAATGACATTAGACCACGTCAAAGCCAATAGGTCAAAGTCATAATTCACCTAACCCAAATAACATTATACACTTAATCCCTCAGTATGCAACATTGAGCACATGTGTGCACCACCACCCACAAGACTTCACCTCAACATCCCATACCTTCTATTCTTGGCAAGACTATTCCACTAAAAGACAGAAGAAAAGCAGGCACATGCAAACCCATCCTACATTAAGGCTAAGGTAACATAACACACTTAAGTCAGTACAGAATGGTGGTGGTTGAGGGTCATCATAGGGTGTCAGACCACAAAAGTGGCTGATTCACTACAAGCGCTCAGCCTTTCATCTTTTAGGAGCAGGCAACCATGCTGCTACATCAGTTTGGCAATTTTAGACTTTAGACTACTGCTTAATTTGTGCCGGGGTCTACCTGTGCGCACATGGGCACTTAATCTTTAGCACTTGCTCTTTAGGCGTGCCGTATAACAGACTCGTTAGGGAATATGCTGTTTCTGTTTTATAACGCACAACACACAAACCGGAAAGTGTTATGATGCTAAGGCACAAGCCCACATGGACGAACAGCTCAGTGTGAAGAGAGCCTGCTGCAGAGACCACATGGTCTAGCGCTCAGCCTTTCATCTTGTAGGAGCAGGAAACCATGCTGCTACATCAGTTTGGCAATTTTAGACTTTAAACTACTGCTTAATTTGCGCCAGGGTCTACCAGTGCGCACATGGGCACTTAATCATTAGCATTTGCCCTTTGGGCGTGCTGGGTAACAGATCTGTTAGGGAATATGCTGTTTCTCTTTTATAACACACAACACACAAACCGGCAAGTGTAATGCTGCTAAGGCACAAGCCCACATGGACGGACAGCTCAGTGTGAAGAGAGCCTGCTGCAGAGACCACGTGTTCTAGCGCTCAGCCTTTCATCTTTTAGGAGCGGGCAACCATGCTGTTACATCAGTTTGGCAATTTTAGACTTTAAACTACTGCTTAATTTGAGCCAGGGTCTACCAGTGCACACATGGGCACTTGATCACTAGCCCTTGTTCTTTGGGCGTGCTTTGAAACAGACTTGTTAGGGAATATGCTGTTTCTGTTTTATAACACACAACACACAAACCGGCGAGTGTGATGATGCTAAGGCACAAGCCCACATGGACAAACAGCTCAGTGTGAAGAGAGCCTGCTGCAGAGACCACATGTTCTAGTGCTCAGTCTTTCATCTTTTAGGAGCAGGCAACCATGCTGCTACAACATTTTGGTAATTTTAGACTTTAAGCTAATGCTTAATTTGCACCCGGGTCTACCAGTGCACACATGGGCACGTAATCATTAGTACTTGCTCTTTGAGCGTGCTGTGTAACAGACTCGTTAGGGAATATGCTGTTTCTTTTTTATAACACACAACACACAAACTGGCGAGTGTAATGATGCTAAGGCACACGCCCACATGAACGGACAGCTCAGTGTGAAGAGAGCCTGCTGGAGAGACCATGTGTTCTAGTGCTCAGCCTTTCATCTTTTAGGAGCAGGCAACCCTGCTGCTACATCACTTTGGCAATTTTAGACTTTAAACTATTACAGTCCGCGTGCCCCCTCATACAATTAAAAAAGCCCCAGGGAGGTGCCAGTCACCGGGGCTGCGGGGGCTCCCGCTGGCCCCCAAGTGCTTGTTTGGGCCTGGGGGAGCAGGCCTGGGGGGTCAGGGTGTTTTTAACCTGCCCCCTTTTATTGTTTTCAATGTATGTCTCACCTTTTTGATTTTCACTCGATGTGGGGCACAAGTTGGCTGCCAACACTTCCTGGTTTGGAGTGTTGGCAGCCAATTAGAATGAAGCTCGTGCTTGGGAGGAGATGTGTGGTTTGACTCCGCCCAGATATCTATATTTTTTTCCATTAATAGTTCAAAAACTACTGAATGGATTTCCACCATTTAAAAAACAGGTGCTTTCTGAACCAAGAGCTACCTTTTTACCAAATTTTGTGTAATCCGTTCAGCAGTTCAGGCTGTAACCTGCTCCAAAATTTTCTATGGAAATTAACATGGAGAAAACGCGCTTTGAGACCCCCCTTTTTTCTCGGCACCCGCTTCACGAATCACCCCAAAACTTTCAACAGAGAAACTGAGAGAGCCGACCCATTAGTTTTGAAAATTTCGCAAAGATTCGTCAAACGGCGTCAAAGATTTCGGCAAATCAAAAAATGCTTTTCCCGTGGAAACTAGGTTCTAACTATAACTACCTTCTGGCGACCGCCAGTAGGTAATATTCACTGAAAAAACCGCAGGTTTCAGGGACGTTAGAGTTTGTCTGACATTACACTTGTACAAAACCAGAGAAATTCATCCGTTATACATTAACTGTGCTAACTATAACTCGCGCCCCGCAATGCACTGCTGATTACGTCACATATTACATCACTCATGACATGGTCAGTGACATCACTGATGACATCTCAAATGCTCCCACCCTGTCATAGCAAACTGTAATGTTCCAGGGGTGGGCACCCCAGGACATTGCTGGAGCTGGCCCTGGGTGATGGCAGGGCCTTGGAGGGCTCCACGAGGGGGGCCCATGGCCCCCCTCCAACAGATTTAAAGCCCTGGGGAGGTGGAGGTCCTGGGGCAGACTGGGGGGCAAAAGCCCCCCCACACTTCTGTCAATATATTGCAGCCCTTGGAAGGCGGCGGTTCCCGGTGCTTGAGGGGGCCCACGAGGCCCCCTGTGCATATTAAACCAGTGTCCCTGGGAGGTTGGGGTCCCGGGGCAGTGTGGGGTGGCAGGAGCCCACCCACGCATTTTTAAACATAAGCCCCAGGATGGTGGCAGTTCCTGGGGCTGCGGGGGGAATGTGCCCCCGCACATAATTGATTAAGCCCCGGGAAGACGGCGGTCCGCAGCGGCTATGTGGGCCCCCGCTGGCCCCCACATAATAATTACATATTGTCTCTAGGACCTGGCCCACCCGGGGGGTTTAAAAAGAAACAAAGCACGAGAGACACATAATCTACAACCTACTGGATAATCTCAGAGTGTAACAACAAATACATCGAAGCTGAAACACAGGCAAAAAAAAAGCATAATAGATGCTGCTCGGCACTGGCATGTTCTTTCCAAAGTTTATTATGTCACTGTACAGTTGCTGATTGTTGAATTCAAGTACTAAAGTGGTGCTATTGAGGTTAATATTTTCAGCAACCAGTAGTTATTGTCACTGATATTGTTTTTAGTAAAGCACTCTAACCCATCCCCTGGGCCTTTTATGTGCATTAAAAAACCTTCAAAATAAACATAGATGCATAGATAGACACACACAAACGTGCAAGCACAAATACAAAGAAACATGCATACACAGACACAAGCACACACATAGACATGCACATATTTGGAAATAGCCACCTGCACTGCATACACAGATAGATGCAACCATATCAGCATACATAGATTTACACACACTCATGCACACATATGCATGCAGGCATGAGCACATATAAACACAGACACACACACGCACTTAGATATCTACATAAAGAAGCATGCACATATATACAGCATTACCAAGAGGAGCTGCATTTACACATTGACACACACATTCACATATGTACAAGCAAACACAACACCCACACCGGCATTCCGAAATACCTACGCATATGTTTTGTGCTCAAACATTTGTATTGTCATTTATTAATAGGTAAAATTAAATTGGGAGCACCAGTGCAAATGTTTAGAGCCCGTGACTATCTGGAGGTATGACTTCAGAAAGGTACATGCATAGAAAGCCTGCCAGCAATGCCAACAATTCATGATTAGAAGAAATGCCCTTCTATAGTTCAGTATTCAATATTCAGGTAACTCCGGCGACTGTGTTAGAAATATCAGTAAGAATAGTGCCACGTTTAAGCTGTAGCTCCAGCTTTAAGTATTTAGTCACTCGCTGGGAGATGGCACTTTATTGACCAATGAGGGTTTGGGAATGATTGAGAGTAAAATGTCTAGTTTCACAAACGGGGGCATAACCTTTTCACATGCACGTTTGATTAAGATTTTTTTTTTAAAGTTGGATTCGCATACAACTCTGGAAATTAAAGGAGATACACTACTGTTCAATCAATCAATCAATCAGGTGTTTGTTAAGCATGACTACTCACCCGTAAGGGTCTCAAGGTGCTGGGGGGTAGTAGGCTCCAGTTCATAAAGGGGGGGTCTGTCGAAGAGCTAGGTTTTGAGGTTTCTTGCGAAGATGGGGAGCAATGTTGTCTGTCTGAGGTGGATCGGCAGGGCTTTCCAGGCTCGGGCTGTGAGGAAGGAGAAGGAGCGGCCTCCCGATCTGGTCTTTCTGGTGCGGGGGACCACAGCATAGGAGAGCTGGGCAGATCGTAGGGTCCTCTAGGGTGCGTGGAATTTGAGTCGGCTGTTCAGTTATGCTGGTCCGGTGTTGTGGAGGACCTTGTGGGCATGGGTGAGCATCTTGAAGGTGACTCTAGCTTCGATGGGGAGCCAGTGGAGTGTGCGCAGGTGCTGGGAGATATGGCAGTGTCTTGGCAGGTCGAAGACCAGTCTTGCGACGGCGTTCTGGATGTTCTGTGGCTTGCGGATGAGGTTTTTGTTAATTCCGGCGTAGAGTGCGTTGCCGTAGTCGAGTCTGTTGGTGACTAGGGCGTGAGTGAGGGTCTTTCTGTGTTCGAGGGGGATCCATTTGAAGGTCTTACATAGGAGGCGGAGGGTGTAGAAGCAGGAGGATGAGACGGAGTTGATCTGGCGGTCCATTTTGAGCTCGGAGTCCAGGATGATTCCCAAGTTGCGTGCGTGGTCCGTGGGGGTGGGCCACCAGGTGTCGTTCCATGCGTCGGGGTTTGGGCCCATGATGAGTTCTTCTGTTTTGTTGGTGTATAGTTGTAGGCAGCTGTTTTTCATCCATTTGGCGACGGCTTCCATGCCCTCTCGAAAATTGCGTCTAGCGGTATTGGGTTTGTTGGATAGGGAGAGGATGAGTTGGGTGTCGTCTGCATATGACACAATGTTGAGTCCGTAGGTTCTGACGATGGGGGCGAAAGGAGCAAGGTAGACGTTGAAGAGTGAAGGGCTGAGGGAGGACCCCTGGGGGACTCCGCAGGTGGTAGGTGTAGGGTTGGAGAGGAAAGGGGGGAGTCTGACCCGCTGCGTTCTGCCAGAGAGAAAGGAGCAGATCCAGTTGAGGGCCTTGTCTTGGATCCCTGCGTCGTGGAGTCTGCGTATTAGCAACATCCCCTCCGTAACTCCAAACCATTCTTCCCATTTATTCCTACCCCTCACAAAGCCTCTCCCATAAAAGCACAATGCAAAAAATGCAAACAAGGTTCTAAGAGTAATTTTTAGGTCACAGATCTGAAATGCATAAACAAACAAAAGCAGCCGCCAGCCATACCTAACTGAAAGCGTGACATGCATAAACAAAGAAAAGGGGCCGGCAGATATACTAAAGTGAAAGTGCGCCATGCCACACACTAGTATAAAATTAAATAAACAAGCAATCCCCAAAGAACACATAACACTTACGAGTCTAAGGGAACTGTAAGTGGCCGGTGCTCCTCACGTACAACCAGAATGCTTTATCGGAGCGCTAACCAATAATGAGCCAGGCAATTAGAGCAACGCAGGAGTGAACCAATTGCAAGCAGCAGGCTGGATTACACTTAGCAGAGTGATTAAAACATGTCTTGTAGGTAGCGCATGCATGCTGCTGCTCGACCTAAAAATTATGACTTGCTCTGAAAAGCAATTTTCTTTTCAAAATATTGCTAGAAGGTTGAAATAATCATGTCCACCTTCTTTTTATCAGGCTGTTCCTCTATGTAGATTTCCACTGTTTAGTCCCAATGCAATTGATGCAGTGAATTTCCCTATACCTAAACACCTTTGTATAGACATCGTACAGGTTCCTCCACTGATTGTATTGACCTTTTGTTGTCGACTGAAAGCGTATGATAGGAGCTAACATCAGCAACACATTTCAATGATAGTGAAACAAATTTGACTCCATAAAAAAGGGTGGTGACCAAACAGTTAATGCTTATTAGCAAATTTAGTAAAGGTTACACAGTAATAAATGAGTAAGTCAATTCATACAAAAATCAAGTATCTGTATATAATTGTGCAATCTGAGGATGTGTATGATAAAGAAAATGATGCAGAATATAATAATAATGTAAAGAGGACAGAATATAAAGTAAATTTGTTCCATAAAGAAATTTCCCTATTCTAAATAAGCCATTTAAAGTGACAAGGGGAAATTCGAAGAGTAAGGAGTCATCATCAGAAGGACCAAGTTAAAAGTTCAAGAGTAAAGACAAGAGTTCTCAAGCATATAGCTCCATCGGCAAGAAGATAAGGACATTTTGAGAAAGGTCTTCTCTCAGCAAAGTAAGGACAGGATCTGATAAACTATTCTAAGGAAAACACAATTAATTTGCAATTGAAAGTTCTGGAGACTTCTTCCCATCAACTCCCTCTTGCCTGTCCAGTCATGGGACAGGGTTTTCAGGGAGCAGGTAGACTCACCAGGTTCCCAGAGTTGGGCAAAAAAGTATACAGCTTTGCAACCTTGAAGTTAGCAACAGTCAGCCTGGCTCTCTCCCATCCCCACACATTACATATGTAAAGTCAAGTTACAATAAACCTAGTTAATCTAACAGTTCTCAGCAGTAAATAAAAACTCTGTTATAACTAACGAGTGGCTCTCCTTGATACTGCACCTGCAGAGGAGAGAAGAACAAGAAACGTGCAATGCATTTATTTAAGAAATACTCTGAGTGACTGAGGCCAAGGCACAAGTCAGGAGAGGGTTAAGAAAAAGAAAAAAGATGGCATCCAAATGAGTACAGTTAGCACAGGCAAATGCAAGCATAAAAATATGATATATATGTCTCTCACTAGGAAAAAAGGCAGCTACCTACTGTCATTTGATGAATGTGGTACACACAGATTAATAACGTTATTATCACACAATGAATATAATCAGTGTATAAATGTATGGAGCACTGTAATGAAAGGTCTCAGATTTCCCCTGGACCAAGGTATGTACAGTCACTTTCCCAGGGAGAGAATATCAGTTCCAAACTTATAGAATATAACATATACACAGCACTTCCTAAGGTGGGCAAACTTTCAACACTCCCCCAAAGGCAAGGCAAGAAAACAATATCACATGAGTCTCCTCTAGACCAAGGTAACGCACACAACACTTCTCTAGAGCGAGATATACTTTGCACATCACTTGCCAGGAGTAGAACAACTTCCTATAACACAATTACCTACTAGAAGGGAATTCACCCATCCTTCTACAACAGAATGCTTGGCCAAGAAGAGTCCACACCTCCTGCTACAAGGAAAAGACGAATTCAAACATATGGAATCTATAAATTTATTAACACAATACATCAATCACGGGCAGGCCGAATATATATGATCATGGCAGACTCTCACATATCAAATAACCGATTGAAATACACAATCAAAGCAAATATATATGTAGAAATATATATGTATATATGTATGGATATAAGAATCAGAAAATAAGAAGGAAAGGAAAGAATCAGTAAAGAATCAAGAGACAGTTAGTAGCAGAGACACCTCACCTACTGCTTCATCATTTCACCCCACTTCGCTCAAGGGGAGTCCATTGCTTGAACCGGGTGAAAGCTCAGAGGTGACACCAGCCCCCACTCTTCCGTGACAACACGTCTTCTCCACGGCGTGAACTTCCACAAGGCCAGTGTAGGCTCCCCTTTTTAATACAAATTCAAACACAACGAAGCTTCTAGCAAGCCTCGCCCCCTCGTTCTCATGAGAGTCCGTACCAGCCTGCTCCAAGGCCACTGCATCGGTTGATCAGGCCTTTGCTATGGCTCCGAGACAGACCATGTACATTCCTCTGATAAGAACCATTTCTCTCTAGTCTGTAAAGTGCGAAAAACAGGAGAAGAGCAAAACATGCCCTCCCCACCTCTGCAGCTTCGTGCAGGCACAGAAAATAGCTTCAGTCATGAAAATGGAGTAAGCCATGCACACAAAGGCCCAAAGCAAGATGGAATCAGAAAAGCAAGGATGACATGAAACCATGTCAAAGGCAATAGTTCAACACATAATTCACATAACCCAAATAACACTATAGACTTTATCCCTCAGTATACAACATTGAGCACATGTGTGCACCACCAACCACAACACTGCACCTCAACATCCCATACCTTCTATTCTTGGCAAGACTATTCTACTAAAATACAGCAAGATAACAGGACAGAAGAGAAGCAGGCATATGCAAACCCATCCTACATTAAGGCTAGGCTAACATAACACACTTAAGTCAGTACAAAATGGTGGTGGTTGAGGGTCATCATAGGGTGTCAGACCACAAAAGTGGCTTGTTCACTACAAGCACTTAATTACGCTGCTCCACTAGAAACATACACTTGAACCTTTCTACAACTTCCTTTCCCAGGCAAATAAAGGACATTCTAGTTCTTTGGTTTGAACTCATCATTTTTTTCTTTTCACAGAGCTGAAATGCCCAAGTCCTCCATCTCGCAAACGCCGTGCACTTAAGAACGTGGAACTGAAAAAAAACAAAGGTTAGTGTCTTCAGGAAATCTAATCTAATTACATCCATTCCTAGAGATAATCTGCAAGATGTATTTTCTTTATTTAGACATGCAATTATTTATCGATTGAAAAGAATTATCAAATTTACCTAGAAATGTACCTTTTCAACTCTAATTTTGGATTTCATACAAAAGGGTTAAGTAGCACTGTAAATGGAAAAATAAAGCTTTAGGCCTCAACTTTGACATATATATATAGAAACCAAAGATCGTTTTTGTTACCCTGTCAATTTCATCCACCAGCCCTTGCTGGAGTTTATTGAGTGGACATATGACAATAATGTAGTATTTTATGTTAATGAGTACAGCCACTCCAAAGTGGAGTCTTCCACAAAGTAATAACTTAAATAATTTTGCTCCTAGCTGGGTGCCCAGAAAATATTTTAAAAGAAATGACTAAAAAGAATGGGGACAAGTTTCACAATGGTAAAGTTACTAGTAGTAAAGTTTTTACTAGTACAATTACTAGTAGTAATGTTACTAGTTGTAACTTACCTTTGTCAATACCGAAAATTAGTATAGTTAGATTTTTGGTATAGTTTAGACCTTTGGTCTAACTTTACCTTTGTGAACTGGGTGAATCGGGCCCTCTGTCTTTCTGTTCCTCTAGAAGGCATTTCCTTGTCGGAATTATGCAGGTCAGGTATTCCAAGACCTACCAATGTGAGACTAAAGGTGTGACAGTTGTACAGATATGAGTCCATTGGTCTGCAGGCATGCCTCAATGAATGTATTTTAGGTTTCAAAAGATTTTTGGGTGCATTTCAGGGTCATTTAATGCTTTCTTTTCTTCAGAAGAGTGAAGGGTGGCTGGTCCTATGCCATTCTTAGAGGGCAGTGGGGTCGGGGTTAGCACTTTATCAGACATAAACATATAATGACAATCTATATTCAAAACAAATCTTACACAATTGTGTTTGCCACTGTGAAGTTATAGTTAGGTCAGAGTTTCCATGTGCAGAGAGATTTTTGTTTAGTTAACAACTTTGCCATTGTTTGATGAATCTTCCTGACACTTAAAAAAAAAAGTACATCCACCTCATCTCCTTCCGGGAAAATCTCCAGATAATCCATCAAGCGAGGACCAAGAAAAATTCAGGTGTCCCAAAATTCTGATTTTCCATGTTAATTCCCATTAGAACTTTAGAATGTTGATTGCTCCATTAAAGAAAATGAGGTGCTCCGGGCTTCCACTGGCTGGTAGAAGCCCTGAAAGCAACACTCCAATGCTTTTTTTCTTTTCACAGCCGTTGTTTAAACCCCCACGGGCTCCAAGAGGCCTTTGTTTTCACAAATTAGAACATTCTAGCCTCTGGGATACAATGTTGTAAGAGCCTTAGAGCCCTTGTAGTGGGCTCTACCTGCCATTAAAGGCCTCCTCCAGTTCCTCCATTTTCTGCTTTATTGCCTGAATTTCCGCATGCCTTTGAGTCTTGTAATGGGAGATTTCAGACATAATGTCCCCACTGACAATCACCTTAAGTGTTTCCTACAGCGTAACGTCAGAGAGGACTGAGCCCTTATTTAGGACCAGAAAGCATACAATGGCCCTCTGAGTTGCCGCCCAGAAGTCGGCCTCTGACAAGAGCCAGGTAGGCATACGCCAGGCTGCCCCCCATGCCCCATGGAGGCTAGTGGTCAGTTCAACCTGGAAATAACCAGACAAGTATCTCAGTAAAATACATGGAGCACCGCAGCCGGGGCAAAAATATAATCCAGTGTGGATTGTGTATAGTACAGTGTATGGTAGTGTACATACATGCCGCGGGTGCATGAGTGGCCACATATCACAGAGGCCAACCACTTGCATCCAGGTCCCGAGGGTGGTTCTTCAAGTATAGTGAATAGGATGAGTGGCATAGAGTCCAGTATATGCAACAGAGTTAAGATCCTCACCTAATGTCACTGTGCCTGGCGGTACTTTGTGTAGTACAGCTAACAAGTGCTGAAATGTGTTTTCGATCAGTGCTGGTGGGATGTATATGCTGTACACTCCTGCCCACCCGCGTTCGTTACCCAGTAAGCTGGAACGGTGTGGTGGATATGGATCACAACTTCTCTGGAGTCTCTGATATATGTATAGTGGAAAACCCTGGTGTATCCATGTCTGCCCAGGAATTGTCAATGTGTACAAAGGAAATGTCTTTCCTGCAGAGTTGCACTGGTCGTGCTCATTTCTTTCCAAACAAAGGGTATGGCCCCCCTCTCTTTATTTTGTTGTTCAGCCCATTTATGTTCCAGGAGGCCAACTTGTACTGGTCTCAATTTACCTCCCTAGCCATAGTTGTAGATCAATAAGGGATAAGAAAGATGCGTCCCTGAGTCACTCATGCCGAGTTGCATATCAACAATCAAGCAAAACCTCCAAACTCCCCCAACACCCCTACCCCACACTTTAAGAAATGAGGCATATGTCTTCCATTAAACAAATTAGTAGCAATTTAACTGAGGATAGGCTTTGGTGAGTTTCTATCGTTGTGCAAGTAGTGTTAAGGATCACAGATGGTTATGTAATAGCAGTCATCAATTGCCTCTGAACCCGGGCATCCATGTAGGTCAAGGCGACACCATGAGCGTCCTCAGGTCATAATTTTAGCCAGACTAGTTCTGACACTCGCCTCTGATGAGAAGGAGCCTCCCCGCTAATTGTCCCTGACAATCAGCATCTCCATCACCGGTGCTGACATCTTCTCTCCCTTGAGTTCAGTGCAGTCAATCAGGGTTGTTCTAGGTCTCTACCTGTGTGTTGGTTGGGTTGAGGGATTGTCTGCCAAGGACAGTGATTCCCAGCAAACATCACCTTAAACTTGGCTGGGAATATCAGCATCTATGGAATTTTCTTGGCCCTGAGTTTCTGCTTGACCCCCACAAATGATTTGCACTATAGCTGTACTTTGATGGTGTAATCAGGGAGCATTAATAATTTGGTTGATTAACAAGGCAGTTCTTCTGGCTGGCAGATACTAGGATGAAATCTTTATCATTGATAGTTGAGGATTCACATAATAAGAGGACGCAGGCAGGATCCAGGCAAGGAACGGGGTGCAAAGGAACTATGAGTCCTTCCCAATACAAAGCACAATGACAGACTCCCTTCGGGAAGCCAGGATTTCAGCGTGGTGGCTCATCCCTTTACGGAGAAGACCATAACGTCTTTCTCCATGGAGACTCAATTTTCAACCTCCATATTGCGCTTTGCGATATTCCGCAAGTCCTTGCAGAGAAGCTACACCTAGATCTCCTCTCCCCCAACCTCCAGGGCCTTGGCTGGCTTGGTGTACTAGCCAATCTTGCCCTGGAGTCAGTGGGGTCTGGGACTTGTCTTTACCCATCGTCACTTGTCTGGTGGTAATAAATGTCCTTAGGAGCCAAGGGTGACATAGGGTAGTTGTGTCGGACCTAGCTATATCTTCAAAATGTGGGTCTCAACACTACCAGCCCTTCTGCTAATCGCACCCAGGGAGACCACTGTTCAGCCTCCAGACAGTGCGAAGAGAGGAGGCCCCTCTCACTCCAAGGGTCACTTTCAGCACTGAGACCCCACACCACTATAGGATAGTGATCCAAAAAGGATTTTCAATGTCTGGGGGGGCAGAAAAAGCAAGGCGCCCCTGGCGGTCTTCTGTTTTAGCACCTACTACCCCTTCTCTCAGGCGATCCTCTTGGCAGCTCTAGTCTCCATCCCCCCTCGTGTCTCACCTCTTGCCCTTCACCAGGGGTGGGATCATTCACTCCCACACACCACCAAGATGAGGCTTCCCAACAACTCTCAGACTACCACTGACCTCAATGCCATGGACTACTCCTGTTGGTTAGTTGTCTCATCTCCAGCAGGACAGGCAGGCCCCCAGTCTGTACCTTCATATGCTGTAGCTGGCCATCAGCCCACTCCCTGCCACTGAGCTCACTGTCCTCTGCCGCGCGGCCGATCGTTCTGTTTTTTGGCCCTGTGGAAAGGGGGTTACACTTCTATTCCTTGGTCCAGCTCGATCGCCTACTCTGGTTTGAGGAGCAGCAAAGAGAGGGTCGCGAGGATGGCACATCTTGCAACTGGATTCCTGATAGTTGTGCCCGACGTGGCTCGGAGGTTCATAGCCTCGAGTCTGCCAACTTGGGCTTCCAAGCCCGTCCTCCCACATTGTCAAAGAATCTACTCTATAGGTTTGACATACTTTTACATGTTTTATGTTACAATGTGTTTGAAAGTAGGGCCTACCTGAAAGGGCCTCTTCACTGGCCAATCATAACCTATGAACCTCTTGATGAAAAATCATGGGTCAGGCGAGGTGTTTCAAAGTATAATATCATTAAGGTGAGTAGGCAATGCACACTTTTTTGTAGGACATTCAAGATATAAAAGGTTTCTAAGTTCAGTCAAGTCTATAGAGGCATTTTCTTAATTGTGTGAGGGATTACCAGTTAAAAGAAGGTGACATCCACCAAATGAGGGTGAGTTGTGACGCATACAGTGTGACCTACAAGTTATTAAAGGTTATTTCCATTATAAGTTGGTAGTTTATAGGAGACTGGACACAAGTGCAGCTTGTTGAATTAGTCCTAGTTTACAAAGCCTATAGCAGACAGTCACAATCACTGTCTCATGTCATCAGTGATGTAATCAGTGGTCGTTAATGATGTCAGTTGAGATTTAACCAGTGACATCAATTAACATGTCAGGAGTGCTGTAATATCTGATATCACAAGCAGTGCATGACCGGGGAGCAAGTTACAGCTAGTTCACTGAACTATAATTTGCGTAATTCAGTGATTTTTAGGTTTTTATTTTCACCTTAAACTTTCCTTAGCCTGCTTATTTGTTTCTAGTTAAAGTTGAATGTTAAGCTCAATCCCTCAATGTGTAAAACGGAATTCATTAAATACGCCTGGATTTGAAAATAGTATGGTAGTCCTGGCTTTTGCTGGCAATCTGGATGGTGTTTAGATAAAAAACAGATTGATTTAAAATATCGGAAGACATCAATATCGGAAATTTATATTTAAACACATAAATATTGTGATGCAGAAATATCATTGACGAGAATATAGTTTTTTGAGGTAAGTAATATTTTTCTAAAGAATATTGATGTTTTATATAACGTTTTCAGTAATATGGTTGTTAAAAATATTGTTTTGTAATTAATTTAATGTTTTGTTTTATATATTCATTTTGTGTTATTATTGTATATATAAATGTTATGAAAAAAGTTAAATATATTTTGCAATGTTAAGTGATTTAGAATTTTGTATTTAATTATTAATAGTAATTTAGAGTGTTGTAGCAGGTTGATGGGTTTGAAGGGAGATCGAGTGGGAAGGTAAGTAGTAATAATTGATCATAATTTTTTTAATACATCGTATTTGATTATATTATTGGTATTTATTATGTAAATTATGTAATACTGGTTTATTTTCATTATATGTTATTTGTGGGATGTTAGGGTTGTAGGGGTTTAGGGTGGGAAGTGAAGTAATTAATTAACAATTATTTATCAATTGTTAATTATTACATGATTCTTAATTATGTGATGAATGGAATACTTATTTATTTTACTTATATTTTAGTTGTGGGCTGCTAGGTTTATAGAGGTCTTGGGTGGGAGGTTAATCAAGTAATAATTACTTAACAGTTTATTATGAATTATTATTTAAACATTTATTTGACTGAATTATTTCACCTATATTTTAGTTGCAGGAAATTAATTAGGCAAAACATGTATTAACTATTAATTATGTTTTTGTAAATTTAATATTTAATTGAATTTTATATATGTAAATTATGGAATACTTATTTATTTTGCTGATATTTTTGTTGTGGGCAGCTAGATTAGTACAGGTCTAGGGTGGGATGTTCATCAAGTAATAATTAACATAATTATTATTTAAATTAAATATGTAATTGAAATTTAAATATGGAAATTATAGAATACTTATGTGTTTTAGTTGTGGGCTACTAGTATTGTAGGGGTTCAGGGTGGGAAGTTAATTAGTGATAGATTAACAATTAATTGTTATCAATTATTTAATTGGTTTTGAATATGTCAATTATGGACCACTTTTTTTTTTAGTTATATTTTTGGTGTTGCCTGCAATGTTTGTTGGGGTGGGAAATTAATGAATGAATGAATGTACATTATTTATGTGTTGATAATTATGTTATTGAATAGCAATTATGCAAATTGATTAATTGTTTACTCATATTTGTAATGTGTTTAAAGTGACGTGATTTTCCTACTCTTGCTTAGAGTGTAGCGGGAATAGTAAAATGAACCTCTTCGCAGTTCAACATTTGCCCTACTGATACATTGTATGGAATGAGAATAATCAATTTGACCCCTCCAAAATCCAACGCTCTCCCTACTGTTGCACAGACTGCAGTGGGATTAGTAAATGTTACCCCTCTGAAGTCCAACACTTTTCCTACTGTTGTGCTGTTTTGAGTGGGAATATTAAGTTTTACCCTCCGAAATCCAAAGCTTTCCCTACTGTTGCCCTGTTTGGAAAGAGAATAGTAAATGTAACCCCTGCGAAGTCCAACACTTTCCCTACTGTTGTACAGACTGGAATGGGAACACCAAATGTTACCCCTCTGAACTCAAACACTTTCCCTACTGTTGCACTGATTGGAATGGGAATAGTAAAGTTAACCCCTCCGAAATCTAACGCTTTCACTGATGTTTCACGGACTTGAGTTGGAATAGTAAATTTCACTCCTCTGAACTCCAACACTTTCCCTACTGTTGCACTCCTTGGAGTGGGAATAGTACATTTAAACCCTTTGAAATCCAACACTTTCCCTGCTGTTGGACAGATAGGAGTGAGAATAATACATTTTACCCCCCTAAAGTTCAACTCTCTCCCTACTGTTGTGCTGTTTGTAGTGGGAATAGCAAATTTTACCCATCCAAAATCCAACGCTTTTCCTGCTGTTGTGCAGTTTGGGGTAAGAAATAGTAAATGTAACCCCTCCGAAGTCCAACACTTTCCCTACTGTTGTTTAGACTGGAGTGGGAAGAGTACATTTCACCCCTCCAAATATATTTTTGAACAATGTTGTTTTTCTGAAAATGTTGTACCATTATAAATATAGGAGTATGATATTGTGGTAAATGAAACATTTGACAATATTTTGTCAACGATATTGTTTACCACAATATTGTGTCAGTGATTCATCTGGATGTCAGCTGGCCTCTCAGCTACCCAACCAATGATTTTCCCAGTTAAATTCTCTGATTTTCTTCCAGAGGATGAATACAATGAAACAGACAGGGTTTGCTGCAGAGCGGGATTTCGTGATAATCTCATGGGACTCTCTTGCGAACAGAGAAAATTGCATGTGAATGTTGCTCTCGGTGAGGGATGCATCAAAGCTTTTGTGGATTGCTGTGTCTTTGCTGAAGGGCTCCAACCAGAGAAAAGAGAAGAGCTGATATGGTCCAAAAATGGTGAGCACTTGTTTAAACTCTGAGCGTTTTCCATGTGTTAAATAGCAATGTGTAATTTTGATTGTGATCCTTAGATGGATCATCGCAAGTGGTGCTAACAGCCCAATATGCTGACAGTCTAATTTGTTAGATGTTTCTGGGGGGATTGTAAGTGTTTTGTGTCTGGAAATTCACTGTTTTAGTAAATAAGGTCACTTATGCAATTCCTTAATCAGGGCGGGACAGGGAACCGAAACCGGAGGTGGCAAAGAGCTCGGCCGGCCTGCAGCAGAAGGGAGGGTGCTAGCGGAAAGCTTTGGGCCACTTTTGTTGCTGGGGGCCGACATTGCAGCTATGCTGCAAAACCGGCTCCCAGGTAACAAAAACGCACTCCCAGGGTCTAAAGACAGCCCTCATTCTAGCGGCACACAGGGGAAATGTCCGGTGCCTGCTACAGCCAGTCCTTAATCAAACCACAGTAAAACCCTTCCACCATGATAGTCATCCAGCACATGCAAATGTCTGTATGATCCATGGGCAGAAACACGGTCAAACTCCACATTTATCAAGGTGTCAAAGTGTGGGGAAGAGCTTCATCCTCACAGTGTTTAGTAGTCATATGAAGGAAAATGAAGTTTTACAAACAGTTGCATGGTGCAGCACTGGGCTATTCTCCCTGCATTGCTTGTTTCCATTTCATAGAAAGCTGCTCGTACACTGAGAGCAAGACAACATTGCGTGCCGTCTCCATTTTTGATTGACTTTGGCAGACTATCCCTCCTTCTTGCCTCATTCTGTTTATTCTCAAACCTGTAACTAAAGCTGTGTGCATCCCCTAACTTTGCATGGATGAGGTGCCTGGGCTACACTGATTTCCTACTTACCACCCTTTGGTGTGGTTTACATTCTGCTTCTGGTGTACTCAGAAATAGCCTCATGTGCTTTTCTTGTTTCCTTTGAAACAGAAAGTCATCTTCTGCTGGGTTTTCAAGAAAAACAAACCTTTGTTGATTTCTGTTATCAAACTTGGTCAGCGCGTTTCTTCTTTCGGTTGTCCAACATTACATTTAGAATATTGCTCCTTATATATAGCTGTAATTAGGGCTTACACAGTTCTACAACCCAACTATTGTCTTTGCAAACCAGTCTTGTTGTTTGGAGACACTTTAAAGGTCTAGGTCAAATATTTCAATCAACTAGGTCACTGTCTCGAATCTCGTGGTTGAGTTCAATGGTCTAACTCATTAAGACACCCATCCTATGTCATCAAATGACATAAAATTAATAACAGAGAATAGAGCCAATCACTACAGTTTAGAGGACAAGCAAATGATATGCTCTCGCAGCTGGCAGTCCATTCTCTGTTTTTTGAGGTGTATAATTGTGTTAAAGACTTAGGGCCAGATGTACGACCCACCAATTTGCGACTCTCAAATTGCGACTCGCAAATTGGGATGTACAACAGTGTCTCAGACACTGTTTGCGATTCCTAATTGGGTCGCAAATTGCATGCCTCATTAATATTAATGAGGCAGGCGCAATTTGCGACCCCATTAGGAATGGCTAGCACTCACAGGGATGGTGGTCTGCTGGAGTCAGCAGACCACCATGTCTGTTACTGCTTTTAAATAAAGCAGTTTTTTTTAAACGCAGCCCGTTTACCTTAGAGGAAAACGGGATGCATTTTAAAAAAAGAAAAATTTAACTTTTCAGTTTAAATTTTTAAGGGCAGGCAGTGGTCTGTGGGACCACTGCCTACCCTTAAAAAATATTTTTTGACCCATTCACAAAGGGGAAGGGGGCCCCTGAGGACCCCTTCCAGTTGCGAATGGTTTACCACCTACTTGAATTAGGTGGTAAATTGTGAGTGTTATGCGACCGCAATTGCAGTCCCAAAACATTCATACATACAAATGCGAGTCGCTATTAGGAAGGGACACCATTGGCAAACCCCTTTCTAATAGCAAATCGCAAACCTCATTTTGCGAATCGGTAAAATTTACTGATTGACAAAATTAGGTTTGTACATGGCCATGCCCTAAATTGCAGTCGCAAACAGGCTGATTGCCCATTTGCGATCGCAATATAGGGTCATACATTCTTCTTATTCAGCGAAAATAGTAATATTAAAATTCACGTTCAAATCAGGAGATTACCCTCATTGTTTTTATTCTGACTCCTTCTTCAGGAAGTGAAAGCATGTTTGAAGTGCAGACTCATTTTTAGTATATAGAGTGAGAAAGTTGTAAAGGTATTCGGTTTTTGCTTTGAAAATACTACCTTCTTTTAAAAGGAACACAAAAGCTTTCTAAGCTTGTTGGATATTCTCTTAAACTTAAGAGCTATTCGCTCGAATGTAGTCCTCTTTCTAACGGTACTCTTGGTCATGTTGTACGGCCCTTATGTGTCTCCACTGATTTCCAAAGCACATTACTCTTTCGGTTTATGTAAAGCAGTCACCTGGTCTAATTCTCAAGCTTTCTTCTATCATTATGCACTGGGTAATAGTTATTGAATTAAATGGACAGCTTATACGGCACAGGGCTCGACAGTTAAGAGGAGACACTTTACAACAGTGAGTAATGTTTAGTTTAAAAAATATATAATCTCGTCTTGCATGAGAACCCAATTTGCTTCCTGTTGTTTTAGGTAGGCTTAACCTAAATGAAGAATTCTGTCGCACCAGCTTCTTATTGCCCCTGGAATATCTACTGTATTTGTTGGCAGCAGGCTGTATATATGAACTGATATGGGTGCAGGACAGAGAAGAGACATTGAAGCATACCAGAGTACTGCATACTCCACGCCTGCAAGAAGCGCCTGCACACAAAGCTTTAGTCATATATTTGAGAAACATTATCAATCAATGTATTGTTTCAGTTAATTAAAACCATAACAATATTATAATGCCAACTTCAATCCATTAAATATAAACAAGGGTATAAAGTGTATCTGTGCATTATAAAATGTAATGACTCTGTCTTTCTTGATAAAATGACACATAATAGGGTATCAACTCTAGAATCATTGCCAAGTAAAGGTGTCACAGAGTGGCCAGACCTTTTCGTTATAAGTTCAGTTTATGTAGTTTCAGCATTAGCAGGTTATCAAAACAACTACCCTCAAACCCTTCACCTGCACCGTGCTGTTGTCTTCTGGCAGTGAAATACATTTAGGATACATCAAATGGGGGCCATTGTCAAAAATTTCACCAATTTACAGTTCAGCTGTGGATCCCTTAGGTTGAGACTCGCTTGGCTTGAGACTCGCTATTATTGCTTCCCTCAATGAATGGATGCCTCTGACATTAAAGCTCTTTTTGAATAATGTTACACAAAGTTTGTACAGGTTAGGACGAATACAGAGCAAATGTATAAAGTCCTCTGGTAGTTTGCCAACCGCAAGACCATTAATCTATGCTCTGTATGTGCTGGGTAAGGGGTGTCTAGGTATGGGGCCAGTTTCAAGGCATCATCATTTTTAATCACCATCCAGGCATGCGACCGGGAACTAAAATTATTTTTATCCTCCAGATACGACAACAACTTTGCTGCCTTATTCCCCGCATTTCCCTACTTCACAATGTATTAGTTTTAGTGGAAATATTACCTCTATTGTCAAGAAATAGCCCCAGGAATGTTGATCGGCTTACCTCCTCCAAGGTTATATTTATATCATTTAGGAGGATCTTAGTTCCCGGTCAACTGCTGATGGTCATAATTTTTGTTTTTATTGTGTTTACCGCATGGTTGTTAGTTTTGACATAGGATTTCAATGCGCTTACTAACCTTTGAAGCTCCACTTTTGTCATGCTAAACAGCAAGATATCGTCCATGTAGGACAAGTAGGAGGGATGGAGTGGACCCAGTCGTGGCGATAGGAATCTTTCTGATTCAAGTCTGGTAATGGTCTGCAATAAATAAATGAAAAAGATGAGACTTCAGCACACATCTCTGTTTGAGACCTTGGTTCAGCAATTGATATCTTACTAAATATTCCTGTGCCATCACCGATTTTAACTTGGATCCAAGAGTCTGAGTTTAGCTGCTCTATTGCTCATAGCAACTTTTGGGGGTTTCTCTATTTCCTTAGTTTATTCCAGAATATACCCAGGCTGACTCAGTCTAATGCTGCTGCGAAGTCTACAAAGCAAAGGTGTTGTTTTTTCGTAGCTCGTTTACACTGAATGAGGTTACTAGAAAGTTTATTGTGATACCTAGTCCTTTCTTGAAGCCTGACTGATTTACTGGGATCATTTGACCAGTCAACCAGGTCAGCCAGTATAAGACAGGCATAATGTTTAGCTTCTGAGTCCAGGAGGGCAATACGCCTGTAGTTGGCCAGGTAGGCCCTGTCTCCTTCTTTAAAGACTGGATTATTAATAGAGCTCTCTGGTATGGCACCCTTTAAGTGAACCTCTCATAACATTGCCGACCAGAACTGAGGATCTTCTTTAAAGCTGGCCTGTGGAATGCCATTTGACCCTAGTGCTATGTTGCGACATCCGATGAGTATAACTTTTTTGATTTCAGATGGTGAATAGAAATCACCTTCATCCATAAGCAGGTACAGCTCCATCATTGGACTCACAATTGGGCATAACTTTGTATGTTCTGTCCAATTCATTAATTGTTGATCTATTACCATTTTTGGTGTGTTCCTCTTGCTCAACTCCGGTGGGACATTTGTCGATTGCAAATATGTTGGCATGGTGCACTGCCCAGACTGCTTCTGATGTATTTCAATTATTTATCACATTTACTGGTCTGTTAAGCCTGTTTATTATCTCCCAGAACTTCCTTCATTCAGCCTGTCTGGCCTTGAATAGCAGCCTTGTCCAAAATGCCTCTTTGCTGGATCTCATATCCCTCCAGAGTTTTTTTTTTATACTCTTTCTGTAATATTTTTAAACTTTACCAGGGGAAAGATTGCTGAGTTGTAGTTCTTGATAGTCTGTTGTTGTTTTTTTACTTCTTTTCTTAACGCAATGCATTTTACAGAGTCTTGTTAGCCCTCTTTGTGATGGTGATGGTCCAGTTCTCATGGGGTGTGTTCAATTAACAAATAAGCACTGAAGTTAGGACATGCATCAGTGTGATTATTTGTCGTGTTGGTGCTATCGGTCAAAAGGTCTCTAGCTAGGAGAACAAGATCTGCTATAGGTTTGGTACTCCTTCTCAAACAATTTCAATTGGTCGAATTTATAAAGCCTTTGCCTGCTGGTGCCGGTAAGTGAATTGAGGGACTTAATCCTAGTGATAGCATCTGATATGAGTGATCACTATCCATTGAATATTGAATTGTATATTGCTGAATCAGTAGGATTAGTGGCAGCAAAGGTAATTGTGTTGTCAAATATGGATCAAGAGTTTGGGCCATTATGAATATCGTTAGGGAGATTATCGTCTAAAAACCGTCCAAGAAATTCTAGGGTCGTCACAAATGTTTCCCTATTTATGAACCGCCGTTTAACTACACAACTTGATTGTGATAGGATATTCCAATATGAATTCTCAGCACTCATCATATCACCTTCAGGGGTATACAGTTTAGATTTGAGTTAAAGTCCACTGTCAATATTTGATTTTTTTTTTTTTTTTAAATGTTAAAAATGTTTTTATTATATTTTTTAAAACAAAAACAAACAGAACCATAACAAAATCAGGTACAGTCATGCGGTGTCGTACATTAGTACACAAAACATTAGACAGCACATCGGTACATCCATGTCGAGGCGTTTAAGTCGTCTTCAGAAAGCCCACAGAATTGTTTCGCATTTCCATAGGGTGTCCCTCCCCCTTAGGTACTAGGGGTCTCTTGTGAGAAATTGAGCCCGAGAGGAACATCCCTTTGGGAGCCCATTAGTCATCCCCCACTGTGACGTAAAAACCATAGTATTTCCTCCATTTGCCCCACACCCTGTGGAATTTCTTCGGGCACCCTCTCGCCTAATAGGTGACCCTTTCTGCTGCCATATACATATCCATCCCAGCTCTCCATTCTTGGAGTAGGGGTATGTTGCTGGCTCTCCAAGTCCTCGCCACTTCCCTCTTCACCACCACCAGCGCTAGTGCAGTAAAGAGTATTTGCGGTCGACCCAGGTCCACATCACCCGAAATTCCCAGCAGTATAAATTTAGGGTCTGGGGGTATAACGACCTCCATGACATTATTCAGTTCTTGTAATATCTTACCCCAATAAACCTGTATTTTGGTGCACCCCCAAATGTAGTAATAAAAGTCACCCTCCCATGTCCACATCTCTGACAGGTGGGTTCACTTGCTTGTCCTATTATGTGTATCTGGCTCGGTCATAATAGACTCTGTGTAGTATTTTGTATTGAATGAGGCAAAGGCGTGATTTAATTGCAACCTCTCTAGGGTGCATTAAGGCTGCTCCCAATCTATGGTTTCGAATGTGCCCAGGTTCCCCTCCCAGGTGGCGTGTAACTTACCCAGTCTGTCCGGTGCACTATTGTTAAGGGTCCGATATGTAAATGATACAGCCTTGGTGAGAATATGTTCCTGAAGCAGTCTCCCCTCCAAAGGTGCATTGTCCGGCAGTGGGGAATCGTTTATGGTCCCTGCTTGCCATGCATGTCTAATTTGGGCGTATTTGAGGAACTGGGAAGTCTGCAATACACAGTCCTTTTGGAGGGTATGGAAACTTTTAAGTTTATCCTTGTCCATAATGTCAACTATGTCTTCCCAGCCTCCAAAGCGTCTCAACTTAGGCATTTCTTTTAACCAGGTGCAGTGCCATAGGGGTGTCTGTTTAGTATGTTTCTGTTCCCACCTCATTGCCTTCGTTGCTTTCCCCCATGCCGCTATCGTAGCCTGGAGGAGTCTCCCTGTGCCTCTGCCATCATAAAGATAGTACAGACAGGTGCGCCCAGCCATGGTTTCCCTCTCTAATCTATAGGTGGGGTGATCTCCCGGTGCATGAATCCATTCATCTACTGGGGTTAGTTGTTCCACCCAGTAATAGGCCTCTATGTCAGGGAACAATATCCCTCCATTGTATTTATTGCATTGTAGGGTACCAAGTTGTAATGAAAGGTCTCAGATCTCCCCTGGACCAAGGTATGTACCGTCACTTTCCCAGGGAGAGAATATCAGTTCCAAACTTATGGAATATAACATATACACAACACTTCCTAAGGTGGGCAAACTTTCAACACTCCCCCAAAGGCAAGTCAAGAAAACAATATCACATGAGTCTCCTCTAGACCAAGGTAACACACACAACACTTCTCTAGAGCGAGATATATTTTGCACATCACTTGCCAGGAGTAGAACAACTTCCTATAACACAATTACCTGCTAGAAGGAAATTCACCCATCCTTCTACAACAGAATACTTGGCCAAGAAGAGTCCACACCTCCTGCTACAAGGAAAAGACGAATTGGTATATCTGGGATGTATTTATTAGTAAATAGCACCACACGGTAAGCCAAATGCACCTATCATAGCAGACTCTAACATATCAATAGTATGATTGAAACACAATCAAGGCAAACATATTTGTAGAAATATATATATGTTATAAGCAAGAACAGTAGGAAAACTAGAAATTAGTGGAACACCTCACCAACTGTCTGTCCATCCCGTTTCCACTTCGCCCAAGGGGAGTCCGGTTCTTCGGCCGAAACAGGAGACAGTAGTGACACTATACGCCCCACCGCCACAGCTGCACGCCTGCCCTGTGATGAACTTCCACCGAACAGAACCCAGACACCTCCTTTAGTACAAGTGGAGACGTAAGACGAAGCTCCTGGTGAGCCTCGCCCCCTTTTCCCATCAGAGTCCATACCACTCCGCACCAAGGCCACAGCTTCAGCTGGCCAGGCGCCTGTTATGGCTTCAGAGCAGAGCGAGCACATTCCTCAGACAAGATCCAGTTCTTTCTGGTCAGTAAAGTGTGAAAAACAAATGAAAAGGAAAACATGCCCTTCTCATCTAGTGAGGCTCAGAAAATGGCGACAGCTCAGAAAATTGAGTCACTCAAGCATAAGCCTCTATTCACACAAAAGAGCAAAATTAGTATGCAAGATGACATAAGATCAGGCCAAAGCCAATAGCAAGCACTGCCGTTAAGCAAGATAAAGTCAGAATCTGAAAGAGACATAATCAAGCACTACTTCGTAGCTTATTCTTACTAGGCAGGTCTACACATCACTATATTATGTTATAATGTGCTAAATAAGACTGAGATGGTGATGGGCGACGGTCATTATCAGGCTATTTATCCACATAAATGGCACATTCATTACATTCCACCCATGACCATCGTCCAACACCATCAAACATACAAAAACTTTTAACAGTATGCAAACCATCTCTGGAATAATAAGAAACGTAACGTATAGACTACACACATTGGATGCAACAACATAATACAGCTAAAAAACAAATAACTGAGAGTGCACCACCCAACATAGAACGTAGCATATACAAATCTGGTAGCCACCCAAAAAAACAGTCCCACCACCCTTTATTCTTGGCAAGACTATTCTTCTGAAAGACAGCAAGATTATAGAACAGAAGAGAAGCAGGCATATGCAAGACCATCCTACATTAAGGCTTGGCTAACATAACACACTAAAATCAGTTAAAATGGTGGTGGTCAAGGGTCATCATAGGGTGTCAGACCACAAAAGTGGCTCATTCACTACATTGCACCCCATGACCCTCGATAATCACCATTCACATATGTCAAAAACAAAATCTCTTAACTAAAGGCACAACTATGAATAAAGCACTGCATCTCTTAACTGCAAAATTGAATTATTGCAAAGCAAATAGAAACTGCACATCATAACTGAAAAATAAAACTATCATTGAAGCACTGCATGTCTCAATTGAAAGCAAAACCATTTAAAACTACATTTCCAAATTGAAAGACACAACTACTAAAATGCACTTGTTGAAACAGCAACTCATGTGTTGAAGTGGCTACACAAAAATATATAATTCAAAACAAATCATGACTAAAAAGCAACTATGATCGAAATACTACATTGCAAAACTGAAAAACTCATCAAAAGTATATGATAATCACTTTAGAGCAAATAAAGACTGCATTCTCTAAATACATGTAAAAGCAAGAACTCATGAGCATCTAGAAATAGCTCATAGATATCTGGATACATGTTAAATGGATACACAAAATAAATGAATCAAGCTCTTGAATGCTCCTAATGTCTCTAATGGTTAAACTGGAACCTCTACTGTTAAAGTAGCCAAACTCATATATTGTAGCATCAGCAACAGGGTTTTTTTTCTCTTCAATCTCTAGCTCAGAAAATATCTACTCTAATTTTAGTGTCTCTGTTATTTCATCCCTAAAAAAAAAAAAGTTCTTCACTGTGAAAAAGAAAACATACACAGCCTTCTCTTGTCAGGTCTGAACTCCATGTTGATAAAGCAGTTCACAGTTCCAGCAAAGCACATCCTGTAG
This sequence comes from Triturus cristatus, assembly GCF_964204655.1. NCBI lineage: Eukaryota > Metazoa > Chordata > Amphibia > Caudata > Salamandridae > Triturus > Triturus cristatus. The sequence continues at coordinate 114,454,142 of NC_140586.1, forward strand.
TTCCCTCTTCCTCACTTTTACACAAGCAGTTTCCCTGTGTGAAAGACACACAGCCCTCATGCATGTAAATTCAACCTCACGTAAAGGAAACAGTTCCAATTGCAGCACACTCTGCTGATCCCTCCTTGCTTGGAAAGAAGCAGTCCATCTGTGTAGGACACAACTCTCCTGCATCTATCTTCATCTGTATCTCCTCCACAAAGGAGGACCCCATCCGGTCCGGTCAGCCACAGGACATCAGCTTCCATCGTCCGGTCTGGCGATCACTCCAGGTTTGGGGGGGGAGGGGAGGGCCCCACTCACACGGGGGAAGGGAATCCCACTCACACAGGGGAAGGGGGTCCCATCACATGGGGGGACTGGGAGAATCTGAAAAAGAAACAAACATCACTCTTCTTGCAAAAAACATTTTTCAAAAGCACACTTTTTCTTTCTTGCATTTCTGAAAGTACAATATTTTCATTTCTGTCTACATAGTTCTCCTCTAGCTCTGGGGAATTGTCTAAGAATTCTACCCACGCTTTATCCTCTGAATTCTTGGTAAAATCTCTCTCTTTCTTTACACAGCAAGAAGGGCTGGGGCAGTCTCCTTCACTCACTGCATCCCTCACAGGCACTGCCCCCGCCTTCACAAAATCTCTGCGGACACTAATTGGTCCCTTGCCAAAAATAACAAGCAGAGACTTCTCTGCTCCTTGCACTAGCCCCTCCTTTACATAACTTCTGTAGACGCTGTGGAATGCCATCTTATCACACCAAGGTCAGGACAAGCCAGCTACAAACTCTCTCCTGTCTGCCCTGTTCCTCTCAACCCCTCCCTCTTCTTTTGCAAAGGGGAGGAGGGAAAACTGCTCCTATTTGCAAGACTCCCGAACATCTATCTCAAAGAAGCTTTCAAATGAAGCACCAACAGTGTATTTCATTTCTTCCCTTGCTACGTGCCACCCACTCCCAGAACAACTCTTTTCATGTCTGAGAGGAAAAACAGCTTTAACCTCTCCTGACCTCCAGCAAGACTTCACATTCTTTACTCTGAAAATGCTCCACAATTTTATCTAACTAATTCAAGCAACTTCTTAACTGTCATTTTTCTACCATCTCATGGAAAAAAAAAACTATTCTTGGCACTCAGGGGCTATTGATATAAAAAAGAAAAGCATTAGCAATATCAAAAGTCGCATACCAAGTCCCATGGTACTTCTGTAACAATATCTGGGACAGCATCAGTCAAAGAAGGTGTATGTTTGTCCAATTCGCAATAATCAACTTTCATGCGCCAAAAATTATCACATTTGCGCACCAGCTACACAAAATCATTTTAAGCATTAGTGATTGGGGTCACCAAACCTACCTCTATCAAGACCTGCGCAAACTGCTCTTCTGTCTATATAGGCCACTTAATAACCATTGCACTCCCCCAAAGGCAAGGCAAGAAAACAATATCACATGAGTCTCCTCTAGACCAAGGTAACACACATAACACTTCTCTAGAGCGAGATATACTTTGCACATCACTTGCCAGGAGTAGAACAACTTCCTATAACACAATTACCTGCTAGAAGGGAATTCACCCATCCTTCTACAACAGAATACTTGGCCAAGAAGAGTCCACACCTCCTGCTACAAGGAAAAGACGAATTGGTATATCTGGGATATATTTATTAGTAAATAGCACCACACGGTAAGCCAAATGCACCTATCATAGCAGACTCTAACATATCAATAGTATGATTGAAACACAATCAAGGCAAACATATATGTAGAAATATATATAAGTATATAAATGTATGGAACCTGAAAATAAAGTTATAGTAAGCAAGAACAGTAGGAAAACTAGAAATTAGTGGAACACCTCACCAACTGTCTGTCCATCCCGTTTCCACTTCGCCAAAGGAGAGTCCGGTTCTTCGGCCGAAACAGGAGACAGTAGTGACACTATACGCCCCACCGCCACAGCTGCACGTCTGCAGTGTGATGAACTTCCACCGAACAGAACCCAGACACCTCCTTTAGTACAAGTGGAGACGTAAAACGAAGCTTCTGGTGAGCCTCGCCCCCTTTTCCCATCAGAACCTGTACCACTCCGCACCAAGGCCACAGCTTCAGCTGGCCAGGCGCCTGTTATGGCTTCAGAGCAGAGCGAGCACATTCCTCTGATAAGATCCAGTTATTTCTGGTCAGTAAAGTGCGAAAAACAAATGAAAAGGAAAACATGCCCTTCTCATCTAGTGAGGCTCAGAAAATGGCGACAGCTCAGAAAATGGAGTCACTCAAGCATAAGCCTCTATTCACGCAAAAGAGCAAAATTAGTATGCGAGATGACATAAGATCAGGCCAAAGCCAATAGCAAGCACTGCCGTTAGGCAAGATAAAGTCAGAATCTGAAAGAGACATAATCAAGCACTACTTCGTAGCTTATTCTTACTAGGCAGGTCTACACATCCCTATATTATGTTATAATATGCTAAATAAGACTGAGATGGTGATGGGCGACGGTCATTATCAGGCTATTTATCCACATAAATGGCACATTCATTACACAAGTGCAATTCTTGGTTGTTTCCCTAGCCACAGGAGGGAGCACAGCTCAACCTCTATTTCTTGGAAGGTTACTCGTGAGAGGGGAAAGTACATGTTCTGTAGTGCATACAGATATCGGGGCAAAGTAATCATTTTAAACATAGAAGCCCAGCCGTACTCTGTCAACATTATATCCCACATTGATTTGCTTGTAATCAGTAATGCTGGAAAATATAATTTTTTACAGCGCATGCTACTTGACTGCGTCAGGATGAGCATAGACGTTAAACAGCAGAACCACCAGTCTATCATCTTTGGTCCACTTGCAAAGCTTGATTATTTGGAGATCTGAATCTACAAAGGATAGTTCTTCTGAAGATATATCTAAATTAAGCAATACATATACTGCAAGGCCCCCGAGTAGTTCTTCCATATCGTTGAGTTTTCGTGGCCATGATTTGATTATGTATATAACCTTCTACTGAGAGGTCTGCCATTGACCTCTCTTGTAAGGCGATGACATCAACATTTTGTTTTTAGAGGAGTACCATCTTGGAGCAATGTTTTAGCCCCAACAATATTCCATGATAGAAGGTGCAAAGCTGTCCCCACCATCCCGGTTTCTTTCGAATGCTGAATTCATATATTGCTTGAAGCATTTAGTCCTGAGGGAATCAAATTTCACTGGACCCACATTGAGTTGGTGGCCGCTTCTCTTGTGTTGACCCCTCTGTTCTATGGACAGAATTGCTCCTTGCTCCCTGCAAAAGAGAATGAACAGTGACAGTTTATGCAGAGACTAGAATTCTCCCACTCAGCAACAGGATAGCGGGTACCCAGGCACAAAGTATTTCATTAACATTATTCCCCATTTTTAAAGATGTTGGGGAAGTTTAGGATCAATTAAATGATTTCCTCTGTGTCCCTAGTGGTTAGAGTTACTTTAGATCGTTTGGAGTTATCATTTGCAAGGAATTCCACTGATATTAAGTCTGATGAAGTTATATCTTTTCAATTCAGGGATCTCTGCAACTACCCTCAAATTATTTCCTCGGTTGAGGATATCTTGTGAACCTTGCAATATTAATTCTGGGTTTAATAAGAGTTTATTGCACTTACTCTCCTCGCTTTGAAGAGAGTTCGTATTGAGAGAGAATTTAAGAGGCTAAGTTGGTTGTGGGTTCATGCCTAGTTATTGAAATATACCACCTTGGCTTTTGGTCTTGTTTGCCCTTTTTTGAGATTTTGTTCAACCCACAGTAAGTTCTGCATACGTGCCTTGATTTGAGGTTACTGCTGTTTTCCTTGCCTGCCCAGTATTTTTTATTGTGATCTTCGAATTGTGTCCATTTCTGTTGATAACCATACTGTGAGGCTTCACAAAGTCTTGCAGCTCAGAAGTCGCATGCCCTCTTGTGTGCTGTGAGGCTAGGGTGGAATGGTCCTGTATAATGAGTCTTATGTGAAATAAGGCCCCCGCTCAAGTCTGGTGAGCGTTTTTATAAATTGAGGCCCTGCTTGGGACTAGTGACGTGGTTCGGGATCTTTCTGTCTGTGAGGTTTTCAGAATGCTTAGCTGCTCCAGATTGTGAGCTTCAGATGTTTTTTTCACATAATATTTGACTATAATTACTAGTAGTGTCTGCTGGTTGGCTTTATTGCCTTCTGTTTCCAGCGCTTTCAATGACTTTTTTCGACTGTGACATTGTCTCCACTGTATCTAGTGCTGTAAAGTCTGTAGGTGATGTCACGTCAATGGGAGAGTCTTCAAGGCGCTACCTTCACCTCTGTTTGGTTTTGTGCCAAATATTGGATAAATTCCCTTTTGGTCTACCTCCTTAGTCAGCTGTCACTTGCTCCTTGCCTTGCTGGCACGTTTTCTTTGTCTTTTGTTTAGTTTGAGGGCAGGAGTCATTTGCACACTCACCGAGCGTGGTGGTGCCAGTTGCATAGACTGAAGTTGGACTTCCTACTGGTCCTGCTTGCTAGTAATTTTTGTGAGATCTTCTTGTAGAGTATTTAACTGCATAATTTCAAATGGTTCAACTTTCTGCTCTTGTTTTTGCCCACTTAAGACACTCTTTTGGATTCTAATGGCGGAATTATTTATAGGGATGCTGGTTTTTCTTCCAAAAATTATATTGTTGGTCCACTTGTCAGAGAAGGAATAAATGGCCTGTACCCCAGTTATTAGGCCAGATATGTTTTGCAACTTAGTATTAATACCAGAGATGATTGAGGCCATTAAGTTCACGAGGTCAATCTGAACATCTATTTTGTCTGACTGAAGATTTTGGGCATCAATTGAGGTTTGTAGTGATGTTAAAAGTGATTCCCATAATCCAGAGGTGTTGTCTGATTGTATGCCCAGTTTGTTTGGGATACTCACCCCATTACTGTTGAAGTATTAAGAACTGCCTCACTATTTAGCCTTTTATTGGAGACAGGAGGTGTTTTTCCTTGCCCTCTGAGTCTTCTTGGGGCGTGCATCTCATTGTTCATGAGTTTGGGAGTGCCTTTTTTAACATCACTTAACAAGACTTTTGAATTGCAATATTACTATCTTTGCTGATTTTATTTATTGTACTTAGCACTGGTTCTGGGCTGATATTGTTATCTAGAGTTATCATCCTCACCTCCATTACCTGTGCTACATCCATATTGTTAGAAATCGAATGCAGCTAGCAACTGTCCATCTCCTTATCTTCAGCCATAATTATGTGATTGGCTATCTTGAGTTGAGATCTTTTGGCAGGCTCTTCGGGGGCTAGATTGAGATTGGATCAGTACTTGAACCTGAGCTTCAACTACAATGGTGTTAGATTTCGGATCTATCACCAGCATATGGGACTTTCCATTGGTGCAGCAAGACTTTTGTGTCAGACTTACCAGAGATACATCTGTTGAGCCTGGTACTCTTAATTAACCAAGCGGGCCCCTTTTGTTCCCTTGGTCCATCTTTTGAGGAGTTAAAGCGATCAGCAGCCTTGGTATATTGCTGATATGGGATCTTTAAGAGAAGCAAATTTGTGATTTAGGTTGGCTTTTCAAAAATATTTCACTATTGATGGTGTCAAGGAACTGCACCCCTGAAGTGCACTTTCTCAGGGGATTCAATTGTTTTGGTACCTTGGTTTGTTTTCCTCCAAGTTAGGCATTTTTGAGCTTTCAGGGTTAGAGGTTGCCTGGTATTTCCTGGTCTCATTTTCACTGGATGGCTGGGAAACAAACTGCTAGTTTACCATCAGCAGGGAAGCAGCAGCCAGCAGAAGGGAAACCCTTTGTTTGATATTTAGTTGATGTTTAGACGAGTGGAGGAGCTTCTGAAGGGATCCGACTGAACCCAGACCTGGCCCAGCTGCCCCCGCTCCTATCGGTGCAGCCATCAGGATGCAGCTATTAGTATCGCAGCCACTCTCAATGAGATATTGTCCAGCTAGCGCCTTTTTGTTGAATAAAATTCAGTACGGGATGAAGGCCTTCCAATGCTTCTATGAGCAATTTACATTCCTAAAGCCACTGGCCGCTAGCAGGTAGCTGTAGGATTTCAAGCTTCCTTTGGGTTACATGCTTTATGCTTTGTGTTAAATGGCTTGATGACTGCATCTGCCTCCGCATTTTCCCAGCCTTTCCCAAAGCCTAGTCTTATGGCAACCCTATGGCAACTCTGGGCAGTGGTCCTCTTCCTCACCACCTCCAGGTGTAACCAAGGCCTTTGGAAGTATTTGGCTATTTACAGTCTGAGAGGGCACAGGGGCCCATCTCCTCTTCTGTAGTTCTTTGTGTCCTTGCCTTCAAAAGGCTGTCATTGAAAAGTACAGCACTTATGTTACTTGTTGTCATTGCAACACTAATAGCACTCTTCACACAATTTCCACCATCACAGCTCGCCCATTCCTTGAGCTCTCCTCAGCCTTGCCCGCTGGCCTCCAATCCCTACCGGTCACTGTGATTGATCTCCAATGCCCCAGCTTTTTACAGCACTGTCCGGCAGTTCTCCTTAGATTGCGGCCAAATCAGATTAGGTTAGATTAATTTGGGTGGGGCATTAGGGGCAGCGTCGAGACACACAGGGGCCAGCATAATGTGGTGAGGGCGATAATGGGCGGTGAAGGAAATAAAAGCAGATTTCCCCCCTGTGAGCAAACTGCTCCGACCTAACGTCGGCCACCTCCACTTGCTGTGGATGGCCCCCCTGGTGCCTATGCACTTGCCGCCATGTCTCACCACGTCTCGCCACTTACCTCTTGTACCTTCAGGCCATATCAGGCCTAGCCTAGCTTGGAGATTAGCAACCAGACACAGAGCACAGACTGTATGAAGCGCCCTGTACCACTGGTTACAGAGGTCCGATGCTTCATCCACATCTTCTGTGTATTGCCTGCGTGTCTCCTGCCCACGTCAGGCCACGCCCGCACCCTTCTCTTCTCCTTCTGCTTCCCAGTTAGAAAGTCCACCGCTACAGTTGCTTTACATCTTTGAGAAATAATTTCAGGTTTTGTCTCAAGTTACTATTTTTGTTTACTATTTCAAGACTTGATAAACAACAAATGGAAGGTGCACCAGTCAGTAGAAGTCCAAAACAAATCGGTATCTTTAGTTATCTCCTTTATTTTTCATACGGATACTCAGCCAACGCGTTTCGTTCCACACTGGAACTTCTTCAAGGCTGCAATCGATTAACATAACAACATAGAAAGACATTTATAATCTATGGATAACAAACATATATAATTTAAGACAATACCATCATATAGTACAAACAATTTTGCCAATGTTTTTTTTAAAAACTTTCACAAACACAGAGATCAAACAAAGACATAAAAACCAATCATAAAGAATAATAAACATGTATATATACAATCTGTGACGACGGGCAAAATGAAGCATAAACGCAAACGATAAAACAAAAATATTTGAATAGTGCATCTAAACATGTATATAAGTGAAAGCGTTACCATATTTCTATGGGTAAAATATATCTATGGATTTCATTGATTTTCTAATCCTGAATAATCTGTTACACCAGCATATTAAGAATATACGGACCTATGGCAAGAAAGGTCCATAGTATCTTGTGGTGTTAGTACAAGATACAAGTTAATAGCAACGCCAAGGAAGATCAGGGGAGAGTATAGGATAGGACACAAACAGTGGGACAAAAGAAGGGAAGTCCAAAACTCACCAAACGTAAGTCTTTGGACCAAGCGAATATGACAATGAAATGTGTCTTGATCCCACATTCATCAATAAAGTTCAAAGCAAGACAAATAATCTGATAAAAAGATAAATACAAAATATAAATGTATTTAAATGTTTTTTTAAAAAAATAAAAAAATTGCTATATATCATAACTCAGAAGAAAAAAGAAGAAAAAAGAGCTCCGAACAGATATTTGACCACTTATTCTTAAAATAGAAAATGGTCTAAATAGATCCAATGTTAATAAACTCACATGGTAAGTACGAGAATATCAAAATATCAAGATATTCAAACTAGTAATACTCTAAGTGTAATTGATCTAAAAGGCATATTCTTCCCCCACAATAGGTGACATATAATATATAGTAAGATGCTCTACATGTAATAAATATACAAAGGCATGTTCCTCATGAGAAAAATGGATCACGTTGATATACGTATAAGAAGTCGCCGTAAGCGAATATATGGCTGTACATATGGTAATGTAATCACGAATAGAAACTGGTTATAACGCCTCAATAATATATTGAATGAAAAATACCCATAGTAAATGAAAAACTGCTATATTATTAGAAACCGGCAGAATAATTAAATAAATGGATCGTAATTGATCGTAAAAGGGCACTTACCCACAAAAATGGAGATATATGACATATAATAAAGTGTTCTAGGGTTGTCAGCGCTGTAAGCCTAAATTTGACTTACGCTTCCACACAACGAACCAAAGTTAGATGGGTTCCAATAGTCTGAGGGATATCAAATAAACATATAAATCACTAAGTGCGGAGGTAACCTCCAATGATACATAGCAATAGACATGAATAAAAAAATTGTATGGGCATGTACTATCGAAAAAGACAAAGAAAGGGGAACATGGCTAAATCTCTAGTTTAATTGTGCGCATATTTATTTGGAAATCACGTCGATATACGTATGAGCAGTCGCCGTAAGCGAATATATGGCTGTACATATGGTAATGTAATCACGAATAGGAACTAGTTGTAACGCCTCAATAATATATTAAATGAAAAATACCCATAGTAAAATGAAAAACTGCTACATTGTTGGAAACCGGCAGAATGATTAAATAGTCCGAAGCGGACAAACAAACAATTTAAAACTGCTGTAGGCAGCATCGCAATCTAATTTTAGGTCCAAACAATGTCAAGCACAAACAAACAATTTAAAACTACTGTAGGCAGCATCGCAATCTAATTTTAGGTCCAAACAATGTCATGTACTGATATTGCGCTGTTAGTTGTAATTAACAATGATACTTTTCCATAATGTAACTCCCATTGGTATAAGCGAACGCAAGCATCTAGCAAACGGATATCAGCACATAGTGATGAAAGAGTCAGTAAACAACAAGAGCACGAATACTGCGAACCGTAAATCAGGACTCGCTGTGAATAGTACAATATACGGTACTAATATATATTAAGAATACATACCTAGGAAGTCCCATAATACGGAAGGCGAAAGTGTACTGCCAATCGGTCCTAGGTGTAACTCAAACATTTTTAAAGACTTTCCGGAAATGCGCGCGAATCACAATCTTGGGTCACGTGATAACATGACATCGAGGCCAACAAAATCAGGGGAAGAGAAAGAGGACAGCAACTGTGGTCGCCATGATTGAAAGGTATAGACCACCTACCAGGTCTGTATTAGTCAAGTAATGGGGGGGTTAGGGATATATCCCACGTCACTTAATAAGCAAGCGAGAGGTGAATGACAAAAATTATTATACCCGAAGGATATAACAGAATACAAAAATACCGCGTAACCGGTATTTGGCAATCCCACATCGCGAGTTTGAATATAAAAAGAACGCATAAAGTGTGAACAAACATTAAAACGTCCAAGGACAAAAATGTTGAAAAAGAAGAATGTTAGGACACATGGTCAATCAATTTAGTCATGGTAGCGAGGGTGAGTTAGACTAAGCACAAGGCACACGAATTAGAAGAGCCCCATTTTATCATTTTATATAGATGAAAGAGAGCTATATCATAAAGCCCTTAGAATTGACAAAGTTAAGGCTGTAACTCTAGAGATAAAACACCTATCACCACATAACATACACACCGTGTATGACGAAAATACCAAACGTAAATGTAGAGAGTATATATGTCTACAATATGTGGCTGATGGATATGTTGACTACGCTATATAAACACACAATAAATCAATGTACCACAGAAAGAGCAGTCGATATTAGTTACAGGTACATGTTACAACAGAGAATGGTATGCAATAAAGGAAAATATATATTACAGGAAATAGTGCATCTCTGAATCAGAATTGTGGCCTAGTGTGGTCGCCCGAAGGCGACATATCCATTTAGATTCTAATTTCCTGAGTAATAAATCCCGGTTGGAACCTCTCTTACCTGGAGGGACATGATCAATACCATGAAACCAGAAATTGTTGTTACCAATATGTTTGTTGTTATAGTGGTCCGTAATGGGGTATCTGGTATCTCTGTTTAAAATAGCTCTTCTGTGTTCCTGTATGCGTATTTTTAAGCACCTTGTAGTGCTTCCTACATAGATAATGTTACATTCACATCCCAGGACGTATACTACATGTGTGGTATTGCAATTCATAAAGTAATTCAAATGATAAGTACGAGGATTATTATAAGAAAAAGATTTGATTTTGTTTTTTCCATTGTTACAGATATTGCATGACCCACAAGTAAAAAAACCTTTGGGTTTTTTAGCAAGCCAGTTTACAGAACTTTGGGGGGTTACAATATAGCTGGGACAAAGCTGTTTTCTTAAGGATGTGCCTCTCCTATATGTAATTGCTGGCTTGGTGGTAATACAGTCTTTAAGTCCTGAAATGGAAGTGAGAAGGTGCCAATTTTTGCGTAGAGCATTAAAGATGCTACTGCTATGAGTTGTGTATTGTGTAATGAACCTAAGTTTCTTTTCATTTTGGTGGTTGACTCGTTCAGTTGTTTTATTAGCTAATGTGGAGATCCTGTTTGTACATATGATTCTCTCTTCTGCCTTGTCAAGTATTGAATTATTGTAGCCTCTGTTTACAAATCGTTTCTTAGTTTTCTTAATATTAGAGAGAAAAATATCCTCTGTACTACAATTCCTTCTAATGCGAATCATTTCGCCAAACGGGATATTATTAATAACTGACTTGGCATGGGCACTGGAGGCATGTAGAACAGCATTACATGCCGTCTCCTTTCTGTACAACTGGCTCTGAATTTCCCCATCCTCAATAAAGAAATTGATGTCAAGGAAATTAATATTATCTTTATGAAATGACATTGTCAATCTGACATTGAAGGCATTATCATTAAGATACTCAAAATATTGCTGTAAGCTCTCCACGGACCCTGACCAGAGGCAAATGATGTCGTCAATGTACCTCCCCCAAAAGACGATAAATTCAGTCCAGGGGGAGGCACCACGGGCCCAGGCGTGCTCCTTCTCGTACCACCCCATGAAGAGGCAGGCGTACGAGGGAGCAAACCCGGAACCCATCGCTACGCCCTTGATTTGTTGGTACCAATGGTCATCATGTAAAAAAAAGTTATTCATAAGTATCATTTCCACCATTTCCACAATCATTTCATTGTATTCGTAATGCTCTGCACCGTCTCTATCCAGAAATGAGCGCATGGCCATCATGCCAAAATATTTATCAATGCATGTGTACAAATTGACAACGTCAAAAGTCACAAATAAAAGTTCGTCCGACCACTGAAAGTCTCTAAATTTCACCAGAATGTCTTTACTGTCCTTAATGTATGAAGGAAGGTCAAGAACGAATTTCTTTAATTTAGAGTCTACAAATTTGGAAAGGTTCTCGGTGGATGTGCTTGACATTGTTTGGACCTAAAATTAGATTGCGATGCTGCCTACAGCAGTTTTAAATTGTTTGTTTGTCCGCTTCGGACTATTTAATCATTCTGCCGGTTTCCAACAATGTAGCAGTTTTTCATTTTACTATGGGTATTTTTCATTTAATATATTATTGAGGCGTTACAACTAGTTCCTATTCGTGATTACATTACCATATGTACAGCCATATATTCGCTTACGGCGACTGCTCATACGTATATCGACGTGATTTCCAAATAAATATGCGCACAATTAAACTAGAGATTTAGCCATGTTCCCCTTTCTTTGTCTTTTTCGATAGTACATGCCCATACAATTTTTTTATTCATGTCTATTGCTATGTATCATTGGAGGTTACCTCCGCACTTAGTGATTTATATGTTTATTTGATATCCCTCAGACTATTGGAACCCATCTAACTTTGGTTCGTTGTGTGGAAGCGTAAGTCAAATTTAGGCTTACAGCGCTGACAACCCTAGAACACTTTATTATATGTCATATATCTCCATTTTTGTGGGTAAGTGCCCTTTTACGATCAATTACGATCCATTTATTTAATTATTCTGCCGGTTTCTAATAATATAGCAGTTTTTCATTTACTATGGGTATTTTTCATTCAATATATTATTGAGGCGTTATAACCAGTTTCTATTCGTGATTACATTACCATATGTACAGCCATATATTCGCTTACGGCGACTTCTTATACGTATATCAACGTGATCCATTTTTCTCATGAGGAACATGCCTTTGTATATTTATTACATGTAGAGCATCTTACTATATATTATATGTCACCTATTGTGGGGGAAGAATATGCCTTTTAGATCAATTACACTTAGAGTATTACTAGTTTGAATATCTTGATATTTTGATATTCTCGTACTTACCATGTGAGTTTATTAACATTGGATCTATTTAGACCATTTTCTATTTTAAGAATAAGTGGTCAAATATCTGTTCGGAGCTCTTTTTTCTTCTTTTTTCTTCTGAGTTATGATATATAGCAATTTTTTTATTTTTTTAAAAAAACATTTAAATACATTTATATTTTGTATTTATCTTTTTATCAGATTATTTGTCTTGCTTTGAACTTTATTGATGAATGTGGGATCAAGACACATTTCATTGTCATATTCGCTTGGTCCAAAGACTTACGTTTGGTGAGTTTTGGACTTCCCTTCTTTTGTCCCACTGTTTGTGTCCTATCCTATACTCTCCCCTGATCTTCCTTGGCGTTGCTATTAACTTGTATCTTGTACTAACACCACAAGATACTATGGACCTTTCTTGCCATAGGTCCGTATATTCTTAATATGCTGGTGTAACAGATTATTCAGGATTAGAAAATCAATGAAATCCATAGATATATTTTACCCATAGAAATATGGTAACGCTTTCACTTATATACATGTTTAGATGCACTATTCAAATATTTTTGTTTTATCGTTTGCGTTTATGCTTCATTTTGCCCGTCGTCACAGATTGTATATATACATGTTTATTATTCTTTATGATTGGTTTTTATGTCTTTGTTTGATCTCTGTGTTTGTGAAAGTTTTTAAAAAAAACATTGGCAAAATTGTTTGTACTATATGATGGTATTGTCTTAAATTATATATGTTTGTTATCCATAGATTATAAATGTCTTTCTATGTTGTTATGTTAATCGATTGCAGCCTTGAAGAAGTTCCAGTGTGGAACGAAACGCGTTGGCTGAGTATCCGTATGAAAAATAAAGGAGATAACTAAAGATACCGATTTGTTTTGGACTTCTACTGACTGGTGCACCTTCCATTTGTTGTTTATCTTATCTGTAACTGCTTGCCAGTGGGGTTGTTCTGCGACGCACTCCGGAAGCATTGTGCACAGGATCTAAATACTTAATGAGAGACTTTGGGATATTAAGTGCCAAACTAGTAGTCAGTCGTAGTTCTCTTTTTTTGTTTAACAATTTTCTGTTGACTGTTTGTGCACTTATCCCGCGAATTGTATAATCTCAACTTGTTTAATATGTCAAAATTTGATGATGGCCGGGAAGAAATGGCTCATAACCTGTTTGGTACAGGGACCTCTAAAGACAAAACCAGTCAAGAATCTACACAAAAAAACAGCTTAAAAACATTATTCATACGATTGGAACGCTTGAAAAAACAAGAATTAAGTCGGTGGTGGGACGGGGTTACCCTTAATCAGTATATGGAAAATGGCAAGGTTCCAAGGGGCCTACGTATCCTAATCTTCCCCACCTTTGAAGACCTAAGTGATGCTCTCCTGAAAGAATGGGAGTGTAATTTGGAGGGAGCATCTCAAATTATGATGAAAATCTTAGTTAAACACGCAATGGAAAAGGGGGAGAAACTCCAGGAAGAAATTAGTGCAATTGAAAAATTGATCAGTGAGATGGAAGAGAAGGACCTAATAGAGAAAAACTATGCTATTCTCAAACAAATTATAGATAAACACCAGATCTATTTGAAAGATAAGAAACTAAGGAAAATCAAGAGAGACGATAAAGATTATCGCGATGGAAGAATCTACACTTTCCATAAGAAATTTGATAACGTACAGGGGTGGGAGGATAAGAAGAGATATAGAGAGGAAAAGGGAGAAAGTGATGACATTAGTTCCACAAGTAATTTATCAGTGTCATCACAGGGAAGTACGGCATCATCATCTTTGACCAATGATGTCCCTTTAGGAGAAGGTGCCACTCCTTTCCAGAAAGAATTGGCCAAATTACGTATTTCGAACAGATTGCAACAAAAAAGGGAAGAGCAAAAACCAGACGGGGAGGGAGGAGGAAAACAGGCAAATTCCAAAACTACAACCGGAAAAACGGATTCAGTGGGCAAAACCAAAAAGACAAACACCAAGTAATACTGAATAATGATTTGCCTGTTGCTAATGTTGATGATGGTTGTCATTTGAAAATTATCAATCTTTCAAATAAAGTATTGGATGAAGAAGAGATAACTGTATTAAGTAAAGGTTTAAATTTTTGTCCAACTCAAAGTGGCGACCTTGTTAATGCACATGTGGATTTATATAAGTTTATCAGGACATTAAAACTGCATGATTTCTTCTCTAATAAAATACCTGAAGAACCAAAGGCCATCCCTATTAGTGAACCGAGTACCCACACTATTGCTGAGGTTCGAAATATACAGTGCCTCCTCTCAATCTGTGATGATGATGTTTATGATATGCCTACTCTTCTTCAGGATTTTGACATCAGACAAGACGGCCATGTAGAAAGTGGCCTTCGCCCCAAATCTAAATTTACACCCTCTATTGGTTATAATCCTAATATTGATGTTTTCCATAAAAACATATCTAAGGAACTATATGCCTTGGAAAATATCGATAAATATAAGCCTAAACCAATTCAAAACCTCTCACAATCTGAAAGACTGGCCCTACAACGCCTTAAAGAGGATACTAACATTGTAATACGGGAGGCCGATAAAGGCGGCAATGTAGTCGTCATGAATCGTTTAGATTATCTGAACGAAATTAATCGGCAGTTGGGCGACACTTCCTGCTATAGATCTATTGCACATAATCCCATCCCTGCCTTGATTATAATGATTAATGGCAGACTTAATGAGTGGAGAGATATTTGCCTCATTTCTGAAGAGGAATATAGATATCTGCTAGTCAATTGTCCATCCTATCCCTGTATTTATGTCTTGCCAAAAATACACAAAGGGGGGGCATTCCCACCAGGCAGACCTATCATCTCGGGGGTGGGATCATCCACCGAGAACCTTTCCAAATTTGTAGACTCTAAATTAAAGAAATTCGTTCTTGACCTTCCTTCATACATTAAGGACAGTAAAGACATTCTGGTGAAATTTAGAGACTTTCAGTGGTCGGACGAACTTTTATTTGTGACTTTTGACGTTGTCAATTTGTACACATGCATTGATAAATATTTTGGCATGATGGCCATGCGCTCATTTCTGGATAGAGACGGTGCAGAGCATTACGAATACAATGAAATGATTGTGGAAATGGTGGAAATGATACTTATGAATAACTTTTTTTTACATGATGACCATTGGTACCAACAAATCAAGGGCGTAGCGATGGGTTCCGGGTTTGCTCCCTCGTACGCCTGCCTCTTCATGGGGTGGTACGAGAAGGAGCACGCCTGGGCCCGTGGTGCCTCCCCCTGGACTGAATTTATCGTCTTTTGGGGGAGGTACATTGACGACATCATTTGCCTCTGGTCAGGGTCCGTGGAGAGCTTACAGCAATATTTTGAGTATCTTAATGATAATGCCTTCAATGTCAGATTGACAATGTCATTTCATAAAGATAATATTAATTTCCTTGACATCAATTTCTTTATTGAGGATGGGGAAATTCAGAGCCAGTTGTACAGAAAGGAGACGGCATGTAATGCTGTTCTACATGCCTCCAGTGCCCATGCCAAGTCAGTTATTAATAATATCCCGTTTGGCGAAATGATTCGCATTAGAAGGAATTGTAGTACAGAGGATATTTTTCTCTCTAATATTAAGAAAACTAAGAAACGATTTGTAAACAGAGGCTACAATAATTCAATACTTGACAAGGCAGAAGAGAGAATCATATGTACAAACAGGATCTCCACATTAGCTAATAAAACAACTGAACGAGTCAACCACCAAAATGAAAAGAAACTTAGGTTCATTACACAATACACAACTCATAGCAGTAGCATCTTTAATGCTCTACGCAAAAATTGGCACCTTCTCACTTCCATTTCAGGACTTAAAGACTGTATTACCACCAAGCCAGCAATTACATATAGGAGAGGCACATCCTTAAGAAAACAGCTTTGTCCCAGCTATATTGTAACCCCCCAAAGTTCTGTAAACTGGCTTGCTAAAAAACCCAAAGGTTTTTTTACTTGTGGGTCATGCAATATCTGTAACAATGGAAAAAACAAAATCAAATCTTTTTCTTATAATAATCCTCGTACTTATCATTTGAATTACTTTATGAATTGCAATACCACACATGTAGTATACGTCCTGGGATGTGAATGTAACATTATCTATGTAGGAAGCACTACAAGGTGCTTAAAAATACGCATACAGGAACACAGAAGAGCTATTTTAAACAGAGATACCAGATACCCCATTACGGACCACTATAACAACAAACATATTGGTAACAACAATTTCTGGTTTCATGGTATTGATCATGTCCCTCCAGGTAAGAGAGGTTCCAACCGGGATTTATTACTCAGGAAATTAGAATCTAAATGGATATGTCGCCTTCGGGCGACCACACTAGGCCACAATTCTGATTCAGAGATGCACTATTTCCTGTAATATATATTTTCCTTTATTGCATACCATTCTCTGTTGTAACATGTACCTGTAACTAATATCGACTGCTCTTTCTGTGGTACATTGATTTATTGTGTGTTTATATAGCGTAGTCAACATATCCATCAGCCACATATTGTAGACATATATACTCTCTACATTTACGTTTGGTATTTTCGTCATACACGGTGTGTATGTTATGTGGTGATAGGTGTTTTATCTCTAGAGTTACAGCCTTAACTTTGTCAATTCTAAGGGCTTTATGATATAGCTCTCTTTCATCTATATAAAATGATAAAATGGGGCTCTTCTAATTCGTGTGCCTTGTGCTTAGTCTAACTCACCCTCGCTACCATGACTAAATTGATTGACCATGTGTCCTAACATTCTTCTTTTTCAACATTTTTGTCCTTGGACGTTTTAATGTTTGTTCACACTTTATGCGTTCTTTTTATATTCAAACTCGCGATGTGGGATTGCCAAATACCGGTTACGCGGTATTTTTGTATTCTGTTATATCCTTCGGGTATAATAATTTTTGTCATTCACCTCTCGCTTGCTTATTAAGTGACGTGGGATATATCCCTAACCCCCCCATTACTTGACTAATACAGACCTGGTAGGTGGTCTATACCTTTCAATCATGGCGACCACAGTTGCTGTCCTCTTTCTCTTCCCCTGATTTTGTTGGCCTCGATGTCATGTTATCACGTGACCCAAGATTGTGATTCGCGCGCATTTCCGGAAAGTCTTTAAAAATGTTTGAGTTACACCTAGGACCGATTGGCAGTACACTTTCGCCTTCCGTATTATGGGACTTCCTAGGTATGTATTCTTAATATATATTAGTACCGTATATTGTACTATTCACAGCGAGTCCTGATTTACGGTTCGCAGTATTCGTGCTCTTGTTGTTTACTGACTCTTTCATCACTATGTGCTGATATCCGTTTGCTAGATGCTTGCGTTCGCTTATACCAATGGGAGTTACATTATGGAAAAGTATCATTGTTAATTACAACTAACAGCGCAATATCAGTACATGACATTGTTTGGACCTAAAATTAGATTGCGATGCTGCCTACAGTAGTTTTAAATTGTTTGTTTGTGCTTGACATTGTTTGGACCTAAAATTAGATTGCGATGCTGCCTACAGCAGTTTTAAATTGTTTGTTTGTCCGCTTCGGACTATTTAATCATTCTGCCGGTTTCCAACAATGTAGCAGTTTTTCATTTTACTATGGGTATTTTTCATTTAATATATTATTGAGGCGTTACAACTAGTTCCTATTCGTGATTACATTACCATATGTACAGCCATATATTCGCTTACGGCGACTGCTCATACGTATATCGACGTGATTTCCAAATAAATATGCGCACAATTAAACTAGAGATTTAGCCATGTTCCCCTTTCTTTGTCTTTTTCGATAGTACATGCCCATACAATTTTTTTATTCATGTCTATTGCTATGTATCATTGGAGGTTACCTCCGCACTTAGTGATTTATATGTTTATTTGATATCCCTCAGACTATTGGAACCCATCTAACTTTGGTTCGTTGTGTGGAAGCGTAAGTCAAATTTAGGCTTACAGCGCTGACAACCCTAGAACACTTTATTATATGTCATATATCTCCATTTTTGTGGGTAAGTGCCCTTTTACGATCAATTACGATCCATTTATTTAATTATTCTGCCGGTTTCTAATAATATAGCAGTTTTTCATTTACTATGGGTATTTTTCATTCAATATATTATTGAGGCGTTATAACCAGTTTCTATTCGTGATTACATTACCATATGTACAGCCATATATTCGCTTACGGCGACTTCTTATACGTATATCAACGTGATCCATTTTTCTCATGAGGAACATGCCTTTGTATATTTATTACATGTAGAGCATCTTACTATATATTATATGTCACCTATTGTGGGGGAAGAATATGCCTTTTAGATCAATTACACTTAGAGTATTACTAGTTTGAATATCTTGATATTTTGATATTCTCGTACTTACCATGTGAGTTTATTAACATTGGATCTATTTAGACCATTTTCTATTTTAAGAATAAGTGGTCAAATATCTGTTCGGAGCTCTTTTTTCTTCTTTTTTCTTCTGAGTTATGATATATAGCAATTTTTTTATTTTTTTTAAAAAACATTTAAATACATTTATATTTTGTATTTATCTTTTTATCAGATTATTTGTCTTGCTTTGAACTTTATTGATGAATGTGGGATCAAGACACATTTCATTGTCATATTCGCTTGGTCCAAAGACTTACGTTTGGTGAGTTTTGGACTTCCCTTCTTTTGTCCCACTGTTTGTGTCCTATCCTATACTCTCCCCTGATCTTCCTTGGCGTTGCTATTAACTTGTATCTTGTACTAACACCACAAGATACTATGGACCTTTCTTGCCATAGGTCCGTATATTCTTAATATGCTGGTGTAACAGATTATTCAGGATTAGAAAATCAATGAAATCCATAGATATATTTTACCCATAGAAATATGGTAACGCTTTCACTTATATACATGTTTAGATGCACTATTCAAATATTTTTGTTTTATCGTTTGCGTTTATGCTTCATTTTGCCCGTCGTCACAGATTGTATATATACATGTTTATTATTCTTTATGATTGGTTTTTATGTCTTTGTTTGATCTCTGTGTTTGTGAAAGTTTTTAAAAAAAACATTGGCAAAATTGTTTGTACTATATGATGGTATCGTCTTAAATTATATATGTTTGTTATCCATAGATTATAAATGTCTTTCTATGTTGTTATGTTAATCGATTGCAGCCTTGAAGAAGTTCCAGTGTGGAACGAAACGCGTTGGCTGAGTATCCGTATGAAAAATAAAGGAGATAACTAAAGATACCGATTTGTTTTGGACTTCTACTGACTGGTGCACCTTCCATTTGTTGTTTATCTTATCTGTAACTGCTTGCCAGTGGGGTTGTTCTACGACGCACTCCGGAAGCATTGTGCACAGGATCTAAATACTTAATGAGAGACTTTGGGATATTAAGTGCCAAACTAGTAGTCAGTCGTAGTTCTCTTTTTTTGTTTAACACTATTTCAAGACTTGATAACATTAGAAATCTATTTACCTGAAGCACTGTGTAAGTAACCCATTTTAAATGATTTAAATGTTTGTGGTACAAGTTCTCATATGTTTGAAGCCATCAATACATATGTATAAAAGCAGCAGGGAGTATCTGAAGTAGCCAAGTGGTAAAAAGAATTTCATTTAGGCTAGTGATGATGAGAATGTGTAAAATTCAGGAAGGCAAGCAATTTTAGGAGCTATGGTGACATACTTTGAATGTAAATGGATGTTTTAACTGAAAAATTCATTGTTTTTGTTTTCTAGAAAATGAAGATGTAGGTTGCGATGAAGATGAAGATGAAGCTGGAATCACAATTAGGACATCATTCCCTGAAAGCTGGCTGTGGCGTATAATCACCATCAATAATGACCCAAAGAAACCAGAAAACACAAGGTAAATGAAATTCCTAATATGGATATCAGAACAAAAGGAGAGATCCAAGAGAAAGATAGATTAAATCATGTGAAATTAGCCCATAGATTTAAATGGATTTCAGATTTCCTGTGCTTTCAAAAATGCCAAGAGGAGTATGCTTGAAGGTTCGGGAAGATGGAGAACGGAGATGGTAAAATCAGTACAGGTAGCAATTTCAACATCAACACCAACGGCACGTCCTGTAACAATGAAATTGGTACATGTCATGTACACCCCTTCTTTTGCAACCTCTCATGTTAGAAGGATTCATTATTCCACTGTGGATACTACTGGCCGAACAGGTCGGAAAGAAGTTCCATACTTAGTTACCGCATCAAGAAGAGGAGGATATTTTCTCTAGCAATGAGCATTGAGTGGAAGAACTAAATCCATTCGTAAAACCCTTCTTTTAAAGGCATCACTCATTAGTAGAGAAGAACCAGGATTCAGAACCATCTACTGATGAAGATCTGTGGAATTAGTATGTGGCCCCATTACCGTGTTTGACGATGAAACGGGAACATTTTATGTACAGAGCAAAAGTAATTTATTTTTACAATTGTGTCTGTGAGATATTGGGTTGGTGGTTGTCTGGGATGTGAACCTTGTCAAGCCACAATCCCTTGCACTGTAAACCTCAAAAAGTCACTAAATTAACCTGTGCTTAACCATTGGTAGCTCAGCAGCAGGGAGTGTCATTGTTAGATAGCCTTGAGTCAGAGCTGCAGTGAAGATTTATTCATTGAGACTTAGGGACTGATTTAGAAGTTGGCAGAGGGAATCGTATCCACCATATTACAATCCCCATTGGTTGAATGTGGTCCTAATACGTTGGACGAAATATCTGTCACTTTTATAACGGAGTGGGCCCATCCCCTGACTTTTAAATTAGGCTGTTAGTCTCTGAAAAGCAAGTGGAAAATCTCCAGCGGGACGGGGCAGAGAGATATAGCCAAATACAGTGCCACCAGGACCGATACCCCTTTGGCAAAAGACCGCTGAACAGGAATTACTACTGTGGAGAAGAACGTAGTGGGAGAAGCTGCAAAGTCAGTCTTACAGGTGATGCACCTTGCGCAGATAGGCGAGCATGTCGCACCCAGTCTCCTCTTGGTTTTTAAAGCAATTTTTAACAAAACATTTTCTAGGTCCCCACTGCTGGGTTTTGGCAATGTAGTCCCCTTCATCTCCACTTCCAAGGTTCCTGGACTGGTGGGGCACCAATTGAAGGATTTGGACTCACTCAGGCTGGGTTTAGGTGTGGGCCAAAGGTGAAGTGAGCCTTTGGTGTTCCTGAGGCTCATCTCAGAAGGCCAGCAAACTGGCCCTTTGGAGTCACTCTGGTAGTACTGTGTTAAAATTGCAAGTTCACTGCTTTTCCCCAGGCTAGTGGGAAGCAGGGCAGAAAGGCAACAATTCAGCTAGGAGGTAGCATGTCAGCAGCCCAGCAGAGTGGCAGTCCTTTCAGCAGCACAGCAGTCCTTCTTTCTGGCAGAGTATCCACAGGTCCAGACGTGTACTGAAGAGTTGGTGCCTGAGGTCTTATTTTTATATCATGGTGCCCTCCTTCTGAAAGGTGGGAGAAGCTTATAGACAGTGGCTTTGAATTGCATGACATTTCCTGACTCCCCTGCCCTAGCTCAAAGCTGGCTGCAGTGACAATGTGGAGATGATAGGCCATTTATGTGAAGGAAGAGCCTTCCCTATTCAGTTGCAAGTAGGGCTGTGCTCAGCCCCCCAACACCCTGCCGACAGATGGCCCATTCAGCCACTCTTAATCCTTAAATTGTATGACTGTCTGTGAGGAATTCACAAGTCTGTCAGTTACACCCAGTCGTGTGACACAAGACAGGTTTCAGGCACAAAAGGGCTAAGGGCAGAAAAATGTCAACTTTCTGAAAGTGGCATTTTCAAAATTGCAATAAACAATCCTGACTTTATCATTCAATAAGGTTTTCATTAGCAGTCCAAAGACACCAAATATACTATAGCTACCTTCTTCCAATTGAAAATTACAGCTTATTAAATGTAATAAGTAATCCCCAATGTTATCCTATGAGAGGGGTAAGCATCACAGTAGTGAAAAACAAATTTAGGAGAAAAATGCACATGTACAACCATTCCCTTACAAGGCACCCTCCCTTTTGCGCTAGCTAGGGCCTAGCTTAGCGGTGACTTGCATGTACTAAAAGGAGAGTTTAAAGCTTTTCAAAAAGGTTATATTGCCAATTCAAAATGGTAGTGTAAAACTGCATTCAGGCTGCATTTGCAGGCCTGGCACATATTTTAAGGTGCTACATAAGTGGGTGGCACAATAAGTACTGCAGGTCCAGTTATAGTATTTAATTTACAGGCCATGGGTATTTGGTATACAATTCTACAAGGAATTGGTAAGCAAATAAATATGCCAATCAGGTGAAAGCCAATCAAGCCATGT
Source organism: Triturus cristatus (assembly GCF_964204655.1). Classification (NCBI taxonomy): domain Eukaryota; kingdom Metazoa; phylum Chordata; class Amphibia; order Caudata; family Salamandridae; genus Triturus; species Triturus cristatus. Next base: position 114,477,034 of record NC_140586.1, read on the forward strand.
TTTAAGGCTAAGAGCACAACCGCATTAGCACTAGTTAACAGTGGTAAAGCGCACAGTCCTAAGTTCAACAAAACAAGTTCAGCAAAAACAGTGCAAAGTAAAGGCAAAACGTTTAGGGAGGACCCTGCAAAGAGGGCCAGGTCCAACCATTTGATAAAAGTGTACCAGAAATTTGAGGTTTTGGAGAAGAAAGGGGTAACAATAGCATCCCTGATGATCAGACAAGTGTCACAGCTCAAGCCTCTTGTACCATCAAATGGCCCCACTGTTAGTCAGGGGTAGCAATGCCTGCTCTGCAGAGATAGAGAACGTTTTGCGAGATTCCCTTGCCATGCTGAAGGAGGACAGGAATTTATACATGCTCCCTTAAGGGTATAAATGCAGGCCAGCAGAGGGACCCAGTGCTTGGCTTCCGGAAACTACACCCTTGAGCCCACGCCCACTTCCTGTTCCTTCGTGGAGATCATCCTTGCTGTGGCTGAAACCTGTTTTTCTGTGGAGGTATTAAATCTTATTTCTTTTGGGCTGCCAATCCTTTTGTTCCTTTTCTTTTGCCAGCTGTCACGCTACCGCTCCCTGATTCTTTTTGTGGATGGAGCGTTTGCCTGTTATTGCGCAGTAGCGCTAAAGGCAGTTAATGAGCAGCACCTATTTTTTATTTGGGCAGTGTGTGACTCCGCGGCCGCGTTTGAAGGTAATTCGCGGATGCGTCACATACCTTTTGAACTCGTTGCCTCTTTCTTATTTTACTTCGCGGCAACGTCCTAAACTCCATAAAATCGTGGCCACGTTTAAATTGAATTTGCGGCCGCATTCAGATTGAATTCGCGGCCGCATTCAGATTGCTTTCTCAGCCGCGTCCTTTTCTCGCTGCAACCGCGGTCACGTATATATCTAATGCGCGACCATGTTTATTACAGTAGCACCTCTCTGATTATTTTTTGGCTTAAGCGCCAATCCATGAACATTTCTGGCCCCAATATCAAGTGGCAACATTGGGCTGAATAAACGCCCCCGGAATAAAAGGCCTTTCGGGGAATTGAACCATACTCCAGCTTTTTTATTTTGTGCCAAAGTCCCTATGTTTGGAAATCTTCATATGCTCTCAGTTATAGACTGTGAATGCTCTTATGAGGCCTACAAATTTGTAAAGTCAGACTTTTTTTGTGGAACTTACGCCTTAACAGGTTTTGACATTGAAAGCAAACCTTTTTGGATTTATCTGCCTCTTCTTCTTCGGATCTTCTGCGGACTGTGAAGGAAATAGCTGATGTGCCTGATTTACCTTGTTCTTCGAATCACTCACAAAGTTCATACGTTCCTTATCAAATCTGGCTGGTAAGTGGAACGACTGTCTCTGCAGGACAGGCATAATATCCTTACGAAGTTTTGAGATTTAAATAAGGGGATAGAATTTTATTTGAGGCATTTCTTGTTTTCTCTCCTAGGACACTCATTTTGAATTCTCTTTTCTTGAACCTTTTGGGGATTCAGAAAAGGCTATCTGTGTTGGATATCATTCCCCGCATCTCCCTGGGCTAGCCTTCCTGTATGAGGGGAGCTGTCTTCAGGGAGTGTGGAGAGCTCTCTTTGTTCCTGTGGACTGGGCATCACTTCAGGTCAGTGGATCTGGCGACAACAAGTGAATGTACAATTCATTGGATCATCTATGAACAATATCAGAGGAAGAGAGTTTAGAAATATTTACAGCAAGGATGACATATAAACTGGCAGTTTGTTGTACCAGCAAGGTAAAGATGGGTTGCACTTGTGCCCATGATGTGAAGAAGTCAAACCAACTCCACATATGGCTTCAATAGACTCTATTCCTGATCAGTAGAGTGAGCCCCTGGATATATTTCAGAAACCACCCGCATGAGGAATGTCACTTGCCGTAAGTAGCAATTCTGTGTGGGTGCATTCAATCGCTGTCAGAGTACAAAAAGTAAGTTCTCCACAATATCTTGAGGGGAATTTGGAAAAACTCTCTAGGTGGTTCATCCATGTTTTTCATACTCAAGAAAATGCATCAATAATGGCCTTGTATGGTGTATTGAGCCCTGAGTAAAATCACCGTCAAGGACCAATAGCCGCTGCTACATATTATACAATGTAACAGCTACAATGGTTCAGGGAAAGTAATAGCAAAAAAGAAAAATAAGCACAAATAATACTGTAACAGAATCACACAATTCGTTTTAAAACTCAGTACAACAATAAAACAAACAAACAACAACAAAAAAGAAAATAAAGTGCCCACAACAAATTATTGTTGAAATCTTTGTTGTTATTACAAATATTGAATGTAAAATATAAATAATACAAAGTCTAATGTACATTTGGCACTCTTTTTTTATTTTTTATTAAGCAGTTCCAGAAAATACATATATATGAAATAGCAATCAGTGATGAAACCAGTAATAAATTACAATAGATTAATAATAAAAGGCAATTGTAATAAAAGAAAGGGAGTCTTAGGAATAATACAGTTCATCAGATATTAAAACAGCCAGATCCGATAAGCGAGCAGTTAACCACTAATGCATGGTAATTTTGGAGATATCTGCAAGCAGATCAGTTCAATGGAGCCTATCCCTGATGATACTAAGGGTCATTTCTGTTAGTTCCTTCATATGTCCCCCTTACATTTCTGGTCCAACCGGCGATAAATGCCCAAACCTTCTGCCCCCGGATTCTAGCCTGTCTACCCCTGCTAGCATAGATAGCCCTTTCTTGATTATAAATTCCCAGGAGCCTGGCAAGCCACATATTGAAGGTTGGTGGTTCAGCATATTTCCATCTCGCTGCTAGTAGTATCCTACATAACGCTGTCCCCAAAAAGAGACAGCATTCCTCCTCTATACTTAGACCCAATGAGCTATCATAGCCAAGAATCCAAAGAGTAGGGGATAATTCTACTCTAAGGCCAAATACTTCCTCCAAATACCCTGAAATCCTTTTTTTAACAAAGTTAGTTTGTTACAGTCATAGAGCATATGAGTCAGGGTGGCTGGCCCTAGCCCACATCTAGGGCAATTATCATCTATCCTTTTCCCCCATGTGAACAATTTAGCTGGTGTAAAATATAGATTAAAAATAGTTTTGTACAATTGAGCTTTTAGGTTTGAGGATAAAAGTATTTTAGCTGTTAAAGAGAGGCTCGTATAAATGTCAACATCAGGATATGCAAGCTTCAATGTCCAAGATGATTCAGTTTTTTCCAAATCATCTGGGATCTTGTCAAGGAGTAGGCTATACAAGTTCCTAATTCTGGTGGATTTCCTAATTATGGTATCTAAAAGTGGAATCTTATCAAGCTTAACCTTAGGGGTATTTAAAGCGAGGATGTTTTTAATCTGAACAAATTTAAAGTACTGGTTATTCGGGATATCAAAAATCCTCTGTAGCACGGGAAAATAAAAATCTTGCTCTCCCCCATAAAAATCGCCAATTGTTCTTACACCCATCCTTTCCCACTTCTTCCCCATATCATCATTAACCTGGGCTGATAATAGTGATGAACGCCACAGGGGAGTATATCTATTAATTTTTGGGATTACCAGAAATATGGAGACCTGCTTCCAAACTTTACATGCACTGTTGATCACTTTAAATCTTACCTTTTAATAATAGCTTGGCTCCAATTGTCTCAGTAAGAGCCCTGGAGCTTTCTTCCCAATAGAAAGTTTGTATATAGTGGGGATTTTTGGACCTTGCTCTATTCCAGTATCATTATCGACGATAAACAGAGTGGCCATTTGGTGGAGAAGAGCCGCCCAATAATATAGGGTGATATTAGGGATCGCTAAGCCGCCCCTGTCTTGTGGTAGGGCTAAGTATTTCATTGCTCTCCTAACCTTCCCGTATTGCCATATAAAGTTGGAAAACGTTGATTCTAATGTCTTCAAAATACTATCCTCTACAGCCAGCGGTATAGTCCGAAACAAGTACAGTAGCTTTGGAAGCATGGTCATTTTTTAAAAGTTTCCCCTCCCAATAATGGACAAGTGCAAACCGTTGACTCTCCTTAGATCATTTCCTATAGTTTTAATCAAGGGTTCGAAATTGCATTTATTAATTTCCTCTATTTTAGCGCTTATACAGACCCCCAAATAAACAGCCGTGTCTGCTTTCCTTGGGTCATTGTAGTCAATATTATCTGTACATAGGACAATAGTTTTCCCCTTATTCAAAGCATACTCAGAGAGTAGCCCATAGCTCTCAGCGATCTTATTTATTTCTATAATTGCCTCAGCTGAATTCGGAGTTAGTACCGCAACATCATCGGCATAAGCCAGTACTTTGGTCTCGTACCCACCCGTAACTATTAGCTTAATATTCTGACTCTGGGGCCGATTCCGATCCAGGTCGGAAGGGCACCGAACGCGATCCGGCCGGAAAAACTACGAGCCGTACGCGTGTTTTCCGCCCGACTCGTACAGCTGTACGAGCGAGCCAGTACGATGCGAGCTACATGAAATTCACCGACTGAGTCGTTTCCGGGTCCGAACCGCTCCATACGTCTCGGTCGTAAGCTAACCGTGGCGTGCAATGAATGCGATTCATGACCGAGCCAGTACGATGCACGCGTCGGACAGCCTGTGCGAGCCGGAGTGTCCGGCTCGCAAAAGCTCCCGGAGTCAGTCTTCGGGGGTCTGCGTCAGATTCCCTGACACCCGCAGCCGTACGACTTGCACACAGGAGGAGACACCAGGGTCCCCCCACACAGGCATGTATGGCGTGGATGGCACTGACGTGTACCCACTGTAGGGGGTGCACTTGTTCGAGACGTACCCATTCAGTCAATAGGAGCGCATGTACGCGTCATACAACTGGCTCCCATTGACTTCTATGGGGGTCCGACAGCATACGTGCGCATCATACTCGCTCGGTCGGACTGTAGGGGTCCGGCTCGGTCGGAAAACACTCCGGATCCGACTCGGTCGGAGTGCTTTCCGACCCGGATTGGAATCGGCACCAGAGTAGGAGGTTAACCACCAAAGGGTTAATATATAAAGCAAATAAAATCGGGGAGCAAGGACATCCCTGCCTCGTCCCTCTTGATATGTTAATAATATTAGACTCCTTACCCATAAGTTGCAATCGGGCCCTTTATTGACAGTACATGGCTTTAATTGCTTTTATAAATTGGGGCCCAAAACAATTTATCTCCAGGATCCCCCATACAAACTCCCAGGACACCCGGTCGAAAGCTTTCTCAGCATCGAGGAGGATCATAGCCATCTGGCCTCCTGTCCCAGACATGATATCAAAAAGAGAGATAACTCTGCAGATATGGTCAGTTGTTCCTTTGCCCAGAATAAAAACATGTTGCCAGGGGAAGACCAGATGTTCTATGACCCTCCCAAGCCGGTAGGCCAAGATTTTAGAGTATAATTTAGAGTCTGAATTATTCAAGGAGATCGGTCGGTACGAAGATAGATTGTCAACCGGCTTGCCTTTTTTAGGAAATATTATTATGTCAGTCTCTTTCCAAGACTCAGGGGGGATTCCACTATATTGCACTCCCTTAAACAAGTCCAGAAGGATAGGTATTATTATTTTTGTTCCTCAGATTTTATAGATCTCTAGCGGGATTTTGTCGGGTCCTGCGGCTTTCCCCGAAACCAAACCTAACAGGGCTAGATGAACTTCCTCTAGAGTAATTTCTTCTTCTAGTTTATCTCTTATTAGTCTATCTAAACCCCCTCCAAGTTCGGTGCCTACAGTCAATTCTACTAGGGCTTGCCTAACTTCCGCTGTATCTTTCTTGATATCATCTTGGTACAAGACTTGATAATACAGTTGAAACCCTTTAATAATATCTTCCGGATCTGTATATACTTGTCCATCTATTTTAATAGAGGGTACTGCATTAAAAGAAATCTTCTGCCGAGTGCGTTGGGCTAACCTCTTACCCACCAGCTCACCATTTTCATATGGGCTATTTTGATTGAAATTCTTCTGCTGATCTCTGCATTAGCCAACTATTTAATTCTGCTTTTAAAGCGATTATTTGATATTGGATGTGGACCCCATCTTGTCCCTGTATTATTGTCAGAACATGCTCTTCTTCAGCTCTAGCCAACTCCCGTGATATTTGCTGATTCTTATTTTCCCGCTCCTTCTTAGCTCTGGCCGTATAACTGATGGATTCCCTTCTAAGAGTGGCCTTGAAAGAGTCCCAAACAGTCCCCCTGCCCGCACTGAAGCGGTTCATATCAAAGTATTTTTGTGCCAATCCTTAATAAATTCGATATAATCTTTATTCATAACAACTTTCTATTGAACGTCCATTTGCTCCGTGGTCTTTTAAAATTAGTTAATTCAATTTCTAAAATCAGAGGATTGTGATCAGATATTAATTTAGGAAGTTTCATAATCTCAGCTCGCACTAGCAAATCTCTTGTTCCAAAGAAATAATCAATCCTGACATATTTATTGTGTGGGCAGGAGAAGTATATGTAGCCAGGGTTAGTCGGGTTTTTTAAATTCCAGATATCCACCAGACCATGGCTATTTATAAGGTAATTTAGAGCCCTGCAAACTCTAGTCTTCCGACCAGAATATACGCCTTGCCTTTGCTTCCCAGTATCTATATCTAAAGAAATATTTAGATCTCTGCAGAAAATTAGGGAGTTTGGCCAAGTGGCAAGCTCTATTTCTAGGTCTTCAAATATTTGAGGGTCATCTTGGTTTGACCCGTAAACCGAGCATACCGTAACTCCTGTTGTAAGTTCTACTATGGCTCACCTCCCCAGAGCATCCACTGCCTTACGTTTGGCTAAACCTAATGATGTTTTAGCTAGGATGGCCACCCCATGAATATTAGAGGTCTGAGTTGTACAGGCAAGAGTATTATAACCACCGACCCTTAGTAATTCTCTTTTCCCCCAGGGAATGTGTGTCTCCTGTAAGCAAACTACATCCATAGTATTTAACGTGATAATTTCAGCACAGCGAATCTTCTTAGCCCTATCATTCAACCCCGCCACATTCCATGAACATATAGCAATCTTCCCCATTGTAATTTAATTCCAAGTTCCAGGGATCCTTTTATTGGTAACCTGATGCCCTCATGCTCCTCCATGTTATAGCTCTCCTTCTGCCTTTCATTAATCTCTTTTGGCTGCTTCTTCCTTTCGTTACTAATTCTGGAAATGCTTTTTTTATCTTGCTTTATACCCCTCACACTCTCCCACACCCTCCCCCTACCCACCACCCCAGCACCCCCACCTCCCTTCATGAGGCGTACAGACTCAATCTAGAGTCTGTTCGTGATGAATGTGCAACACGTGGCCAGAGCCCTAATGCTGAGACCTTCCACTAGTACTTAATAGATGCTGCTCATAGAGCCCCACCTCACGCAGATGTTCTTTAAACATGCATTTTATTTCATAGTATTTTTAGCTGCATTTCAAATATACCAATTAACCCCCCCCCCCCCCAAAAAAGAAAAACCTCCCGAAGATATAGTGCTACCTTGTCCCTTCTTATTTGGTTTGATCTCCCCTCATGATGGTTATATCCTGCAGCTTACTTAGCACTTTACAGCTATCTAAGTCTAAATCTAGCCAGACAGACCATCCAAATATTCTCTAGCCTTTATTTCGGACAAAAAGAATTTGGTTTGTCCCCCCCAGATCACTTTAAGCCGAGCTGGATTATTTAAGTAAGCTTGCACTTTGTTATCTTGGAATGGCTTAATAAGCTGGCGCAACCTCCACCGCCTTTCGACAGTGGAGTGACAAAAATCTGGGCAAACAAAGTAAGAGATCTCATTCCTAGTTCTCTTTGCTTCTGGTCTTGCTTTCTCAAAAACTGCTTGGCGTAGTAAAAAATTACCAAAATACACCAGGATGGCATGGGGAAAAGCCCTAGCCTTTGCTGGCTGTTTCTGAAAAAAGGGGACACAATGAGCTTGTTGGACTTCCAAAGCCCAATTCCATTCCGTGAGTTCTGGCAAGGAGTCTCGAAGCAGGTCCACCACATATGAGCGAACATCTCCCCCCTCAACCCCTTCAGGAACTCCCAGCACCCGCAAATTGTTCCTCCGCTGACGATTCTCAAATTCCTCTAGCTTCCATCTGACATCGACTAGCTGTGCTTCATGAGAATCCACTCGTGTTTGGTTCGAAGCCAGATCGGATTCATTAGAGACAATCCTAGACTCCAGATCAGTCAGCCACTCCCCAAATACACTACATGTCTTAGTTAGCTTTCGGACAACCCCTTGCATCTTTCGCATGGCAGCTTGGGCCTTGCGCCCATCCTGGCGCATCTCTTCCCGGTGCATTGAGATGGCCTGGAAAATAGCCTCTAGCGTTGGAGGGAATGATCCAGGATGATCTGAGCTGGGCGGGTTGAGAGGTAAAGGATTAGTAAGCTGAATCGTGGGGGTATAGTCCCAGGCCAAATCTTTCCCCCAGTCTTTTTTTTTCTTTAGAATAGTTTTTCATTTACAGCCCACATCCTCTCCCTGATCACTGCAGCTCTGATCCATAGTATATGACGGGTCATCAGGCCACTCACCCCTGTCAGATAAGGAAAAAAAATCACTAGGTTCTTTCTCAAGCTCCGTATCCCCAAAGTTGGTTTTGCTGGCTTTAAGGGCTGTTTGGGATTGGTCTGCATGAGCTATAGCAAAATCTGCAAGATCTGCTGAGTTATTGATAATAGCGGAGTTCTCCATCATTATGTTTTCATCCAAACCGAGTCTCATCAAACAGTTTATTCGCCCAGCACCCGTCAAAGTCACATGCGGAGAGGGAGAACCGGGCATACCTTCATTGTCGGCGGGTCCCCCATCCTGACCGCATATCTCCAGGTTAGGAGAATCATCTGCCTCATTCCATGCCACTGGTGTACCCTGGATCACCCTCTGGACCTCACAGGCAACCGCTGCACTTGCAGCGTTCATGCTCACTTTGGGACCGACATTACTCTTCCCTTCCTGGCCCGGAGCTGTTTTCCCGGCTGACCCTCGCAGCAGATCAGCCACAGTGGGGCCGGCCGGGCGTCCCTTCTGTACAGCCCCACCTCTTCCGCATTTAGGAGTCTATGTGGGCGACCCCAGTATTACCGGAGATGCAACCTTCTCCACTCCGGCATCTCCCAATTCTGACATACCCCGTAGCACCAGTCTGGTTCTTCTAGCCTTGGCAGCCGCCGCAGCCGTCTTGGGACCCATCAAATGGAGATCCAGCGATTCCAGAGCACCCGGCACACTCAACCGACAGGCAAGACTTCCTCTGCTGAGTTCCGTCGGCCTTGGAGATTATTCTGCCAAAGTATCATAGTACAGCTAGTCCGATATCGGTTCCAAGTAGGTGTAAGTATCTCCTAGCCGTTTTTAACTCTTCATCGCAAGTCTCCGCGTTCATTTCTCATCCAAATTTTCTTAATGCAGCATCTTAAATTGGATTTCTCTGTCTCTCTTGGCTCCGTGTGCACAGCAGTATCAGGCGACCGCCATCTTGCCTTGGATCCGTACACTGTGACCTGTACTATTATATGTCTGCTGTGTTTAACCTTGAGAGTACATTGGGACTCTCAAGGTTAAACACAGCAGACATATAATAGTACAGGTCACAGTGAAAACAAAAACCATACACAATGGCAGAGGGAAAAAATGTGTCCATATGATAACAGGATCAAAATGAAAGAAATACTTCCCCTTAGTAACCCAAAGTAGAACGTTGACGGCGTTTCGACCTTACGGATTTGATAGGTCATCATCAGGACATAAAACACTATTTTGGAGCAACCATCATTTTCAATCTGAAAATGAAAACAATTCGAATGTTGAAGGTACCAAAACGGAATATTCACAAACAAGGAACACAACCAAGGGCCAAACCAGTTGAAATTGAGCATACTATAAAACAAAATCAGTGCGCCATGCATACAGAAATAATTGGGTAACGGTAAAGAAAAAGAGCCTTCACCAATTAGATTAAGCAAGGTTGTGTAACTAATTTCTAAAGAGTGAACTGATATCACCAATAAATGAACAAATTGAATCCATAGACTCATATACACCAATATTAAGGCCCCAGGTAAAGTATACCAGACCAGAATAATAAATTATAAACCCAGAAGTGCCAAATAGTTCATGAAAATTTTGCTAACATACTTGTTGTGGATAATCTTATCACGTATATCCTCCAGGCCAAAAATTCGGATCAAGATATCCATAGTCTCTGCAACATAAGTACATCATATGTATAAATCAAGCTGAACTAAATAAACCAGGAAACAGTTCATATTATTCCAAAACTCACCACAGAACAATAGTTCCGCTACCTAGAGTGTCCAAAGTCACACTGGTATGTAGGGGTTAAACACAAGTTCTAGGGACCACCTCTGAAGCGCTAGCCAATTCGCAAAGTAAAGTCTCCAAGGAAAGCTATTCAAGACAAAAGGGGAGAGAAAAGAAAGTTTTCACACAGCAATGATTTCATAGAACTCCAGCAAGAGGTGAGCAACTCACAACCTCATCGACATGGGCCCTGACCTGTGAAACGAATTCACCTCAACTAGCCACACGCAAGACCCTCTGACTGTCATGGTAGAGCTGCAATGAAGTCAGCGTCTAAAGTAGCACTACTCATCGGAGAAATAAACAAAAGACTACCTGTCCAGGATAACATATGGGCTGCATATCTGTAAATTATCCAAAGCTGGTAAAAGCACAGCTTTTTTCAAATATAAGTCAAATCAATATATAAAGAAAATCATTGGACTTTAGAGATGATTTCTGAGGTAAAGACATATATATGTATTTGATAACGCTGCGCGATAACATGCACGGAAACCAAGACACTGCCATCTCTTGCGGGAAGTATACCCAATGTCTGTTACAACGTGAGCGTATCTAATGCATCTGAGCCTCCAGATGTAAACTAAGTGCTAAAACAGTCTCTAAATATGTCCTGCTTAGAAGAAGCTTCAGCCTAGCAATTAGCTTGACAAATAAAAGCAAACAAGAATTAAACATAAAAATGAAGCTATATTTTACGAAATGTGCGCTATACACTATAACAGAGTCCCTCATGCTCGTATACAGTAAACATTTTGCCATATATTTAGAGTGCCAGAGTCCGCATGCATGACTAAAACGTGATTCAAAACACAAAAGATCGAAGTAAACCAAATCATGTTAACGTTCCAGTTGAAAAAGAACATGAAAAAATGTAATACTTACATATGTATTATATTATGCTCATAATCAAGGGTGGAGTTAGACGACCCTTAGTTGGAACATGTACCCTTAGCGTACAATGAAAAATTACAATCACATTAGGCAACTTCATAGGTATAGACATATTATGCAGTGAGGAATTACCTAGGTCTAAACCAGTAATAGATTAGTGCGAAACAACAGAATTACATTCCTCCATTTTGCTGAGACCTTTGTTGATGTTATCACATTTTAAAATTCAGAAACATTCTGCATTATTTAGGATCACCTGTATATCGCCACCCCTGGGTGGTTTTCGTACCTGCTCAATAATTTGCCACCTGATGCCATTCGGTGAATGGTTACAAACCCAAAAATGTGATACCAAGGGTGCAGTGAGAGTCTTACAATGTATGGAGCTTCTAATTTTGTGACAGACGTGACAACTTTTTTAGTTGTCTGTCCCACATAGAATAGATTACATGGACACCAGATGTAGACAACATTCTGGGAGTTACAATTAGTGCAATCTCTTAAATTGTGTACGATGTTTGCATGTAGAAACTGTTTGGTATTAGTGGTAGAGTCACACATAATACAATTACCACATTTAAAGTGACCAACAATCCTGTTGAGGCCCCATGAAGAGGCCAAATCAGGGGATCTTGTTTTAGGTAAAGAGGAACACACTAAATGATCTTGAATATTGCAACCCCTTTTGAATGAGAACAGTGGCAAATCATCGGTGAAACCCATCGATTGAACCAATGGCCAATGCTTTTTCACAATTTCTGTCACACCATTACTTTGTGTGCAAAAGGTGGTCCTGCACATTACCCTTTCCATTGCTTTTTAGGGCTGGGGGGTCAGCAGAAATTTGTGATGATTATACCATGTCCTTTTCAGTGGTCATTTGGTTAGTCGTGGCGGATAGCCACGATTCTTCAATTGTTTGGCTACAATATTTGCTTCACGAAAATAGGCACTTCTAAACTTACAATTTCTTCTGATTCAAAGAAACTGTCCGAATGGATGTGCCTCCTTGAACACCTTTAGATGATCATTCTTATATTGGAGTAGAGTGTTACGGGCCGTTGGTTTAGTGTGAAGATTGGTTGCTAGCTTACCATCATAGGGCATGATGGTGAGATCCAGAAGGTCAATCCGTTCATTGCTTGAATGGGAAGTGAAGTTCAAATTAAGTGAATGAGTGTTCAACCATTCAAGAAAAGTGTATAGATATGAGTTGTCTCCTCTCCAAATAAAATAAATATCATCAACATAATGCCTCCAGTGGCGCACATTGTCAAAAAATGGATTGATAGAGTTGTCATATATGTTCTTCCTTTCACAATTCTCCACAAACAATATGGCAAAGTTTATGGCATAAGAAGCCCTCATCGATGTCCCCTTGATTTGTAAATAACATTGGTCGTCAAGCTCATAGTAATTATGAGTTAATGAGATTGGGAGGAGGTCAATAATAAACTCAGTTGAGACAACAAGTGGACCAGGTCTCATGTCTAAAGCATCCTTCACCACCTCAATTCACTCCAACTGGGGAATGCTGCAATGTCCAAGCACACCATCAACTCCACAGCTGGGTCAAAATTTGTATCCTCAATCTGTCCAATCATATCGCTAATTTTGCGAACATACCTTATAGTGCCCACAGCTAAATCTTTAATAAAGATATCAATATATTTGCACAAGAGTTCGAGCACCGAGCCGCAACCAGATTCAATATATCTACCCCCCCCCCCCCCCCGCAGGGCATGATGGGTCTTTATGCAATTTTGGCAAAGTATAGAGACAGGAGTCCTTGTAGGTTTTTTGTTAAAATACTCAAATTCAGAGTCATGGATCAGTTTTTCAATCTCATGTAGGGGATTGGATTGGATCAAAGTATAGTAGTTATAGTTGGAAAGTTGCAGTTGAACTTCGGCTTTGCAGGATGGTGTTTACTGAACCACAACTCTCCCACCTTTGTCAGCAGGCATAATTATCTGGTCCTTTTTATTTTGAAGGCCAAAAGTGCCTGTCTTTCATCCAATATGATGTTGTGTGGAATGTACTCAAATCTACTTTTCAGGTTGGTGACCTCCTTCTTGACCATTGTTTCATATGTGAGCTATTTGACTGGCATTTTACTGCTAGGGGGATTGAAAGAAGAAGGCAGCCTCAGTTGTGAGGGGTTAAACACTTCAGGAAAACAATTATTTAGAAAGAAGGCTTTTATAGTTGCAATTTGTGAATAAATGTAAATATTCCATTTGGATTAAAGAAGTTGGTCACTTCAATATATACAAAGTGTAACACCTTACTGAGTAATGGTATTTCCGTCAAGGAAAGGACATAGTCAAACTAGTTACAAATAGGAATAAGAGCAGAATCCTGATCAGATACCCCTGCTATTTGGGGGGGGGACCCACTGATAAAGCTTCCTGTGGGTTTGTTGAGTTCTGCCTCTCCCCCTTGCCCTTGCCTCGACTGCGCTGTCCTAAAAAATGGGGGTAACCTGATTTTTGGGGGCCAGTGCTTGGTCCTTCCCCTGCACCTGAGTCCTCGACTTAGCTGGCAGAGAACTCAGAGAAGGTGACCGCTGTTTGTCTGTTAAAGCGACCCCAAGGTTGATCATTTTCAAAATACTGATGTTTTGATTGTATAAAATTAATCAGCCAGGTAAGGATATACTTTCTGCTCATTGAAATTGTTAATGTCCCTTTGGACCTTATTGATCTTCTTATTGCATTCGATTTTCTCAAATTTGACAATTGTCTTGTTAACTTTCTCAATAGCGGCCTTTGCATCAGAGAATACATTACCCTAATTGATTTCCCTGGTTCAATTCCCAATACTAGTCAATGGCAAGAACAAGTGACTATTGCTGAAACTCTTTTGAACCCTTGGGTCATTAGTAAAGATCACAGAAACATTTCATACTAGTAGGCCTACAGGAATTGAGTCCTTTTTAAGATATTCAGTCATCATTAGCATATGTAATGTAGTACGCACATGTTTATTTCTGCATTTCTCTAATTTAGACTGGAGCGGAAGACGATGGCCCCAGTAGGTACGGTCCACTTTTGATTCTAGACATACATTCTTCAGTGTAGATAGGGGTAAAACTATCAGTCATACTGGTTTAGAGGGGATACGTGTCTCTACAGAGTCTGGTGTGTGGCTACTAGAGGCTAGTTCCGGAAAATGTAGATTTCAATGGTCTGTTCTAACCTCAAATGGCCCTCTAGCCCATTAAGGAGTTTTGTCTCCATAGATTTATCCCATGCTCCAGAGGTGAGTAGTTTTACTCCAAGAACAACAAAACAATAAGTAAATCGTGGTTTGAATAAGTCATCTGGTTGCACCTGTACATGTAACAGTACCACACTCCTCTTAGAGGCTTTAATTTCCACAGTGAACTGTGTCATTGGATCGGGAGGTCTAAGACGGAGGTCTTCAAACTTCGGGAATCACCCTCCTGGAGGGGCCGTAGATGTTTTCCCGGCGGGGGGGGGGGGGGCAAATGAGTCTGCAATTACATGTAAATCAATCTATCTTCGAAGTGTGAAAGGTGTGTTCATTTACATAAGGCAGATAAAGTCTATACAAAAGTGTGAGAACCGTACTACTGAATGGTATGGGGCAGGGGCAGTAAGTGTAGAGATAAGGTCAAAGACATGGCTAAAGAAAAGAAACAATTCTGCATTTCTTTGGGTAACTGCATATAACAAAACACACACACACTTCAAAATAAAAATAAATATAGGTTCAACTAATCAAAGGGAAACACACTCTTTGCCTTTTAAAATCTCTGTTAGCTAATGTGATCACTGCAAATGTCTTTGTGTATTATCACCTTAACAGCTTCTGATGTTGACTATGTTTTTGACCCGACCTTGCAAACACAACAATTTCTCCAGTATGAGCAAGAACACCCTGCTACCAGTAATGTTTTTTCCTCTTAACCACTATGACTACATAATATATGCTGCTGGTTCAGCTCAGTCTGTGATAGGCACTATGCAGCAATATTCAGCTTCTTGCGCTGCAGTATGCAGTGTCATGAAAAATTGAGAATTCCATCAACAAAAAACATTTAAACACTCCTTAGGGGATTGTACAGCACAGCTGACTGAACAAAAAGCTTCAATTTTGGCACTAGAAAATACGGATCCTGAATTCTCCACACCTATAGTGTGTGATTGGTATTATTGAGTCCAGCCCTTTAATGAACAGTTACATTACTGTTGCGTGAAAGGATTCAGAGATTCTAAAGTAAACACTATCAAGCATAAATTGCTTTGTGGAAAGGTGGCACATCTTAAGAATGTTTCACATCAAATTGATCTATTCAGATTTATTCATTTACCAGTTGGCCATACAAGGCTATGAAGATTGAAACATAAACATTGATTTTAAATCAATTTCTGGAACACTGGCAAGTACAAGGCATTAATACTTTATTTACAGCCTGTCTAATCCCTGAACAAATGATATTTCTGAAACAATGGTGCAGCAAACTACCTGCCTAGTTTCGGCTAACATTAAGGAACTGCCTAAACCTAGCTTTCCCTCTGCAAATTTCACAAAACACCTGAATAGTATGGTGCAGAATTGTACATAAAATTCTTATATTTCAGGTTCAGGCAAGGTGGTTAGTGACACTAATGCTTGTAACACTTGTCTATTTAGACTACTCCATTGGTTTGAAAGCTAGCAGACCAGACCCTTGGTACATGCAGACAAAACATTCAAGGCTAGTTACAACCTATAGTGTAGGAAAGCAATGGCTGCAAGGGTTACAGCATTCCACTTTAAATCCAGTTAAAGAACGTTTGTCTTTCCTTTCTGAAGACATACATTTACAAGATTTCTTGTTGGGTCCTAAGTCACCACGTTCTAGACGTTTTATTTATGCCACTTAAAATAAATTGTGGAAAATTTCTCAGCAGGAAGCTGCTCAACGCTTAACACAGGATTCATTTTGAAAAAGCATTGGCTGTTGTGGACAATGTCATGATTACATTGCCGACTCAAATGTATTCTTTGATTAACATTGTATCATCTGTATCCAATCTAATACAAGATGACATGTCGCTCCTCCAGCATGGGCAAAGCCAGCTGAGATCAATTATGCAATTGAGTTGATATTGCAGGTTTTAAAATCAAACCATGTGCCATGGATATATTTGAATGCAACAGAATTATTTTTGACTTACAATTTATCATGCACACACACAGTGATGGCAAAGAAAAATGCAATATACACCATGCTAAACATTGAGAATTTAGAGAAATTGCCTTTTTACGGGACAAAGTAGCTGACATACCATCAGCTGTGTTACTTATCCATGGTTTTATCACACTACCAGTATCAACATTTCAGTTTACATTTTCTCTGAAACATTTTCAAGTAGGCAGATATGAGGCTTTAGGGGAGAATTGTGTTCACCAAACCTGGATTTTTCCCTTTGATTACTGTTGCTTGAGTGGAGAAACTTCTTCTGGCTATTCATTAGTTTGTAAAGAGATGACCCTTCATGGGGCGAGCTCTGCATCCATGGCCAATTTGGTGTGTTATTTGAAGGGCATCCCTGTGTCCTTGATTTGGCCAGTATTTAAGTTACTTTCTAATGGAAGTTATTTGATCCTGAAAGACCAAGACTATATGGGATGAAACCGGGCCATATATGGTGACGATTTCCATGGTCGTTACTTGTTGTAACAACTAGCTATTTACTCCAACGCACAAGATTAGGGAAGTTACCATACAGCCTTCTATACAAATTTTTAACATTACCTTTGATAACTTAAGTAAACTGAAAGCCTTATTGTGTCAAAAGGATGTTGCATTAACATCTGCCCAAGAAGCATTTGATCTTCAAGGTACAAAGTCTTCCTCTATGGTACAATGGCTACTGTGAACAAACCTGCCTCAGCATTTTGGTGAACTTGCACACCGATTATTTAATGCTTCAAATACTGTGGGAGTTGGACACTTTTATTAAAATGATTGGGTCTGGCTTTGTTAGCACCTTCCAGACAATATTCGAAGTGATTCCATCCTTTTTACATTCTGGTTTCCAGTGAATTTGGAGGCATGCCGCTTGTAATATGTTCATTGCAGTCTTGATCCTATTTTCATTCCTTTGCGATGGATGTTCCAACTCGATGCCAGATGGTGATGGACTTAATTGCATATCCTGCTGTGTCGTGAACGCATGATGTAGTTCTTTGGGGTGTACTTACTCAAGGAATTGAACAACAGCTGGTACTTGCACTTTCAACCTGTGTGGTTATACTGCATGCAGCTTTTGTTCCGCTTTCTGTTGTGTCCTTTCGAATACGCACTGGATCTGTGTCTTGCTATGCAATTGGCTCAATTTATGGACATGGAACTCCAAGTGCGTACATTGAGGGCTTATCTACAGCGCTGTCCTATGAGACTACTATTGCTGCATGAGGCCCACTATGAGCAACTACCTCCAGAAAACATGTGTGCTTAGGCTCATGAGTTCCTGGATTATAGCTGTGCTTCTGTGCGTACACCATCGGCTTTCACACCATCGGCGTCTGCTGATTGGCCTAGATATTACCATGTTTTTGTTTATCCTTTGGACTTTGCTTCTTGGGCCTCTGTGGGTCCAGCGCCTTGAGACCCTTACGGGTAAGTAGTGTGCTTCACAATTCCCTGATTGATTGATTGATGGTGTGTGTGCGGATGCGGGCTCCATCCTTGATCCCTCTTACTCTTTGAACATTGGAAACGTTCCGTGGGCTTCCTAGAATTTTTTATTTGGCTCTTTGTTTTTAAACCAAATTGTCCTTTCTTATTAATTTGCATATTTTTAATTTGCATTTTTAAATGCCTTTTGTTTGCTTTTGTTACTAAATATTTTATTGCCATTTTATAAACATTCTAGGCTTGCTTTTATGCTTGTAGCTGACTCTCCCCCTGGCCAAGGGAAGGGTATTGTGATACATGACAGCACCCGTACCCAGTCGCCATTTTAGTTTCACATTTTAGCTTGACATTGTTTTCTAATTTCAACTTTCAACATACTTTGGACTTATACAGGCATTTCATTTCTTAGCAAGCATTATTATCATGTTATTAGTACACTCTATCCAAGGTTAAAGCACATAGAACGCGATACACTTGTATTTGGCTGTCTGGCTGGAGACCGCTTTAAGGCTCCAGACTAACCATTGCATCAGTGCTGCACCTTTGACACAGTGCAATTGGAATAGTGCTTTTATTATATAAATGGCCTCTGAGCTACATATGGGAGAGGAGCACTTCTGCTTGAATGCAGCACACTGGGACTGAGATGCAGTGCAGCACACTGGGACTGAGATGCAGTCCTGCTGACTCAGACCTCGGTCCTGTAAAGGATGATAGCTTGCTCGGCACAGGCCGGCTTCCTGATATTTAATACTCACGTATGAGGGTTAGGCTATCCAAGGGATCTGGCAGAGGGTACTCCCACTATGCTTTTGATATTGTAGTTAGAATTAGGTAGGAGTATAATCATAGTAATGTCATGATGGTTGAAATGTTTATCTTTTTCACCATTCTTGTAATGCTGGTTACAATGCTTTGTTTCTTTTGCCCAATAATTGCAGGACACTCTTTCTATGCAATAATGTGATTGCTTGAATAAATGTTTGAAAATTCAGTTTCTTTACATTGGCCATGCAAAAGTAAAACAGCAAAAGGATAGATCTGTTTCACAATTTCCTTGGGGAATAAAGTGTGGTCATGTTCAAGGTAGCCAATACCATCTGGTACCCTGGTTAGGTTAGGGGTTCATATGGATCACTGTGAGCTGGCTAGGAACCAGTGCAACATTCTCTGATGGTATGTGCAAACTGAATTCCCATATTCTGAAATCTATGTTGTCCAGATACATAGTCCTACTAAATTCATAAGAACTATATAAAACTTTGTAGAAGCAATATTTTGTTTATTTCTTCTTGATCTGCATATCACATAAAAATCTACACGCAGCACCATATTCTGAGAATGCTGGTGTATAAGGTTCATAATAGCAAGATAGTACCTTGATAACGCTGACTATTTAGGCAGGTGAGAGTCCACAGTAGTTTTGCTACGTCCCCCACACACAATATTAGTTCCAAGAAGATTGACAACATTGACTTTAGTTCCCTCATTGGTAAGGATTGGTACCAATTGCCCAATTAAGATGCTCCTGTAGCAGTGGCATAACGAAATTGAGGGGGCCCGCCTGCAAAGTATATGGAAGGGGCCCCCCTTGCCTGGTCCACCCCCTAGCTTTTTGCTGAGGGGTTGCGGGGGCTTATGTTACGCCAGTGTCATGTAGTGGGAATTATTTTTTTTTA
This sequence comes from Triturus cristatus, assembly GCF_964204655.1. Lineage (NCBI taxonomy): Eukaryota > Metazoa > Chordata > Amphibia > Caudata > Salamandridae > Triturus > Triturus cristatus. The sequence continues at coordinate 114,496,583 of NC_140586.1, forward strand.
AATCTATTTCATTTGCCATTTTAGAAACTAAAGTCTGTTCACTATCGGGGGCGTGGCCGAGCCGAGCTGCAAGATGGCCGCCGTGTAACGGGGCTCTGCCGGCCGGACACCTAATCCGTCAGACAATCCGACCTTTGCCTTGCTCTTTGACCATCAAATTACACGGCGGGAAGTGCCCTGGTGCAGGTGATCCTAGCGGGGCCACTGCGGTTGAAATCGGCCTCGGAGATCCGGAGCTACTCGGCCGGGCTGGCCGAGCGGCTTTTTGGGCGCCGAGCTGGGCGGAGTCTTCTCATACGCGAGGCCCTGGTCGAAGGCCGAGATCGGGCAGATACGAGGCGGCTATCGTGGACCCAACTGAGACGTGGTGAACCCAGCGACTGGCGCCCGAGCGGCTGCGGTGACTTCCGGACGTGCTGAGACCTGGCCACTGTTGGAGAACTGGTGACTGGAGGGGGCCGAGCTGGCGGACTGAATGACTAGGCCTACCCGGCGTGGCTACGCCCTGATCCGGTGACTGGGCCGATGGGCCTGCTGGAGTGGGGAGTTGGGAGAAGTAAGCCGTGGCGCCCGCTGGGTGGGCCCGATCCCCGCCCGCAGAAGGTGATATCCGGCTACCGGTACCTGCCGACGACCTGCTCTAACCCTCGTGTGCCTGCAGGCCGGGGAGACACTGCGCTGGAGAGGCCTACTGGACGAGTGGACGGTTAGGCCGCCATTATTCCCTGACTAACGCAGACCCGCGCCCTGAATGGGACGAATGCTGGCCTGGTCTTCCCTACTTGGCGGTGTTCCTCGTGCGGAGGGGGTGCCTGTGTGGTTACCATTCCACCTTGCGCTTGGTGGCCTGCTTGTGGCTTGTTACCCCTCACCGCCATTGTTGATAAGTGGCGGACACTAGGGGGTGAACCATGGGGAAATCGGACGCGAAGCAGAGGAAGCTCCCCTTCGAGAAACAGCCTTCCCGCGGCACCGATGCGGTGCCGGAGTCGCAGACGGTGGTCCCTGAAACACAGTTGGACCCAACACCGGACGATGATGTCAAAAGTATGTTCCGTGACCTTAAGGGCTGCCTTAAGGAAATTGACGGAAAACTCGACTCCATGGCCCAGCGGCTGGATGGCATGTCGCACAGGGTCGACAAACATGAGGAGCGTATCACGGCGATGGAAGCGAGGATCGCGGACTGCGAGGAAGGCCACGGAGACACCCAGGAGAAGTTGCTCCGCATGGACAGGGTCCTGGAGGTGATACGTGGGCGCAACGAAGATTTGGAAGCTCGCTCCCGCCGAAATAATGTACGAATTATTGGGGTTGCCGAATCCACTAACATTGGCAATATGGAACTATTTGTTGAAGACATGTTCCGTGAACTTTTTGGAGAGGGACTGTCGGCCATGTTCTTGGTTGAACGCGCACATCGCACGCTGGGGCCACGGCCGGTGCCGGGGGCTCCGCCGCGGCCAATCCTGGCCCGGGTTCTTAATTACCGGGACAGAGATACCATCCTGCGGTTGGCACGTGAAAAGGGGGAACTAACTTTCCAAAACATGGCTATCTCCTTGTTTCCGGATTTTACGCAGGCTGTGCAGGCCGCCCGGCGCGAATTCATACCGGCCAAGAAAATCTTCCAGAAGGTGGGGACTAAGTATGCAATGCTGTACCCGGCCAAGCTGCGTATCCATCATAAAGGGAAGCCCATGGTATTCACTACGGCGGCGGACGCGATCAAGTTTGCGAGACAGACGGAACGTTCGCAACGGGAGAAGAGAGATGACCATGAGAATCCGCCGATGGGACAGCTAAGTGACATTGAATAATATGATACAAAGGCACACGCGCCCTCTGCCCAACGCTGGGTGTTCCTGAGACCTGCAGAGGGTGATGGGCCCGCCCCTGAGACTGGGCTGTTCATGCACGATTAACGCTACTAGTACCGTGCGGAAACCTGTGATGAGAAGCATGCAGGGACTTCCAGGCTGTACCTTGAGATACTGATTTCAATGCTAGGCGGAAATGTCCGGCCACCCGGTCGTTGATAGACTGGGGAGTGAGCCGGTGACCCCACGCCCCTGTGGGATGATTCCCGAGATACTATTGAAAGACAATTCCAGTTGGGGGGGGTGGTGGGGGGGATGCTATCTCAACCTGATTGGGGGGTTGGAGTGGGTGGGGGGGGTTGGGGTTATTGTTGGTTGGTTCTACATCACTACACTTTCTGGCTACACCACTACATGACGATGCAGTCCAGACACGGGCAGACTTACTGTGGTTGCAGACTCACAAGACGGGAGGGCGGGATACCTGCGGGTGGGCCCTTCCTCTGGGTCCCTCGGTGACCACACGCTTCCATGAGAAATGCACGCACAGGCCGCCCTGACCGCACTGCGCTGCCTTACCTGGAATATCCGTGGTCTTAACGATCACCGCAAAATACGCTTGACCCATGCACATTTGACGCGACACCAAATCGATATATGTTTCCTACAGGAAACCCACTTGACCCGTGCCTCCGGGGACAAGCTCAGACATGCACGATGGGGAGAGGTACACACATCGGGTTGCTCCAACTACTCCCGTGGAGTGGCCATTCTTATCCGTAACGGCCTTCCCTGGCAGACGTTCAAAGTGCAAGCTGATTCGGATGGGCGATACATCATATTACTCGGACAGCTCTTTCATATGCCGATCACTTTGATTAATGTGTATGGCCCCAACTCTGATGACCCTGTTTTTTTCCGGAATGTCTGGCACCTGGCGCAATCCCTGGGTGGGGGTGCTTGCTTGTGGGGTGGTGATTTCAATGCTGTACTTTCACTGGAGCTGGATAGGGAGGGGGTGGCACGCACACATCATCCGCTAGCGGCTGGCATCATCCGGGGCCTAATGACGGATTACACTCTATTAGACACATGGCGCGTGCTGCACCCCGCGGTTCGGGAAGGCACCTGCTTTACCCCGCACAGAGGTGCCTGGTCCCGCTTGGACTACTGGCTCTTAACCCCGCAGGTGCATGCATGGGTCTCCGCAGTCACTCACGGGGCACGTACCCTCTCTGATCATTCTCCTGGCGAACTAACTCTGACTGTCCCCAAACCATACATCACGCCCTTCACGTGGCGGCTACCACCACTTGCCCTGACAGATCAGGTGTTTCGGGAAGAGATTCATCAGCAAATACTTGACTATTTTGAACTGAATGAGGGATCTGTCGCTTCTCTAGGCACGTTGTGGGACGCCTTTAAAGTGGTGATAAGAGGCCACTGCATAGCGGGGCAGGCCAGGGTCCTAAAGACTATCAGGTGTTCGCTAGGCAGATTAGAGGATCGCCTACATTCCTTAGAGGTGCAATACTGCTCGGACCCCTCGACGGCCACTTTGGCCGAAACTCGCACAACGCTCACTGAATATCAGGAGGAGGCTGACAGGGAACTTAAGTTCCTGACTAAGCATGCTGTGGCCCGTAGATATGGTGAGGGGGACCGCCCGGGTAGAACGCTCGCCCTGCTCCTGCGCGCTCAAAGACCATCTCCCTTCATATCCTCAGTGATGACACAGGGAGGGGACACTGTGTGCACTCCCCCTGAAATCCTGGATACGTTTCGGACCTTCTACAAAGACCTCTACAGGTCGCGGGTGGCCCGCACGCCGGTGGAGCTTGCTGAATATTTGGATACTGTACAGCTTATCTGGTTCAATGCGCACCAACAAGGCTATTTCGATCGGCCTTTTGAGGCTGATGATGTGCGGGAGGCCATAGGCTCGTTGGCGGCCGGAAAAGCGCCGGGCCCGGATGGACTGCCGGCGCAGTTCTACAAGGAGTACGCAGATCTCCTGGTCCCCCGGCTGTTGGCGATGTATGCGGAGGCGTTCGAGTCAGGTGTGCTCCCTGGGTCGCTTAGAGAGGCTGTCATCGTCACCCTCCTGAAACCAGACAAGGATAGCCAACAATGCGACTCCTACCGGCCACTGTCGTTAATTAACACTGACGCAAAGATTTTTGCGAAAATGCTGGCCACTCGGCTACAGCCGGTGCTGCCCATCATGATCCGTCCGGACCAGTCTGGCTTTGTGCCGGGCAGATCGACCTCTCACAACCTCCGTACCCTCTTTGGGGTACTACACTATTTGGCCCCACATGTTAAGGCTGCGGCGGTGCTATTGGACGCCACCAAAGCGTTCGACTCCCTGGAATGGGGGTTCCTGTTTCCGCTGCTGCAGCGCATGGGTGTGAGTGCAGCCTTCATTAGCTACATTAGGCTGCTTTATACTGGCATCACTGCCAGGGTGAGAGTTAACGGGCTCGTCTCGGCACCCTTTGCGATTCAGAGGGGTACCAGGCAGGGATGTCCCCTATCGCCTCTGCGCTTTGCCATCGCCGTGGAGCCTCTGGCTGCTCGCATCAGGCAGCATCACGCGGCTAGAGGCTTTGGGTTCTCGTCGAGGGCACTGACGATCTCACTATATGCTGATGATATCACGTTATATGTCACTGATCCTCAGACGAACCTCTCCCCTCTGACAGGAGAACTGATGCATTATGGTCAACTATCGGGGGTGAATATAAATTGGGAGAAGTCGGTAATTATGCCCCTGACGTCCGGGACTCCCCGCTTTACTCCAGATTGCCCGCTGAAATGGGCCACTGGCCCGGTGCGATACTTGGGGATTTGGATTAGCACGGATAAACAGCAAATATGGACGGAGAATTATGGACGGGTGATGAATTGGGTGGAGGAGAGGGTCGACCGCTGGAAGCACTTGCCCCTTTCGCTGGCGGGCAGAATTGCGGTGGCCAAAATGGTGATCCTGCCCAAACTCCTCTACCTGTTTGGGAATATTCCTCTACCCCTGACTGCACATTTTTTGCGGCGGCTACGCTCGCAGATGGTGGAGCTTGCCTGGGGGGGTAAGCAACCGAGGGTGGCATGGGAGACCCTGACTCTCCCACAGCGACAGGGAGGCTTGGCAGCGCCGGACTTCTCCTTATATGCTTACTGTGCACAGGCTCAATTCCTGCATTACTGGGCGCATCCCACACCGTTTCAACCACATGTGGCGATAGAGACGGACAGAGTAGCACCGCTGCCACTGAATGTGGCACTTTACGTGCCACACACCCGGAGATGCGCGGACATAGACCCGGTACACGCACTCAGGTGGGCATGGGATGGGCTGCGGCGGAGGGCCGGACTTGACCTTCTTTATTCACCTTCTGTGCCCCTGCGCGGGAATCCGATGTGGCCGCCGCTGCGCAGCATGCAGACCGGGGAGCGCGCTGAAGAGCTGGGTCTCCGCACTGGGGGCGATTTGTTTCCGGGAGACACCTTCCTAACTACGGAGCAGATGTGTACTGCAGAGGCTCCGACGATGCTGGACACGCTTCTTTACTATCAGCTCCGTCACTCGTGCCGGAGGCTGTCTCCTGCGTTCTCGGCGCCGCCGCCGGCCCTGCTTGCCTTGGAAAATGTACTAGCTGTGGAGTCCGGGCGCAAACCTATTTCCCGCTTGTATGTGCAAATGCAGACTTGCCATCCCGTGGTTCTTCCTGCGGCGCGGGGTTTGTGGGAGGCGGAGTTGGGTATGGATATTTCGGAACAACATTGGGACTTGTGCTGTAAGAATCTTGAGATTTTGTCCCCCAACTACAGGCTGCGCCTGATCCACTTCAAATATATACACATGACCTACCGTACCCCTAGTCGACTGCACCGAATGGGTTTAAGAGACACGGATGAATGTTGGCGCTGCTACACTCATGGCGCCACCTTTTTGCATATGGCATGGCACTGCCCTACATTGTCGTCATTCTGGGAAAGGGTAGTAGAGATTATATGCGAACTCACTGGCCTACAGATCCCGTGCACCCCGCAGGCTGCGCTGCTTGGTATTTTGCACATGATTAAGCCCAAGCACCGCAAGCTGCCAACGATGCTATTGTTATTAGCTAGAAGACAAGTTGCGATGCACTGGGGAGTTGCTACGTCACCTAGCATTCGTGCGTGGGTCACGAGCACAGTCTATTGTCAGACACAACTTGCCCTGTACTGGGAGCTTATGCCGCTGCGTTCACGACCTAAGGACATTTGGGGGCCTTTCACACAATGGTTGGAGCAAGCTACACTGCAGGCGCTGTGACTCGATACTATTCCCTAAGGCGGACGCAAGATGGAGATGACCGTACTTCTCGGGGGGACTATTTTGGGTGCTGAACTGGTTTATGATGCCGCATGCGGGCGGGATGGGTCGATCGGCTCCTGTATGCCACGCACTTGATAATGTAGCACTGAGTACGTGTGATGGTACCCAAATTGTGATGAGCTGCTCGATGTGGAGGCGTATCGTCATTGCTTGTCATATGTACACAATAGTGAGTGATGTTGTTTTAAGTTTGTTTTTGAAAACTGCAAATAAAAAGAATTTAAAAAGTCTGTTCACTATCTGACCCATAACACTAGTAAATATTATGTCTGGCTGTCAGTGGCTGAGTTTCTTCTTTGGAGATACAGCTCCACTGAACAACATAATCACTTAGGGGCATATTAGCAAGGAGTAGCGATATTTATCGCAAAACGCGCCTAGCGCGTTCATTTTTATCGCTGCCTATCGCTGGTTATGTTAGCGGAGAAAACATGCTATTAGCAACGTTTATCTCTATAGTGCTAAAATAACCAGCGATAGCGGCGAAATGCGTGAATATCACTGGAAATCCAGCGATATTCACGCATTAACCCCAATGGGGACTTAACCTGAAGATCCACCTCCCATTGGATAAACAGGTAAGTCATGTTTTTAGCAGGCGTTAGAATCTAGCGATAATCGTGCTTATCGCAATTTTTTTTATTGCTTCGCCTTCCTTGCTAATAGGCGATAGCTGTGTTAGTGACTGCTTTCAGTCGCTAACAGTTTGGGTACGCCCACTTTGCATGTCATTAGCGATAAATATCGCTGACATACAAAGTGGGCCCCAAACTGGTCGCTATCGCCTAAAAGCTGTCGCTAACTGCTGTTAGCGACAGCTTGCTGATAGGGCGATAGAAATATCGCCGCATTGGCGGCAAAAAGTGCCGCTAAAGCGGCGATATGGCCCTTGCTAATATGCCCCTTAATATTGTAAGTGAATAGCGTAAAAACATTTTTGACGGAATCTTTATCTTGATGACTGTGTGGAAGAATGATACCCATAAATGAATACTTTTACTTATGCATATTTTAGTAATTTAGCATGTCACGCTTGAACAGTTTTGTAATCGTTCTAGTCTTACACACAGATATCAGACTAGATGGTCTAGTGGCTGTGGTACCTCTAGTAGCATGTGAACGCAAACTAATTTCTTCGTAATCGATCACTAACCATCACTGAAAGTACTGTTTCTGGCATTTTGAGGTTAGTAAATACTAGTTGGGTGTCTCTACAAGATGATTTAACATGTCAACATTACTGAGAGTGCATGCTTGCACATTATGGGGCCGATTCACAGAACTAACTTAAGACAAAATCCTAAACTTACTACTTTTGGTATTCACAGAAGTTAGAATTTTGTCTTAAGTTTGTCTTAAGACAAACTTAAAACAGACTTAAGACAGACTTAAGACAAACTTAAGACAAACTTAAGACAGACTTAAGACAAACTTAAGACAGACTTAAGACAGACTTAAGACAGACTTAAGACAAACTTAAGACAAAATCCTAACTTAAGTCTGTCTTAAGTCTGTCTTAAGTCTGTCTTAAGTTTGTCTTAAGTCTGTCTTAAGTTTGTCTTAAGACAAACTTAAGACAAAATCCTAACTTCTGTGAATAACAAAAGTAGTAAGTTTAGGATTTTGTCTTAAGTTAGTTCTGTGAATCGGGCCCTATGTTTATTACCAACTTGTGATGTGTAATATTGCGGTTCATCTAGTGTCGGGTTATAACTGATTTATGCTTACGTGTCCGGTTTATGCATTTATTATCAGAATGGTGACTTTCTTTTACCTACTATCCTGATGATGACTCCGTCCATATGCTGACATGTGAGGTCAAAACATCAAAAATGTATATGACCTGTTTCTTGTTGCAAACAAATGAAGAAATGTGAATGCGCGACTGAATTAAGAGCAGTCGGTTGATTTTGTGCAGAAAAAAACTTGCGCTGTGCCCCACCTTTTTTGTATATTGATGTATTCTGCACTGACTCACTTTTCCACTGCACCGTGGGCACTTTCTTGACACTATTCAAGTCATTTAGTAAGAATCCAGGCCTCTTTTACCTTTTGCTGGCCTACTGTATAGAAGTTCTATAACAGTTTTGATTAATTAATTAGCTATCCATATAGAACACTTTTTAACATACGTATTACAGATAGTGCCACGATGTGCGCTAGCTGTTTGGACCTGCCTCTACCACCTATGGGGCTCTTTGGCATTATGGAGGGGGCTGCAGATGCTTTAATAATGTGCTGCGCGCTGGTGCATATTTTGCACCGGTGTGTTCAGAAAGGGGCATTCTGTAACTTGCATGGGGTCATGGCCCCACCCCATGCAAATGAGGGATGTATTTACCATTGCACCAGACACTAGTGCAATGGCAAAGGAGTCATCAGGAGGCACACTGGCTGAACACTGCACTTGAATTGCCTATAGTGAAAGATGGAGCCACGCTTTTCAAACTGCGGCCCCGTCTTTCACTAATGTGCTCTTCTGCGCTTAGGCACAAACTGTTAAATTCACATCTGCACTGAAATGTGCTTATGTTTTTTTGTATAATCTAGGGCACTGTCCTGGTCCGCATCAGGTGTGCCTCGTTAAGAGTGTGTGCCAACTTGCAAATATAGACAATGCCCCCAATTTGTAATTCGGGACATGGAGTTCAGGAGCCTAATTGTTGGACATGAGGTGGGGCATGTGCGTGGTACAGCCTGGTATCCTTCAGCTTCTGTGATGTTAAATTGTCAGGCACATGTTTGCCAGTTAGGTAAGTGTGAGGATTTCACATTCCAGGACTAGGAAAGTAACACTTTTTTGGCATGTAAATTGCATTACTTTCCATATGCTTTCATGCTAAGTTACTAGGTGTACCTTATAAACTGGAGCAGTAGTTAGAAATGAATTATATATAAATTTGGCTTCACCTTTAATGTTTTAATGCTAAGGATGAGATGCTCACGTCTAATGCAATAACCTCTGCAGTATGCAAAACATGAATATGTAGTCCACCACAGAATAGGAAAACATCCCTTTGATGTTTACACCAGGAGGAATTTTTAAATGATCTTGGGACAGGACAGTGATGAGCAATTGATAATTGGCTTACATCATACTGATTGAAAGTGAAAGCAGTCGGCGCCATTAGTCACTCGCTACTTTAGCTTTGATTGGTGCTCAGAGACATATCTCAGTCCCCTGAGCTACGATCAAAGCCGGAAGGGTGCTGCTGGGAAGGGGAAAATGCCCCCTTTCCATTCGCTCCTCTCTTTTATGGATCACAGAAGGCTGGCCCCCAAGTAGGGATCCCCCTACTACACCCTAAGGGATGTGCAAGTACCTCCTGAAGGGGATGATCACGATGGCATTCGTAGGCACCTCTGCAGTTCTGGTGGTGGCAGAAAACATAATTTTAGTTACTCCTGAAGCAGTGATCGCTACCGCCATATTACAATGGGCAAATATAGCCTTTTTTCCGTCCGTCACGGTGTTTCCATATCCGCCAGAAATCTCGTTCTACAATGGTGCAGAGGGAGCCGATAGAGTAAGAATGCGCTGCGGGATGACGCTTCAATCGCCCACCAGATCACGATGCGCCAATCAGCCCATCGTAACAGGGCGGAAAAACCAGCTCATCAGGGATGGCGGAAGCACAACTGCGGAGAGTGAAACTCAAGTCTGGAACATCTCCACAACTTCCTGGCCGTCATGGATCCAGCTCTCCAAGCCCTGCCGCTGCTGTACCTGCTACACTACCAGCAGATAAGGCGCCGTCACTGTCAACACCACAGGTAAGTTACAAACATCTCACTGCATGCAAGCCCTGTACAACAACATCACACAACAGTCAAGGTGAAATTTATGTCCTGTCTACATCTGACATCCTGGTGGACACGGAACATAGAGCATAGCCAAAGTACCCAACATGTCTTGCATGTAGGTAAATTGTCATCTCAGCATCGGGGGCAGCCATCCTCATAAAAATGATGGCATGTAGCCTGGTCGTGGCGGTCACATCACAGCGGTGCTGAAGCTACAGAAAACTTTCCCACAATGTTGCAGGAGTCCAGCACATTGTCCCAGGCTAGCAATATCCTCATCACAACCTCCAACCCACAAAAATTTAAAAAGAGCCTCCTGTCAGCACAACCTATCTGATGCAAGGAGTCATGTGCAGGCAAACTGTCTATAATGACATCAAAGTAGGGTCATCATCAATAGTATAGCAGCAGAAATGATGGATGAGTCATGACTCCCTTCAAAAGGGCAATAGTCATCATTTCCCCCCAAATAAAGGTCAGTCCACATACAATGTGTAACAGATGAGGGCAGATCAAACAATGTGTGTCTGTGTAATTCACAGTAGTACAACACATTGCTGGATGAGCCACAGAGCCAAGGTAGATGAAATATGATTTTAGCCACCACTGCCACATAAACACAGTTCTGCACACACCACAAGCAGACATTAGTAGGCTCATCACATACAATGACAGACCATATCCTATAATGACAGCCCATAACATGCAACACTGTACAAAATTACTGACTCTAACAGCAAACTCAAAGTAAGCACCAGTGTGAATTTGACTCACTTGTGAACTGCTGCACTAGTTGACCTCATGTGAGTATGTCCTGTACATCAACAACACTGACTACACTGCCACTTCACAGGACACCTCCAGACCAAAACTCAACCTCAACCAAGATAGCACTAACTATAAAGTGTTGACTGAATGTTAAAGTGTCAGGAGGAATCTATCTTGATAGCAGTAAACTCTGACCTTAGACTCATGACAACCCTCCTCTGCCTCACACCTGCCTAGCACTCAGCCCATAACATGAAACACTGTACAAAATTACTGACTCTAACAGCAAACTCAAAGTAAGCACCAGTGTGAATTTGACTCACTTGTGAACTGCTGCACTAGTTGACCTCATGTGAGTATGTCCTGTACATCAACAACACTGACTACACTGCCACTTCACAGGACACCTCCAGACCAAAACTCAACCTCAACCAAGATAGCACTACCTATAAAGTGTTGACAGAATGTTAAAGTGTCAGGAGGAATCTATCTTGATAGCAGTAAACTCTGACCTTAGACTCATGACAACCCTCCTCTGCCTCACACCTGCCTAGCACTCATGTAAATAAATGTGAGTAATTGATGAAATGAAGGGTCACTGTGCATATAAACAACTTAGTAAATGGTCAGTCTGCATGTTAAGTCCTTAATACAGTTCACACACTTACTCTGCATCATACACAAACTATAATTCATCAGCACTGTATGATAACAAGTAAACTATTCTAAAGTGGATGGCACACTGCAGGAAATGCATAGAGAATTGACTGGTACCATCTGTACATGGAATCCAAGAGGTTCCACATAAGACACTGCACTTTGGACAACAAATACTACATGTGTGGCACAAATATTGCAATTGTATGAAAGCAACATCTCAGCGTTAATCCTGTGATCCAGCAATGCAAGTAATGCATTGGCCCACAATGAGATGAACTGTCATGAGATATTCAGTGACCCGCACCTCCTCTGTATCAACTAATATGACATTATAATGCCACCAGCAAAACACTCATGGCTCACGGTGACATTCCCTGACTGGCAAACTTAACAACTTTCACACATACCCCTCACATACACATCTTCCCCTTCACAGCTCTACACATGGGACAATCTCTGATAAAGTAGAAAAAAGCTCATATGACTTACCCGCTACTCAATGTCACACCCTAGTGTGTATCCAAAAAAACAGTATCAGACATATCCGATTTCACCGCTGTAGTGAAAGAGCCACTCTTGTGGTTTGGCACCTTATGATGACCTTCAACTACCATCATTTTAACTGACTTTAATGTGTTATTTTACCCTAGCCTGGGTATATGAGACAGTCCTGCATATGCCTGCTTCTCTTCATTCTTGTAATCTTGCTGTCTTTCAGTGGGAGCTGTCACTGAGTAGAACAGTACTATTGGCTTTGACATGGCCTCATGTCATCTTGTTTTCTGACTTTGCCTTGCTTCTGCTTGCACAGCAGTGCTTGCAAGTTGTTATGAGAATTATAAGTGCTTACTATTGGCTTTGACATGGCCTCATGTCATCTTGTTTTCTGACTTTGCCTTGCTTTAAGCTTTTCTACGTGCATAGCAGTGCTTGCAAGTTGTTTCGGTTATGAGAATTATAAGTGCTTACTATTGACTTTGACATGGCCTCATATCATCTTGTTTTCCTGGCTTTGCCTTGCTGAAGTTTCTCTGCGTGCACAGCAGTGCTTGCAAGTTGTTTGGGTTATTAACATTCAAGGTCTTTCTGTTTTTCTGAGCGATTTGTTTAATGTACTCTGGAAGGCCTTGTAGGGGCTTTGTCAAGATAGAAGTTGGAAGATGTGAGAATGTACAACTCTGCCTCGGAGTCAAAATACGGGGGTTTGGCCAGCCTCCGTCTTGGCCTTGACGCAGACTGGTACAGCCAGCTCGTTTTTTTCTAATGAGAAGGGGGCAAGGTTTTCTAGAAGCTTCGCCTCACGTTGAGTAATGATATTTAAGCTGGGAGCCTTTGGGGGCCAGGTGGAAGTTCACCACAGAATAGACGTATTGCAGTGGAGGTGACGGAACTTGAGTCCTGATTGAACTCCTTCCTGGGCTGTTGAAGGGCTTCCCCAGCTTGAGTTGGCAAGGATGATGCAAATTCAATCGGTGAGGTGTTCCTAACCATATTGTATATATTTTCTACTCTTTGCTACTTGTATATACTGCAATTTTATTCTAATTGTGCATTTTAGTCACTTGACATTTGGGAATCTGCATTTACTGATATATTTGGCCTACCATTCATTAATAAATATGTGTGTGTTATTTTAAATGCAACTGAATTTGTTTTCTTGCCTCGCCTAAAGGGAGTGCTGCGTCCTTTCCTCGTCTTTAGGGGGTGCTGCTCAAAGTGTATTATTTAAAGGTGCAGTGGTATATTTGTCTCCAAAGTGGGAGTGCAGGGTTTGGGTGTGTCCTTTTAGTGAAAAGCACATTTATTACAACCACCACGCCCTTGAACATCACAAATCATCACAGCACACAGATCACTTCACACTCAGGATAAGTAGCAGTATCTCAGCAAATAGATACACATTTTGGCTATCACCTACGGCTGCACAACTCAGGCAAACACAAATTTATGGAACTTGACTAGAGGACTGTGCAGGAAACTCCTCTGTAATGTACATGGGCAACCATGACTGCAATCAAGTAGACTAAAATAGCACATAACAAATTGTGAAACAGTGATGAGGGGCACAATGGTTCTGGGCACAGATCATCCTCCCACAGTATTGTGTCACACTATGGAGTGGTGGGGAGAGTCACACACTGGCATGGCATGGAACATTTTTCACAGAAGTGGTGTATACAGTATTATAGTACAAGTGATGACTGTGCAGAGCAAAAATACATAGAGCAGTGACTCACAATGTGAATGTCTCAATTGTTCTATTTGGGGCTGGTATGACTGAAAACCACATAGTGGAGTAAATGAAGTCCAAAGTGACATCAATTTATGTGAACAGTCACATTTACTGTGTGTTTGCCAGACCCACTCAGCACAGTGGGAACAAAGGTAAGCAAGAGCTATAGCTGATCCCACAAATCACAACACAGACATTGCATTTATATACTCAGCATACTTTCAAATGTCGTTGACAACAAGTAGGTGTACAATAGGCCTGCAAGGTCACACCGACAAACTGCACATTGCTTCGGAAATAAACTCATACTTGAGCCCAAACACTCCAGCAGGTGTCTGATCATGTAAAGAAACAGCCAATCATCAACTAGGTCATACATGTGTGAAAGTGCCATGCTCAAGGGCACATACACATCAGTACTTCTGCTAATGACAGGACAATCACACCGTAGGAGTAAGTGCACACATTCTAATGTACACATATGACTATGAAGCCATCCCTACCCAAGATGATAACACATCTACACTGGTGTGTACACTTCAACATAGAACACACAGATATAATGTACCCTGCCCAACCCGGACAGATTTTACATTCATCGCATTGTAATGCGTCCCCCGGTATTGTCGTGGTACAGGCGGACGGTCTTTTCCTGGAGGCAAGGCGGTCGGAGGGATTTTTCGCCCACCATCGTAATGAGCCCCTAAGTTTGGACAAGGGCTCCCAAACAAATGATTTTGCCCTTGCATCCTGCTCAGGAATGGAATGGAGGAGTTTTTTCCCCAATTTACTCCGCCCAGGGGGCAGAAAAGCACAGGCTCCAGAGACTGGTTGGTTTGTTTCCCTATTTATTTTTATTTTTTAAAGAGACAATTAGGGCGCACTGCCTTGGTATCAAGCATTCCTCCACCTCACAAAGGGCAAAAAAATCTTTCTGTTCCCCTGTTAGGCACACTTAGATCTTAACCCCCAATATGCCCTCACTAGAGTGCAGAAAGCCTTTAGAGACCAGTAACTATATTTTAAAAAATTCAATGGGAGAGGTCTGCCATGGCATCCAGCCTGACCCCCTCCCTTAGAGGCCACAACAGTCTTTCTATTCCACCTGGCAGGGACAGAGTAGTGGATCTAACCACTTCTGCTCTCCCAGGATTAGCCCATTGACACTGGGGATTATATTAGCACAAATGGGATATGGGTGGCCAACCATGGCTTTGGACCAGACACCCACCTCTAAAGGCCCCAACAGTAACCCCAACAGTAATTTTGACTCTTGCGAAGGGGCAGATTGGAGAACTTACCTCCAGTTTGAGATCCCAGGTGTGGGGGAAGGGGGGCAGAAAGCCTACTAGCTACTAGGGAATGTATATTGTTTTTAAAAATTGGGAGGTGTCTTTGAGCCTGACCACTACCCTTAAGACCTCAACAGTCTTTCTGTCCTCCCTTGGGAGAGATTTGAGGATGTATCCCCAGTCTACCCACTGGTGCAGAAAGGCCACTGAAAGCTAGAGGTAGAACATTTTTTAATGAAAAGAACGTGGTGTGGACCGACCCGTCCTGGCATGAGGTTGCACCTGTACCTCAAAAACCCCAACAGTTTTTTTTGTTCCCCTGGGTCTAGAACATCTCCATTCTCATGGCCAATTAGAACGAATAATTTGGAAGTGGTTTTGAAATATAAGCTGGCAGAAAGGCGGTTAAACCCTCCCCCCAATTCTGCCTCCCTTTGAGTGCCAGAAAGACTGTCTGGTGGCAGTGCAGTGAAAAGGTGGACAACCCCCAAACCGCATTCAGTTTCATACTTTTTCCATGCTAATCTGGTGGCCTTTCAAACTCATGGAATAGTCGGATTGGTGGTAAACAACTCAATATGCCCAACAAGTAGGAGCTATAAATGCAACAGACTAACAGGGGGGAAAAGCAAGAAAAGGAATGGACTTAAATGCCGAACTATATAGATATTGGTCCCCACTCCCCTTGAACCAAATAGTATTTCCACCCCCAACTGGAGGGTTTACCTATCTCTGCCATTACCCATGTCTAAACAGCACCCAAAGAAATTCCAATTTTCGTTCACTTACCAAAGTAAATGGTTGCAAAATTTGGGCTCTACGTCAGCTGGCAGCAAGGGAACCCTAACAACTGAGACATTTCTGAAACCTAGAGACCCAGGGAAATTTAGAGTGTTGTGTCTTCATGGATCCAGTACATTTTAAGCATTGCTTTAAAAAAGCTATTTTCCCATAGTTATGTGACAGAAAACCAGAGCACTTTCAGCCAATGGCCAAAGTCTTACCACACTATGTTTTCCGATTGAAATGCTGTCTCCCTTTTACGGGTGGACCTAATGCATGTCATTTGAATAGATTTCTACTATAACAATCCTTATTGGCTTCTCCTAGTTCACATTTTTGACCATTTCCTGACAAAGGCAACAGGCCCCACAACACAAGTTGTTTATCCTTGATATCGGACAAAGTGTGGGAAAGCTGAATGGTGGGAACTGTGTGGATTTAAGCTAGAGTTTGACATTTGCAGGGTATTCAGTGAAACAAAACGTAGTGGGATCCACGCAGGTCACACTGCCAGGAACTCCTCTCAATGGCTAGTGTTCACAGATTTCTAGGTCTGGTTGGTTTCCCTGGGAGGTGGCTGAGCCAAGGCCCAAACACCACAGCCACCCACATCATCAGAATGGGTCAATTTCGAAGGCAAAATCTTGATGTTTCTTAGTTGCTTTTTGGTACTCTCCCTGTCACAGGCAATATGCAGAGCCACAAAGGTGGGGTACTGTTTTTATCAGTTGAAGTGTGGAAACTCAGAATAGTGGAACACTTGTTGTTGAATTCCTCTCCTCTTCCTTTCACATTTTTCTAAAGGCTCTGTGTATTACATGATAATGTGGGTTCCCCCAAATTTCAGTGTAGCACAAATAATCAATATTTCAAAACTCAGTATCTTGGGAATCTAAACACATAGGTTTTATGCATACCCTTTTTTCATTTTCATTTTAGATTTTACCCTATGAATAAATGCCTGGTTGGTATACAATGAAAAATTATTATACTGTGTAGCCCAGTAGCTGCCAATGGGTACTGCATGTTTTTGGACATCCAAAAACACTGTACATCTCTAAGACCAACCGAGGTAGACCGACGCAACAGTATATTACGTTTATAAATCGGCCATTATGAAACATAATTACATATGAAAACATTGTCACCTTTTTCTATGTTGTCCTACTTATTTGCATTATTTTGTGTAAACCATAAGGGATCTACACAAATGACCCATTTTGCTGAATTTTAATGTTGTCTACTTTTCAGAAATTTACAGATTTCTGGATGCACCTGTAGTTTTCCACAACAAGCTGAAATTAGGTATAAACTACAAAAAATAAGAAAATTCCCCCAGAATTCATACAAATATTTTTACAACTCTACATGTTCATGAAAATCTTAGCATAGAAAATCTTTTGTTGATGTCAATTTAGTAAAAAAAAAGAAAAAAACAACAACAACATACACTTTCATGCATAGCATATTTTCCCATCTTTAAAAAGCATATTTTCCATATTTTGGGTATTTTCTCAGTTTCCATCAAGACAGTCCACAAACCTTGGAATCCCCAATATGTGGGAAAAAGGATGCAAATTTGGCCTGGATTTCTTTTGAGGGGAAAAAGAGTAAGAAGACTTAAGCGTAAGATGCCACAAACATAAATAAAAGGCTTTCTATTTAAGTCTCAGTAGTTAAGAGGTTAAAGGCAGACAGCAAATTTTAAAGATCTTAATCTAACACTGAACTTGTTTTTATGATGCAACAGTATAGGATGGTTTTGCCTACTCCTCAACATAGAAAGTAGCTTGGTTCAGAGTCGGCAACTGCCATGACAGCACACTTGAAAGTCTGTCCAGGTAAAAGGCAGAAAAATGGCAACAGTGAAGCCTGTGGCAGCTCAGCTCAGCTCAGCCAATTGGCATTGATGGCCCCTTGGAACATGTGACTCAAGTTGGTGGAAATCGGTTTCTCTGAAAAAGAAATTGAGACAAGTAATACATCATTAAACTCCAACTCATATAATACTTCTCAAGGTATGTCTAAGATAGGCTTTGTTTTTCCTTTTGGCTAATTTGATTTTACCACAGGAACTGTGTTTATAATTGGCGAATAGAGGGCTTGATTTATAGTTGGTGAGGATAATACGCCCACTACATTTAGAGATCTCTGCAGGCCCAGTGGTTATCTTTTGCATTTAGAGGAACCGCTGTCATAACAGTACCTGTAAATACATTGAAAGTTTGACTGACAGCTATGTCAGCATGACAGAGCCGGCCAATAAAATGTCAATCTTTTTTTTCAAAAAAAAAATCCCAAAGCAGGATTTTATTTTTCAAACTAAAATCATGATGACTCCCTCACCATGGCAGTTTTTGCCCTTGGTGTGGGGGCCATTTTACAGTTTTCACTCGGGCCCTAAGTACTCTTATATTAAGAACTGGTTTCCATTGGAACAAGTAGTTGAGTTTTGGATTGTGATATACAATGCTCCAAACACAGAAGGATAGGAGAAATGCTATATCATTTGTTAGCATTGCTGGAGAGTGTTCTCTTAAGAGGAGTCACAGTTGATATACTTTTTTGATACCAGTAAAACTATTTCTCTATGATTTTCTATCACCCCCTTTCTTTATGATCTTATTTTCTTTTAGAGTGGTCTCAGTACCGATAAAAGGAAGTGTCCCTGGTTCTATTACAACATGGGAAATGGTGGCAGTCAGTATCAGAAAGGATAAAGGTAAGAAAAATTAAACCTATGTAATTTCACTGCACCACATATGCCCTTTGTATGCCATGCACTATATTTGACAATGGAAGGTCCGAGTGTAGATTTTGCTAAACATTTATTAGATTGTCACCCAAGAAATACTTGGTTAAGGAGTTGTTTGGAATTTACTCTTGTATCCTTCTCAACCCCCCTGAAGAGGTTTAAGAAAAATACTAACATGTATAGTCAAGCTAACCCTCGCCACCATGGGTCCATGATACTATCCTAAATATTGGTGGCCTTCAACATTCTAAGCAGCAGTGATTGGAGGTTAGGATTATTATGCTTTATCCTTCGTTATGGTAAAGAGATAACCCAGGAACATAGGGGTTCATTTCGATAGCGGCCATCGTGCAGCCATTCTCCGTCTGCCAGATTAGGATGGAGGACGGTTTGCTGGCGAACAGGAAGTCTGTCTGCCAAGGGTCCAACACAGGCAATCTTTATGATTGCCTGTCGGACCTGGAAAGCATACCTAGAATGGTGGCGGTGCCTAGCAGGCACAGTCTGCCACATTGGGATGCTTCATCCCCGCCAGCCTTGAATGGTGGGTCACCCCATTCAATGGCTGGCGGAGATTGACTTTGTGGGACCGTTTGGGCCCCCCTTAAGCAGGGACACTTTCTTACTGCACTTGGGGGGCACCTATAGTGCCTCCCTACATTTCCTGGCCTGCCACATAGTGCAGGAAAATGCAAAACCTGCATTTTTACCATTGCGGCGGGTGCTGCAGCCAGCATCACCCGCCACAATGGTAAACATGCCCAATGCGACCGCCACCGTGGCGGTCGTATTGTAATTCCATGTGCGGGACCGCAGCCATATAGGCGCCTTATTCCGGTGATGATGGCAGACGGACTTAAGTATGTCCTCTATTGTAATGAGCCCCATAGTACTTAGACCTACTAATTATCGCCTAATTGCCCTTACCAATGTTAAGGCACGGGTTTTTGCCTCTTGTTTATTAGAGGCGTTAGACGATTAGGCATCTGAAGCGCACCTTATTCCATTGAATCAGTCTGGATTTCATAAGGGCCTGTCAACATCCACCAATTTGCTTGCCCTTAAGCTGTTGGCTTGCTTGCCCTTAAGCTGTTGGTCAAAACTGCCTTACTAAAGATGCAAAAGCTCTACATTTGTTTTATTGACCTACAGGTGGTCTTCTACACATTTCCACGAATACCTGTGTCCAGATTAAGTTGGGGGATGGCACATCACTTACTCGGAGAATCAAAACACTGCGCTTGCTAAAATCAGGAGTGCATACTTGCCCCATGTATATTTAAACATTTCATCTCAATCAACATCTAGAGAAAACAAACTCCCACTCTCCTAAGTTAACAAATACTCTCTTAAAATATCCCCAATATGCCGACAATACTATTCAACTTAGCTGAACACCGATTGGATTGCAACCCTTGATCAATTCCTTTGATGAATACACATTGATGGACCATCTTGAGCTTAACATTATAAAAATAAAAATGATGTCAATTGGAGCTTCTTCAGTCTGAACACAGTCCTGGTGCTTGAGCGAGAAACCAATCAAGGTAGATAAAAGCTATACGTTCCTTGGCATTTTGTTTGACAATGGGATGTCTTTTAGAAGCCATTTTAATCTTCCTAGAGCCAAAGCTGCCACCAATATCTCCACCTACTCGACCCTTTGTGATAAATGGGCATGCCCATCCCATGCTCACCTCATGAAAATAATGTCAGCCAAATTAATTCCAGCTTTAACTCATTTATCTTTTGAGGCAAAGATGACAAAATACTAGACCTGTTGCAAATCAAGGCGGTAAATTCTGTTTTCAAGATCCCGCAGAATATAAGTTAGGCACATACTCGATTAGAGTTTGGCCTTTAAAGGCAGGTATTAGCATGCCAGGCAGCGTTTTTAAAATATTTGCATTTTTTGCTCATATCAGAATCTGGCTGTCTTGCAAACTTGCTGGCAGGAAATCATTAATTCTGCAAACACCATTTCATGGCAGACTTGTATGATAAAATCCCTTTAAGCCCAATCAACAAACCACCTCTCACTCCAGATGGATGAAAGTGTACTTGCTGTTAAAAAGCACGCTTGATCTACCATTAATTCATATGAAAATGCGGGAATTCTGAATTATCTGACCATGCATTTTTCTACGCTTATGCAAGATGCACTCCTGAGGATGTGACTTAGTGATGATTATGAGTTTGGTGGTGTGGTGCTGGGACCACCCCGCCACCACACCGCCAAACCAGTGGTTAGACCGCCAGCCAGATTAATTCTCATGTCTGGCAGGCTTTTCTTTTTATGTTCCCACGGCAATGCTCTGAAAATGGCACCGTTATGGAAATGCCAAAAACAGTTCCTGCACGGCATGGACTATGATGTCCATGCCGTGCAGGAACTGGAGTGCATGTATACAGAGGGGCACAGGTTGTGCCCCCCTGCATGCATCCACAAAATGAGGCACCAGCAGTGCTTAATTTGTAAAATATTAAGTGCCAGGGCTCTGACCAGAAGGCCACTGCAGCTTTTACCACCCATTGCTCCTGTCGTCGCTGCCAAAACAAGTACTAACCATCTCTCTCGCATGTAAATGGAACAGTACAGATTATTCCAAGTCCCCAAAGCTAAAGGAATGGCTGGGGAGGCAGGTATTAGTCATTTTTTTATGTATATTGTTTTCCAAAACAACTGTTATGCTGCTCATCTCTAAATTACATGAGCAGCGCCACCTTGTGGCAGACTGCCCTAAGTGTGGCATTGACAATAAGGTGCCGGTGCCGAGCACCGGAAACCAATTAAGTGCCGGTGCTCAGCACTGGAAAGCTCAGGCTCAAATTAAGCACTGGGCACCATAGGGCCCTGTAGGGGCCCTTTGTTTTCTCTCCAACACAGTTTTCATGCCGGTGGAACCTCCAAGCAGCAACACTGCATTGACAATAAGGTGCCGGTGCCGAGCACCGGAAACCAATTAAGTGCCGGTGCTCAGCACCGGAAAGCTCAGGCTCAAATTAAGCACTGGGCACCATAGGGCCCTGTAGGGGCCCTTTGTTTTCTCTCCAACACGGTTTTCATGCCGGTGGAACCTCCAAGCAGCAACACTGCTAGGGAACGGCGGTTCCCTTGCAGCTGCGGTGGGGCAATGTCGGTCTACCTGCCCTAATTGTAATAGGGCGGTACGGAGACCGCCACCACCGCGCCCTTATGAGTCTGGCGGTTGATGGACTGCCAGAATCGTAATTAAACCCTTGGTATTTATCCAACCAAGGAAAGAACTCCGAAATGGTTGCACGTTTGGCCGAATCATAGCTGTAGGCTCTGCGGTTATCCACAGGAGACATTATTGCATATAGTATGCACTTGCCCAGGCTTATTGAGTGCTCCTCAAAATATGCTTAATCTATTTATTTTTAGAAGCTGGAGTAAGAACGTGTCAACAGGCACTTAACTTATGTTTATCAGGTAATTCTATTCCACTCACTTGTAGATTTGTTAAGTTTTTGGCTGTGGCTGCAAAAACAACCTGTATATTTTAACTTGATATGTTTTTCTATAAGGGAATACGGCTGATTATTTGTTGATAGTCTACCAATTAGGTATTCATAAGGGCCTTGAATTATCTTTTCTGAGGTTTTTGTCATTGGAGGGTTGAACAAACAGAATTATTTAGCACTATGCACCTTAGCAAGTTTGCACAAGTCTTGTGAATGTTTTGTACATGTTTTAATGATCACTAATGACTTTTCATCTCAGGGCTGAATAACGAGAAAGCTATGCACTGTAGCAAGTTCACAAGTTTTTTCAGAATGTTCTGTACATATTTTTATCAACAAGTAATGATTGTTTTAATCTAGCAGATGTAGAATTCAAGGTCTTATGAAACGCCTCGGCCACGCAATTTACTATTGCCTGTGATTCTGTTGTTAAGCAGTGCTGAGATTATTTGTTCGTGTATGCACAATGCACTTTTGGGATCTGCAATGACATACAGGATTATAAGGTCGAATTTATGGAAGAAGTTTAGTTGGCTATATTATCATTGTTTAGAGCAAGGTTACACTTATGACAAAACTAATTTGATACTGGGCTCTTTAAGTCGTATGCGAGTCAAGTATCGAATAGGACTTCATTTAATAATATGTATTACAGCCTATTTGCACATATTACCTAAAGGATATGCACCGGTGATTTGGCCCTTCTTTGCTTTTAGGGGTTTTTTAACTAATGAATATGTTATTATTATTATTATTATTATTATTATTATTATTATTATTATTATTATTATTATTATTATTATTATGTATTAAATCTTTGTAATGATTTTAATTAATCAAACAATAAATCCCTACCTATCTACCTAGTACTTGCCCCCCAAACATTACGAATAGAAAGATGGAGGGTATAATATTTCTTGCACCTAATACAGTCTGATCCCAAAGGGGTCTGAAGTTATTGGATGTGATAAATAGCACCTATTATGAGTTTTGTGGGGAATAACAGCCAGGTTTTGGTACCTACCACACCAAAATGTTCATGTTCTGACAATGGCCCGGCATTTCCCCCCTGTTAATTTCTAGTAGGTTTGATCTGCTGAAATTTAACATGGAATATAAGACTTTATTCAACCTGCACAAATGGGTTTTCACAGATGTCAGAAAACAGTGGACCATTCATAATGAAGGTCTTAGTGCCCTGTTGAATTTATGTTCTTACGCCTATGCTACGAATTAAGCATAAACAATCACCATACTCCCCATTACCGCACGGCTTCAATTTGAAATATAAAAAGTTAATTTCATATTGGTTTACAATACTGTACACCAACCAAGCGTTCAGCTTACAGTGTATCCCTTAGAACGTTGCATGACAACCCCTTCACATTTTGCCTTATTCTGTTGAAATTAAACTTTAAAGGAGAGAGGTAGCTAGGCAGAAATATGTGTTGTAACATACCTTATGACGGCATGCAGACAGAATATCGAGTTGGAAATGTTGACCTATACAAATATCGTGAAACAGAAATATCGCCAGCAGGAATATCGTGGTCAAGAATATCGAATTTAAGGTAAGAAATATAGTTTTCAAAAATATAGAAGTCATAAATATCGTTTGCAAAAATATAGTTGTTTAAAATATCGTTTTTTTAATTAGTGTTATGTATTTTAGTTTATATTTTAAATGCATGTGATATATGTTTTATGTATTAGTATTGTTCATGTTTTTTAATGTATGTGTTAAATTTTTAATAGTTAATAATTTTATTTTAATTACATTTTGCGTTTTTTAGTTCAGTAGCGGGTTGTGCGTTTATAGGGGAATAGGGTGGGAAGTAATTTAATTATAATAAATCAATGATTATTTTTTATTTATTAATATTTAGATAATTTAGATTTTATAGTGTTAATTGTGGGAAGCAATGTATTTGCAATTAAATATTAATATGATTGCTAATTAATATTAATTAATTAATTGGTAGTTGATTATGGTAATTGTGTAGTTCTTTTAGGTGTGGGTTGTCGGGTTGATAGGGGTAAAGGGTGGGAAATAATTTTGATTAGTTAATAATTAGTTGTTAATTTATATTAATTAATTTATTGGAAATTCATTATGGAAATTGTGTAATTAATTTTAGGTGCGGGTTGTGGGGTTTATAAGGGAAAAGGGTGGGAAGGAATTTATGTTTAATCAATTAATAATTAGTTGATCATTACTTTTAATGAATTAATTGCTAATTAATTAGGGTATTTGTTTATATTTTTTGTGTGTGAATTTTACTATTATAAGGGTAAAGAGTGGGGAGTACATTTATTTTACTTACGTTATTATTAGTTGTGAAATACAATTCGTTTTTTAATTGAAAATAATTTTTAATGTTTTAATTACATTTTAGGGGTAAAGTGTGGGAAGGTAATACATTTTTATGATTTTAATTTGTTTTTTAATTAATAATATTTCATTATTGGTAATTAATTAGGTTAATTATTGAAGTACATTTTTTTTTATTTAGAGGTGGTTTGTGAATTGTGTGGTGTTCCAGGGTAGGAAATAAAAAAATATAAAAAGTAATAATTAATGTTTTGTTTCTAAATAATTTGTAATTAAAAATATGTATTTGTTTGAAAATAATTTTTATTTTATTTAATCTAATATTTCTAGGTATTTGTCATATATATTTAACATTATATGTTTTAAACATCTTTTTAATATTAAATATATTTGTAATTTAAATTTTATCATTTTTATAATTTTTTTTATTTATTTTGTTTCAAATATTTTTGTTGTTCTTAATATTTTGTTTGTTTTTAATTTTGAACTGACCTTGGTGGGAATAGTAATTTTTACCCCACCGAAATCCAACAATTTCCCTACTGTTTCACTGACTGGAGTGGGAATACTGCTGCAAACATTAACCTATG
Source organism: Triturus cristatus (assembly GCF_964204655.1). Classification (NCBI taxonomy): domain Eukaryota; kingdom Metazoa; phylum Chordata; class Amphibia; order Caudata; family Salamandridae; genus Triturus; species Triturus cristatus. The sequence goes on from NC_140586.1 coordinate 114,521,487, forward strand.
GTAGCGAAGTACTGTGTGGAAAAGATTCTGTAACCATCAATAATAGTGTGACAAAAATTTTTAAATCTCTTTTTTATTTTCCACATAACATATCACCCGCACAGATAAGATTGGAATTTGGGTTAACTAAGCAGCTAATTGCACGAAAAGGCCAATTTATAAAAGTATGGAAAAGAATAAAAATGGATAATGTAAATCAAATGTCCAAACTGTTATGGCAGGAAATAAACGCAAATCAGAATTCACAGTCTTGGAAGTACTTAAACACTTCATTCGGTGAATACTAAGCGAATTCAATCCGGGATATGCCAATAACTATAGATTAATTTAAAAAATCTATTAATAAAATAACAAAACACCTATCACTGCTTCTAGATAAAGACTCTTTTGCAAAAAGAAAGCATGCATGGTCATCAATTAATGGCTATACAAAGGTGACAGCCCAATCATATCTTGAAACTGCCTGGTCTCTGAAGCATAAACATATTTTTATAAAAGCTCATTTTGGTGTTTTAGCCGGTGTATGTCATCAAAAAGTGGAACTGATGCTCTGTCGCTTATGCAAATTGGGAGATGAGAACATTATTCATTTGCTGTGTCTATGCCCGAAACTTAAATCTGAAAGAGAAATTATACATAGGCGGCATTTTAATTTACGAGGAATACATACTTGTAGACAAGCGCTGATAAGATGTTTGTATTCAGACGATATAATACTGAACTCAGCTTTTGTAAAGTTTTTATTAATATTAAGATCAGAGTTAGATCAGCTAAATCAAATTGAGATGTAATATGTAATTTGAATTAAAAAATTGGCATTACTAAGTCTAAACATATTTGATAATATTAATGATTGATTTATCTACTCATGTTTTTATTATTTTTTAGAACTAGATCTTTTTATAGCAGGAATGATTGGTACAATATTGTAAGAGTTTAATTAATCAAACGATAAAGAATAATTGAATTGAATTGAATTAATTGAATTGAAGTGGTAATATTATTTTCACCCCTCTGCTATTCAACACATTCCCTACTGTTGCACTGATTGGGGAGGGAATAGTAAATTGTATCCCATCACTATCCAACACTTTCCCTACTGTTGCACCCACTGGAGTGGGAATAGTAATTTGTATCTCTCCGCTATTCAACACTTTCCCTACTGTTGCACTCACTGGGGTGGGAATAGTCATTTTTACCCCTCCACTACACAACACTTTCCCTACTGTTGCACTCACTGGAGTGGGAATAGTATTTTTTACCCCTCCTCTATCCAACACTTTCCCTACTGTTGCACTCACTAGAGTGGGAATAGTAATGTTTACCCCTTCGCTACCCAACACGTTCCCTACTGTTACACTCACTGGAGTGGGAATAGTCATTTTTACCCCTCCGCTAACCAACATTTTCCCTACTATTGCACTCACTGGAGTGGGAATAGAAATTTTACCTCTTTGCTATCTAACACTTCCCCCACTGTTGCACTGACTGGAGTGGGAAATTTCAGTTTAAAGATTTTTAAATAGTTTAATGTTTTAATTTATAACAAATACAGTTAATTGGATTTGATGTTATTGATATATATATATATATATTTGTACATTTTTATATAATTTTAAAATGATAAAATACATGTAAATTAATAGTTTATTGATTGTTTTAAAGTAATTATATATATAAATAATTAATATGTATGTGTGTTAAACTTTTTTTAGTTAAGTTTATTTATTATATCAGTTAAAATGTATATTAAATCTTCTTAATGTTTTATTATTCATTTTATTATTTAACATATTTAAGATTTTATATATATTATATATATATATATAAAAATCGATATTTTGCACAACTATATTTTTTACATCAATATTTCTTTTCAATATTTTTGTACCTACCTATTAAAGTATAGGGAGTCCATATTGTTGCATTCGATATTTCTTCATCGATATTTTTAACAACTATATTTTGTCCATCGATATTTTGTCAGTGAACCCCTTATGACTATCTGTTTTGCATCGTCACTTGATTGTGAAGTTCTTATATTTCTCCTTTTGTTGTCTCCCTGCAATCTTTGTCCTAGTCTTTCAGTCATGCAACGTAGGTATGCAGCCATTAGACAGAACTGAATTGTGGGGTGCATCGGGGGGACCTTAGGCACCCTGGCACCCTTGGAATTGCATTTGCAGTTTGAGATTACCAATTTGGTAATCGCAATTTGCGAATGCATTCCCATTCATTCCAATGGGACCATAGGAATGAATGGAGTGACATTACCTAATTCGCTATTAGGTAATGTTTAGGAATCACCATTTATTTTGCGATTCCTACATGCATAAGGAATTACGATTCATAAATAGCGATTCTTTAAAAATCGCTATTTAGAAATCACAATTAATTATGTTGATGCATGTGTCCCCTTATCGCGAACTGAGGCTTGAAATTATCAATTCAGCAACATATCAAAGACAGTGAAGTATATTGTCTCCCACAGTAATGACAAAGAGTAGATTTGCAAACCGTGATGGTTTCTGTCGTAAGCAGAGGACAGACACAGGTAAGTCTCGTTTATGGATTTATTTAATGTCCAAGTCGGCGAACTGCCCGTGGCACTCACCGTCCTGTAACTGCCACCCACCAAATACCTGAGTCCGATACAAGCGTGGCTAGAAAGCATTCCTTCCAAAAGACTTCTTTAAGGAATCCAACTACGACCTTAGATGTCACCTCACTAGCAAACTTCACCTCAGGCCAGGTGGGCATTCTTACCTTCATCAAATTGTCACTACTCAAGCAAATCACACACTCCTTGACCATTATATCAACCTCACTATCCATGGCAGACCACCAAAAACATGAACATAAATATTTTTTCGTCATGATAGCACCTAAATAACCTTCATGTGCCCCTACGATTATGGAATTCCTCAATGAAATGGGTGGAACACATTTGTCAATCCTCATGAGTAAACCATCCTGCAAGAACAATTCTTCTGAAACTTTAACAAAAGTTTTAAGATCATAATCCAGATTCCCTTCTTTTGACCAACCAAGCTCAACATAATTCATGACCACACACAAGGTAGCTTTGTCTTTTAATGCCCTTCACCACTGTAGCTGAGAGTAGGCTCACAATGGATGTAGAGCTACGGACGCTCCAAAACAATCCTCTTCATCATCATCAGCACACGTACTAGAATCTTCATCTTCATGCACAGGTGAGCAGGGCAAAAAGTCTGCACAACCATTCTTCCCTCCTGGAATGTACTCCACAGCAAATTCAAACTGTGACAATTTCATAGAAAGCCTAGCAATGCGGAGTGTGAACCCCTTAGTGTTCCTCCCACTCAGCACATACACTAAAGGCTTATGATCAGTTCAAATCACAAAACGTTTACCTCACACTGAGGGGTCTATTAGTAGGTCGGGCGGATTGCCACCGCCCGCATGGCGGTGGTGATCTGCCCGACATTTCCCACTGCCTATATCCCATTTCCCCCCACTATATCACGATGGCGGGGGGGGACCCCAGCGGACAGAAAGACCGTCCACCAGTTTTCCGCCAGTTGACGGTTGCCGCCACAGAAAGGCATGCGGTTCCTGACTGGGGGGGCTCGCTGCGGGCCCCCAGGGTGTTGGTGGGGTGGGGGGTGCACATGGGGGGTACCTATGGTACCCCCCTGCATTTGCAGGCACAACTTGGCAGGCACCGCGCGGTGCCTGCCACGTTGAGCATGCAAATGCACAAGGTGCATCCACAGCATTGTGGTGGGCGGTGCTGTGAGCACCGCCTGTCACAACGTTGTAGATGGGGGATGCCACTGCCACCGTGGCGGTGGCATCCTAATTGTCGGTGCGGGACCACAGCTAGGGTGGCGGGCGACGAAAGTCCGCCCACCATCCTAATAGGCCCCATAGTTTCTGAGCTTCACGACCAGCACGCCAACAATTCCCTTTCAATGACTGAGTACCGCCTTTCAGTATCAGACAAAACACGGGGGGCATAACCAATAGTCCTGGACTGCGCTCCTTTAACTTGAGTAAGTACAGCCCCCAAACCAACATTGCTTGCATCAACCGTCACAGCATAATCGAGGTCATAATCACAAATTTTCAAGACTTCCGATGGCAACAATTGCTTCTTTACCCACTCAAAAACGTCCTGATACTCTTCACCCCATGCAGACGCAAGTCCTCTCTTCAACATGCAGGAAAAAAGGCTGTAATTTCCTTGCATAGTTTTGAATAAACCTTGAGTAAAACTCTCGTAAGTCAAGGAACGATGTCAATGTTGCTTTATCAACCGAAAGTTTGGCTTGTGCAATGCTTTCAACCAATGCTGGTTTGGGAGAAATTTCTTCACTTGTAACACAGTGTCCCAAATACTCAATTTTGTCTGTCAGAAAACACACTTGTCCCTCCTGAGTACTCCTCCATTCATTTCAAACCTTTTAAACACTTCATCCAATGTCTTGTCATCAAAGTGCTGATCTAGTGCATAAATCCCATCCACTCCTTTAAGCATATTCACCATCACTCTGTGAAAGGCAGAAGCTGTGAAGGCCAACCCAAATGGCATACAATAATATTGATACATCCCACAAGAAGACACAAATGCCGTAAGATGCCTTGATTCAATCTCCAACTCTCCTTGATGATATGCTTAGGCTAAATCCAGCTTGGAAAATATTTTAGCCTCTTTCAGTCCCGCTAATAATTCTGAAATGTTGGGTGATGGATGGGCATCAACCCAGATCTCTTGGTTTAAACAACGGAGGGCAACACCTACTCTCAATTCCCCATTGCGTTTACGTGTAACCACCAAAGGTGACAACCACAATGAGGAATCGACAGGCTCAATGGTTCCCTTTTTGCATGTTGTGTCTAACTCTTTTTCTAGATCTGAGTGAATGCTGAAGGGTACATTCCTAAGTTTATATTTCATGGGTCTGGCTCCCTTCTTTACCACAATTTTATGTTTAAAATCCTTGATCTTCCCCAACTCACCGGAGAATACATGGGGGTACTTGTTCATGAAGTTTTCTAAATCTTGATCTTCCTGATGGCCAACACTTGCTCACTTGTGCCTGGTTTCAAAACTATCCCGAAAAGCCCCAGGTGAAACCAGCCTAATATATCTAGCCCCTTGTGTGTTACATAAAGTTTACCAGCAATCTTGCGCCCTTTAAATTCTAAAATATCATCAATGCACCCACACAAGTCTTTACTCCGCCCTTCATAGGATGCAGCCTTGCGATCTGGTGGTAACAGTGGTCTATTGGACCAAGTCTTCTTGAATAGAGTTTAAGTGATCATGGAGATGCGTGCAGCAGAATGAACAAGCAGCTTCAAGACCTTGTCACCCACCTTGATATCTCCATATGGGTCAACACACGCATTTGGGTCACCTGTAGTGACAACATCACTCTTGACCACTAGAACCATGTCTCTCAATTCCCTACCAATATTCTCTTTATCATCCACCACACTCTCATCGGATACATATTTGACTGAAACATCTCCCTTGTACTTCCGACTTTGGCACACTTTGGCAAAATGGCGACGCCTATTACATTGTCTGTTTGCAACATTTCTGGCAGGACAAGTTTCCCCCCTTTTCTATGAGAACGATTACCACAATGAAAGCATGTTTCACACTGCGAAAAAAAAGAGGCAAGTTTCTCAGAACATATAAGCTCCCTGGCATATGCACCAGTTTTCACAACTGAACAGGATCAGAAGTTTTGTTCTCCAATTCTATTGCAGGGATTTAAGACAACTAAATGCTCTTGGCAGTTCTGATGGTAAGATCAAGCAATGAGTTTACCATGAACAGCAACTTTTGATTGATGGTTTTATCACTGCAATGTCCAATGAATTGATCCCTCTCCAACTGATCAGTAACATTCTTGAACTGACAATCTGCTGCCAACCTCCTTGAACCAATGACATATGCATCAACATCTTCTTCACAGTTTGTACCCTCTTAAAAAAGGTATGTCCGACAACTACAATACTGTTTGAAGCTTTTTGGCTGTCTTGAGCAAATATTTCTTTAGTTCTGGGCGAAAACATAATGCTCCAAGGGCACCTAAATAAGTTTCAAAAGCATCATGCATTGCTTCCATGGAATAGGTGGTTCACTGGGAGTTTGAAGAAAAGGTGGTGGTGGATTCACAGCCTGCATTAGTAATGATTAATGATGTCAACACGAAACACCAAAAGATCTGCGCTTTATAGCCTACAATGAATGGAATGGTTTAAAATACACTGGGTGATATGATAGCAAAAAATACACATGTCAAATGAAAACATTTTGATAGGAGAAAAACCGGCAGGGGATGCAAAGAAGGAGTTAAATATTTTTTCTTTTAAGAGATATGGAAAAAAACAAATAAAGTATATTTGTTTTAACCTGATTCAAAGAGTCAGCTGTGCAGGTCAGCGAATGCTCCTGCCCGCAAAAGAAGACACCAAGAACTCTTCACAGGACGAGCATAAACAGGAAACACTGCTTGTTTTTAAAAGATCCATGACAATGAGCTATGACAATCAGGATCGGAGAGGGGAAGAGAGGCAGGGACTGCCTTAACTTAGATGGCAGCGACGCAGGAGAGTGAAAATGCATGCTACCAAGAATGCGTTCCAACAAGGTTAGCAACAGCCAAGCGCTGCGTGTCAGCTGCGCGCCCTGATGGGCAATATTCCTTGCACCACGTGGAATGCCAATACTATCACATCATGCATTCTACAGGAACACGTAAAGAATGCACTTAAAGGACACTTAAAGGACACTACAGTTTCATTGACAAATTTGTAGGGTTACAATCTCAAATTGAATCAGTATAATCATATGTCTATTAGGACCAGTATACAGCAGTTGTGAATATAATCTAGGTAGGTCAAATAGCAAATGCGAAGAGAAGTTTTTAAAAGACAGAGGATGGAAATTCAAATAAATTCCATTCCCTTGAAGGGATACTCACTAACGCTAAGCTAAGATTGCAGGCAAATTGGGGAATTTAAGGTAGCAAGTGCCAGCAAATGTAATTTTGCAAATAGAACCAAATGAAGGTTCTGATCAAGAAAAGGAGAAATGGACTTGCTCTAGAAAGTAACTCTATGAACAGAAATGTAAGGAACATTGGGCCTTGAGAGAAGGAAAGGAATGTCCAACTTCAAAGTTCGACAGAGGCATGTCTAACTTACTAGCGTTTGGCTCACACAATCAAAACATGAAATCACCACGAGTTCTCACAGAATAGGAACCAATCAAATCTAAACATTCAAGGTGAGCTTGGTGTCGGCCTGTATCCCATGATGAAGGCAACAAACAGCTCCAGTCCCACGCCTTTGGAGATATCAGACAAAAGGAGGACTCCTGTCCTTCCCAGGTGCAGAAAACTATCACTCAAACAATTAGTTGCAAGAAAGGGCTTTCACATTAAGTTTTACTTCTATTAACTACATTTGAGATTAAGGAGGATACAAAATTTCATTCAAATGAAGTTGGCCATTCGGAGGCCTACCATGACTTACTATTATTGAAGTGAATATAGTCTATATTTAATCATTTATATAAAACACATCAAGTATAGGCAATTTAAATGTAAAATATCAGCAGTATACATGAATGCATTGGTTATAAGGGTTATGTATTAGCCTGTTATTACATGCAATTGAAAAATAGTGATAGTGTATCACCAGGGGCCATTCATCAGATAGTTGAAATCCCCGTTATCTTCAGTCTCAAATTAAGCTGTCAAGTGTCCACATAAGCAGGTCCTGAGATCTTTTACTTCTAAAATCAACTTGCAGGTCTATATTTGTGAGCTAAGTAGTCAACATCAATTCCACTTAATGATACCTTAATTTTATATATGGAGCCAGTTCTTTTTCACTGTTAGCTTCATTGCTTTGGAATTCTCTACCTGTTGTGATCAAGGGCTTGTCCACCCTGTGAAGCTTCAGGAAAATGCTGATGCCCTAGCAGTGTTTAAATAAGCACCAAGAGGCCCGATCAGAGTGGGCGCTGTATAAATATTGTCGCTCACTCACTATTCCTCTAGGATATTCCTCATTAGACAATATTAGTTTAGAAAAGAGATCCAAAAGGATGCTTTGAAAGATAGTGTCCCATTCCAAACATCCGGCTCACTGACGTGGGTAAGGCGATTGGGTGAGACAGCAGAAACCAACTCTGGATAGCAGAATTTGCACCGCTGTTTCCAGACAGCATGTCAGAACTGGGGGTTTCTGGTTGGCAGAGGTAGGTACCTTTGTCCAAGTAGGGACCCTTGTCAGGGTACGGGTGATACACACTTTAGATAACCCAGGCTCACCCACTTGGTAGCTTGGCACGAGCAGACAGTCTTATCCCAAAGGCAATGTGTAAAGTATTTGTACCAAAAACGCACAGTAACACAGTTAAAACACCACAAATGGACACCACACCAGTTAAGAAACATATAATATATTTATATAAACCAAAAAAGACCAAAACAACAAAAATCCAACTTACATATATCAAGAAAAATGACTTTTAAAGGTTTCAAGCAACTGGGTCCATAGAAAACTATGGATGCATGAGTTTACTCAAAGTACCTGTAGATGCGTCAAAATTCACAAGGCCAAACAGCTGCAGAGAAGGGAACCATCAAAAAGACAGTGATGCGTCAGTTCCTGAGTCCTTTGGGAGGAGAGGCGAGAGTTCTGCTGCACGCAGGAGAAGTGATGCGTCAACTCTGGACAGTAGAGGGAAGTGAGGCATCGATTTCAAGATCAATCTGGTCTGCAGGTGACACATCAGGAACACTTGCTGCATAGATGCGATGCGCGGAAATCCGGGGTGCACTGGTAGTTGATGTCGTGGCCGCAAACAGGCACCCCGCCGTTTTCTTCAGCCGCGATCCCGTGATGTGTTGATTCTTGCAGGTGCACAGCAGGACCTGTGTCGAAGTTGTCCAGTGATCCTGGACTTCGGAGATCAGTGCAAGGGACTCAATGTGGGACAGATTCTGCAGCCGCTGGCAGGTGCTGCGTCGATTCTTCAGCTGCACGGCAGCGATGGGGGCTAAAATTCTTCCCTCATAGGGGTGCTGCATCGGAAACAGGCACTGGAAGGGCGATAAGTCAATTTTCTTGGTTTCTTTCAGCTCCCAGCAACAGAAATAACCTCCAGAGGCCCCAAACTGGAATAGGCACCTCCTGACAGGTCAGACCTCCTAGCAATGGAAGTCAAGGGAGCTGGTGGTGAAGTCTTTGTGTCCCTGAGACTTCAGAACAGGAGGCCAGCACACACAAGCCCTGGGAGAGCCCTGGGAGAGTCTTTTTTAATTTCAAGCAAGTTCACAAGCAGGTTCACAGCAAAGTTCCAGTCTTTTCCCTTTTCTTGGCAGAAGCAGCAGCCGCAGGCCAATCCAGCACAACCCACAGCAAAGGGGCAGTACTCCTCATCATAGCTCTCCCAGTTTTCCGCTTGACAAAGGTTCCTCTTGAGTCCAGAAGTGATCTAAAGTTCTGGGGGTTAAAGTACACTACTTACACCCTATTTTGTATTTGTTCTCTTTGTTGCAAGGGTCTCTAAACCCAGTCCAAACCAGTTTTGTCCTCTCTGGTTCAGCATGACCGCAGGAGGTGGAGACATCATTGTGCAAGGGAGACTGGACTATTCACCTCATCTCTGAGTCATCCAGGAAAGGCAGGGCACACCTCAACCACCCCAGTGGCTGTCTACAGTGAATGTACATCACCAATTCCTGTCACTGCAAAACCAGACAGTCAATTCACAAAACAGCAGAGGAATACGGAATAGTTAAACAAGAAAATGCCTACTTTGTTAAAGTGGCATTTTCAAACACACAATTTAAAAACCATCTTTAGTAAAAGATGTGTTATTAAATTCTGAATTCAGAGAGCCTAAACTCCATTTCTCTATCTTGTCCCAATGGAACGTTATGCATGTAAGATGTTATAAAGCCACTTCCATGTTAGCCTATTGGACAGGTAGCCTTTCACTTGTGAGGAAAGACATTGGTAGTATTTCACTATCAGGACATGTAAAACACACCAGCACATGTCTTACCTTTCACATACACTGCACCCTGCCCATGGGGGTACCTTGGGCCTACCTGAGGGGTGCCTTACAAGTAAGAAAAGGGAAGGTTGGGGCCTGGCAAGTGGTTGCACTTGCCACTTCAACATGGCAGTTTAAAATTGTGCACTCAGACACTGCAGTGGCAGGTCTGAAACACATTTTGGCACAATCAGCGCTGCAGGTCCACTAGTAGCATTTGATTTACAGGCCCTGGGCACACATAGCGCACTTTACTAGGGACTTATCAGTAAATCAAATTTGCCAATCATGGACAACCAATTGTAAAAACAATTGACACAGGGAGCACTTGCACTTTGACACTGATCAGCAGTTGCAAAATGCCCAAAGCATCTAGGCCAGCAAAAACAAAATCTAGCACAGCATCAGAAATACAGTTGGTAGAGGAAAAAGTCAGGGGAAACAACGCCAAGTTTACAAAGTCAAAGATAGCCACATTAAGGGATCATTATGATAGTGATACAGTGGGTAAACTATTAAACTTATAACTGAAACATAAACCGATTTGACACCTTTTAAAAGAAATTACGATAAACGTGCACAAGTTACACATTAGAGAAAACCGGAGAAACTTGCGAGAAATATTAGTTAATGCATCGTAAGAGCGTGCCGAACAGTGTAGACTAGACAAAAATATTCATTTGAATAACATGGGTTTATATTTTACTAAATTGCATTGGTGTATTCTTTTAATGTGTAATGGAAATATGAAAGTGATGACTCACGTATCACAAAGATCATATTAACCATCCTAATTAAAAAATGATGTATGTTAAAAATTAATGAAAACTAATGTAAATTTGATGGCACTATGAATATTTATTGGAGAGTTTCAATTAAAACTCCAACTTTTGCTTATGTTAAATTGTGCACCAAGAGAGAAAAGAGAAAATGGTGCTGCACACTTATAATTAATAGGAATAACCTGAAACTTTCTCCAAATGATCTTCATGTATGTACAAATGTAATTCACCTGAAACAATATTAGTTATTAGGAATCTGAAAAACAAATATATACGTTGGTACTTTGAAAATGCAGTATTACGCCATAGTTGCACTTGCTATTTACAATGAAATTAACCTGCTTTCTAAAGTGCAAATGAGCTGCCACTCGCATACAGGAACTATTTGACACAAATTCTGTTACAGCAGGAACATCTACCTAATAAACTGTCCCTCTGAACTCAGTCATGTGCCTTTGGTAAAGGATCTTTGGTTAAGAATATACACCTACCGGATGACCTGACAGCTTACTTATTGTACACTGCTTATATTCCTGCAAAACGTGTCTTCTTTATGCCTCATGACAATCACCCTATATGAACTGGCCAACGGACTGAGTGGTCTGAACAAGTGAGATGACAAGGAGGTGTCACCCTGGAACTTGTGGATTATAATATACATTGATTTGACAAAAACGAGGAAGCTCTAATTCACTTTCCTTGTGAGAACCTTAGTTCTTGCAAACTTTCCTTTGCTGATCTATTTCTTGGATCCAGACTTACCTTTGCAGACTCTGGACTGACGCATACCCTGTGTGCACCTTGGTGGTCTCTTCCGCATGGTAGATTGCTTTGAACTGGCATAAGTCATGTCCCTTCCTGAACTTTCTAGAGCTTTGGGTATTTTCTGGAAAACTTGAATTTACCTGATTATTCTTTGCATTTCAATAAAGCATAAGTACTAATGTACTTACCTTTCTAAATTTTGATAAAAACTAACTGAACCAGCTGCCTCTGTCTCACCATGGTTTATTTCCATTTGATTGTGCATTTCAATTGATTTAGTGATGACTGGATGGGATTGAACTAGAGAGATCTCTTGATATAGAGTACTAATGTTGTTCTGTATAGCTTTAACTGAAGTACTGGTTTGTATTAAGTCTCGGGCGGTGAACTCCACTCCGCTCGCGGGGTTTGCCGAGTTTTCCGTACTCTACATTAGGCGGAGCTCCGAAAAACTCTGCTTCGCTTAGTATAACAGAGATTTTTTTTCTCGCTCGGGTTCTTCAACGTGAAGTTGGCCAGCAAGGAAAATCCACCTCCCGGCGAGATTTTCCCTCGTTCGCGATTGTCAAAATCAAATTGGCGATTGCGAGCATGGAAAATCAACCTCCCGGCTATATTTCTCAACGCAGGCGGTCAGATTTCTCATTGTGAGTGGTCGCGTATGCTCATGACCCCTCGCGTGGAGAAACTGTCCATTCACGTTGAGAGAGCTGCCGCTCGAGTAAAAATCTACTTGAGAGGCAGAAAGGAAGCAGCACCCGCTTGCGCTGTGCATGGTGCTGTTCGCAATGATTGCACAGTGCGGACAAGCATCTGGCACTGAAAATCATTGTGAACAGCATTTATCTAACGCACTCTGCTGCTTGCGGAGCTTTGCATAGCGTGGAGGAGCTTTTTTTGCACTTCGTTGAGTTCTGCGTAGCGGAACTCCGCGAACTCCGCCCACGCTTAGTTTGTATGATATTAGCCCAACTAAATGTCTTTAGGAGATTTGGTCTGCCAGTCCTAATCCTTTATTTGTACAGTCTAGTTTTGAAAGTCAGATATATGAATTTGATTCTAAGTTTGTAGAGCAGTCATCCTAATTCCTGGTCCTCATTGGATGACTAATTGAACCCCTTTTATCGGACCTCTCTCGTCACAAAGCATGGTCCATCGGAGGACCAAGGGAGTGTTGATAACCAGATGATAAAAAGGCCCAAAACTCTGCAACAATAGCTATGACAAGCCGGCCGGCCTCAGCGGCCAAACAGGAGTAATGGGAGCACACCACGATAAACAAGCACGAGGATACTGCACAACAGCAAGAGCATACATGTGGGGAGACTTACCCAGCTCTGATCGGTCATTCAGCACTGCCTACCATTTTCCTGCCTAGCTCACTGAACCACGGGTCTCTGGGCTGACATGGTTGGAAGATTGGGCCAGCTTGCAGAAGCTTTAGGTGAGTTGGCCTGACTGTCCACCAGTATTTGTATTACCACTCTGCAACCCCCTGCTTATGCCTTGCCCACCATGGCTCATTGTGACTCGGAGTGCAGGCTGCCAGCTGTGCCTCTCCTGCATCGTCACCCATGGAGAGGTGATTGGAGGGGCTGCAAGGGGTTTTCCATGAGAGAACTTGTGCTTTCTGGGCCCTGCAGTGTGGGGTACTCCAGAGTGGAGGAATCCCCTGAAGGCTTCCAGAGGAATCTTTGATTTGCTGGGATTTTTATGTTCACTTTGACTTTTGATTCTCACTGGGATCTTGAATTATTGGAACACAACGTGATCCCAGGAGATTGAATGAACCAAGAGTATTTTGTGAACCATTAGTAGTGGAGTCTGGAAGCCATCTTCTTTAAAAACAAAACAGAGCTTTCCAGGCTCATTTTTTCACAGAAATAAAAAGATGCCCAATGATCCCGCCCCCTTAACTGACCAAACTACTAGAAATTAACATAGGCCAATGCCGTATTACAAATAAACACCGACTAAGGTACTAGAAAGAGAAACAGGATTAAGCCCTACCCTACAAGAAATGAACATAGGACGAAGCCCTAATGCAAACAACACATGTAAAGCACCAAATTTCAACGGAAAGGAAAAGACACCTAAGACCTAATATAAACAATCACCAATAAAGGAGCAAATTGAAGCACACTCTCAAACCCACTCCAGCACCCTTTCGAAACCTTAGCTCTGCCCCAGAGCAATTCAGTTGGAGTGAATTTCACCAGGAATAGCAAACCATCACCATGACTAGTTTGACCCACACTTCCTTCATGAATAGCAAACACCTACGGCGACTACAACGCATCCAAAATGCCTCCGCCCGACTGATCGTCAACGTCCCCCGCAGCAGCCACATCACCCCCCACCTGAGAGACCTACACTGGCTCCGCCTCGACATGAGGATCACCTTCGAGCTCCTCACCCACACACACAAAGCACTCCACAACACCGGACCAGCCTACCTGAACAGCAGACTCAGCTTCTACACCCCCACCCGCCAGCTCCGCTCCGCCAGCCTCGCCCTCGCCGCAGTCCCCCGCATCCAACGAACGACCTCCGGCGGCAGATCCTTCTCCTACCTCACCGCCAAGACCTGGAACACCCTCCCCACCCACCTACGGCAGACCCAAGACCTACTGCCCTTCAGAAGACTCCTTAAGACCTGGCTCTTCGAGCAGTAGCAGCACCCCCATCCCCTCAGCGCCTTGGGACCCTCACGGGTAAGTAGCGCGCTTTACAAGTACTCTGATTGATTGATTGATTGATTGATTGATTGATTGATTGATAATAACATCTGATACCAGCACTTTCAGGATTTCCTATCCCTTAACTTATCCAGAAATCCAACCAAAATACTTAAACACAGAACTCCCAAAGACCAAGCAGAATCACTCATCTCTGGCAGCAATTATGGCTTTAACAATGGAGCCGTAAAAAACAGACCTGCTATATTTCATGCGCTGCACAGCCATGTGGAAAGACCACATAGTCTTAAACTGACGATAGCCAGTTCCCCATCTTTTTATGCCTAAGCCACCATTTCCATCTACTAGCATGGCAATGTCCTAGTACAGGCCTCTGATAAGAATCTCTACATATTTGATAACGTCTTCCACATTCTGAAATTGCACACTAGCTAAGCAGCACAAAGGGCAAGCAACCAAAACCAATAACAGCAGAGCTAAAATAGTCCAACTCCATCAACCAGACCCCCATATAGGCCCAGCTGATACAGCCAACAACAACAGAGTCGGCAGAGTCCAGTATCTCAATCCACATCCCCATCTAAGCCCAGCCAACGACAACAGAGCCAGCAGAGTCGAATTTCTAATAACACACCCTCAAGTGGGGACTTCCAACAAGCACACCTCATGAGCCCACCTTATTCCAACACAATAACCAATACTAACCAAACCCTAACAAATATTATCCTTGCCAGTCCACCTCCTTACCTGCAACACTCAAACAAAAACTGCATTGATATCTCATCCCTACACACTACCAATATTGACCAAAGTACAACCCCCTATCTCTTCACTGACCCAATCTGAACCGAATCAACAACCCAACTCCTCCACGCAGTCAAAGTGCTACACTCCACTTGAGAGATCAAAGAGCAACACACTTGCCCAGCACAAAGACCCCTCACCCACAAAAATCACCAAAACTAAACTACAGAAGGTTACATTGCTCTCGCAAACATAAATCTTAACAAGATTCACATACATATCAAGGGGTCTCCTCAAACAAGAGACATTACTAATCTGATCAACGTTTACAACAAGCTGTTAAACCAAATTCACATTGTATAACACAAAATCATCTCCATGAGAGCAAAATCTAACAGCACTGAGGTTAACCTTAAGCTCACGATGTGGCTTATGTGCTCACAGATGTTACAGCCGTACTCTAGCTCAACCGAAATCAGTCAACACTGGCCACTACCTAAAACCACAACCTCCACGGCCTCCACACGCGACTGGCGGCCACAAAGAACTGACAAACAATGGTCTGAAAATGAGATTGAAGATCAACTAGAATTCCAGAAGGACGCAGACCCCATCCCTGCAGCCCATCTCAACCACTGGAGAGAATCCCCACTAGGTGCTTGCAAAAGAAGGGTCAAAGGGTAAATCCTGCTAATTTGATTGCTATACCGCTCATCTCTAATGCCTCACAATCATAACCTACTTCACCACAACCCTTAAAATGCATGCTGCACAACTGCTGATCAGTGGCCAAACATGCCACTGACACTGCAGAAGTAATCATAAAGTGGATGTTGCTTTCCTAACTGAAACCTGCTTAAATGACTCCTCTGCCTTTCTTTTGGATCTCCTTGTTCCCCCTCTTTTCATCACAAAAAGACTGGATCACCATCTTAGACTTGGGGAAGGTCTTCCAGTGATTCACAGATACTAAATCCACACCCAACCCTTTACAGTGCATAGCCTAACTATATGTAATTGCATGGGCTTTTGAGCTATTGATCACCAACAAACCACTGGTCAAAATGTTCCTTTATCTACCACCCCCGGATGATAACATTTTTCTTTCTCAATTTGTAGAAACTATCACAGTCCTCTCAGTTCAGAACCCGAATGTGATGTACCTTGGTGATCTTCATCTGCACTAGAATAAGGATAACAAGGCCCATGCCACCACTTTAAAACACTTCATAAAATTACATAACCTTGTACAATCTTGCTCTGAACCAACACACAACAGAAGAGAAACTCTGGATCTCCTAATCTCCAAGGAAGGAGCACTAAACATTGAATTCATATTGAAAGTGCAATGGTCGGACCACTACATGGTCTTATGCACTACCCCCACACAAGCTACAAAACCAAAACTCCAAGTGGCAAACCTAGGCATGGGATCAAAGACACACAAAACATTGACAGAGCTGACCTGACTGCACTGTGCCAAAATCATCAAATACCCCCGCCAAAAGCAAAAAGTGTAAGCAACATAACGATTCACTACAACCAAACATTATTTGACATCATGGATGGAGTAGCTCGCCTCTGACTGAAGTGCAGCAAAGAAAAACCATACCACCAATGGTTTAACTAAAACCTAAATGAGGAAAGAATGGCCCTTCAACATGCTAAAAGGTGCTGGAGACAAAATTGTTCTACTATGCATGTAAACAAAGTTAGAGAAATAAGACTCAAGTACAAGAAGACAGTTTGGATGACAAAAGCATCCTACTTGACTTCTCAACTAGACTTGTCCAAAAATCGCCCTTGCAAACTCTTTGAAATAGTTAGACAACAGTCATGCCTGAAGTTCCCTGGAACCCACACCAACGTATCCTATGGTAAAGACACAGCCTCTTTATCCAACAATAAATGCAAAGCCTTTGCATCCTTTTTTGAAGGCAAAATCTGCAAAATTGTAAAATCTATTGCCTTGCAACATAGATCCCTCTAGGATTCACCCCAAACACTTCCCATGCTCAATAGGATTGCTCAATAAACAACAAACCCCACCACCAACAATAGCCAACAACCAAAAACGAGGCCTTCTGGCAGGATTTCAAAATATTAAACGCAGATGAAATACAACAATCCATCACAGCCATTAAACTGACATCGCACTTTAAAGACACCATATCATCAATCCTTACAAAAGATCTCAACTACCTCTTCTCCCCTCAATGAATGGCCATTGTAAACCTCCCTCTGTCACAAAGCACAGTACCTGACTGCCTAAAGTTTGGCCAAGTAATCCCACTGCTCAAAAAGTCTGGTGTTGACCCCAATGATCTTAATACCTTTTGCCCAGTCACTAAAACCCTTTTCCTAGCAAAGCTCCTAGAGAAAATAAGCGACTGTGCCAACATATCTTGAACTTCGACCGGCTCAATAAACTTCAATTGGGTTTCAGACCCAGTAACATCACAGAGACTGTCCTGCTACATATAATGAATGATGCCTTCAAAATTCTAGCCCAAAACAATTCATATCTACTCATTCTTCTTGGCTTATCATCAGCCTTTGACACGGTCAACCACTACACACCCCACTCCTCGAACACAGAATGGGCCTGATGGGAACCATCCTGCAATGGTTTGCCTTCTACCTTCACAACAGATCCTAACTAGTCAAACTGAACAACACACTCTATAACCCTTCACTGGTCAGACAGGGAGTCCCACAAGGCCCTGTAATCTCTCCAATGCTCTTCAACCTTTACTTTAAACTTTTGACAGAGATCTTAAAACAAGCCAACCACACTTCATACATGTATTCCGATGACCTTCAAATCTACTTGAAGATTGCATCCTCTAACAACATCACTCGCCTCAAAGTGACTCTTAAAAAGAGCCTGGCTTACATACCACAACCTGAAACTGAACTCGCTAAAGACGGAATTCCTTCTCATCACCCTGCCCAATAGCTCGTCTTCAACACGGGAATGACTAAAACAGCTGGATGCTCTGGACTGCAGTCCCACCATTGTCAATTCCTCTAAGTCCATTGTGATAATTCTAGATAAGAGATTTAACAAAGAAACCCAAATGTCATCCGCCACTAGAGGAGTCCTCTTTAATCTTAGAGTTTTTAAAAAACTAAAACCTTTTATTCCAACAACAGACCTTAAAATTGCAGTCCAATCCCTGGTTGTTGCCACACTTGACTACGGGAACACAACCCTACTGGAGATTCCAAAAACACATCTGGCACAACTAAGTGCAACCCTCAATGCATCAGCAAGACTAATAACAAGTGCCAAGCAGTTCAATCGCATCTTACCATCACTGATGATAATACAGTGGCTTCCAACCAAAGATAGGATTGCCCTCAAAATTGTCTGCCTAACACCCAAAGCTATCCACCACGACACACCAAAATATCTTGCTGAGAGTTTAATCCCCTCTGGTGGCAGAAGATCATTCAAAAGCAAAACTACTCTTTTACTTGAACCAGCTAGATTTAAAAAATCATCCATACGAACCAGGGCATTATTGAGTTTGTCCCTTAAAATCTGGTACTAGATACCTCAACATTTAAAATTGAAGTCAAAAGATTGCTACTGATCAATCTAGTCCCGGACTGACTCAATGCACAATTTTCCTTGTTTACACGGCTATCTACCATAGCACGGGGCACTAAAGCATTCATTTGCTGACTGAATGTATATTATTTTTTAATTGAATAATTATAAAAAAAAACTATTTTGGAACATCAAACAATTGAAAAAGAAAACTGTGGGTATTCTACACACTCCACCACTTGAGACAAATGGGCCCTGGAAGAGAAAGCGTTATCAGGATCTGAATATAACAAGGAGAGGTTGGAACACTGAGAAAAGCTGATGCCATGAAACAAGTCCGATAGAGTTGGTTCATGGAAGATCTCTGTAATAGATCTATTAAAGGGGCAGACTGGGTTGCAAAAGTTTGATTATGTCATTGGTAACAGCCAAACCAGGAACAGAAATTAACATATTACTTTTTATCTGAGGGAAGATTAATAAACAGGACTGGTTCTTATTTACTCAGATCAGACCACCTCTGAAAGCATAGCCGAGGTAAAGCACCATGAAGACCAAAAGGTAATAACTTGAGTTGATATAAAACAGAGAGGCTAGGAATGCCATCCAAAATTCTTAAAACATTGGGCTATTAGTATGTGCTAGTAACCCATAATAAGGCTGTGTTTGGCAAATAGACAACTGGTCAGCAGCTTTCCATAATTTCCCCACATTGGGGGCTGAGTAATTGCCAAATTGTGAAGGCTGTTGAGGTAACTGACGTCAATACCACGCCACAATGACAACGTGACAGGCTGTGGTTCTAATATCATAAGGGAGTTCTACTCACTGCAAAAGTGCTCAATAACACCTAACAAAAACATTTTTGCAGTTGTTCTCCAACCACAATGCTTTGGGTATCCAGTTATATTTCTCTTTGGTTATGGTTTGGTCTGATGTTAAGATTTGGTGTTGGAGCAATAAAGTCCTTCAGGGCCCTTGACAGATGAAGAAATCACATCAGGGCTTACATTTCGTGTACGTGCTCAAGGGTAGGCGTGGTGATCGACACAATGTGGTCGCTTTTATTGGAGACCATCTCTCCGGTTTCAATGAGGTTACAAATGTCTGTCAGGAGACTTGTTACAGCTGTACTAGAGGCAACTTCTTTTATCCATTTATCTAAGAGATTTACATCATAGTTTTTGATTTTCATTGTGTGTTTAAAGGTTCTGCCTCTTGAAAGGCCCACCTGAATGAAGCTATCGACAAATTCCATCCCCTTCAAGAGGCCACTCCCCTCTAGATACACACTCATGTACATACTTCTTCTCTCAACATTTGCCGTAACCAACAACCTCCTCACACAAATATCACCTCAAAGAAAGCCTCACCGACTGTTGCAGGCACATCTTATGAGACAATATCTTCTTAAAGGTATCTCCACATATAGTAAGAGGGTCTTAAAGGCCCCTCTCTCAACAGACATTTCCCTTCACCAGTTATCTCTCTAAATGTATTATAAGTCGATTAGTCAGGAATGTGTTTCCTAGTGTAAAATGTCTTGAATTCTTGATACTTACTTGCATTTCCAGTCATAAAATCTTCAGCCCTGTACACGTTACTGATGCTCAAATGTGTTTTTCCTGTGGTATTTCTGTTAAGGGTCCTTAGTAGATTTAAGTTCTACGTTTCTGGGAAGTAGTTTTATGGTGGCTACTATCTACTTGAGTGAAGTTACATGGATCCATTTGATCTACTGAATTGTCCAATCCGACCTTTGCTTTCCAGTCCCCGACCGCTGAAATACATTCTCTTGTCTGCCATGTTCATAATGACCACTGCCCTTCTCTTTCTCTCTTTATACAGGTATCTGTGTCTCAAAACCACTGGAAATGGTAGTGAAGAAAGACTTCTTTGTGGATCTTAAACTCCCATATTCAGTTGTTCGGAAAGAACAAGTGGAAATTAAGGCTATGCTTTATAATCACCGAGAGGAGCCACAAAAGGTCAGTCTTTGCAATCATTATCTATGTACACGAGCGAGGACAAAGGATCAAACGCATTTTCAAAAGGTGGCCTAAAACACAAATAGCTTGATCATGAGGGGTTATTGAAAGCTGGCAAAATCTGGGAGCATGAAGAGAATGCACAGCCAACATTAACATGCATTGAAGAAACTAACGGTAGAACGAGAGGGGACAATGAATGAAGGGGGTATACTCCTAAAGCATACACTGTATAGACCACGTTGGAGATTGTCACTGTGATAGTTTTTATACAACAACTTGCAGTGATCGCTAGTTGTTAGAAATTGGGGTCTCTAGTTGGCAGTGGTATACACCCTATCAAGTAGCGACCATTCCTTCTAGTCAGAATGATTAAAGTACACACCTAAGTTTACCTGTGCTTACCCCCCAGTAGCTCGTCACAAAGCAGTCAGGCTAAACTACAGAGGCAATGTGTAAAGCATTTGTATATAACTAACAGTAACACAGTGAAAACACCACAAATGGACACCACACTAGTTTAGAAAAAGAAGTATCTTAATTTAAACCAAACAAGACCCAAATAGACAAAAAAAACAACATACAGATATCAAAATATGACTTTTAAAAGGTAAACACAGTTCTGTCCATAGGAAACTATGGATGCATCACTTTTATCACAAAGTATCCCGGATGGGTCAAAATCACAAGCAAAAACAGCCACAGGGAAGGTGATGTATCGGTTCCTTACCGACAGGGAAGATGATGCGTCGCTCCCTTGCTCCAGGGAAGGTGATGTGTTGGTTCCTTACTGCCATGCAGGGGAAGAGGTGCGTTGGTTCATTACTGGAGAGGAAGTAACACATTGGTTCCTATCTGTGTGGGGAGGTGATGCATTGGATTCTCGTTGGTGCAGTGATCTCGACGTCAGAGATTGGTGCAAGGACTTCTATGTGCTGTGGTTTCTTGGACCTCTGACAGGCACTGCGTCGATTTTTTGGCCGCAAAGGGCTGTGCATCGGGAATTTCTGCATTGGAAAATTCAGCTGCAAGATGGGCAAAGGGTTGATTTTCTTGAGTTCGTGGCAGATTCCTCTAGCAGAAACACCCTCCAGGGCCCCATAGCTGAAATAAGCACCTCGTGGTAGGTCATAACTCCCAGCAGTGGGGTTCATTGGAAACTGTGGGTGAAGTATTTGTGTCCCTGAGACTTCAGAACAGGAGTGAAGCACACTCAAGCCCTTGGAGATTCTTCTCAAGCAGGTCCACAGCAAAGTCCAGTCTTTGTCCTCTCCGTGGCAGAAGCAGCAACAGCAGGCCAACCCAGCAAAGCAAGACACAGCAAAGGGGCAGCATACTCCTCACAGCTCTTTAGCTCTCCCCCTTGGCAGATCCAAAAGTAATCTAAAGTGCTGGGATTTTAGGTTCAATATTTATAACCCATTTTCTCTTTGTCGTCTTTGTTTTAATAGTCTCAGAGCTAATTCAAACCAGTTCTATCTTCTTTACTGCAGGAGGTGGATACACTCTAAATGCAGAAAGGTCTAGTCAGCCTGGCTATGAGTCACCGAGGAAAGGTGGACACACCTCAATCCTCCTTGTGACTGTCTAGAGTGAATTAACATCCCCAACCCTTGTCACTCCAAAACCAGATGGTGAATACACAAGCAGGCAGAGGCACACAGGATGGTTAAACAAGAAACTGCCCGCTTTCTAAAAGTAAAAAACACACTCTAAAAGTGGCATTTTCAAACACACAATTTAAAAACCACCTTCACTAAAAGGTGTTATTAAATTCAGAGTACAGAGAGCCTAAACCCTAAATCTCTAGCTGTTCCCAATTGAAAGTTACACTTGTAGAATGTTACAAGGCAGCTCCAATGTTAGCCTAAGGGAGGGCTAGTCTTTGCAATAGTAAAAATGTAACACACAGTCTTTCATTATCAGCACATTTAAAACACATCAGTACATGTCCTACTTTTAACATACACCACACCCAGCCCATGGGGGTACCTTGGGCCTACCTTAGGGGTGCCTTACATGTATAAAATGGGAGGTTTAGGGCCTGACAAGTGGGTGCACTTGCAAGTTCAACATGGCAGTTTAAAACTGCACTCACAGACACTGCAGTGGCAGGTCTGAGACACATTGGAAAGGCTACTTGGGTGAGTGGCACAATCAGTGCTGCAGGCCCACTAGTAGCATTTGATTTACAGGGCTTGGGCACACACAGTGCACTTTACTAGGAACTTACCAGTAAATCAAATATGCCAATCATGGAGAACCAATCAGAGTTACAATTTACACAGAGAGCACTTGCACATTGGCACTGATAAGCAGTGGGAAAGTGCCCAGAGCATCTTAACCAGCAAAAAAAGAAGCCCAGCACACAGTCAAAAATACAGGAGGCAGAGGAGAAATGTCATGGGAAACCACGCCAAGGATGCCAGGTCCAACACTAGTTTAAAGTCATGTTCGAAAAAAAGAGTTCATTTTTAGGGACATTGTACTCTAACCCTCAAGGGTATGGCGTGCTTGATCATAGAGCTCGTTCATAGCTGTGAAAATGTCTGCAGCGAACTATAAAGTGAGACCCTCAGCGGATGAGCAGGGAGGGGACCCACACTAGACAATGTGGAGGAATCGATTACTCTGATTTGAGTTAGCGCTGATAACATTGTGTAGTCATGAGTACACCTTGATAGTTGAATGTACATTCCTACCACAAGACTAAAAATAAATATTGCATCCTGGGAATAAATGTAAGTTTAAATTTCATTTTAAAGGCAGGGGGTGGGAGGCTGGTGCGAAATCAGCAACATACTAGGCAGCCCAGGCTTACATAGGCTCCAGACTATCAGGCTACTGCTAGGAGAACTTATAGGCTAACTACCTTCCATCCTCTGATCATTAATCATGCTGGTCCTGTCACCCACCCACCCATTTTTCACTAGTATGATGCAGTCCTTGAAATTCCTTTATGTAAGTGATAGATTTTCTGGGTGTAAATTGGAAACCATGTGACTAGAAGAAGAGTCATTCAAATGTTAATGTAACAAGCACCAGAGTCACATGTTATGTCCCATTTTTTAAAGCTCACTAGGAATGATTGCAGTTTATCACACCTGAAATGGTGTGAAAAGCACCAGTCTCATGTTATGCCCCATTTTTAGAGCTCATTAGAAATGCTTGCAGTTCATCCCACCTGTCAAATTTTGAACCCCATGCTATTTCTTTTTCACAGGGCAGAAAGACAGGGGAGGACATACGTATAACGAGTTTCCCCACTATGTTTAGAACGGGGATTCTGCTCCCCTTAGCCTTAAAAAACTTCCTACTGATCCACCTATAAGGCTTTACTCAGAAAATCCTAACAGCAACTACGAGACGCCAAGAAATATTCATTAGCCAAACACATCAAAGGAAGCTCCAACAGCAGCAAGGAGATCTTCTAGATCAAAATGGACTTTGCCATGCCTTCCACAACAGTCAACAACGACCCATGAAACTTCTTCCACAGCAAAATTACCAACATCTACAGCAACTTCTCACCCACTATCACCTGAGACAACCACCTGACCAAATAGTCACTCCTCACAAGAGCTGAGACAGCAACAATCATTAGGACCATCGTCTCAGGGGCCCCAACAGACCCATGGCCGCACCACATCTACATTCTGGGAGCTTCACCTATCAGCACCCCCTTCTCCCACATCATCAACACCTGCATCACATCTGCCTCATTCCTTGATGACTTGTTACATGCAGAAGGCAATGCCCTCCTCAAAAAACCATCAGCTGAACCAACTGTATAGCTACCGTCCAATATCTCTGTTCCTGTACCCAGCCAAAGTGATGAAGAAGGCCATCAACAAGCACCTCCCACATCAAGCTTCACCACCTACTGGACAACACCCAATCAGGTTTCAAAAAGACTCAGAGCACTGAATCAGCACTCATATCAGCCACTGAACAATAGCAGCCCTCATCCTACTTGACCTATCCGCAGCCTTCAACACTGTCTCCCACAGCACTCTGATCAGAAGACTTCACGACATAGGCATCCAAGGATCTGCATTCCAATGGATCTGCTCCTTCATCATGGGGAGAGCCCAAAGAGATAGAATGCCACCATTAACATCAGACTTTGAGACGGATCCGCTGAGTCTATCATGAATCAGTCCTCAGTCTCACCCTGTTCTTCAGCTACATGAGACATGGCCCTGTTAGCAGGCATCATTTGAAACCAAGGCATCTCCGTCATCTCATATGCCGACGACACCCAGCTCATACTCTCCCTGATGGACAAGGCAACCACCTCCATCAACTTTATAAACTGCATGAGCATGGTATCAGACTGGATATGAACAACTGCCTGAAGCTCAACTCCGAAAAGGCAGAAGTCCTGATCTTGGGACTCCACCTGGTGGCCATCAGCGCTAGGACCAACACCAACTCCCACTGACCACAGAAGAAACCCAAGGATCAACCTAGGTGACAAACTCTCCATGAAGGCATGCGTCAGCGCAGTAAGCACCACCTGCGCATGCAGTGTAATCTCATCAAGTGGTTTTCACAGAACAAGTGATCTGCCACCCAAGGACTCATCACAAACAGGCTTGGCTACGGCAGTGCACTCTACACTTGAATATCCAACCAGCTACTTTAAAGACAATAGACCCTCCAGAACACCGCCATTAGATTCATATTGGACTTCCCATTCCACACTCACATCACACCCTACCTCAGACAGCTCCACTGGCTTCCTGTTCACAAATGCAGCCAACTCATATCCTCACTCACACATACAAAGCCCTACACAACATGGGACCAACATATCTCAACAACCTCATAGCATTTTCACTTACTGACGAGCCACCTAGGCTTTACCTCACTCTCACTCGTAAACACCTTCCTCATCCACAAAAACAGAGCAGGAGTTTGCTCGTTCTCCTACTTCGCACCCTAAACAGGGAATGACCACCCCCAGCACATTAGAGCCTCTTCCTCATGTTTTAGAGTTCCACAAGAAGCTGAAGACCTGGCTCATCTGATAACTCCTTGGGGACCATACACCCACTCACCTGCTCAGGCGCCTACCCTCACGGATTATTTGTTGTGCTACACAAATCAACACAACATAGCATTTGTGAGAATGGACAAGGAGAGATTATATTTTAATCTCTTATCTAAGGGACAGAGGACTCACAAAGTTAACCCTTCTATTGCTTAAGCACTGCAAATGTGAAACACTTTTGTCCTTTTGGTGTAAATAAAGAAGACCAGTGGGTAACAAAAACATATTAACAGCACATTTTATTTATTCACCAAAAACAGTTTACACATTTCATGTTCAATGTGCCTGTTTAAAAATACCATCCCAACCAACCGTTTCAGAGCTTTGTCATTATTTAAAATGTGGAAAAAACATGCAACACCAAATATGTTGTTTTCACATTTTTTTAAATTATGTTTATTGTTTTTTTAAATAGGGCCATTGTGCTTTTAAGTGAGAATTATTATAAGAGCGTCACTACATGTGACGCCATTGTGATTTACGTATGTTTATTAGCCCACCTTTATTTTCCTTACGACGTCTTACGATTTCTTGGTGAACGCGACAAATAACACCTATCCCTGCGGGGCATCCGTAGTCAAGGCCTCAGAGTGATTTAAAGTGCTTGAACTTACTGCATAAAAGGGCCACCTTGTGGTTCCATCCTAAATATAATTTGAATTATTGAGGCTAAGTTTGTCCTGCTTTGCTACAGTACATTTGGTTATGTTTGTCTTACGTACATTTGGTAATGTTTGTCTTGCTTTGCTACAGTACATTTGGTTAAGTTTGTCCAGCTTTGCTGCAGTACATTTGGTTATGTTTGTCTTGCTTTGCTGCAGTACATTTGGTAATGTTTGTCTTGCTTTGCTGCAGTACATTTGGTTATGTTGGTCTTGCTTTGCTACAGTACATTTGGTTATGTTTGTCCGGATTTGCTACAGTACATTTGGTTATGTTTGTTCTGCTTTGCTACAGTACATTTGGTTATGTTTTTCTTGCTTTGCTACAGTACATTTGGTTATGTTAGTCCGACTTTGATACAGTACATTTGGTTATTTTTGTCCCGCTTTGCTCCAGTAAATTTGTTTTTTTGTCTTGCTTTGCTACAGTACATTTGGTTATGTTTGTACTGCTTTGCTAAAATACATTTGGTTTTGTTTGTCTTGCTTTGCTACAGTACATTTGGTTATGTCTGTCCTGCTTTGCCACAGTACATTTGGTTATGTTTGTCCCGCTTTGCTACAGTACATTTGGTTTTGTTTGTCTTGCTTTGCTACAGTACATTTGGTTATGTCTGGCCTGCTTTACTACAGGACATTTGGTTATGTTTGTCTTGCTTTGCTGCAGTACATTTGGTTATGTTTGTCCTGCTTTGCTACAGTACATTTGGTTATGTTTGTCCAGCTTTGCTACAGTACATTTGGTTTTGTTTGTCTTGTTTTGCTACAGTACATTTGGTTATGTTTGTCCTGATTTGCTACAATGCATTTGCATTGCTTGAGATATTGTTCTCCTATGTTTTCTGCAAGCATTGTAGGCACTGATAACACTCTACCCATACTTTCCCGCAGGCCTATGTTTTCTTCCAGTACAATGAAAAGATTTGCAGTCTGGCCACAAGGTCCAAGAGCTACAAAGCAACTGTGACTGTTCCAGGGTATTCAACATTAGCTGTACCGTATGTTGTGATCCCACTGGAACTGGGAAAAATACCCATTGAAGTGCAAGTTAGGGTCAGGTACGGCCCACAAGACGGCATCCTAAAGTTTCTCAATGTTGTGGTAAGTATGATTGTGACCCATGTCCCTTACTCGCTTATCTGCTTTGCTTATGTTATATCCAAGTCATTTCTCATAAAACTACTAAAGCAGGTTATAAAACAGTTCCAAGACAAAAAATCAAATTACTTTACAAGACTTGGGTGATATTAAGTATTCTATCTATAAAAATATTGAATTCAGAAGGTCATCAAGGTGTGTAGATGTGGAGTTAGGTACAGTAAATAAATACTTACCTTTACATATTTACTTTGAAGATAAAGCGGTTGATCATATACTCGATTCAATATTTTTGCAGGTCGATATAAAAAAGTTCTAAATTTTGGCACACCACTGGCATGGATAAGACTAGTGGTTACAAAACAGGGTGAAAGTGAATCACTAGTGGTTACAAAACAGGGTGAAAGTGAATCCCTATGATGTGTCAGAGATTACTTCCTGCACATTTTTACTGATAATCAGATATTAGAATGTGTAGTGTTCCACTGAAGACAATTGTTGTTATAGGCTGTTGGGATGGAAAAGTCCTATGCATGGTAATGGACAACCACCCCTGCCCTTAGCGCCCCAGCTGCATGGCTATCTGGATCCCTGGTACTGATTTTTGGTCATGGTCGAACATGAATCATGTGTGTGCCCTAAGACTTAGGCCTGCCTCTTAATACAGTCTTGCAAGGCTTGGAAGGGCACACCAATTACTGACCTCATTGTAGTAGAGGGTTTCATACCTTAATTGGAGTTAAGTGATATGAGCATGGTGGAGGCATCATAACTGTTTTGTGGTGACCAGTAGTGTGAACAGGTCGATTTACCTGTCTAGCGGGGGCGGTGCATGCCCGCTTACTCATGCAAAGTTCTGTGACTGTTTACTTAACTCACCCTTGACCTCCATAGATTGTGTTTAGCACCGGACAGCGAGTGATACTTGTGTGTGCATGCTGGGATGTGTGTGCCTGTGTATGGTAAATAACATGGAGGCCTGAGGGTTCCATGTTGGATGCCCATTGAGTGGAAAGGCTAATGGAAGTGATGACCGTAACCCCCAGACAGGAGATGTGGATTGCTAATTGTGTAACTGCTTCACTGGGGTGGGAGCCCTGGTCAAGCAGCAACCACAATCCTAGTCAGGGTAAGGCACAAGCAAACCACAAATTGGGTACAAGCCAATTATATCAAGTCTTAAGGAGACAGCACTAGCACTTTAGCACTGGTTAGCAGTGGTAAAATGCACAGAGTCCTAAGGCCAACAAAAACAAATTTAGCAAAAGTAGGAGGATGAAGGCAAAAGGTTCAGCGATGACCCTGCAAAAAGGTCCAAGTCCAACACAACCCCCCTCCAGCTAAAAGCCAGGGTCGACTAATAATACCCTGATTGGCTACACTGCTTAGGTGATGGAACATGGACATTGCCCGGTCTACACCTCTCTGAACTTAGTTGTCTATACTCTTCTGAACCACTGAACTTACCCATGGCGAACCCTTCTCCTCACCTGTGGACCCCATCTGTGTAGCACCTAACCTTAACTTGCACCCAGATGCATCCCACTGGGCAGGCAGTACCACCATGGCCAACTGAGTGATGTGGCCAACTCCACCGATTGGATCAGACTTCTGACACCAACCCATGGAAAACTCTGCCCATAAGGACTGCAACTAACAGAGGCTGCTGACAGCTGTCAGTGTCAAGAGCCAGGCCCCAGGCCATCCAGGGCTCTCTGACCTCTGAGGTTTCTCACAATAGGGGGTGGTAACCCTGTGTGTTTTGCACCCTCCTTTGACTCTACCTCCTACCACCTCAGTGGTCTGTTCCATGAGGCTGATCATTTATCTGGCGAGCCAGGACATACAGGGGGGAACCACCACCCCCCTCAAGGCTGACACACTCTGTCTGTTTCATGCAAGAGTCTGCCTGATGCAGGTCTCCAGCACTCTGTCCCTGTGACAGCACGTGAAGCCCCCTATGGTCATAAGTGGCCTCAACAGGGTCAGTCTTGGGATGCCTCTGTTCTCAGAGGGGTCAATCACTGACCCACTGGTCCTCTCACTGTGGACTGTTTCCACCTACTGCACCTCCATCTGGGCCGCTGTGGAGTGGTACCCTCAGAAAACAGAATTGGTAGGGAGCCTTGGGTGGCCACCCCACCCAGCTCCCCTGACACTTTGGAGCTCCCACCAGGGGATGGTCTCATGGTACAGACCAGGTCCCTTTGCCTGTGCCCCAGCTCCGAGAAATTCCAGCACTGAGGGCTGGAGATAGGGTGTCCTGGAACCCAGCCCACCAGAACCTTCCCTCCAATGCTTAGAAGAGACATAGGAACCCTCCCCCCCATACAGTACTGGGATCTGTATGGGTCACTGTGTACCACCCCCTCACTCTGATGAGTGGAGTCTGAGCTACCCTCCTTAGAATCACTTCCCAATGCCTTCCCAGACATTCTGGCACTCATGGAGAGGTTTGCCTTCTTTGCAAGCTCCTTGGGGTCAGTAAGTTTGCAGTCAACCAGGTATTGGCATAATTCTGGGATACAGTGGCTGAACATGTGCTCTCTGGTTATTTATTTATTTATTTATTTATATAGCGCGGCTAATACCCTGGGGCATCTAGGCGCTTGTCAACCAACATCAGGCCATCACTGAGATCAAATTAAAGGCTAGAGCCTGAAAAATCTGAAATGATGCAGTAAATAACAAGGTCTTCAAGCCCTTCCTAAAAGACATCAAGTCCGACGAGTTTTTACATTTGTAAGGCAGACGATTCCAAAGTCTGGTTGTGATGTTTAAGAAGATTTACCACCCCAGCTTAATAAATGTGGTTTGGGGACCTCCACTAGCATGTGTGAGGAGGATCTCAAATTTCTGATCAGGGTATACCAGCGGAAGTGGTCAATCAAATAAGCGGGTCCCTGATTATGCAGTGCCTTAAAGGTGATGCAGATGGCCTTAAAATTAATCCGCTTTTCCACTAGAAGCCAGTGTAGAGCTTCGAGGGCCACCTTGGCCGAGGAATATTTTGGGATACCAAAGAGCATACGAGCAGCAGAGCTCTGTAAAATCGTATAGCCCCTCATAGGTGTTTACCTCATTATCCTTCACCCAACCATCTAATGCCTTACACATTAAACCCACAAAATCTCATCAGGACTCATGAGACAGTTTCTGACTGTCATTGTACCTCAACTAAGGGTGGGCGCTAAATTCCACTCCACCAGCAGACTTCACTGAGTTTTGAGTTCTGGCAAAGTGCCACCAGCCGCCATGTGGCAGAGTTTTTTCTTGTGCGCTGCACACCAACGTTAAGTTGGTGAGCATGAGACACAATTGGCGTCCCCTAGCGTGATTTTCTGGCTCTGAGATGCCACCTGATGAGATTTTCCAAGCCCGGGCGGATGCGGGTGGTCGTAACCATTCACGATGAGAAAGCTCTCACTCAAGTAAAAAAATCTGTGGCAGCATAGAAGCAGCGCCCAATGACACGCCGCCTGGTGCTATTTGCGCTGATTTTGCAATGCGGAATAGGCTCCCAGTGCTTAAAATCATCACGAGCAGCACGGTGTGAAGATTTCTGCCTGTTCCGTGGAACTCTGCGGAATCTCACTGAGTTTTTATGTAACTCTGTGGAATTCCATGGAGCGAAATACCGTGAGTTCCGCCCTCCCCTAACTTCAACCTGTACTCTTATGGGACAAATCCATATCTTTTGACAAGGTCTCCTTAATGTTGGAATACCTCCTCCTGTCCCCCTTCTCTAGGGCAAATAGGGTGTCCAGCCAATCACTAGGTATATGCCTCGGAAAGGCCAGCTCCCTAACCCTCCTTGGGGATCCAGTGCATCTCTAGAGCTACTTCATATGCCTCAGACCACCTGTCTACGTCATCCCCCTCCTCAAAGTCAGGCACCAAGTCCCTGGGTATATGGACCCTTCCTTCACCACTGGTCACTGTATTTTCACTACCACCATTTCTGTTTGACTGTAACAGCTGTTTGGGCTACAGGGCCAGCTGTTTAAGACACAGTTCATGAGCCAACAAGATTTTTCTTTCTCCCAAGGCTCTTTCTGCCTCAGCTCTCATTTGTTCTGCCTCCAGGGCATTTTTTTCCTTGGCGAAAGGCCCTCTCAGCCTCCGCCGAGGCTCTTCAGCCTCAGCTTTTCTCTCCTCTGCAGCCAGTTGGGCCAGCTGCAGTCATAGGTTCCTCTCAGCCTGTCTTTCCTTCAACTCCTTAGGAAATGAGGTGTGGGAGGAGGCACTGCTTCCTGCATTGGATCCAGCAGGGACTCCATCTCTGTGGGCTCCCCGTTCTCTTCTGGAGCCATTGGCAAGACATTTTTCTCCTCCTCAACCTTCTCATGGCCATCACTCCCTTGGGGCCCTTATTCTGGGGCCAGGATTTACCAGGTCTCCACATTCTCTTGCCCTAGAGCTGCAAAGTAGTGCTCCTCAGCCCCTTCCTCTGGGTCGTCACCCTCTTGGTCCTCTGGAAAAAGCCCCAAGCGCTCAGGCTTTCTAAAAGGCACACAGGGTTGTCTGAAGATCCTGCTTCGTGGAGCTCCTTCTCACAGCCAGCCTCCTCTCCTTGCAGAACTCCTTCAGTTCCCTCATACTGTACAGTGACAGGCAGGTGAAATCTGGTTCCATTGTGGCGAGGTATCACAGGCACAACAGACAGAAGAGTCCCAAGTGTATGAAGGTGAATCAGGAATCAAACTTTGGTAAATGAACAAACAAGAGAAAAGGAGAATTTTAAAATCTCGAAAAGGTCTTAGATATAAGATGGTAGTTTACACCAAATCAATGTATATCACTGCGCAAACACAAATCCATTCCTCACTGCTGACCATCAATGCTAGAAATTGGTTTACTGGTTTCAAGCTAGTCTGGCTGATGAGGTGTGATACCCCGAAAACAGTCCCAGGATGCTTGTTTTTGTTTCCTGTCCAGGGAGGAGCTGGCTTGGCAGATCAGCCTGGACTGGTCCCATGGGGGGCAGGGACAAGACAAATTAGCATTTTTATGGGTCCAAACTGGGGTGATGTGGTGAGCAAGTAACAATGGATTAAACCCAGGTCTGTGTTTAAAAAGTTTCAACACTCCATCCATCATTTTATTTTGTGATGCTGCTATGTGCACCAGAAGCTTGGCAGTTCTGGCTGGACTGTTCCAATGAGATGCAGGGTTAAGACTGACTTGCATATGGCTGGGTCCAAACTGAGGTGATGTGGCGAACAAAATAATGATGGATTAAACCCAGATCTGTGACTTGAGGTGAGTGTTTGAAAAGTTTCAAAACTCCGCCCATCATTTTATTTTGTGATGTCTTTTGCCAGTAATGCATATTGTTGACTCAACCCTGCCTGATCTTATGCTACTGCTGTGATGCTAATGGAGATTGTTTTATTTATATGGAGTAGCCAAACCAGACCATGCCAAAGGAGCCTCACAACGAATCTAACAGATTTAGAATGACGCACATTGGTCATCAGTGTGTGATGTTAGGTTTGCTCAGTGATGTAGGTCAGCGTTATGCGGTCACAGCACTGTCAGATATTGCGTGCTGATAGCATGGTATGTGAAGCTGAGCCATTGCAGTATGTTGGATGTTCACTGTGTCACAATAGGGCTGCGCTTTGTGACACTGGGCCCTCAATGTATGATCATGGCACAACTTGTGATCTTGGCTTAGCACTGTGTATTTAGATGGACTGAGCCAGCACGATATATTTAGATGAGTGTTTTTAATACAGCAACATTATGTACAGGAAACTGACACACATCTCAATAAATGTTTACCAGTGTTGCTGAGAAACGCCAATTTGACTATGTGACCAACTCAGGTCTACATGAAGAGGGCCTTAACTCGTTTACAGTTAAATCCAAACGAGGGGGTGATTATATTTTCTGTCAGTGCACATTCCCTATCCAGTGATTTTCTATAGACAAAATATATTTGAACATGGAATCTTTCAGTCAGGGTATACCAGGCAATGCTAGTGTGATAAAATAAGCAATGCTAGTGTGATAAAATAAGCTAAATTCCCACAGACAGATGTACTTATTGTATAATTGATTGTTATGAATGCATAATGCAACTGTCATAATACTAAGGTGTTTTATTAACTGAAAGTGCATGTCTTTCTCTGGTTGCTGAATTAGGAAGCACCCAACAGGGGTGGACCAAAATGCTTAAAGATGCCCAGACTGGATGCAGCTGTGCACTGTGCACAACGTGTAAAGGTGTACTCTCAGGGCCCAGCCTTTCTTTACACCGTGACATGGAGTGGGTTTTACCTTTACATAAGCTATTAAAGAGGGGTGTGAAGTACTGTAGGGTACAGGCCCTAGCCCAGAAGATAAGGAATCTCATAACCTTCTGTGCAGCCAAGCCCAACCAGCAATTGCGCTACTGAGTTAATGATCAGCCAGACCTGGGCATCCAGTGAAAGGGACTTGGAAATAGCAAAAATATTTCCTGCCTAAAGCAGTGCAGCACCTGCCAAAATATATGATAAATCTATGAACATAAACAGGTCAACTCGTTACAAAATATAACATAATGAAGGCCAAAAAAATGTTATGCTCAAGTTCCTGGTTTTGTGACATTTGCAGTTTCTGATGTCGGGCTGTTTGAATGTGTTTGCACTGAGCACAAGACTCATACATCCTCCTGTACTTGCGCGCATACACACAGGCACAAGCAGGCTTGCACACACAAAGCATGTCACACTTTTCCTTTAAAATGCCTTCTGAGAGTGTCCTGATTCTCTGTCTCTCTTGCTTCTCCTCCCTCACACACAAGAGAAGACTACACTCACACAAAAAGCCCATGTACAGTTGATAAAAATCGTAAAACACGTATTTCTAATAGCTTTCTTCGCTCCCGTTCTCAGTGGTCTTTGCGGATTTCCAGTATATGCACGCCAGCACACCGAGACAACGAGAGTGTGAATGTAATGTGATTTACAGCGCACGGCCTGATTGGACCCTGCCTCTCCATCACCGCGTGACACTGAGATTTCCAACACCTGGTATCCCTAACTTAATGCAAATGAGTCACTGCTGAATCATTCACGAATGGCTCAGCACAGGGGCCACCATAGGGCCTTGGCTGTCAGAGGGTCTTTGGGCAGGCTCATTGTTGGGTTGGCATGGCACCTGGGCGTAAACGGGTGACAGTGTAAAATGGCTGGGTTGACGGAATTCAAAGATGGTCGGTTGGGAGAGAAGGGAGACGAGCGGTGTGATATGCTGGTGGCGTCCTTATGAAAATAAAACTCATCAACTTACCTTTGGTGTGTGGACCCCTCTTTTCATTGGTGACGAGTCTGAGCCATATCCAGCGTCTGCCACCAGCTTTCCACATCGGTCCACGTTCGTCTGGGTGTCGATGTGGACTTTTCACCTCCTACATTCAGCTGCGGCCTGGATGTCTTGGGTAAGACAGAGCAGCCATTGTAAGATCTCCTCACTCGTTATCGGCGGTGGCAGTGAAGGAGCCGGGTTCCAAGTCCTAGACTTACTCTGGAGCCCCTGGCCGATGTCTCATTTTGTCTGCTTGAAAGTGTGGAGGGGAGGAAAATATCATTAGCCAATTATGCATTACTGTTCCAATGAACCATAACTCCGAAGAATCACAGACTCCCGAATCCCTTATTTAGTTTATTAAAAAGCAAAGAACAGCTGAACATACAAACACCTCAAAACGAGGGTGTAGAAATACTTTGAAACTAATACAAAGCCAAACCTACGGGTGAAGTTAAGAGGATGTAACATACACAAAATAACCAATTCGAAAATCAGGACACAGAATATCACAGCGCCTCTATTTAGAGGCCCCTTCATCAGAGGTTTGTAGGTAAAAAGTATGTCTGTCCCTAACGTGACATCCCTACTTAGCATTCCCAAAGGCAAGTTTTGAAAAGGTGTCAGCACGTGAAGGTGTCCTAAGAAGACCGCTCACGTTGAATGGGTCAAGTAGCATGAAGCTACAGAGCTCATTCTAAGATGCTCTCTTCTCTCAAGGCAAGGCAGAAGTCCCTGGACTCTGTTCCTAACTCCAATACAAGAATCAGATACAAACTCCCATCTGGCTGTGCGGTATCACCCCATCCATACAAGACACCTCCTCGTAGGTAACTTTTCATGCAGCAATGATGCTCCCAGGCCTTGGATCACTGACCTTGATTACCAGGCTCTCTCCGGTGAAAAAGAACACCATCCCATATTATCAGCATCGCCATTTAATGTATCTTCTCCTCCCTAAGCCTAAAACAAAGACAATATTCTAACTAACAAAGATGCATTTCTCCACCTGTAACAGAAAACATTGGAAAGAACAAGTTCTGTATACACATGAATTCTACTAGCAAATCTGACTCAAGAGCAACAGGGAAAAATACACGTTAGACCTACAGAATTCGCCCAACATGAGAAACAACACGTAAATTCATAAAACATGCATGTACATGAACATTGTTACTGAGCACCTGAAATAAATGCGGTACATAGGCATACGAATTATAACGCTCATTAGTCACAGATACAAGTCTTCACGTTAAGGTTTCCATCTAAGTCATGCACAATTGCAATGTTGATTTCTCCACGTTACACGAAAATATGCCTATTGCTTCACCTTGCACATTATTAAAATACACGATCTAATAGCACAAATGTTAACACAATAGAGATTATATGCGGGTACAAACTACCCATGATCATAATGCACCCCTACAAATGCCAGAGCATTTTGCGGTCTATTCAGTAGGCAGTCGCACCGGCATCGCATCGGACACTGACGACAGGTGCACACTGACCGTGGGTGTCGGGTGTACAACAAACATCGAATTTCAGTGCCGCCCACTACTTTCACTGAGGTAGGCCTCCACGCCCTCTCCGGTTGAGCTTTTCCAGCCACCATTTTTGTTGATGGCAATTGTCTGGCACAAATTTATCACGTTACCAGTGAAGCTGCATGACAGTCTGTCCTTTGGTTTCTTGTCAAGGAGACAACGCCACTGACTGGCCAGTCCTGGCATAGTTTTTCCAATGTTTACAAATGTCAAGAGCAATTGCAAGTATTAAGTATTTACAGCTATTGGCACACTGTTGAGCATCGTAGCTGTGGCAGATTTACTGCAAGTGAAAAGAGGCAACCCAAGCTTTATTTTCAGGGTGCATATAGTTACCACTTCAAGGGAATTCCTCCATTACTAAAGTGTTCATTTGAAAGTACTTTTTATAATGGAAAGCATTGCAGCACCACCTGCATTTTTATCTATGCCGGGCACATCCCCTCTGTGTTGGATTCAGTAGAAAGAGGCATATTTGGATGCCATTGATGGTGAAACATTCACCAATAAAAAGAAAAAGGCATTACTCATATACAGTTTGGGCCCAGAGGGCAGATCTATTTTAAAAACTTTGATGCTACAAGAAGTCAAGGTACAAATACACCAGGAAAAGGCATCTGGAGAGATGATAGCAGTTGACATAGTGGACGAGTATGCTTATGTGATCAAGACCCTGGATCAAAGATTTTCTCTATCAAGGAATGTTATATTAGAAAGACACAAGTCCCTACAAAGAGCTCAACAACCAGGAGAATCTGTTGATGATTTTGTGTCAGCTCTACGTCAACTTGCAATTACTTGTAAATACAGAGAATTCAAAGACAAGATTATTCGTGTCCAGCTGAAGGAAAAAACTCGTAACAAAAAGATTCAAGAAATGTTAATGTCTTCCACCGATCCTAATCTTGAGATGGCAATCACCATAGCTAGAGCTGTAGAGAATTATAATGCTTACTTTACCGAGTTGTCAAGTCGTAGTGATACAAGTACCTCTGAAGTGGTGAATGCTTTATAAGCTAAAGAATGGCGTAAAGAGGGAAAGAAGTACACTTCTTTAGATAGCAAATGGAATAAAAATCCTGATATTACAGTATATTTAAAATGCAGTAGTCATGGGCACTTAGCTTCAGCGAGAAATTGCCCGGCATTGTCTGTCACGTGTTACAAGTGTAATCGTGAGGGGCATTTAGCACTGGTTTGCAGAAGTACACGCAAACATGAGATATCTCATTTGGATGAGTATACATGTGAGGGTTATGATAATGATATGATTTTGACAATCACAGCATGTGATAAGGATGCATGTGTTGCTGATGAGCAGTTTAATGAGGCAAATGAGGAGGTGGTGGGAGAATTGAAAGCAGTACGTAGGAAACAGCCATTGCCTAATGTAATAATTATTGGTGTGAAGGTGTGCCTAATGGCAGATTCAGGGTCACCTTTCACATTAAGTGGCCCTGAAGTCTTCTCGAACTTCAAACCTCAAGAAATTCAACCATCCAAGGTCAAGATGTGTGACTATGGTGGGAAAATAATTTAAGGTGAAGGTCAATTTGACTGTCTGTTAAAGTTTGAGGGAAAATCTGCAAGTGGTGTGGTGTTCAGAGTAAAGGAAGGTTCGAACTTATTGGGGTAGCATGATCAAGGGGAGTTAGACATAATTCTGGATCCTAATCACCCAAATTCTGTGACATTGAGGTCCATATTTATGACAATGTGTATTAATGTGTCATCTGCTAGTGTTTGGATTGAAACATTTCCCATAGGATTTAATGGACATTTAGGTAAACTGGTAGGGTTCAAGCACAGAATCATACTGAAAACTGGTGCCATCCCTGTAGTGCACAAAGTACGGAGAGTGCCCTTATCACTGAGAAATAAATTGCACATGGAGTTAGATAAATTGTGCAGTTTGGATGCTATTGAGCCTATTGAAAGCCTGGAATGGTTTGCTATGGTGGTTTTTGTACAAAAGAGTGACATTACTTTGCGCCTATGTGTTGATTTGTGCGACCTCAATCAAAATATTTTGGTGGATAGGGAACCCCTTCTCAACATCAGTGAGATATTGAGTACTTTGGAGGGTGATATAGTTTTCACCACCCTAGATATATCAGCAGCATACCAACAGGTAGTTTTGTTAGAAAGATCAGGGCATTTGACCTCTTTCATAACTCCGGAGGGTGCGTTTCGCTTCAAACGCATGCCCATCAGACTTGCATTTGCTTCATCTGTCTTTCCAAGGCAGATAAAGGAGATATTCAAAGATTGTGAGGGTGTCTGATATTTCCAAGATGACATATTGTATTTTGGTCAAAATCTTCAACAGCATAATGTACGGTTGGACAAAGTTTTGAGAATTCTGCTAGAGAAGGGTGCATCTTTGTGGGAAGACAAGTGTAAATTTGAGCAGTATGGTGTGGATTACTTAAGCCACCACATATCCACAGATGGCATCAGCCCCAAAGTGACATTACTAAAGGCCATAGAAAAAGCTCCTGTTCCCAGCAATAAAGTTCAGCTGAGGTCCTTCCTGGGGTTGGCTGAGTATTACGCGAAATGTATTCCTCATTTGCGGACAAAACCAGTCCCCTGAGGAACTTGTTGAAGAAAGGAATCTCATTTGGGTGGGATGATGAGTGCCAAGTTGCTTTTGATAAAGGGCATTCCTGCATTGTATCAACAGGTCCCCTGAAGTTATGTGACCCAAGAGACAGTAGCATCATAGTTAGTGATGTAAGTAACTGTGGGTTGGGTGCTGAAAGAGAAGTGATGGGAGAGAGGATGTAGTGGTATTTGCTTCCAGAGCACATAGGGGCACGGAAACTACATACTCAACTATTAAGGAAGAAGCCTTGGCACTGTGGTTTGGTGCTCAGCACTTCGGCACATATGTATGGGATGTTTCTTATTTGGTTAAGAACTGATCACAAACCATTGATTGGGTTCTTTAGCACTAAAGGGGGGACAAAGCTACTCCTCGGATTGCCAAATGGAAACATCGCTTACAGGAGTTTTATTATAACATTGAATATGTTCCAAGCAAGAATAAGTACTTCTTGTCCAGAATGCCCTTGAATGCCACAGACAGAGAAGAGATGAATGACGATGATAAAAATGTGTGTGCTTGTCGAACTCTATCAACAGTGTATTTTGTGGGGCGTTGAATGAGAATGAATGGAGAGTGAAGTTACACAAGGATCATGTTCTTTGCAAAGTTCTGTTGTGGGTTACAAAAGGGTTGCCTAATTTAAAATCTCTGGATGGGAATTTCACTTCGTATGGGTATGTGGCTACCAAATTGACATGTGACAATGGTCTACTATGGAGGTTAGACCAGTTGGTTGCACCTACTAGTGTGAGACAAAAGATTCTGGAATTGACTCACGGGGGTCATATCGGTATAAGAGCCATGAAGCGTAGAGTGCGTGAGGATTTCTGGAGGCCTGGAGTGGGCAAAGCAGTCGAATGTTTTGTGCGAGGATGTAGACCTTGTGTTATAAGTGATAAGTCCCAGTTGACCCAACCAACCCGGTTAATCCTGTGGATTCTCCTTTTATTACGTGGGCTGAATTGGATTGAAAACAAGAAGAGGTATGCTGTTCCTAATGAGTCCTACAGGTCAATGTGTGAAAAGAGAGCACAGAAGCGCTACTAAAGGTCGGAGAGAATCTTCTCTCCTTTCAGAAAAAGACCCTCACACACCCAGCCAGCTAGGTGTCTTGCTTCATCACTGGGTCTGCTCCTTATCGGGTCGGCGCTGCAATACCTGATCGGCGCCCGTGATGGGGCCTTCTTGGCAGAGATCTTCTTTCTTAGCCACCGGGTGCGGTGCGTGTAAGGGCCCTCGTGAGTGTAGATGTGTGAATGTGGAATGTGTGAAATATAAAACAGGAGTTAGTGATCCACCCCAAATTATTTTAATGATTGTGGTCACTATCCTGATTAAAACCAAAAAAGGCGCGCACGCCTGCTCTAAGGTTGCAGGGTTGTGCGCTAAAACTCAGGCTGATCATTCTGCACCTTTTGGTGGTGGTCTGTTAGTTCAACAATTTAGTGACCACCCATACAGCACTCTAAAAAGTGGTACCTGTCGATCAACAACAATGCCTGTAGGAGAGAAGAATCATAAAGGTTAGTGGATCGTTCTTCTATGGTCTGCAGTTTAACCTTAATGCAAAAGTCCGTAATATGACCATGCTATTGTGGCACTGCAAAACAAACGTGTAAAATAAGCATGCTTCACATGACGGTGTATGCGATCATGCATTCGGCGATTATAGGAAAAGTTACAATCAGAAGTAGCATAAAAAATTACAAAGCACACCACATCACTCACCCAGATTAGGTCAGCTCTATGTATCAACGTGTTGCGGTAGGTGTAGACACTACAAGGTTCAGTGTCCTAATGTTTGTAGTGATTAAAAAGGGAGAAATGTAACATAAGTATGAATGTTTAAGCTAAACTATTGGCAGTAGTTCAATGCAGGTTAATTCAGAAAGGTAACAATTTCCAACATGGGACCCGCGAGGCGTCTGTCACCATGTATTACCGGCATTGTAATACAGCTCTTTGCATTGCCCAGGCACTAACAACTCCTCATAATGCCTACCAGTGCCCTGGACTCACTTTATCCATCAGTTTCATCAGCTAACAGCCCACCAGAGAACAGCCTTCAATAAACACCACTACCCACTGACCTGTGCGTTCATCTTCTCTCCTTTAACATTAGCAATCTGAGAGAGACTTCTAGACACAGATTTTCATACCTTTAAATTTCCTAGGTGTCAGACAGGATCCAGAAGATTATTTATGAGCAGCACCACTGCTCGCCGGTTGGTGGTGTCAATCAGCTCCATGGGCATCGTCCGCGTCATCCATGCGGAAAGTAACGTCTGCAGCACCTATATAGGCACTGATGTCAGTTCTTTTCTTTCCACGCCAGCCAGCACTGATCCGGAGAAGAGCTATCCTTCAATCACTGTTTGACTGGATTTTTTTTACGTTTTGAGGTCCCAGTTAGGAGGAAGATCCCAGGGGGTGCTCACGGAGTCCGAGGTCATTGTCCAATTCCAAGTCCTCAGGTAAGTCGAGGCACAAGAAAAAGAAGAAGTCGAAGAGATCTTTGACTACTCCTCCTCCATCGGTAGATAAGACGAGGGCGGAGTGTCGATGTTCAAGGGCTGGCTCCTCAGTAGAGACTGTGCCTGGAACAACTCCACGCTTCCTGACTTTCCTGGAGCCGGAGCAACTCCCACCAAACTAAAAGAGTTCTATGAGGCCATGCGTCTCATATTTGGGTGGCCCGACCCCTCCGATGTGCCCTTGGCCCCGCAGGGTCAGAAGGGGCCCCATCTGGTTCATGCCGGCAGCTCCAGGCCGAGCTCTAGTGGGACCCCATGGATCCATTCCTGGATCTGGACCGGTGCCAGTTATACCATCTTGACCTTCCCAACACCGGTCCTGATGCCGATGCTCCCAACGCCGCTTGCGCCCACCGGTGGAGCGGCACCCAATCTAATTCCCAACTCCGACACAGAGTCTGAGGGGCATTTCCATACACCATATCTGATGCCGGCGGGAACTTTTCTTCCTAGATCAGAGCCTGAGACCAATTCTCTGGGTTAGGACTCAGGGGGTAGGAATGGGAGAGGTCACAGGACCCTGGAGAATAACATCCCTATGAGGAAAACCCTACCATGGACTGGTTTGAGGAACTGGGTGAAGGCAGTGGACAGGATACTTCTCCAGAAACTGGTACGCTTTTCCCCCTAACGTGGCTACGGAGGAGGGAGCTTCATATGGAATGGTGGTTCAGAAGGCAGTGAGGTCCTTGACCTTCAGTTGGCCTTGGTGGCAGTCAAGAGTAACATCTTGACAGAGGTGCTACAACTGGGGGTCTCCACATCTGAACTGCTACTCCCGTTCAATTAGGCCCTCACTGACGTCCTTTTGAGGACATGATTCAAACCCAACACAGTGTTCCTGTGAATAGGAGATCTGCCTGCTGTCACCGCTCTGCTCCAGGGGACCCAAACTTCCTCACCCATAGCCCTACCCCAGAGTGCTTGGTGGTGCAAGCCTCAATATCCCAAGGTGAATTCACTTCCGCTCCCCTGTGTAGGGAATCCAAGAGACTGGACTTTTTTGGGAAGATTTTTTCTTCCACCAGCCTGGCTTTGCATTCTGTGAACAATGCAAGCGTTTTGGGTCACTACTCCCACACTCTGCAGGACACGGTTGCAAGTGGTGCCACAGGTCCCAGAGGAGGCTCGGGCTGCCCTCTCTCAGGCTGTTGCCGACTGGACAAATGCAGCAAAGTTCACAATACGATGTAGACGCAACATGAACGACTCACTGGGCAGAGCAGTTTCATCGACTGTGGCCCTGAGGCATCACGATTGGTTGGGGATGACTGGCTTTTCGGGGGATGTCCAAGCTTCCCTTATGGACATGCCTTTCGATGGAATTCGTCTCTTCGGAGACAAGGCGGAGTCTGAGCTCAAGCTCTTCAAGGACAGTCAGGCTACGGCCATGTCCTTGGGACTTTGTATGGCCCCATGCCACCCCCAATCCACCTTTCGCTCACTTAGTGGCTATGGATGGGGCAACCAGCCACACCAATTCACTCCCAGGCACTGAGTCGCACATGCTCCCCATCCTCTGTGTGGGCGACAGTGCGGTACTCACAGACCTTGTGGGTCAGGTAGCCAGCGGTCTGGTCAGTCCACCATACCCCCGGCAGCTGCAACTGTCAAACCTTCCTAATCTGCCCCTTTACCACCATGGGCATCCAGTTGGTGGCGGATTCACCATCACCTGCTCCACTGGCCGTCCATAACATCGGACAGGTGGGTTTTGCAGATTTTCCATAGAGACTACTCCCTCCCCTTTGAGACAACATTTCCTTTCATGCCTCCATCTCACGACTGGCTGACGGAAGATCATCTTTTCCATCCCCACGAGGAAGTCATGGCTCTCTTAGCCAAGGGAGCCATAGAGAGGGTTCGAGGACCAGAAGTAGACTGTGGTTGCTAGTCTCACTACTTTCTGGTTCCCAAAAAGGACAAAAACCTTCATCCTATTCTAGATCTGCCAGTCCTCAACTTCTTCCTCTAGAAGGAGAAATTCAAAATGTTCACGTTGGGTCAGGTCTTGCCTGCCTTGTAAGCGGGAGACTGGATGGTAGCATTGGACTTGAAGGACGCCTACAGCCACGTCATGCCTGCCCATTGGCATTACGTGTGATTTACCGTAGACCACGAGCATTTTCAGTTTACCGTGCTCCCCTTTGGCCTTACCACCACCCCTGGGGTGTTCACCAAGGTGATGGCAGTGGTTGCAGCTCATCCACAGAGATCAGGGGTGCCAGCCTTCTCTATCTCAATGACTGGCTGTTTTAAGTAGGCTCGACCCAAGCTGTTGTCTCCCACCTCCAAATTATGGCGAACCTCCTGCACTCGCTGGGGTTAACTATCAACCTGCCGAAGTCACACCTGACTCCCTCTCAGATGCTTTCTGTCATTGAAGCCATTCTGGACACAGTGCAGTTTATCCCTCCCCCCCCCGAGTGTCAAGTTCAGGATATTTAGGTTATGATACCGATGTTTCAGCCTCTAGTCTGGATTTTGGTGAGGCAGACCCTGAGGCTGTTGTGGCTTGTGGAATCCTCCATCCTGCTTGTAGCACACGCGCATTGGCATATGCAGGCTCTGCAGTGGGACTTGAAGTTTCAGTGGGCACATA
This sequence comes from Triturus cristatus, assembly GCF_964204655.1. Classification (NCBI taxonomy): domain Eukaryota; kingdom Metazoa; phylum Chordata; class Amphibia; order Caudata; family Salamandridae; genus Triturus; species Triturus cristatus. The sequence goes on from NC_140586.1 coordinate 114,565,499, forward strand.
ATCTGGGGAACCTCTCCAACATCATCTCAGATCTCAGAAGGAACTGCAAAAGATCTGCAGTGGTGGCTAACGAACCACGATTGGGTCAGTGGCTCCTACAAATCCTTCTAAAAAAGAGGAGTGGCACCACCGTCTGGACCCAAAAAGGGCATTGTCATTCTACCCTGACTGCACACAAGAGTTCTGGGTGGACAACCAACTCTTTGTGAAGTATACTGGTGCGAGAAAAGGTCGAGCAGTGCAGAAGCAAACCATCTCTAGATGGGTCGTTCTCTGCATTAAAATCTGCTACGCATTGGCCAAGAAGCAACCTCTTGAAGGCTTGCAAGCATATTCCACCAGAGTTAAAGCCGTGACTACTGCGTTAGCATGCGGAGTTCCACTTCTGGACATCTGCCAGGCAGCAACGTGGGCTTTCCTGCACACTTTCACTAAATATTACTGTCTGGACAGTCAGGTCTGTAGAGATGGGCACGTTGCCTATTCGGTCCTGCAGGGCTTCCTTGAGTGAAATTGGTCCACAGACCCACTCTGGGGAGGTATTGCCTGGGTATCTTTTTAAAGGTAACGAACCTGTGGCCAGAAGTCTCTATCAAATAAACAAGTTACTTACCTCAGAAAAACCTAATCTGTTAGAGACTATATCTAGCTGCAGAAGAAACTTCTTCTTTCACTTTCTTTTACCTACCCCCCTCTCTCTTACATGCATATTCGCCCCTTTTCTATAGCATGATCAACATCTACTTTTTACCACATTCTTATACTTGCCAGATTTTATTCTCTTCCTACTTATTCCATTCTTTATCCCTCTTCACACTTCTGACACATGCTCTCTCTACTGTCCTGTGTTTTCCTTCTTCGAGTCCTCTCCTTTTTAATCCTCTCTATTTTGCTTTACCGGCAGCCTCTCGCAGTCCTGATCCCTCATTTGCCAGACTTTTTGATCCTATCTTTCCTCAGTTGCTAGGTAGCCTGGGTCAGTCAGAGAAGCGGCCAGGGTTGTACAAGAGGTCACTGGGCATGTATCACAAGTTAGTTACAGCCACCGTTACCTCTATTCACGTGCTGACACAGAGACACTCCATTATGAGGGAAAGGTAATTACTGTAAATTGACACTGGCCAAATCGTAATGGGGACATAAAAAGGCTCCATGCTCAGCACCAACATTAATTGCATAGTTAAGATTTTAGTCCCCGATTTAACACTCAACACTGAGGGGCCTATTATGATGTCAGTCAGATCTGGTTGGGATCTGACAGACATCTCCTGCTGAAGTCCAACCGCAGCATTATGATGCTTGGCGGTATGAGACAGCTGTGGAGGGACCGACCGACTATTCCAACGTGCTCAAGGAGCCCGTTCAACCATCAGTCAGAATGTAAATCCCTACAATAAGGGGGGACTCAGGCACCGCCTTAGGGATTATGATGTCCCTTTCTGACTGCCTTTCAATGGCGGTCCTACCGCCATTGAAAGGCTGTCAGAAATGGACTTTGGGTGCACCTAGCAGGGCACCCATCCTTCCGCTGCCTCAGCTATGGCCCCCCCCAACATGTTTGCAAACATCCATTTTCCCAATGCTGCTTGTGTCGCTGCCCTTTTCTGGCTGCTGCACAAGCCGCATTAGGAAAATTAATGTTTCCGACTGCCTCATCGGCAGTCGCATCACAATTTATCAGATGGAACCGCCAACTGCTTGACGGTCGGTTTCCATTCAGGCCCTAAATGATGCCCTGTATGTTCATACATAAGACTCCAAATACGCATTTTGCCGGATATATAGTGATGCTGATGTAAAGAAAGGAACATGTCTAAGCTTCTCTAGCTTAGCAACAAAGACCTATCACTTTATAAAAGTCAAAGCTATTGGTTTTATCAATGATTGTTACTTTTATTGTGCTATTGTTGACATCATATTGCCTCTCTTGAAGACAATTACACAAATCTCTGAGCAATTAATTTTCTGTTTTCATATTCACAGCCTGAAGGACAACTCATAAGACTGTCAAGAAGCATTGTGCTACATCCAAAAGGTTTGTGAAGGCGATAGTTCAGTGGAATGGCAAACTGCTTGTTGAAATTACTGCTGTCGACTCTACAATATCTTGGTTCTATGAAGTAGACATGATAACGAGGAATGGGCCCAATTCACAAGTAAATTGAGCAGTAGTGCTATTTTTGTTTTTTTGGTTAAGTTAAGAGGTAGTAGAGGGACAATCTTAAGCAAATACAAGGACTATTCAGTAGATGAAAGGGGCGGAGTGGGATCGATTGAGTTAACACTTTATTTATCTTTGCCATTTAAAATCAAGATTTTGAAAATTGCATTTTTTGATCACGTTTGAAGTTTTTAAGGAATATGACTGATTAGTGGATTTTTCTCCACTCTGAAAATTGCTATTCTGGTCTCTGTCGCAATTTTAGAGTGAATAGATGCACATTGGGTGGTCAGAGTGGAAATTCTCCACACAGCAGTGTTTTGCACCCACTGAGGACACCCTCTGCTTTACAGAGCCAAAGGCCATGTCCAGAAGAGGTTGTTAATCACTGAAGGTTTGGACTAAGGACCTGGGTGAAGATCATGTACAGCAAGGTTGTCCACTCTTGGTGGTTGGGTGGGGGCCCTGTGGCCAACCCCTGCTGCAATATGTGCAGCAGGGGTTGTCCATCCATAGTGGTTTGGCAAACAGTCTGCCCAAAGATCAGGCCTTCTACCTAACCACAGCGGCGCTTGAGTGAATCTATATGTTAGATAAATGCAGTATAAAATAAAAAAGCAAGAAATTCACTGAAAACACAGTTAAAGGATTGTTATGGTTCACCAGTCACAAAACCGAAAAAGCCCTGAAACTCACAAGTTAGTTTGCAATGTACAATGCACCCCATAGCTCACTGCCCCCGCCAATATCAGTAAGCATTTAGCCACTGGTATGTAAAAAAGTCCACAACGAGCAAAACATGGAGAGCCATTAGTTATGACTTGCACAGCTGTTAATCTAGCTATGGGTTGTGGAGCTAAGCAAAACTTTCAAATTTTACGGGTTTCTGGGTTTTAATTCATAATCATTACTTTGCTTTTACTGAAACTACATATATGATTTTATCCATGGTATTTGACCATGTATATTTGTTATAGCAAATGTTATTTAAATGAAACCAGGATTCTATGGGTTACATGTGTGAGGTAAGGTAAAATAACATTGAGGGTCACTTGTGATTATTAGGAGAGTTGATTCCCAAGTTAAAGTAATTGTTACATGCAATAAACATACAGTAAGCAGTGTTTGTCTAATGTCGATTTTGCTGTACTTTGGAAGCAATCCCGAATTTGACCTTTGCACTGTTGTAATAAAAGAGCAATTGCACTTTAATTAATTGCTTCACATAACATGCTATTGGGCTACATTTTCACTTTCATGGCAATTAAATATATATACAAACATACATACATGTATATAAAGATATATTCACTGAAAAAACAAACAGTAACATTATAGTTAGGCGCAATAAAGATCTGTTTTTGTTTTTTTTTTTAAATTGAAATTCACTGAAAAGCCAAAGGTTAAAGTAATGTTATATTTAGGTGAATTTGTCAGTGACATCATTAAAGTTTTGAACTAAACAAAACACAGAAATTCACCAGATATAGTTAGCAGCGCTAGCTATAGCTTTCCCCCAGCGATGCACTGCTTATGACTTCCCATTTGGCATCACTCATGACGTTCTATGACATAATTTATGAATTCACTGATGGCATTTCACATGACATCATTGATGACATCACAGATCAGTTCATCCAATTAGTGTGTTAGTTTGTTTAACAGTTTACATTGTGATGGGTAGCTACAATATTACTTTTCTACCTAATTTTGTACAGCCTTTGTACAGCTGATGGGTGTAATTATTTACAAAACGCATGTGCTCCTAATGCGTCATAGGTGTGTGGAAGGATATAACATGTTATACATGTTTGCATTGAAGAGTAACCCTGTGTGCAGGTGACAGTTGACAACTTGTGTCCAGCATGTTCCAACCAGGTTTTTAGGCTCTGCAGAAAAGATTTGCAACAGAGCAAATATTCTACATACAGCATACTAAGTATTGCAAGCAGCCTTGAGTTAGTAGAAAGAATAGTCTCAACATGACAATTTCTATGTAACATAGAAGACTGTGTGCGCCAGGTATTAAGCTATGTACCGATGTTTGTTTTGCTTCAGAAGATAGGCTATCAGTATGTTTTTCACCACAGTATGAAGGCTCCAGATAGTATAATCTTTAGCATGTTCAGACGTTGCCTATTATTTTAAGCGAATAGTGTCTTTAAGCGAAGAGTGTCTTTTTTGCCAAGTGTTGCATAGAGTGTCCACTGTTCTTAGTAGATACATTTTAATACTCTGTAGTGTATTTCTCATGAAAGTTTCACTGTCCGCAAATAGTGTGGTACAGGGTAAACTCTCTATATAGAGTGAATACTGTTTACAGTACCCACTACTCATATCAACTTAATTTGTCAATGTAGGTTCAGTGACTGTCAGGGGTTTAATACAGATAAAAGCTGTCCGTGTTAGGGCCCTCGTTTTTGAACAGACATTCAGTATTTTTAGGACTGTGGCTTTCTCTGAACAGTTGTATAGAGTTGAATACAGATTGCACACCGTATGTAATGAGAGTTTCCCATACGTGTGTGGTCGATTGTTAAGGTGAATTGTGCTATCTGTGAAGTGTATGGTACAGGGTCAATGTGGCAAATAACCCATGCTTTCTACACCTAAGGGAGTTGTGTCTGTGATGGCATTAATGATGTCTCATATTCTTCTGAGCTATTTTGTACTTACTGTCAGAGCTCTAATGCTATACCCGTTTATAGAGCAAGGTGTACAAAAGAAGTTTGGATGAGGTCATCAGTGATGTCATCAGTGAGGTCATCAACGATGTCATTTGAGTTGTCATCAGTTATGTCATAAATGATGTCATAGAGCATGTCATGAGTTATGTAATATGCGAGGTCATAAGCAGTGCATGATAGGACGCAAGTTATAGTTAGCTCTGTTAACCCCTTCCCCGCTCATGACGGAACCGCTCCGTCATGAGCCACGGTTGCCGTGTGCTCATGACGGAGCAGTTCCATCATGCCACGACCGTTGGCGGCCGCTCCGCCCACACGGCGCTGTTTCCCCGCCTGTGCGGGGGGACAACGCAACTGGGCGGAGTCATGACGGAACCGCTCCGTCATGAGCACAGCTCAACCGTGGCTCATGACGGAGTGGCTCCGTCATGAGCACAGCGCCACCGCGCTGCCCCCCCGCACCCCCCAGCGCTGCGGCGGAATTCCCGCCGCAGCGTAAGGGTTAAATATATCTGGTGGATTTCTGTGTGTTTTGTAGTTCAAAATGTTAATGTTGTCACTGAGAAATTTACCTAACTGTAACGTTACTTTAACCTTTCTGTTTTTCAGTGAATTTCAAGTTTTTTTTTTAACATAAAGTAATATTTTTTACCATTCACAAAGCCAACTTGGAGGGTTGGCCACAGGGCATGATGATTTTTAAAGGGGAGGAGAGGCATGTGCCCCCCCTCCCTGAGCCTAATTAAGCCATTAGGCACTAAGGACCCAAGGGTCTTATGTTTTTTAAAGGGGAGGTGGGACGCTTGGCCTCCCTCCTGAACCTTATTAGGCCCTGAGGACTCATCCCACAGGGCTTTTTTCTTTTTTTTTTTAAAAGGAGAGCTGAGCCATATGCCACCCCCGAGCTTTATTAGACCCTGGGGACCCCATCCCCCGGGCATCCTTTTATGAAAGGGAGGGGGGCCACAGAGATGTTTTAAGGCATGGGCAAAGTGGGTTCTGGCCCAGGATCCCAGCCTTTCAGGGGGCCCCTTGATAAAGCCAGCTTGTTCTGCAGAGTCTTAACCTTATGACCCTGAATAATTCTTCAACAGATTGTTTTAAATATTGATTACCTTTAATGTACTTTTAATGGGAGTAATGCGTGAGAGTTTATTACAGACATTTTGCAGAGAAATGTTGTGGTTATGTTTCATTCAACAGCCATAAAATGTTTCTTTTAGACCAAAATAGGGCCTCACATATGAGAAACGGGATAGGGCCAAATAATTATTTGCAGTAATATTAGTGAGCTGCTGTGTTGCCATATTGAAAGCACACATCACTGTCCCTCAATATTAGATGTAACAACTTACGAATTTGAACCAGTGTGCCTCGCCACTGTCAGTAATCTGACCAAAGAGTGTATGAAAGAGGTGAATTTGGATCATAAATTCAAAGCTGTTCCGAACGGTGGCCCCCAAAATACATTTGGCCCTGGTCCCCTAAAATCCTTAAGATGTTGTTGGGGTCCACATTGCCCCTCTCACCTGAGTCTTATTAGGCCCTGGTGATCCCATCCCCCAGGGTTGCTTTTTAAATTAAAGGGGAGGGGGCCATGTGCCCTCCTCCTGATCCTATTGGGCCCTGGGACCCCATCCCCAGGGCTTTTTTTAGGTCTCGCCTGAGCCAGCTCATGCGCTGCACTGCAAGACATTTTGTATGTGGAATTTCAAAGTGCTACCCACAGTGTTTTGCTGGCCTAATGCTTGCGTTCACGATCGCGTGCACGTGCACAGCTGGCATCTAATGGCTCCTCTGTTCGCACTCCACCCTCGCTTCTCTTTAGCTTGATTCAGGCTCCTTTGTTTCCATTACCCCCTCCCTTCTCTCCCCGCTCTTCCCCTCATCTCTGATTGCACTCCCCCTCCCTTCTCGTCAGCTTCATTGAGGCTTTTCTGCTTGTACTCCCCCCTTCTCTCCCCGCTCTTCTCGTCACCTCTGATTGAACTACCCCCTCCCTTCTCGTTAGTTTCATTGAGGTTCCTCTGCTTGCACTTCCCCTTTCCTTCTTTCCTCGCGTCCCTGATTGCACTTTCCCCTCCCTTCTTGGCCTGTTCCCTTCAGCGTCCCTCTGATTGCACTACCCCCAGTAGTAGCGCGCGCTCCTCCCCCTGCTGCCGGCAGCCTGCCTTGCTTGTTTTTTCTTCCCTTTTAGCAGCCTCTGCTCCCTGACACTATGCTTGTCTGGGGACATGGATTGAGTGTGGCGTTAAGTTTGAACTGAGAGCCACTGGAACTTAAAATGATTATTTTTCACTGTATCCTACCAAGCAGTTTATTATCTAACTCTGCTCCTCCTGCTGACTGACATTATCTTTCCTGGCTCACATTTGTGTTGTTTTATATATTCCACGTTTAAGTGGGTAACTTCAGCTCCAATGTTAATTGACACCTGTAATTTGTAGAGAAAATTGAACATTTTATTTCGGCTGATAGTCAGTGCAGTGATGGTAACACAGTTCTTTAGTGATCTTTATGGTATTCTTGGAGCTCAATAGGCGCCTGGGTTCTCGAGCTCCCGAGATAGCGCTTCTCCTACAGCGCCAGCTCCTTCTCTTGCGGGTCCCTGAAGGCACCTCAAAGTCCACGCATCTTGATTCAGGCGCTAAGGTGCTTTGTATTCTTTGCACAAGAGGCGCCTTGGTTCTCGGACTCCAGTCAGTGCCTCTCCTACAGTGCTAGCTCCTTCTCTTGCGGATCCAAGAAGGCGCCTCGAAGTCCACGCACTTGATTCAGGTGCTAAGGTGCTTTATATTCTTTGCACAAGAGCCGCCTTGGTTCTCGAGCTCCAGTTAGAGCCTCTCCTACAGCTTTAGCTCCTTCTTTTGCAGGTCCCAGAAGGCGCCTCGAAGTCCACGCACTTGATTCAGGCGCTAAGGTGCTTTGTATTCTTTGCACAATAGGCACCTTGATCTCTCTTCATCTTGAAATATGTAACCCCGCTCTACGATAGTAACTGGGAAATTATAAGTCACAATTCAAAGTTGTTTTCATCACCCGCTCTCCCTCTCTTTTTTCCTGCCTCCGCCGTTCTTTTTCTCTCCAGCTATCTATTGCCTAATGTCGCACGTTCATCCTCCTCTTCACCTGCCTTCCTTCTCCCACGCATTCCTTTCCCCTTCTTTACGTCTCTCCTGCTCTTTCCCCTAGCGGCCTCTTCTCTTCTCTCCCACTCTTAACATCCCCCCCCCCCTTTCCAGGGGCTTAATTTTCACAGGTGTCTCACGGAACGCTTATTATACTTCGCTCGTTTTTCATTTTCTGCCCCCTCTCTACCTCCCTCTTGCTTTTATCACCCGCTCTCCCTCTCTTTTTTCCTGCCTCCGCTGTTCTTTTTCTCTCCAGCAGTCTATTGCCTCCTGTCTCACGCCCATCCTCCTTTTCACCTGCCTTCCTTCTCCCACGCCTTCCTTCCTCCTTCTTTCCATCTCACCTGCTCTTTCCCCTAGCTCATCTCTTCTCTCCCACTCTTAACCCCCCCCCCCCCCGGCTTAATTTTAACTGGTGTCTTACGGAACGACTATTATCAAAAATTATGTCAACAAGCAATTTTACATGTAAAACATATACCATGTGATAGTGCTAGTAAGCGATCAGTTTCAAAGAGCAATTAAGCAGTAATGTTGTGTAAACTGCATAGATTTAAAAATATTTCCTCCGAAATCTTAAACATATCCTGATATTAAACTAGTATCCTGTTACTAATGAATTTAAAGCTTCAGTTGCTTGTTTAGGGCTGTCCTCACTTGGGATGTCTTTACAGCCAGCCTTTTTGCACGTACACACGTCCCTAGTCTGTAGACTTGTTAGATCAACAGATAAGGCCATGGAATGTCTCCAGGGCGGACTCTGTTTAGTTTCACCACAGCCCCTCCCCCCACCCCGCCTTAGGCTATTTCTAGGCAGTCAGACGAGGTGTTTGTAAGAGGCCGCGTCTCCTATGGTGCGTTTCTAATGCATATGTGTTGTTTGGGTTCACGAAAGCAAACAAAAGCCCCAGCACTCCTGGCAGCGCCACTGTAGCCATACAGGGGGTTTAATTTAAAATGGTATTTGCCGGAATGCTTTGCAGCAAAAGGCATTTCTAGGCCTGGGCGGTAAATTCCGTTCCGTTCGCGGAATTTGCGGAATTTGGCTAATTTCGCGTTCCGCGGAGAACGCGAAATTGCCCAAAAATCTGCGTTCCGCGACTTCGCAAAATTTTTTGCTTGTTCGCGTTCTCAATATGCGTGTTCGCGAGATATTTCACCCCGAGCACGCAAACAGCGATCGCGAACAGGAAAAAAATATCGCGAACAAGCAATTCCGTTTGTTCGCGGAATTTCTGCGTGTTCGCGGAGATTTTTTGCCGTTTCGCGGAGATTTGCGTAACGCGATTACGCAAATTCCGCCCACCCCTTTCACACATGCCATATACCATGCGATAGGGCGGTTTATAAATGGGCTTTTAAACTCAAAGTTTTTTTGGGGTTTGCTTTTTGTAGTGTGCATTCTTCTCTCTCAGCCCTACCCTTGACTATCTTCTTTAACGCGCCGTCCTGTTAGGGTTGGTCTGGGCTAAAATACAGATGTAAGTAGGCCTAGTGAAACGTAAGGGAAACATTGAGGCACGCGTGAGCACTTGCCTCTGACGCGCATATGAGTACGTTTCAACTGTGTACCATTAGTAGCGTGCTGTGCGTTGTCTTTTCCAATGTTGTGTCGGGTGTACATTTTTATAAAAACGGCCATCTTTATAACACAAATCAAGTTGCCCCGTGGCACAGTGCCTGCTTGCTGTCACCATCCCATTGGCATTCGCCGTGTTAGCCTCAGAATGGTCGGAGGGTATACCACTGTGCAGCATGCATATTATATGCAAATTACAGCAGTGAATACTGAACTCGCTCATCTATCCTAACAGTTGTAATAATGCATTAACTTATTAGAAATAACTATATGCTGAGCACTATTTAAGGTAAGATGCGCTTTCTGTCTTTGGCAGAAACAACTTTACAAAACTTCATTACCGCCTTCTTTTTACCATACCATCCGAACCTCTTTACTATAAAACAAATCCTTACATTGTGCATTACTCTCACTGCTACCACATCCCTCCTCAAGCAGCATACATTATTTGCGCTACAGGCCGCCATATCCTGCAGTGCGATTCCTTCAATGGAAATGCCTACAGACGAATTCACACTCAAACATCAACATTTCGGTACCATCCACCTAGCCATCTGCAGGTTACTGGCGCCACATTAATTAACCTACTAAACTTCATCAAAGAACTCAATAATTAACAGAACCAACCGCCATCTAAACAAAAACAGTGCTACTAATACCCTACTGCTAATGTTTTCACTACTTCCCCAGTCACACCACGACTGGCTCCATCTTGCCCCAGGTCATGTAGCCAGGATCTCTCTTCATCCTGAAATATGTAACCCCGCCCTACGATAGTAACCGGCAAATTATAAGTCACAGTTCGAAGTTGTTTTCATCATCCGCTCTCCCCCTCTTTTTTCCTGCCTCCACCGTTCTTTTTCACTCCAACACTCTATTACCGCCTGTCGCACGCCCGTCCTCCTCTTCACCTGCCTTTCTCCTCTCTCGCTTTCCTTCCCCCTTCTTTCCGTCTCTTCTGCTCTTTCCCCTAGCTGTCTCTTCTCTTTTCTCCCACTCTTAAACCCCCCCTTCCCCCTTTCCAGGGCCTTAATTTTAACGTGTGTTTGACGGAACACTTTTTATTAAAAAGTATTAGCAGTTACAATCAAATAAGTACGTTTTACAAACTCGGGTATACATTTTTCAAAACTGTAGAAAATTCTTTGGGCTTCAATAAAAATGACTTGTTAATTCAGGTATTCATTGATGCAGTCGTTATTGCCATGTATGTTGAGTACAGCCTAGCTGGGAAACAACTGAACGCTGCATTGATGGGTTTGGCAGAAGGGAAGCCTCATACTATTGTTAAAGTTTACTCAAGGTGCAAAGAGATGTACATTTTAGTTGTTACGCTTTCTTTTTCCCCCCATCCTTTCCACACAAATCCTTTAGAAACTTCCAGTGTATGTGTGAGCGAGGACAGTGACTTTGAGTCACAGCTACCATCTGGCCCCAAATCATAGCGTGCTTTTGCCAGCCCTAGGTCATGTAGCCAGGATCTCTCTTCATCCTGAAATATGTAACCCCGCTCTAGGATAGTAACCGGGAAATTATAAGTCAAAGTTCAAAGTTTTCATCACCCGCTCTCCCCCTCTTTTTTCCTGCCTCCGCCGTTCTTTTTCTTTGCAGCTGTCTATTGCCTCCTGTCGCACGCCCGTCCTCCTCTTCACCTGCCTTCCTGCTCCCTCGCTTTCCTTCCCCCTTCTTTCCGTCTCTTCTGCTCTTTCCCCTAGCTGCCTCTTCTCTTCTCTTCCACTCTTAACCTCCCCCCCTTTCCATGGGCTTAATTTTAACAGGTGTCTCACGGAACGCCTATTATGCGTCGCTCTTTTTTAATTTTCTGCCCCCTCTCTACCTCCCTCTTGCTTTCATCACCCGCTCTCCCTCTCTTTTTTCCTGCCTCCGCTGTTCTGTTTCTCTCCAGCAGTCTATTGCCTCCTGTCGCACGCCCGTCCTCCTCTTCACCTGCCTTCCTTCTCCCACGCTTTCTTTCCCCCCTTCCTTCTTTCGTCTATCCTGCTCTTTCCCCTAGCTGCCGCTTCTCTTCTCTCCCACACTTAACCTCCACCCCCCCCTTTCCAGGGGCTTAATTTTAACAGGTGTCTTACCGAACGCGTATTATCAAAAAGAATGTAAGTAATCAATTTTACATGTAAAACATACCTGGCTTCCATCGGATGCTAAACAAGTATTGGCATAGCCAATATGTCTCGCTTTTGGGCCTTATAAGCATTTAACCACGCAACAGTTAATGTTGTTGCACCAAGGATATTGTGCTGCATAACTAAATACTTATAAGGTCCCAAAAGCGAGACCTATTGGCTATGCCAATGCTTGTTAATGAAGGGGGAGGGGTTAACGTGGCACCCCTCCCCAAGCCATATTAGGCCCTGGGGATCCCGTCCCTCAGTGCCATTTCTACAATTAAAGAGGGGGCAGGTAGCCCGCCTCCCTGATCCTTGTAAGTCTCTGGGAACCCCATCCCTGAGGGCCTTCAATAAAATTAAAGTCAAGAGGGCCATGTGGCACCACTCCCCAGGGACCCCACCTGCCTGGGCCATTTATTTCTAATGAAAGTGGAAGGGGGCCATGTGCCCGCCTCCCCAAGCCTTGCTAGGCCTCATGGATCCCACCCACCATGACATTACTAAAAAAAAAAGGAGAGAGGGGGGCTGCACGGCTGCCCTCCCTGAGCTTTGTTAGGCTTGTGGACCGCATCCTCCAGGGCCATTACTAAAAATAAAGGAAAGGGGGGCTGCGTGGCCATCGTCCATGAGCCTTGATAGGCCCTGGGGACACCATCCCCCAGAGCCACTAATTTAAATAATGCCTTACCTCCCTGAGCCCTCAATGGCCCTCGGGACCCCATCCCTTGGGCCAGCTTAGATGCTATGTCCCGGGGAGCCCACTCCCGGGACATAGCAGTTTCCCGCACGAGCAGGGAAACCTGTGTTTAAACTCGTTTTGGCTGGAGAATTTTCAAAACTCTCACCAAGCGGGAGCAGACACCAAATCTGCTTGCCTGCTTGGAGCATACTTTTGTTCTGTTTCCCTGCCCACAGTGATGCGGGCAAGGAAGGAGATTAAAATATTACCCTGCAGGGAGAAGCATTAGTAGCTGCTACCTGCGTGCTGGGGCAATGCCAGCTACCACTGTATGCAAGAAGCTGGCTGGGGCTGCGGGGACCTTGTAGCTCCCCTCATGGCCCCCAAAAAATGTATGGTGGGTGCCCTGGGTAGGCACCAGGGAACCCACCCTAAAGGGCAGGGGCCCGGAGATGCAGTACCTAGGGCCAAGATTCGCATAGGGTGGGGGCCGTTCTCACCTCCTATCCCAAACAAACATGCCGGGCCTCGATCCTCATGGCCAGAATTGGCCCTGGGAGGGGGGCCGCATGCCACCTCTCACTGATAACATTGGGCCCGAGGAGATGGGATCCCCTTTTGCCAAAATCGGCCTGGGGAGGAGGGTCACATGCCTTCTACGCCCTGATAATCACTCCAGGCCCTGAGAAATGAGGACCAGGGATTGAAATCAGCCAGGACGGAGGACCGCGTGCCCCCTCCCCCTAAAAAGCATGCCAAGCCCTGGGAGAGGGCGTCCCCAGGGCCGAAATCTGTCCAGGCAGGGGAGTGGTGTGCCTCACTCCCCTGATAGTACCGAGTGCCATGGGATGGGGTCCTGGGGGCTGAAATAAGCCCGGAAGCAGGACAGCTTGCCCCCTTCCCCTGATAATCACAACCAGGTCCTGAGGTATGGGGATCCAAGGACGAAATCAACCTGGGGAGGTTGGCCATGTGCACCCCCTCCCCTTTATTTAAAGGAGTGGCCCCTGGGGACAGAGTTCCCAGGGCCTAGCAAGGCTCAGGGAGGTGGGCCACATGGCCACTCTCCCCTTTAATAAAAACAACAGCCCTAGGGGATGAGGTCCCCAGGGCCTAATGAGGCTCTGGGAGCAGGGCCATGTCGCCCCCTTCCATTTAAAAAAAAAAAAGACCATGGGGATGGGGTCCAGTGTGCGGTTGGCTGTTGGTTGAGTTGGATTTATGGATCATAATTAAATATTACATTACGTAAAAAAAAAACTAGAAATTGACTGAAAAATCAAAGGTTTAAGTAACTTTATAGTCAGATGTGATAAAAGGTTCTGGTTTTATTTATTATTTAAACCTTAAAAATCCACTTGAAAAAACAAAGGTTAAAGTAATGTTATAATTAGATGACTTTGTCAGAGACAAAAATAATGTTTTGAACTAATAAAATCAGAGAAATTCACAAGTGATAGCAGAGCTAACTATAACTTAGGCCCTGCCATGCACTATTTATGACCTCACATATGACATCACTCATGACATGTTCTATGACATTATTTATGATGTCACTGATGACATCTCAAAAGGCATCATTGATGACATCACTGATGAGATCACTACAAACATTATCCAGTGAGTGTGTACGTTTTTTTTAAAATTTCCATAGTGGCAGGTAACTACCATATTACTTTTTTACCAAAATTTATACAGATTGTGTACAGCTAATCGGTACAAGTGTTTACAAAATGCATGTGTTCCTAATGCACCATAGGTGTGTAGAGGTATTGAACACATTATAAATCTTTGTTTTGGAGAGAAACTCTGTGCGCAGGTGACATTTGAATTGTGTTTTTTATGTTCCACACAAGATTTTTTGGTACTGCAGAAAAGGTTTCTTTCAGGGCGAAGATTCTCCATACTACATACTAAGGAGCATATATATCAAAAGATCACACAGTTCAGCAAGCCACCTTGTTGCTCTGTGATGCATGACAGGGAAGGCAAGAATGAGTCATATTTAACATAATACTGCATATTCCTGTCTTTTCCCAGTGCAGGTGCACAATGTGCTGCCTAGCGCCAAAGCAGTCACCTGTGCACCATAGTGCAAGGGTGCCTGTGTTGTAAACTGCATTGTTTCTGTGCTGGAAGGGACACCTTCCAGCACTATTTGTGCAGAAAGGGACACCTTCCTGTACAAAACACAATCCCTTGTGGCATTTTCATCTTTCTATGGGCGCTGCATAAAGCAGCATACATGGTGTATTGGCCTGCCTGCCCAGGTACTCACCAATAACCACGCCACTCATGGAGAGTAGTTGTACATGTCTTTATTCCACTGTGTGTAAGTCAGAACTCAACATTATAAGCCTGCCTTCAACACATCCCTCCAGTTCTTACTTCATAGGCCTACATGTACAGTGGGAGCCAACATAATTCCAGCGTTCTTTTATTACTAGACACTAATTCTCCCACTTTGCTAAATAAAAAGTTACAACTTTTCAAAAGATATAAATAAAAATACGAATAAATGCATGAATAAATGCATAGATATGCAAGTAATTATAACTCTTCAATTAAGCATCATGGTGCCTGAATCACATGTCCTGATTGTGTCACTGGGAATCAGGAACTGGCACTCAAAGTGTCAGTGTCAGTGATCTGCACAGGTGAGGCGGAATCATTAGCAGACACAGATTTATCAACAGTCTGTCTGCACCCAGTCTTTACATTAATATTGGTGTTTGGTGAGTGATGGGCCACATGTTGAAAATGAGAGGAATCTCTCGTAAGGGACTTCCCATGACATTGGGCAGTCATCATGTGTCCTTTGGTGTTAGTAATGGTAAAGGGTTCAGGCTCAAAAGGAGCATCAGATTTTCTTTTTCTGTGCTGTCTGGCAAGCACTCGATCCCCTCTTGCAAAAGTGATATCTTTTGCATGACGTAGTCTGTCAGTATATATTTTTATCTTTTGTTTCGACTAAAGTCCTTAGTGTGAATAACTTCCTCCTTCTGGGCTCTGAAGTTGGTCCATTGGGGCAGCTTAGTTGCCATGGCTCTTCGTTGAGTGAGGGGTCAAACTGGTAAGTTCAAAGAGCAGTGTTCAAAACAGCTTTGAGTTTGAGCATCTCCAATGCAGCATGCTTAAGAGTATTCATGAATTGTTCTACCAGACCATTATCTTGGGGACAAAGAGGAGTGCTTCTTTTAATGCTTTTTATTGAGGTGATTTAGAAAGTCTTTAAATTCTCTAGTCTAGCATGGTGAGTCGTGGTCAAACTTTAATACTGCAGGTACACCCCATGTTGCAAAGATGCCATATCATTTTTTAATAATCTTTTCATGTGTAGTAGATGAAAGGTGTTCCACCAATGGAAACGGGAATATTCATCAACAATGATTAGAAGATGATGTCCATTCTTAAGAGGACCAAAGAAATCAATAGCAAATTTATCCCAAGCATGATGTGGCAATTCTGACATGTTGAAATGGTGCTGAATGACTTGAGATCAAAGACAGTTGCATATCTCACAAGTCTTTCATTCTTTTGCGACCCTCTTGTCAAGATATGGGTACCAGACACGGTCAAGGAGAGCTTTCCTGGTGGCAACTATTCCTCGATGTCCCTCATGGAAGACGTTGATTACGTGTTGTTGTGGACTATCTGGAATAACAATTCTTGTACTTCATAGAATGGGGCCTTCTTAAGTCACTGAAAGTTTATCTTTTATGTTCTTAAACTTCAAATACTCACTGTCATTAGTGAAAGGTCTAGAGTGCTGGTTCCATGAATTATGAGCAATAATGTCTTTTAACCTTAACATGTCACTATCTTGGCACATGACAATTTGTTCTAAAGACATAGCAGGTTTTTTGCTCGATTTTAGAATATAATTGATGTTGGCCTCCACTGTCGTACATGGGTTACCAGGATATTTTAATTGCACTCTTGAAAAATAATCAGTAGTATTCTGATCTTTCCCTGGGCAAAGTAGAATTGATTAGTTGTATCCTTGTAACCTCAAACACCAACATTCAATTTGGAGGAGTATCTTTGGCTAAATATCATCAACAGTGCTTGATGATCTGTGAAAGGCTTTCCGTACAAGAATACAAGGAAATATTCACAAGCCCAGACCGCTGCTAAACTTTCTTCCTCAGGTTGCGAGTAAGCATGTTCTGTTTGTGACAGACTTTTACTGGCATATACCACGATACGTCTCTGGGAATTTACTGCCCGCTGTGCTGTACAAGGATTGCACCTAATTCGATAGGGCTAGCACCACCTACAACCTCTATATGTAGTTTGAGATCAAAGTAGGCAATCTCAGTGGCACTCTCAGTCGCTTGCTTGATATTTTGAAAGCTCTTCCGACATTCACGTGACCAATGAAAAGACACGTGATTTTTCATTAGTTCACGTAATGATGCATTGATTGTGACAAAGTCTTGTACGTATCTAGAACAGTAACTGGCCATTCCAAGAAATGATTGTAACACAAACATGTCTGATGGGGGATTTGAAGTAGACAACATTTTTATTTTAGCTGGATGAGGTTCATACCCCATCAGAAAAGACATGGGCAAAGAATTTCAAGCTTTTCTATGTTGAATTCACATTTGTCAGCATTCAGAGTTAAGCCTGCAATCTTCAGCAATCAACATACTTGACCGAGAGCTTTGTCTTGTTCTTTCTGTGTGGCTCCGAAAACCAATATGTCATCACTATAGTTAAATGCATCTACAGGCTGTATAATACGTCAGATGACGTCTTGGAAAAGTTCTGTCCCAGAAGATACACCAAAACTCAATTGCATAAGCAAAATACACCAATATGCGTCATAGAGGATGTAATGTACCTGGATTTTTCTTCAGGTTCCAATTGCTGATATCCTTTATTTAAGTTGAGTGAAGAGAAGAACTTTGCGGCATTCAATTGAGGCAGTGGACCGGGATGTCTCTCTTACTCAATTGCCTTGTTTACCTGACACATATATGTACAGCTCCTTCACTGTCTCTTTTAGGCACTTCTACAATGGGAGAAACCCATGGTGTCGGACCAGTGGAGTATTCAATGTGAGCAGCCTTGAGGACCTGTTCTAAGCTCAGTGTTTCCTTCAGCATTCGTAATCGAAATTAATCTGACAGACATCCATCGATCACTTTGAGGCAGGTAGCTTCCTCATCCTTAAACTCATTGAACTTACATGTTTAAGTAACAAATTAAGCTCCTTCTCAACAGCTTCTTGCAAGTGAAATGCAATTCATCTGTGTCTTTGAGTAACAGGACAAACATCCTCATTTATGTGTAACTTTACTTTAATTGTTTTGAGTTTTCCACACCCATGAAATAATTAAGGAAATTGACTTGCAATTTCATGATAGGCATTCATATTGTAGTTCACTGTCATCAGCAGCAGGATTAAAACTCAACAAACAGGCAATTGAAGCTGTTCTTTGAAGTACATGAATAGGTGCTTGTTCCACATTTTTCTTGTATTTCATCATGGCAATAAAGGAACGTTGACTCCTTAAGGGCACAAAAGCAGCCCATGTATATACTTTTGTTTTTGACTTTGTAAGTTGTGGTAACAGAGACAGTTCTTGACGCTTCTCATCAGCCATTATATTTCTTGACGCACCGCTGTAAATTATGAATGGTATTGAACCCCCATTTATCTTTAGAGTGATCTTCGGACAATGCTTGAATGTCTTCGGTGCTTTTTCATGCTGATTTCTTTTCATTTTAGATTTTTCCTCACATTTGACTAGTCTCATATGTGTATGTTTTTTTGAAGTGCACATCAACTTTGCACAGTTATCATTGTCACTTTTGCTGGAAACTAATACTGAGGAACTCTTTGTCAATGATTTAGATGACGATTGACTTTGTTTGGTGTCAATTTGCCTCACTTGGTGTGACCGCTTGGCCTTGTGGGAGTGGGTCGAACGTCGCTGAGGTAGCGTTCGGTTGGCCATTTTGTCTTCATGCTGTGACACACTTATTTTTCTTTTTGCCTTGCAGGTCATTATGAAATGGCTCGCTTTACCAAAGCTAAGGCATATTTGTCCAATGGCAGGACATTTACCTTCTTGTGGAAATGACAGTCCACATCTGTACCACTTTTTCTTTTTCTGTGGAGACATCGCCTTTTGTCCCCCAGCCTTGTACCTTGGCTTATTTTTCATACTTATGACTGACACACTTGGGGCACCTCTGGCCTCCATGTCAGTCACTTGACGATCACCACGCTCTACAGTGTGAGCAGCCTTGAGGACCTGTTCTAAGCTCAGCGTTTCATTCAACATTCGTCATCAAAATTAATCTGACAGACATCCATCAATCACTTCGAGGCAGGTAGCTTCCTCATCCTTAAACTCATTGAACTTACAGTGCTTCACCAGAACATCCAGTTTCTTAAAAACCCAACTATGGTTTCACCTGGTCTCTGGCGCTCTTGGCTGAATATGTATCTTTCACAATCCACATCTGACTCTGGATTAAACTTCCTTAACACATATAAGCAACCACTTCTCTCAGAATTCTCCCTCAGAACTCTGGTTTCAAAATAAAAGGGGGAATCTGATTAGAATGAGAAAATCTCCCTCAGCTTTATCTGGGAAGGCCAGGGTATCCCAAGGTATTGGAGTAGATGTCTCACTCACTTATCATGACATGTTTCATCATCAGCGCCTATCCGCACGGGGTAAGATACTACCCGGGCGGACTCAACCATAGATGGAATAGGAGTTCTTAGATAAAGCAATACTGGACATGCAGGGATCCAGAAGAGTGATGTTAAAAATACCTCTATGTATACCCAAACACTATGTTTATTTGGAGGGTACCTGGGGTATATATAAAAATGTAAATTTATTGGGTTTTACTGAATATAGGGCCAGATGTACGACCATGAGTCAAGAAAATGGAGTTAGTTATGCCATGCACACAGAAAGGCTTAAAGCAAGATAGAATTGAAAGGCAAGATGACATGAGACCATGTCAAAGCCAATAGTAAGCACTGCCTTGAAGCAAGGTAAAGTCGGAGAACAAAATTACATGAGGCCATGTCAAAGCCAATAGTAATATAAATGCCACGTCAAAGTCAATAGTACGAACTCATAATCCACATAACCCAAATAACACTATACACATTTCTGCACAACTGCTTATAGTATCACATACTTTATCCCTCAGTATACAACACCGAGCACATGTGTGCACCAACGCCCACAACACTGCACTTCGACATCCCACACCTTCTATTCATGGCAAGACTATTCTACTCCGTGACAGCTCCCACTAAAAGACAGCAAGATTACAGGACAGAAGAGAAGCAGGCATATGCAGGACCATCCTACATTAAGGCTAGGGTAATATAACACACCAAAGTCAGTTAAAAGACAATTGTATGGTAGTGGTTGGGAGTAGGAATAATGGCGCCACTCAGGAAATTATCATAAAGGTGTGTACACTTTGTCAAAATTAATAACGGTGCTATAGGGTGAGGAGCACCACTGATCCTCCCAAGGGTTTGCCAGCCGTAGCTAACAGCAACAAGAAAGATTATCCCCAGCACACGTAGACAGTCTTTAAAGTTGATATAATTGCATACTGTGAGCAACGATTAAACACAGTTGAGTACAATTTGGTGACTTTTTTTTCCTCTTTTATTGTCAAGTTCTTCTGACAGCCGAACTTGACAATAAAAGAGGGAAAAAAAGTCACCAAATTGTACTCAACTGTGTTTAATCGTTGCTCACGGTATGCAATTATATCAACTTTAAAGACTGTCTACGTGTGCTGGGGATAAAGTCAGTTAAAATGGTGGTAGCTGGAGGCCATTATAGGGTGCCAGTCTACAAGAGTGGCTCTTTTATTACAGTGCCCCAGTGGATCCCCGAATCCCCGCTTGTGGGAAAAAAACATTTTAATGGCAATTTCTTGACCTTCTGTGACCCGTCATACACTCTCATGAGGTCAGGGTACCTCTACCCTGACCCTTTCAATCACTATGTGCTCATAGTGTGAGGCCCCGGGACTGTGCCCCGATATATAAAATCGCAGCTATAACTTTCCAGTCAGGTTCTGGCCAGCCAATCACACCGTTGTTGTTGGCGCATGGATTTGCAGAGAAACGCGAAGGATCCACGGAGAGTTCACGTCCCTATATATCTATATTTCATTTCCCTTTAATAACTCCAGAACTACTGAACAGATTAACACCAAATATCTAAAGGTTGTTTTCTGGACCAAGTGCTAGCTGTCTTTTAATCTGGAGTCATTCTGTTAAACGGTATGGGCTGTAGTCATGTTCAAAATCCCTATAGGAAATTGCATGGGTAAAACGCATGTTGGGACCCCCACTTTTTCTCAGCCCCTGCTTCATGGATCACCCTGAAACTTTCCACACAGCAGCTGAACACAGGTGTGTACTAGTTTTGAAACCTTTGTGAAGATTTGTCAAACGGCGCCAAAGTTATTAGCAAAACAAATAACACTTGTCCTATGGAAACTAGATTCGTCCATGCATCTCTCCTCCATAACCACCAGTAAAGAAAGTAAGTAGCATGGCTCTGGTTCCAAGTTCAATCCTTTAATTTCTTTTTATCATTTGAGGTGCAAGAATATAGACCATCACGTTTTGGCTGTAACCTTCAAGAGGGTCATGATATATGTATACACTACCCAGTGGCAGTCGCCGGTGGGTTATTGTAGTTAGGGAATACATTTTTTGTGTTGCTAATAATTTTGGCCTTGGTTGCAAATCTCTAGAAAACTTTCCAAAAAGTGATACTTTTTGACTAATTTGCACATGGAAAGTTTTGGGGTGATCCATCAAGCAGGGGCCAAGAAAAAAGGTGATCCCAAAATGCATTTTGCCCATTTGTTTTTCAATAGGAATTTTAGACACATCTACAGCCCAAACTGCAGGCCGGATTTACAACAAATTTGGCAGAAAGCTAGATCCTGGTCCAGAAAGAGAGCTTTTTGTGTTTTGGTATAAATCCATTAGTAGTTTTGGAGAAATTAAGGTTAAACAAAAATTGTAAAGATCACTCCACGGAGGATCTGCAGAGCGAAATGAACTCAAACTGAGATCTGGTTGGCTGTCACCACCTCCACCAGAAGGTGGTGGCAGTCATCTTATGTTATGTTATGTTAATTATATTGAATATGGTGCTCAAATCGCCCGTGGGCATCTCTGCGCTGTCTATGGTAGCAAGCACGCATCCACAAGGAAAGGTTGCTTTTAGTTTTGCTTTAAAATACGTAGGCTTTCAACAGTTTCCTAAATTGGCAATAGTTCATGCAGGTACGAAGATGCATAGGGAGACTATTCCAATAGGAAGGGAACAGGTAGGAAAAGGCTCTCCCACCGCATCTGGTCAAGCGGATGCAGGGTACGCTCAGCAGGGCGTTATTCTTGGAGCTTAGACTTCTGGTGGGTACATACGATTGGATTTTATGTTGGAGATAACAGGGGCCTTTGCCCCTAAAGGCGTTATGTGTGAGACAGCAGATCTTAAAAAGGCTCCTTTTTCTTACTGATAGCCAATGCAGAGCCTTCAACGAAGGGTCCGACGGGGTACCAGATTGAAGACTGAGGAGAAGCCTGGCTACTGTATTTTGCACTACCTGTAGTTTAGCCACAAGCATCTCATTTACTGTAGCCAGAAGAGCGTTCCTGTAGTCTAGTCGGCTCATTATCTCAGGACTCAGCCCTAAAAAAAAGACATATGGGGACTGGGTAGGTATACCCTGAACCCCTAGGCCTGGTGGTGTTTATTTAAAAACAAAACGTTTGCTACGAGGATCTGTGAATCTGTGGCCACATTTCTTTAAGAAAAAGAAGCTCAGGCTTCTGCACTTTTTTTAAAACCCGGGGGGGGGGGGGGGTGTTCTGCTTGGGTTTTCGGATCAGATAGAACCCGCTCATCAGAGCCTCTCTAACCCAGCCAGAACGTTACCCTCTCCCTAGGGCCTATTCACAACAAGTAACCACAGATATATACCACCTAAGGACAGGGAATTCCTACTATATATATATATATATATATATATATATATATATATATATCTAGACCTCTTATAATACAAGTGGCGGCCTCGCGATCCCAGACGGACCCAGGACTTCCTACCCAAACGGCAGCCTCAGCCTCGCGGTCCCAGACAGACCCAGGGCTTCCTACCCAGACGGCAGCCTCAGCCTCGCGGTCCCAGACGGACCCAGGACTTCCTACCCAGACGGCAGCCTCAGCCTCGCGGTCCCAGACGGACCCAGGACTTCCTACCCAGACGGCAGCCTCAGCCTCGCGGTCCCAGACGGACCCAGGACTTCCTACCCAGACGGCAGCCTCAGCCTCGCGGTCCCAGACGGACCCAGGACTTCCTACCCAGACGGCAGCCTCAGCCTCGCGGTCCCAGACGGACCCAGGACTTCCTACCCAGACGGCAGCCTCAGCCTCGCGGTCCCAGACGGACCCAGGACTTCCTACCCAGACGGCAGCCTCAGCCTCGCGGTCCCAGACGGACCCAGGACTTCCTACCCAGACGGCAGCCTCAGTACAAGTTCATCCTATGATTACCATAACATACAACAAGGGAATCAGTTTTACTATTTATCAGATCACACAAGAACTGCCAGTTTGAGCACAACCTGTTCTCTGGTTCGAGGGGCTCCTCTCTCCCTTATTCAGTTACCACTTACCTGATCAGGGTTAACATCTGTTCATGTCAAGTCACAGCTGACTAGAAGAATAGGCTACCCTCTTATACAAGAACACGCAGCACATGTTGATTCACTACAAACTGGGTACTTTATTACTCATTACATACGCAATCACATAACATTACTATGTAACACATAACCTGCAAAGAAAAGTGAAAGATTAGGTTGTACACTCTAATAAGAAAGGGGTCGACATCACCTTAGTCGTGTGTAGCCTGCACTCAATGGTCATCTAGGTTCCCTTCTCGTCTGTGCCTCGGCTCGCCTGGAAGTCACACCTCCGCAGTCACGGATCTGTTCCCTTCTCCCTTCTCCGAGTCACTGGGACCTCTTCCTCATCGGCTACTCTCTCCTCTCTGGCTATTCTGCTAGAAGAGTATCTGTCTCTCGGTTTTTCTCCGCCTTCAAGTTTGTCATCTGTCTTCCCTGGAATAAGTAGTAGCTTTACTGCTAACGGCTAGATGCCGCCTACGGACTGAAGTAAGTGCACCGTATCTGCCTCAGACTTTCACTAATATAGAGGTGCATTTCCTCATGGAAAATTCCGGCCCGTAACCTGCCGCCCACCAAATTCTTGTACCTCCCCGTACCAAGGACACGTTCCCAGCCGGCCGGCCTGATGTAGTGTCTTCGGCATGAAGAAAAATACAATCCTTCGATAAGGGCTGGCCTGAACCGGTTCTCTCCAAGCGAATAACACCTCATAACTAAAACATCACCCTTACCCTAGAAGCATCTCAAGCTGCCGGAGCAGAAAGGAAGATGGAGTCTCTCCCGTTTGAGGCCTACCAGGCCTGAATTCAGCACGGCTCCATGAAATACCCTCACTACAGGACAGGTTATCCCTAATACTAACGAATCTATCCCCTAGGATATGTGTGCAAGCCCTGATCTATGGGGAAGAACACAGGATCATGTCGAAGTGCCTAGTAAATAGGCTCCATTCACTACTCTAACCCTTAGACTTGGATGGTAAGAGACTGAAGTCACGCTAATCACCCGTCAACACAATAGGGCCGGGAAAATCGAGCAGTACATTTCACCCTTGACTTCAGTCTATTATACATTCATTAAACAGAACTAATATCTGTGGAAGAATAATATGAAACAAAACTAACTGATCTATGTCTAGTACCACGTGTGCAGAATTGAAGTAGTGAAGGAATACACTGAATAAAGCAACAGATAGAAATCAAAACAGCGATAGTAATCAGAATACCTCCTAATATTTGACGTAACAGATATAAATCAGGTAACCAATTAAAGAGCCAGTCAAACCAGCCCTGGTCAATGTGTTTTCTAACTTCTTCTGTCAAGTCATGTAGCTTATCAATGTGAGCGCGAATGGATTGTGTATGATCAGACAAGTTAAAACAACAAAGACCCTCAAAATCAGAACAATCGTGTCCATGTTTAAGTAAAAGATAATCAATGGCCGCTCGATTTTGCAAGATGGCTCTGCGTTCACCCTGGGCGTCTAACAGCATGTCAGACAGGACTGTAGAAGTATGATTAATGGATTTTACCATCCAGCAGGCCATTTTCCCAATAGATTTGGCATTATAAACCGCCAAAGCAGGAACACCAATAATTGAAATAGCCAGGCTAAGGTATTCAGACTTGGAATATAAATGCAAAGACGAGTCACAATCCTCCTGTAACATCACTGTATCTCGAATCACACGAGAATTGGCATTCGGATGTGACGAGAACATCAGTAAACTGAGTCTCGTAATGGCACAAGGGCCTCCAGAAATATTTGCGGGGACATATGGCCAGGAAGTATTACCACATGAGAAAAGCCATCCGGCAGGTAGTAACATCGTGCGATAATGACTGGGGGTAACTACCAAACTCTTGCAAGTCATATTGTTCTGGACAGAAGCACATGTTTTCGGTGTCCTTTGAAAGCCAAAGTTCGCTCATGAAGGGTAAAGGAAGTAGCACCTTTCAATTTTAGACGCAGACATTCAGAAATTGCACCAGGATTACACGTAAGGAAAAAACACAAATCTCCTTGTGTGATATTATAGGTAACTATTTGGGACTGGATGGGGGGTATCTGGTCTGGTAGTTCAGTACATAAGGGGCAATACGCATGGGTGGCAAAATCGCCCAGAAGAACATTGGGGCGAGCCTTTGAAATGTTGAAAATATGAGTCAAAGTTTCTAGCGAAGCAGGGACAGCTACCAGACAGGTCGCCAAGATGTCGTGTACAGATCTCATCGGCGTCAAACAGAAGTGAGGGGCATCAGTCACCCTTTTCGCCAGTAAGGTCCAAAAGTTCGATGACGAATCCCACGCAGCGAGGGAACGCGACCCTCGGGTGCGTAACTCATCCCGGGTTGACGGGATCCCTCCTCTCTCGTCGAACCAACCCGAAAATTGTCCGACGCCGACACATCCTGCAGCAACAGTCCAAAGAATGATCTGAAAGAGAATCAAATACAGGCATTATTCATTCTCGTAAGTAACATTTGTCAGCCGGGACCGCTTCCCAGCTATCTTTCCCTGGTCTCATAACTAAAATGGTATTGTCATGACTGGTGGCGATGACCTCTGCTTGTTCAGGGGGATTCTTAGGCGACTGCACCCAAACCCTGGCCCCAGGGTTATCTGTGGAGCCAAAACCTTTCTGGCCTCGTACAGTTAGCAAAGTTGGGGCAGTGCCTTTTATGATCTCTCCACTGAAAACAGGCATTATGAGTAATTGAGCCACTCGGTCAGTTTGATGTATCAGTAAGTCAGCCTCACTGCTATTCAGCAGGAGCACCTTAATCTCTCCCTGATAATCACTGTCAATGATCCCTCCAAGCACCTGAATGCCTTTTACAGCCAGCCCCGATCTAGGGGCGATTAATCCAAAATTCCCGGGTGGTATATGAACACCAACACCGGTCGCGATGATGACCCGATCTTTACCTTTTATAACGGTGTCATCCATGGCATGCAAGTCTAATACTGCCGACCCTGGGGTCGCTCTACAGGGAGCCAAAGCTCCGGGAGTAATTTCCCAGTACATCACAGTCTCTCTGATTTCATTTGGCTGAGCATTAACATTCGGAGGAAACAAACGCATAAGTGGAGATTCAGCATTTAGAAAAGGACGATTATTCAGAATTAATAGCGCTTGGGGCAAAAAGTCTCGCCAATTCTTATACTTGTCATCTGTCAATTTACGCAGTTGCTCCTTCAGCAGACCATTCAATCTCTCCACAAGACCCGAGGCCTGCGGATAATATGGGATATAAAATACCCAGTCAATATTGTTTTCCACACAGAATTCCTGTACCAATCTTCCACGAAAATGGGATGCATTATCAGATTGAATTTGGAATGGCACACCATAATACATCATAATCAATTCCAATATTTTAATGGTATTCAATTGGGTAGCTTGCTTACAGGGAAGGACTACCAACAGGCCACTGTATGTATCAACAATAGTGCAAACATATTGACAATTCCTACTCATGGGAAGTGGACCGATGTAATCAATCTGCCAAATTTGAGCGGGCAGTTTCCCGCGATGTAAATGACCTTTAACAATTTGGGGCACTTTGCGCTGTCTGATATGCTGACAAATGGGACAATGTAAAATAACATTTTTGATTAAATCTAGGGGAATATAAATTCCTCGATCAGCAGCCCACCTGCTAGTGGCTTTCTCTCCAAAATGTCCTGCCTTCTGGTGGGCCCATTTCGCCAATCCCGCAATATCAGAATCTTGCCTGTCCACCACTGCCTCAGCAATTTTAGATTTCTCATCTGCAATGTTATGAAAAAATTTGTCAAGAGAATCTATCGGGGTGTGAGCATCCACATGGAAGATTGTAACAGTACTCTGTGGGAGCATCTCCCAAATCTCCTGCCATAATTCTTTTCCCCACAATTCTTTTGAATGCAATTTCCAATTATGGGAATGCCAAGTCGGTAACCAAACTGCCAGTCCATTGGCAGTAGACCAAGAATCGGTGAAAATATGACATGTGCCAGGTAACTCTTGTTTCAGAACTTGATAAACAGCATAAAGTTCAGCAAATTGACTGCTCTTACCTTCACCAGTTGTGCTCA
This sequence comes from Triturus cristatus, assembly GCF_964204655.1. Taxonomy (NCBI): domain Eukaryota; kingdom Metazoa; phylum Chordata; class Amphibia; order Caudata; family Salamandridae; genus Triturus; species Triturus cristatus. The sequence continues at coordinate 114,592,663 of NC_140586.1, forward strand.
GCAGTTTTTGTGTGATCGGATTATAGGACACCGCTTTCCAGTGCCGTTTCGTCCCTATGAACCTTGCTGAACCATCCGTAAACCAGACATGGTTTTTGTCCTCTGCGGACAAATCATCAAAAGGTCTACCCCACTTGACAGGAGACTCCTGTACTAAAGGTACGGAACATTCACTCTCAGTCTCAGTCGATGGCGCTCGCGCCACCTGCTCATGTAAAGATGCAACTCCTTTTTGTCCCACACGTGCCCTGTCTTGTATATACCATTTCCATTTAATCACACTCGCCTCTTGAGCATGTCCAATTCGGTGAGTTTTCGGCGAACTCATAACCCACTGCATGATAGGAATTTCAGGTCGCAAAACTATATCATGTCCCAAAGTCAGTTGCTCGGTATCCACCAGAGCCCAATAACATGCAAGTAACTGTTTCTCAAAAGGTGTATAACGCTCACCAGCATCAGGTAACTTTTTGGTCCAGAAACCCAACGGCACTCTACTCCTGCCTTGCTTCTGCCACAAACTCCAATTCGCATAAAGGCCCTGTACAGACACATTCAAATCCACCTCACCATCACGTACGGGCCATAAATCCAAAGCGTGCTGAATTGCCTCTTTTGCTAGGTTGAACGCATCTTGCTGTGGTTTATCCCATTCAAATGCATTCTTTTTACGAGTGACACGGTACAAGGGGGGCAATATTTGACTCAAATGAGGAATATGCTGACGCCAAAAACCAAACAAACCAATGAAGCTTTGGGCTTCTTTCCTATTCCTCGGAACTGCAAAATCAAGAATTTTCTGTTTAACCTGAGGGATCACTTCACGGTGCCCTTCATGCCAATTAATACCCAAAAATTTTACAGCCTGGGACGGGCCTTGTAATTTATCCGGATTGATTTCCCAACCTTTCTCACGCAGGCACTCAATGACTCTGTCCAATTGGGTCTGAACTTCCTCTTGTGTTTTGCCTTGGATCAAAACATCATCAATATAATGACACATCTGAATTTGTGGATGAACCGGTACCTCAGCCAAATGCTCTGCCACCAGCCGGTGACATATCGTAGGACTATGCACATAGCCCTGAGGAAGACTTCTAAACGTCATCTGACGCCCATTCCACGTAAAACTGAACTGTTCCTGACACTCAGGGGCAATCGGAATCGAAAAGAAAGCATTAGCAATATCAATGGACGCATACCATGTACCTGGATGTTTTTGGATTCTTTCAATTAGAGTAATGACATCCGGTACTGCAACGGTCAAAGAGGGTGTGTGTTTGTTCAATTCTCGATAATCAACAGTCATACGCCAAGAATTATCACTCTTACGTACAGGCCAAACAGGATTATTCCAAGCAGAAGTAACTGGGGTTATAACACCTGCATCCACCAACTCCTGAATAGTGGTACTAATCTCCTCATGACCACCTGGAATACGATACTGCTTCTGACAAACCACTTTTGTCGCCTGAGGAACTTTTATGGGGGGCATTCTTAAACGACCAACCCGTATAGGCCTGGACGATATATAATGCGTAGTTCCAAATTGGTAACATCCATCATCTAAATGCAAAGTCATTCCTTTCAAAATATCAATTCCAATTATGAATTCTAAGAGTGGCACCACTAGTACAGAGTATTCTTTTCTAGGGATTCTAACTATTCTCATTTCAAGTAAAGTTTGAACGGCAGGAGTTTCCTTTCCACCCAATCCGGTAATTGTAAAAGGCTGACCTGTAAACTTCTTTGATTTTCCATGAATAAGAGTGGCCTCCGCTCCTGTATCTACCAATGCTCGGGCCCTTTGGATATTACGATGTCTCCAATAAATATCAATATCTACATAGGGTCTATTATCTCTGTGAGCCCATCTGTGTACTGGAGCTTGACCTATTTCCTAGTCATGCTTACTGCATTCTGTGTACCAGGATAAATCAGGATAAAGACTCTCACGTTTCTTAGGTATCGGTACCTCCTGTTCATATCCATTCCCAGTACGAAATGGATTCGTGTCTTCTGCATTGCACTGCTGGTTTCGATCGGCCAAACTATGACGATCCTCTCTCCTCCTCAACTCAGGGGATTGATCCCTATCATCTCTACGTCTGCTGTAAACATAATCATTTCTCCCCCTTTCTCTTTCCTCCTCTCTCTCTCTGTCTCTCTCACGACGGGGGGACATATCACGTACATAACGTCGATCATCACGACGAACAGAGCGCCCACAGCGGTCGTCATCACCGCTACCGTCAGAATCACCACGATCACACTCAGTCGTCCGAACACGCCGGGCACCCTCCTTCCGATCCAAGCCACGTTTGCGAAACAACTCCCACAAACGAGCAGTAGTCTCACCGTCAATATCCTCCCTCCGCACACCATCGGCCAGAAGACCAGAAAAGATATCACGTCTAGTAAGTTTATTGTCACCAGGAGTACGAGTGTCAGGCCGGGACTGACGTTCAGGTTTAAACCACTCACCCAACTCACCGAGTTGGCGTACCGATTCCAGTACCGTAGATAACACGTTACCAGTCTGATTAATCAATAAAGTCATCATGACCTGCTTATAGGCAACAGGGGAAGAACGAATGATACGATTCCGCACAGAAGATGTCAACAAACCATCAAGCAACCTGTCAGCAGTACCCAGAAAAATTGCCGTTTTCATCACCTCCTCTTTGAGACGTTGTGCAGCGTCGCGCAAAGTATACCACGGTTTGTCATTCACAGGCCAATCAGACTCAGTAGGATACTTTTGATTACAACCCTCAGTCGCCAATTGAAGTAAAGAAATTTGACCACCACCATTATAGTTACGAAAATGATCCTGTACAGTAGAATCCGAACTCAAGGAACAAAACTTCAAACAATCGCCATTATCTAACATAATGCCAGCAGCGCCCAGTTCATAAAGGCGCACCATCCATGTGAGCAAGGTCTCACCAGCTCGCTGCCGAAATCGCTGCAAAATATCACTAATTTCTTGTTGAGTAAAGTCCTCTAAAGAGTCTAAAGAAATACCCTGCGGAGCAGCGGGAGACTGCTGCAACTTCCGACGAAAAACTGGATGCGCCGAGACCGCGGGATGAGCATCACAAGGAGCTCGACCAGTACACGTAGAGGAACAATCAGTGGAAGAAGCATCGACCCCACTCGAAGGACGAGCGCAATCACGGGGTGCACCATCAGAGGCGCAAGAAGCAGATTTACAAGCACGGCCGGAGCGAGAGGACTCGCGCTTGGCAGACTCCTCACCCGAGGAAGGAGAATCACTCGAGTTCCAGATATTACCATCCCATTCATCAGGATTCCAATCTAGTCCGGCTTTCGCCACGACCAGACGCACATTTCGCGTCGAAACCCGACCACGCCAATTCTTGTATTTATAACGAGCAATTCGCACAGCCGCTCTCTCGGCAATAGTTTGGTACGTCTCAAGTTTGTCAGCAAGCAACTTATTTTGACACCGTAACAAAGTATGAGCATTCTGAATCTCAACAAAGTTCACTTCCAAATCCTTATGCAAGTTCTGCAACTTCAACAACCTCTCATGGAGAAGCCTGTACGCAGACAGAACAATCCAACCTCTGCGCCCTAAAATGGGAAGCTCATCACCCTTAGATACCGGCGCCTTCTGTAAGCAAGTAATCACATTAGCCGGCTCCGCCAGCTCCAAAAAAGAATTCCAATTCTCACTCAAACCAGTAGAATCAGCCCACTCACGGGCTAAGGCTTCATAAGGCGTTGAATCCCAGCCGGGAATATCAACGGGCAACTTAAAAGTAGATTTAGACTTTCTAGAAAACATCGTGAAAAAGAAAGAAGAAAAGAAAGAAAAAGAAAAGAAAGAAGAAGAAAAACTATACACACAATTATACCACAAAGAATATACAAACAAAACCACGCACACGCCGAAAGCAAACACAATACAACACGACGCACACAGGTTTCGAAAACGGTTCGTGACGCCAAATGTTCTGCTTGGGTTTTCGGATCAGATAGAACCCGCTCATCAGAGCCTCTCTAACCCAGCCAGAACGTTACCCTCTCCCTAGGGCCTATTCACAACAAGTAACCACAGATATATACCACCTAAGGACAGGGAATTCCTACTATATATATATATATATATATATATATATATATATATATATATATATATATATCTAGACCTCTTATAATACAAGTGGCGGCCTCGCGATCCCAGACGGACCCAGGACTTCCTACCCAAACGGCAGCCTCAGCCTCGCGGTCCCAGACGGACCCAGGGCTTCCTACCCAGACGGCAGCCTCAGCCTCGCGGTCCCAGACGGACCCAGGACTTCCTACCCAGACGGCAGCCTCAGCCTCGCGGTCCCAGACGGACCCAGGACTTCCTACTCAGACGGCAGCCTCAGCCTCGCGGTCCCAGACGGACCCAGGACTTCCTACCCAGACGGCAGCCTCAGCCTCGCGGTCCCAGACGGACCCAGGACTTCCTACCCAGACGGCAGCCTCAGCCTCGCGGTCCCAGACGGACCCAGGACTTCCTACCCAGACGGCAGCCTCAGCCTCGCGGTCCCAGACGGACCCAGGACTTCCTACCCAGACGGCAGCCTCAGCCTCGCGGTCCCAGACGGACCCAGGACTTCCTACCCAGACGGCAGCCTCAGCCTCGCGGTCCCAGACGGACCCAGGACTTCCTACCCAGACGGCAGCCTCAGTACAAGTTCATCCTATGATTACCATAACATACAACAAGGGAATCAGTTTTACTATTTATCAGATCACACAAGAACTGCCAGTTTGAGCACAACCTGTTCTCTGGTTCGAGGGGCTCCTCTCTCCCTTATTCAGTTACCACTTACCTGATCAGGGTTAACATCTGTTCATGTCAAGTCACAGCTGACTAGAAGAATAGGCTACCCTCTTATACAAGAACACGCAGCACATGTTGATTCACTACAAACTGGGTACTTTATTACTCATTACATACGCAATCACATAACATTACTATGTAACACATAACCTGCAAAGAAAAGTGAAAGATTAGGTTGTACACTCTAATAAGAAAGGGGTCGACATCACCTTAGTCGTGTGTAGCCTGCACTCAATGGTCATCTAGGTTCCCTTCTCGTCTGTGCCTCGGCTCGCCTGGAAGTCACACCTCCGCAGTCACGGATCTGTTCCCTTCTCCCTTCTCCGAGTCACTGGGACCTCTTCCTCATCGGCTACTCTCTCCTCTCTGGCTATTCTGCTAGAAGAGTATCTGTCTCTCGGTTTTTCTCCGCCTTCAAGTTTGTCATCTGTCTTCCCTGGAATAAGTAGTAGCTTTACTGCTAACGGCTAGATGCCGCCTACGGACTGAAGTAAGTGCACCGTATCTGCCTCAGACTTTCACTAATATAGAGGTGCATTTCCTCATGGAAAATTCCGGCCCGTAACCTGCCGCCCACCAAATTCTTGTACCTCCCCGTACCAAGGACACGTTCCCAGCCGGCCGGCCTGATGTAGTGTCTTCGGCATGAAGAAAAATACAATCCTTCGATAAGGGCTGGCCTGAACCGGTTCTCTCCAAGCGAATAACACCTCATAACTAAAACATCACCCTTACCCTAGAAGCATCTCAAGCTGCCGAGCAGAAAGGAAGATGGAGTCTCTCCCGTTTGAGGCCTACCAGGCCTGAATTCAGCACGGCTCCATGAAATACCCTCACTACAGGACAGGTTATCCCTAATACTAACAAATCTATCCCCTAGGATATGTGTGCAAGCCCTGATCTATGGGAAAGAACACAGGATCATGTCGAAGTGCCTAGTAAATAGGCTCCATTCACTACTCTAACCCTTAGACTTGGATGGTAAGAGACTGAAGTCACGCTAATCACCCGTCAACACAATAGGGCCGGGAAAATCGAGCAGTACAGGGGGTAATGCATGTTTGTTGTTGGTGTGCCCCCTGCCGAACCACTTTCAGCCCTAGGGTCCTTTTCCCCAGGGCTGAATCCATATTTGTCTTCGGGGCCCACAGCATATTTTATTTGGAGGGGGTTACACAGACCCCCTCCCGAGCCTTTAAAATGCCCTGGGGACCCCATCTGCGAGGGCCATTAGCCTATTAAAAGGCATGGGGCTGTGCAGCCCTCTCCCTGAGCATTTATTGGCCCTAAGGACTGCATTCCACTGGGCCAGCTCACTTGCTGTGTCCTGGGTAGCCCACCCCGTAGAAACAGCAGTTTCCCTGCCCCACCGGCACGGGCCAGGAAACGTGTGTTTGCTCCTGCCATACCGGAGCCAACACAAAGTCTGCTCCCAGTGGGCGGGAGGTTTAAAAATCCCCCTGTTGGCTGGGAGCAGACTTGTGATCTATTTCCCTGCCTGCAAAAGATTGATCTCGCCTGGAAGGAGCAGCATAAATAGCTGCCTGCTCTGGGCAGGAGCAATGCTAGCTCCTGCAGCATGTGAGGAGCTGGCAAGGGCTGCAGGTCCCCGTGGCTCCCCCCGTGGCTCCCAACATTGTGCATGGCGGGTGCCCTGGGTGGGCACCCACCATCAAATAATGCAGGCCCTGGGGATAAGGTCCCCGAGGGCCATAATAACCTTGAAGAGGGGTGTCCCACAGTCCCCCTGCCCTTTAAAATAAAAACAGCCCTGGGGCATGGGGTCTCCAGAGCCTAATGAGGCTTTGCGAGAGGTGCCACCATGCCCCCCTCCTTTTATTAATCCCTATGTCTCAGGGAGTTAGTCCCCGGGCTCAAGAAGGCTTAGGGAGAAAAGCCACGCCCCTACCATGTTTGATTGAATTTGGCCTCAGGGTTGGGGTCCCTTGACCTAATAATGCTCAGGGAGGGGGGTGCATGGCCCCCTCCCCTTTTTATTGGCTTTAACCCCAGGGGATGGGGACCTCTGGCCTGATAAGTCTCAGGGAGGGGCATGTGGCCCCCTCCCCTTTTTGGCTGAATTTGGCCCTCGAGGATGGGGTACTCAGAGCTTGGTGAGGTGGTGGCACATCTCCTCTGTTTTGGCCCCTGGGGGACGGGATCCCTGGTGCCCAAAAGCCAATACTACTTCACGTGGCAAAGCCTTAACCTCTCGCTGTGGAGGACCGAAGGCCATGCGTGGCTTGGGGTTGGCTGCCTGCGTTGGTAGGCCACAGTCCCTGACCTGCACCCCTGCCATACACGGCCGATGGCAGTGCACATTGTGACATTGGCTGTCTTTAGGGGTTGGTCATAGGCCTGTGGCCAGCCCCCTCACCGTGCACAGCCAAAGACCATGCACAGCATGGGATTGGCTGCATGTGGGTAGTTGGCCGCAGAATCTGGGCATAGGGCAGGCCAAGTGGCCAACCCCTCTCCTCACAAGACCAAAGGCCCTGTGCACCTTGGGTTGACTGCCTTTGGGCAGTGGGCATAGGCCTTGTGGCCAAAGCCCCACCATGCACGGCCAAAGGCCATGCACAGTGGGGGGTTGGCTGTATGCGGGGGGTTGCTCTCAGGGTCTGGCCGCAGGCTAGGCCCTACAGGCAATTTCCCACCATTCAGGGCCGATGGTATGCATGGGGTGTTAGATTTACGCATAGAAATAAAATAATACTTTACATAAAGAAAACTAGAAATTCACTAAATAAACCAAAAGTTAAAGTAACATTATAGTTAGATAGAATGTTTAGTAAAAACATAACATTTTAAACTCTAAAACCCACAGAAGGTCTCCATTTATAGTTACAGTAACTATAACTCGTGTCCTAAGGTAACTATAACTCGCGCCCTCATCATGCACTACTAATTACCCATAAATTACATCGCTCATGACACCTTCTATAACATCATTGATAATAACACTGCAACATACGCAATAAAAATATTATTGAGAAAACTGTACATGGTGGGTGTGTGAAATATAGTTACCCTCGGACAGCAGTTATAATTACTTGACATAACTGTAACTATAACTGGTGAATTTCTGTGATTTCTAGAGTTTAAAACATTGTATTGTTACTGAATATTTCACCTAACTATAAAATTACTTTAACTTTTGTGTTTTTTTCAGAGAATATATATGTTTATGTGTGTATATCACTCATGCAGATGACCATAGTGTCCTCTGGCATTTATCCATTTATAATCCCTGTTGAGTTTGGGGAAGAGCGTTGACTCAAGATAAGCAAAGCCTCGAGCAGTTCATGCTGCCTCTTTCCTCCCTCAACAATGACAATAGTGTATTACTCTGCAGATGCACATGTAGTTTCTGCCATTCTATGTTTTCTTTTTTTACGGAGTTTTATATTGCGCGAACCTGACCCGGTATCGGGTATCAGAGCACTTTACATAGCACCAGTTACATGAGGACTCATTCATCTTTGTTAGGCACGGGGAGATTAAGTGATTTTCTCAGAATCACAGGATGTTCAGCGTCATTGCTGAGACTTGAACCCGGTTCCCCAGATTCGAGGTCGACCGCCCTAGCCATTAGGCCAACTCCTCTCCCCCTTGTTATGAGCCGCAATTATATGCAAAGGTATTTAAATAAAACTTGGATACAATGTGTGAATTCCATGCACTGAGATAAAATCATATTAAACAAAACCTGGTTACTGTTACCAGAGTTGTTTTCAACTGTCAGACCATATGAACATCCATTCTATGAGAACATAAGCAGTGTTTTTTCGTTTCTGTTACAAAGACTGTGGGAAACAACACAGGTGTAGACATTTATTTCTACTATATAGGGACATACGTTTTGTTTCAGCGAAAATGCAGTACTTAAAGGCGTTCAAATTGTTGTGAAGGAAATTTAAATTTTCTGGCTCATGGATCTTTTTAACAATTGTCTTCCCTGGACATTTCCTAAAGGTCTTCTTGGGGCTCCCAAAATTGTTCTCCAATGTCTCCCACAGTCTCCACTACCTCCCAGAGCCTTTGGAGAAGTAAGCACTTATCCTGGTAAAGGTATCTCGGAAGCCCAAAAGCCCAAGCTTTGATAGCCCTAGCATAGCAGCCTCTGTTAGCAACTCTCAATATGGCTTTAGATGATGAAGGAACTGTCCATATTGACAAGTTATTAACTATTAAATATGCTTTTCTTCCATTCAGACTCACTCCAAGAAGAAATTATTCAGCGGCAGGATATTAGCAACCGTGTTCCCAACACTGAATCAGAAAACTTTATCAGCATTCAAGGTACAGTGCATCATCAAAGTCATTTAAATACTTTGGATTAACAAACTATCCTTGATACCTACTGTATGTAGGTTGCAGTTTTCACCTATTTATGCAAGGCCTGGCACATATGCATGCAGAAGAATCTCTTTCAGAGGATGGAACCAGTGGGTTGATAGAGGGACGTGGTGAGGTGAGAGGGGATGGAGCAGGAAGGTTAGATGAAAATGCAGGATAGGGGAAGGGACAAGAATTTAGGCAACTCCTTCATCAGGGTTCTAGAATTCAGCACAATGAGGGTTCATATTAGTAATGTCAAATGTGTTTTTAGTTTACAGTTCAACTCATTCTCGTTTTACTCTTCTATAATCTCATAGCAAGAAAGTGCCAGAAAAACCCTGCAAGCCGGGCAAAATTTCATCTGTTCCGACAATGGTGGGCATTTGTTTAGCATAACCAAGGGCACAGAGTTAGAGGATCTCAGCATCTTCCTGAGGAACATATTTGGATGACACATATGTAGATGATGTCCCTATACTTCATTCGTAATGTGCAATGCAGAGCATCTTGAATCAGAAGAAAAGTTGATCTGAAACCAATGATGGGTTTTCAGGATTAATGAGATATTGCAAAAACTTAATGTGAATGATGAGTCTACATTCCTTATTTTGAAATTGCTAGAACTTGGCTGTGCCAAGAAGAGACATCCACTAGGTTCCAGGTGAGGAGTTAAAATGAATTACTGAGAAAAACATTTAGTTCCTGTGAAATTGTTCTTTTTGCAAATGATGTAAATGGCATGTTTGGTTGCACAAATTTATCCTGGTGAAAATGATTTTTCTCCCAAGTTGTCTTACATTATCCAAGAATGTAAATATCCCCCACCTCCAAGGAAACGTTCTGTACACTGGACAGCCTTTTCAAGGGCCCTTACAGGTCTCTATATGTACATCTATTGTTTGGAAGTATTCCTGCAGTATCTGTCTAATTGGTTCGATGATGGATTAAACTTCTACTAGTTTGCTAAGAGGCCTGCATGAGGGACATATACAAAATTACATGCTATTAGTTGCACTTGAATAGAATATACCAACAGGGTTTCTTGTGCAGATGGCTGTAAATGTATGAAAACAACTGACCAAGAAAGCTGCATAGGTTATATGTTTACAACTCTACTGGACAACTTTGGGGAATGTTAGAGCTCAGAAGAGCATTAAAATACATCAGATTCACGCAGTGGCCTAGGGAACATCTCAGATTCATGTGAGACCTGTTTTTGTATGAGACCTTTGTTACTTTCCAAGAAACACAGGAACTGGATTGGGTCTGTAATCCATAGTACTTGCAGTTTAACAGAATGATCAATGCTACTAAAATGTTGTGGTGCTCCTTCCCTGAGATCCCACCTGTGTCAGTCAATCGTTCTATGCTACGTTGCTACAGATTATCTACTAAGAGGAACTTCTGAAGATATAAGGTTATAAGAACAAACACTTTCCTGTGTGGGAAGACTCTTCTGAATCTCCTGGTCTCTACGCTCAGTGTGGGATGCCAGGAATGGTGTGCGGCAGAGAAAGGTGCGCTTGGACCAGGTTTGTGGAGATGAAAAGTAGGCATTGTGGCACAGCAATAGAGTTTGCATGCCTGCTTTTGCACCCTCACGAATTTGTGCCATGAAGAAATGCGAGCTGCATTTTTTCCGTAGACCCATGATGGAATAATAAGGCGCGACTGAAACAATTATTGTTACTCTATGCGAGAAACATCTGTAAATCATTGAGGGTGGCGAAATTTATAATCACAGATGATCAACTAATGTTCAGGTACTGTACAGAATAGTTGATTTAAGGTTTTGCTTTTGTTTGAATATATACATATACATATATATATATTCACTGAAAAAACCATAGGTTTCACACATGTTATAGTTAGCGGAAATTTTACTGATAAAAAACCAATGAAATTCCCCCGTTATAGTTAGTGCAGGCAACTATAACTCACGCGACCGCAATCCTCTGCTGATGCTAATACTGTATTTAGACACTTATTTGCCCATGTCTTCTTCCATACATTTTTAGCTATACATATATTACAAATATTTTTTTTCATAAAGACACATATGTCATCAGCAGAAGATTGCGGTCGCGTGAGTTATAGTTGCCTGCACTAACTATAACGGGGGAATTTCATTGGTTTTTTATCAGTAAAATTTCCGCTAACTATAACATGTGTGAAACCTATGGTTTTTTCAGTGAATTTGCAAGGTTTTTTAAATGCTAATTCCTAACTATAACGTGTGTGAAACCTATGGTTTTTTCAGTGAATTTGTACGGTTTTTTAAATGCTAAGTTACTTTACGCCATTCGTGGCATGCGCGCCCACTTAACGCAGTTCGTTCCGTGCGCGCACGGTGCGCTTCGCGCACCGCGCGCCCACTTTACGCAGTTAGTGGCGTGCACGCACGGTGGGCACGCGGTGCGCTACGCGCACCGCGTGCCCATGTTACGCTAGATGGGCCATGTACTTACTTGTAGGTACCAAAAAACAAACAATAAACACAAGGGCTCTTTTTAGAGCCACCTTATATCTAAACACTTAAATGCGATTTTTTTTTAATTTGTTTTATTAAGTTTTTTTTCGGGTGCGCGCTGGGTGCGCGCACTCGGCGATATTTTTTAACAAAATATTAATCTTTTTTTTTGCCCTACAAGGTCCTACTTTGACCCCCTTACAATGCCTACTGGGTCTATTTCTACCCACTCTGCCCCCTTTTCAAGTTCTCCCCCTTTGTTTATCACCCCCTCTTTATGCGATAGACAAAATGGCGGCCGCCGCTTCCTGATTTCCACCGATTCGAATGTTTACTAAGATCTAACAACCAATCAGAATTGCGCTCGCGCACGGCGAGGTGCGCGCACCCAGCGCGCACGGAGCGCGCTTAGATATATATATATTGATTTAAAGGCTATTTTCTCATAATCTACTGAACAGATTTACACCAAACCTACAAAAGGCACTTCCTTGACCTGGGGACTACCTCTCTGCCAAATTTCTAGTAATTCTGTTCAGCCGTTCGGGCTGTAGCCCTGTCTAAAGGTCCGATGGAAAAATGCATGGGGAAAACGCGTTTTGGGACCCCCCTTTTTTCTCAGCCCCCGCTTGACGAATCCCCCCGAGACTTTCAGGGTAGGAGCAGAGCGTAGCGCCCCACCTATTTTGAGAAATTCACGAGGATTCGTCGACCGGCGCCAAAGTTATTCAAAATAGAATGTTGAGGTTTTCCTATGGAAACGTGGTCCTAACTATAACTACCTACTGGCGACCGCCAGTAGGTAATATATATTCTGATATATATATATATATATATATATATATATATATATATATTCACTGGAAAAAACATAGGTTTCAGGCCTGATATAGTTAGGAGTTAGCATTTAAAAAACCTTAGAAATTCACTGGAAAAACCATAGGTTTTAGGGGTGTTATAGTTAGCTGAACATTTCACTCGTACAAAACCATTGAAATGCCTCCAATATAGTTAGTTGTGCTAACTACATCTCGCGCGCCCACAATCCACTGCTGCTGATGTCACATATTACATCATTCATGACATGGTCAGTGACATCACTGATGACATCTCAAATGACATCACTGATGACATCACAGATGACATCATCCAGTGAATGTGGTTTGGTTCGTTATTTAAATGTGTATTATATATATATATAGCAATTTGCATTGAAGAATGAGTGGATTTATAAATATAAATATCTGGATGGAGGATTTAGTGTGATTGACTGTTTACTTGACTAATTTATAGTGTCTCACTAAATATATTGGATAGTGAGTAAACTGTGTGAATATCTGTATCACTTTGTCAGTTGTTGTGTAAACTGCTGCACCAGTTGGTTACTAGCTATGTGAAAGTCTATATTAGTTATTGATTAGTTAACTGAGTATTTGTATGAGAGGGTGAATGTGTGTGTGGTTTGGTGGGGGGTGTGTGACAGCCAAAAGATGTGTGAATAGTTGTTTCAGTAGGTATATGAAGTTAAAACTACAAGTTATAACAGTTGTTTGGGTGAGTGAATATCTTTATGGGTGTAGTTATGAGCAAATATATGTCTCAATGGTACATGTCCATCAAACTAGAAAAATAAAAGCCAGTGTATGTGTCAGTTACTGTATTACCTACTGGCGGTCGCCAGTAGGTAGTTATAGTTAGGACCACGTTTCCATAGGAAAACCTCAACATTCTATTTTGAATAACTTTGGCGCCGGTCGACGAATCCTCGCGAATTTCTCAAAATAGGTGGGGCGCTACGCTCCGCTCCTACCCTGAAAGTCTCGGGGGGATCCGTCAAGCGGGGGCTGAGATAAAAGGGGGGTCCCAAAACGCGTTTTTCCCATGCATTTTTCCATAGGACCTTTAGAACGAGCTACAGCCCGAATGGCTGAACAGAATTACTCAAAATTTGGCAGAGAGGTAGTCCCTAGGTCAAGGAAGTGCCTTTTGTAGGTCTGGTGTAAATCTGTTCAGTATTTCCGTTGAAAATAGCATTTAAAAGCATATATATATATATATGCGCGCAGGGTGCGCGCACCGTGCGAGCACCGTGCGAGCACCCTAACGTGCGCGAGCGTAATTCTGATTGGTGGTTACATGTTAGTCAACGTTCGAATCGGTCGAAATCAGGAAGTGTCGGCCGCCATTTTGTTTGTTTTCAGTGCGAGAGTGAAAAAGGAAGGTGGCGAACGTGAAAAGGGGGCAGGGTAGAGAGTTCCTGACCCCCTAGCCTTTGTCAGGGGGTCCCTGAAGGACCCCGAAGGCAAAAAAAAAATTTTTTTTTTTAAAAATCGCGGGGGTGCGCGCACAGTGCGCGCACCCTGAAAAACACAAAAAAAAAATTTTTTTTTTTGCAAAAAAAAAAAAATAATTCGCAGGGTGAAAACCAAAAAAAAAAATAATAATAATTTTTAATACGTAGTTTATTGTAAAATAAATATATAAAAAATAATACATAAATAAATTAGCATTTAAAAAACCGTACAAATTCACTGAAAAAACCATAGGTTTCACACACGTTATAGTTAGGAATTAGCATTTAAAAAACCTTGCTAATTCACTGAAAAAACCATAGGTTTCACACATGTTATAGTTAGCTGGACATTTTACTGATAAAAAACCAATGAAATTCCCCCGTTATAGTTACTGTAGGCAACTATAACTCACGCGACCGTAATCCTCTGCTGATGACATATGTGTCTTTATGAAAAAAGAATATTTGTAATATATGTATAGCTAAAATTTAATGGAAGAAGACATGGGCAAATAAGTGTCTAAATACAGTATTAGCATCAGCAGAGGATTGCGGTCGCGTGAGTTATAGTTGCCTACAGTAACTATAACGGGGGAATTTCATTGGTTTTTTATCAGTAAAATGTCCAGCTAACTATAACATGTGTGAAACCTATGGTTTTTTCAGTGAATATAAATAAGTATACATAAGTGATTGTATGAGTGACTGTATGGATAACTGTATACTTGTAATAGTGATTTTATAACACACTAAGTATGAGTTACTATCTATATGAATAGATGAAGTGGTGTTTGTATAAGTGTGTAGCTAAGTAAAAGTAAGTATGATCCATTGTTTGCATAAGTGAGTAGGATGACTTCATAAGTGATTAGGTTGTGTGCTGGTGTGTAATGTCGATATAGGTATATAAGTATATTTTATAGTGTTCTACTGATCATTGACAGCATGTATGAGTGAATCTATAGGTAAGTGATTAGATGTGTGTATAGATCTAGGAATCACTGAGTGGGTGTTTAGAAACTTGTATTGGAGTGTCAATGGTTTCAAATATGGCACTCTGTATTTCACAGTGAGTGATGAAAGGTTATACTAGTGTATGATGAGGTGTATCTGATTGTAACGTGGATGATGTCATCAGTGATGTCATTTGAGATGTCATCAGTGATGTCACTGACCATGTCATGAATGATGTAATATGTGATATCATCAGTACAACTAACTATATCAGAGGAATTTCAATGGTTTTGTACGAGTCAAATGTCCAGCTAACTATAACACCCCTAAAACTTATGGTTTTTTCAGTGAATTTCAAAGGTTTTTTAAATGGTAATTCCTAACTATATCAGTCCTGAAACCTATGGTTTTTTCAATGAATTTCAAAGGTTTTTTAAATGCTAATTCCTAACTATAACATATCTCAAACCTATGTTTTATTCAGTGAATTTCAAAGGTTTTGGAAATGACAATTTTTAATGTATTAATTGTTTTACTGATTTTTTTGATACTGATTTACTACATTTTTGAAACTATTTATTGTTAGATATTTTATTTTTTTAATTACATTATAATTACCTTATACATTACAATACAAAATATACTTTCACAGAATGAATTACTTTAGTTTAAATACTTTGCAAATAGGCAATAGAGTTTTAAGTACAGTAGTTACAGTTGTTGAAATGGGCAACACAATTTCAAACACAATGCAACATTGAGCTCAATGTGAATTTCTAGTCAAATGCAATTAGTTACTTTATGGATTACTTTTCTAACCACAGGACTGGATCCTCGATTCAGTCCTTGGGCATCTCCTGTAAACAGTTGAGTAAAAGCGTTTTGGTTCCAGTACTGATTTTTAAGGAATATTATTGAATTTTAAAAGTTGACACTTAGAAATGTTTTCACATAGAATCACCAATGTTATCCTGTGGCAGAAAATTCACTTAGCAGGTAAGTAGTGTTATCATTACTTTTTCTTACTCAGTGGTGGATCCTGGATCCTGCACTGGTGCATCTCCTGTAAACAGTTGAAAGAATGTGTTTAAGTCATACAGACGATTTTTTAGGAATATTTTTAGTTTGTGAAATTAGACACTTAGAAACTTTTCTGCTGAAAACCACACAATGGATTCCTATGGAAGGTAATACAAGTTACTGGTAAGTATGGTTAGAATTACTTTTCAGGATCAGTACTGGGCTCAAAGAAGCAGCACTGAGGTCTCTCCTGATAACAGGTGAGTAAATCGGAATTCGTAGTTCGGCTGATTTTAGAGGAATATTTGTAAGTTCCAAAACTCCACACTTCTCCAAGTGAAACCAGTCAATGTTAGCCTATGGAAGGAAATTCAAGTAACTGGTAAGTACGGTTAAAATTACTTTTCAGGATCAGTACTGGGCTCAAAGATGCAGCACTGAGGTCTCTCCTGATAACAGGTGAGTAAATCGGAATTCGTAGTTCGGCTGATTTTAGAGGAATATTTGCACAATGGTGAAGGAAGGGGGCGGGGCCTGAGGTGACATGTGTGCAAACTCGCCCTGTGGCGTGTTTTAAGATGGGAATTAATTCCTCTTCAATCCTGAGGTCCCCTGGGGGCCAACTAGCCCACTAGGTACCTCCAGTATGCGCCAGGGAGCAGCGTTGCAGAGAGGTGTTCAGAGACCACGCCCATTTTTACAACACTCTGCAATGCAGCTCCGTGGCACTTAGTAGAGGTACCTGGTGGGCTAGTTGGCCCCTAGGGGAGCTCTGGATTGAAGAGGAATGAATTCCCCAACTTAAAACCCGCCACAGGGAATATTTGCACGCATATCGCCTCAGGCCCCGCCCTCTTCCTTCACCACTGTGCAAACACGCCCCGTGGTGCGTTGTAAATTGGGGGATTAAGTCCCCTTGAATCCTGAGGTCCCCTGGCGGCCAACTAGCCCACCAGGTACCTCCAGTAAGCGCCACAGAGCTGCGTTGCAGAGAGGCATAGAAAGGGGCGTAGCCTCATTACACCTCTCTGCAACGCAGCCCCCTGGCGCATACTGGAGGTTCCTGGTGGGGTAGTTGGCCCCCAGGGACCCCAGTATTCAAGGGGAATTAGTTCCCCCTCTGCAAACGTGCCAGGGGGC
Source organism: Triturus cristatus (assembly GCF_964204655.1). NCBI lineage: Eukaryota > Metazoa > Chordata > Amphibia > Caudata > Salamandridae > Triturus > Triturus cristatus. The sequence continues at coordinate 114,609,745 of NC_140586.1, forward strand.
GCGTTTGCAGAGTGGTGCAAGGAGGGGGCGTGGCCTCCGGCCCGATCCAGTTTTTTTAAAGTTTTTTTTTTAGAAGGGGGGCTGTGTAGCCCCCCTTCTTTTTCTAATTTATTGGCCCTGGGGACCCTATCCCCCAGGGCCTGCCCCCAATTTGTTTTAAAAAAAATAAATAAATCTATTTTGGAGGGAGGCTGCCTTGCCCCCCTCCTGTGGCCAGTTATGGCCCCGGGGACCCCATCCCCCGGGCCGTTTTTTTTTCTTTTTTCTTTTTTTTAGGAGGAGGGCCGCGTGGCCCCCTCCCGGGTCACTTCTAGCCCCGGGGACCCCATCCCCCGGGGCTGGCCCTCTTCGTTGGGGGCTGTGGAGGGTTCCCCAATCCCCCCACGGTCCCAACCGGCTCCCCGCATCCTGCAGGAGCCAGCATTTCTTTTCCACATGGGTAGCAGCTAACATGCTGCTCCCCATGTGGAAAATCAATCTGCTTTGCTTCATTGAAGCGAAAGCAGGTTTCCCTGCTCTTGCTTCAATGAAGCAAAGCAGTTTGCAATGACAAGGTGGGAGCCACGAGGCTACCGCCCTGTCATTGCAAACTACAGTTTCCCGGGGGTGGGCACCCCGGGACACTGCAGGAGCCGGCCCTGGGTGGTGGCGGTCCCCAGGGCCTATACAAGGCTCCAGGAGGGGGGCCGTGCGCCCCCTCCCACATTTTGAAGATGCCCCGGGGGTGGCGGTCCCCGCGGCTGGGAGGCTTGGGAGACCCCCCACACCAAATGTTTAAAAGCCCCGGGTGGTGGCGGTCCCCCAGGCTGGGGGGGCCTAGGGAGCCCCCCCTACCCATTTTAAAGAAGCCCCGGAGGGTGGCGGTCCCCGGGGCTGCAGGGGGGCCGTGAGCCCCTGCCTATATTATGTTAGATCCCCGGGGGTGGCGGTCCCCGGGGCAGTGTGGGGTGGATTGGGACCCCCCACACTATTTTTTAATCATGCCCCCGGGATTTGACCCCCCGGGGGCAAATTAGCATATTTAGCGCGGGACCCCGCGCAAATTTTTTTTTTCTATCAGCAGGATCCTGCGCGCATCCTCCCATTTAAAAAAATATATATATTGTTGGGCCTTGGGGGTCCTTGTGGGACCCCCTGAGCAGGCCTAGGGCGTCAGGGTGTTTCTACCCTGCCCCCTTTTTGCAAGGTTTTTTCTTTGGTTTCTTGTGCCTCGGTTCTACCGAGGCACAAGATGGCTGCCAACACTTCCTGATTTGGAGTGTTGACAGCCAATTAGAATGCAGCTCGTGCACGGCAGGGTGCGCTTAGGCTGCGCTTAGGGTACGCGGACCCTCCGAGGCCATCGATATATATGTACTTTTAAATGTCATTTTCTCAGGAACTACTGAACGGATTTACACCATTTAAGCAAAAGGCACGAGTCTGAACTAAGGACTACCTCTTTGCCAAATTCAGCAGTTCTGGCTGTAGCTGCGGCTAAAGGTCCTATGAGAAATTGCATGGGGAAAACGCGTTTTGGGACTCCCCTTTTTTCTCAGCCCCCGCTTGATGAATCACCGTGAAACTTTCAGGATAGGAGCGGACCGGAGCTGGCCAAAAGTTTTAAAAATTGCGCAAAGATTCGTCAATCAGCGCCAAAGGTATTCCAAATAGAATGTTGCGGATTTCCTATGGAAAATAGGTCCTAACTATATCTACCTACTGGCGACCACCAGTAGGTAATATATATATCTATATATATATATATATATATATATATATATATATATATATATTATCTACTGGCGGTCGCCAGTAGATAGTTATAGTTAGGACCGTGTTTCCATAGGAAATCTGAAAATTCTATTTTGAATAACTTTGGCGCCGGTTGACGAATCTTCGCGAAATCTTCAAAACTAATGGGGCGCTCCGCTCAGCTCCTACACTGAAAGTCTCGGGGTGATTCGTGAAGCGGGGGCCAAGAAAAAAGGGGGGGTCCCAAAACACGTTTTCCCCATGCATTTTTCTATAGGACCTTTAGTCGAAGGTACAGCCCGAACGGCTGAACAGAATTACTTGAAATTTTGCAGAGAGGTAGTCCTCAGGTCAGGGAAGTGCCTTTTGCAGGTCTGGTGTCAATCTGTTCAGTATTTCCTGAGTAAATAGCATTTAAAAGCATGTAAATATCTATACGCGCGCAACGTGCGCGCACGGTGCCGTGCGCAAGCGAAATTCTGATTGGTTGTTAGATGTCAGTCAACATTCGAATCGGTCGAAATCAGGAAGTGTCGGCCGCCATTTTATCTCTCGCACTGAAATGGAATGGGGGAAAAAAGGTGGAAAACGTGAAAAGGGACAGGGAAGAGAGTTCCTGACCCCCTAGCCTTTGTCAAAGGGTCACAGAAGGACCCCCAAGGGTGAAATAAATATTTTATATTTTTTTATAAAAATCGCGGGGTGCGCGCACCGTACGCCCAACGCGCGCGCACCGTGCACGCACGGTGAAATACCTTAAAAAAAAATATATATATTAATAAATACATAACTTAGCATTTAAAAAAACGTACAAACTCACTGAAAAAACCATAGGTTTCACACACGTTATAGTTAGGTGGAGATTTCATTCGTAAAAAAACAATGAAATTCCCCCATTATAGTTAGTTCAGATAACTATAACTCGCGCGCACACAATCCACTGCTAATGACGTCACATATTACATCACTCATGACATGGTCAGTGGCATCACTCATGACATCACTGATGACATCATCCTTGTGATAGAGTGGCGGTCGCGCGAGTTATAGTTATCTGAACTAACTATAACGGGGTAATTTCATTGGTTTTTTACGAGTGAAATGTCCACCTAACTATAACCTGTGTGAAACCTATGGTTTTTTTAAGTGAATTTATATATATATATATATTCACTGAAAAAACCATAGGTTTCAGGGGCGTTATAGTTAGCTGGACTTTTTACTCGTACAAAACCATAGAAATTCCCCCGTTATAGTTAGTTCAGCTAACTATAACTCGCGCGCCCGCAATGCACTGCTGATGACGTCACATATTACATCACTCATGACATGGTCAGTGACATCACTGATGACATCACTGATGACATCTCAAATGACATCACTGATGACATCACTGATGACATCATCCAGTGTATGTGTGTTTTTCCTGAAAATTACATATGTTTTATATATGTATATCTCAAGGTCGATGGAAGAATAAATGGGTATATAAGTGTCTAAATGGATGATTTGTTTTTGAAAAATTGATTGTATAACTGACTGATTAAGTGTATCTTAGTGAATACATGGCTAAGTGAGTAATGTTTAAATATGTAAATATCTGTATCAGTCTCTCACTTTGTGTATAAGTGGCTGCATGGGTTGGTGAGTAGCTACATGAGTGTCTATATAGGTTATTAGTTGGTTTTTTGAGTATCAGTATAAGTGTCTGATGTCTGTATGGTTCGGTGGGGGGTATTACGTAGTGCATAGGTGCATGAATGAGTGACTCACTGTTTGTATGTGTTGAAGACAGCATGTGTGCAGGACTGTATGGGTGGATGAGTGTGTGCATGGGTGTGTTAGTGAGTGAATGACTGTCTCAATAGTGTCTCTATGAGTAACTACATATGTTTTAAACTAGTATATGTGACTATTGGTGTATATAAGTGAGTATATGTGAGAGTGAGAGATTGAAAGAGTTCCTGTATGAATAAGTATGTGTTTCTATAAGTGATTGTTCAAAAGACTAAGTATGTGTAAGTTTCTGTAGAAGTAAGTGTGGTGGTGTGTGTATAACTGTATATGCAGGTAAACAGATGTTTGATTCTTTATTAGCATGATTGACTATGTGTGTGAGTAACTTTATGGATGAGTGGCATTGTGTAACAGTATGTATAGGTGTATGAGTACATATGATGAGTGAGTACATGTATGAGTGACTGTATAGGACTGTTGGTGAATGAGTGGATGTGGATGTGGATCTTACAATTACTGAATAGGTTGTTGTAACTGGTATTGGTATGTCCATTGTTTTGAAAATTTTAATTTCTATTTTTGAATGTGTGTATCAAAGTTTATATTAGGGGGAGAGGAGGTCTGCCACTCTATCACAGGATGATGTCATGAGTGATGTCATCAGTGATGTCATGAGTGATGTCACTGACCATGTCATGAGTGATGTAATATGTGACGTCATCAGCAGTGCATTGCGGGCGCGCGAGTTATAGTTAGCTGAACTAACTATAACGGGGGAATTTCTATGGTTTTGTACGAGTGAAAAGTCCAGCTAACTATAACGCCCCTGAAACCTATGGTTTTTTCAGTGAATTTCAAAGGTTTTTTAAATGCTAATTTCTAGCTATGCCTACAGAGATAGGACATGTGAAGAAAGAAGGAAAAACGCACAGAAAGAAAAAAAAGAAATGCAGAAAGAAGCAACAGAAGTCCTCAAAGACGAAGAAAAGTGCAGGAAGAAGTATAACGTGCAGAAAGAACAAACAGAAGAGCAGAAACAAGCCTTGTTGCAAAATCATCCTGTACCCTCAACTTTTTCAGATGGATACTGGTGGTAACTGAGTCTGACTAACCAGTCCTAGAGCCAGTGCTATGTTAAAAGACACTTAGAATACAGTGAAAACACCTACATACACTAGGGCACACTATGTGTTGGGGTCCCCCTGTGATTAGCATGACCTCCTCTGTAAGCCCCTAGTATATAATAGGGCAGGGGATTAAAACTACCTCTTAAAACGCACCACAGGGCGTGTTTGAACACGTCACCTCATGCCCCGTCCACTCCCTTCCCCACTGTGTAAACACGCCCTGTAGCCGTTTTAAGTTGGGAGATTAAGTCCCCTTGAATCCTGAGGGTCCCTAGAGTCCAACTAGACCACTAGGTACCTCCAGTAAGCGCCACAGAGCTGCGTTGCAGAGAGGTGTAAAAAGTGGCACGGCCTGCACCACCTCTCTGCAACGCAGAGCAGTGGTGCTTATTGGAAGCACCTGGTGGGCTAGTTGGACCCCAGGGTCCCTCAGGATTGAAAGGGAATTATTTCCCCAACTTAAAAACGCGCCACAGGGCCTGTGGGTGTTCTGAGTTGAGAGATTAAGTCCCCTTGAATCCTAAGGGTCCCTAGGGTCAAACTAGCCCACTAGGTACCTCCAGTAAGCGCCACAGAGCTGCGTTGCATGGAGGTGTAAAAAGGGGCGTGGCCTCAGAACACCTGTCTGCAACGCAGCTTCCTGGCGCATACTGGAGATACCTGTTGGGCTAGTTGGCCCTCAGGGACCCTCAGTATTGAAGGGGAATTAATTCCTCAACTTACAACTGGCCAGGGGGCGCGTTTGCAGAGTGCTGCAAGGAGGGAGCGTGGCCTCCGGCGCAATGCCGGTCTTTTATTTATTTATTTTTAAGAAGGAGGGATGTGTGGCCCCCTTTCTTTTTCTAATTTATTAGCCCTGGGGACCCCATCCCCCAGGGCCTGCACCCTAATTTTTTTTGTTGAAAAAAATTAATTTGGCCCTCCCAAGGCCTTAATCGGCCCCGGGGACCCCAACCCCCATGGCCTTTTTTAAAAATTGTTATTCTTTAGGAGGGGGGCTGTGTTGCCCCCCTCCTCAGGCCACTTATGGCCCCGGGGACCCCATCCCCCGGGGCCGGCCTTTGTTTTTTAAAAAAATATATATATTTATAGAAACACCTAGGACATGCTGGACAAACCGTATGTACCTATCACCATGACGATTTGCGTGATATTCATTAAAAGGCGACTATGCATACAATGAATCCACGTAGAATGTATTCACACCGATAGTGAAGCTCTGACATGTCTGACACCCTACCGTGCCTAATCCCGGCGCCCCCGCTGGTGGGTACTCTCCAAGTAGACACCATTGTCGTTTATTTATACAAACATGGGTAGCTATTGACGGGCACATTTAATACACATGCACACCAAGCCATTCAAAGGGGATACGACAAAAATTCGACCTAACTATGCAAGAAACCCCCTCACGGTTAATAAAACACACATCCACCGCCGGATGTGTAATACTTTTTATTTTACTCTCTGGAAAGGAGACAAACCTCACTTGAGAGTCACAGCGTGCTCCTGGCTGAGCCCAATGCAGTGTTACACCCACCAGTGCCCGCCGAGTGCCACACACCTCTGTGTTGTATTCCACCAGCTAGTGCGTATGCTATGAACCTCTCTAGCCCATGTGCACTGTAACACCACCCCGTAAATATGTCATGCCACACTTGCCTTCGCACGGGTTATATTGCCCCATCTAACGTGCCTTCCTCGATGCCTATGTTATAAAGCACAGTGCTATGCCATACATATTACAATCTGGGATCCATATCTTTGTCACAGTGCATATGCAATGTTACACTACCCAGCACATATTTTATATTACAACTTTAGAGACTACTTAGGTTACACAACACTGCCCTGTGCATATTACACTCCAAGGCGCATATCACATAGCAAGCGCTAGTGCCTGTGCTATCTCGCGCTCTCCAATGAATCTGTCATTGCGCACAATGCATTGCATATTATATTTCACGCCCCGGTTCATCTTATATCACAGTTTTTGGTGCATAGTTTATACCATATACTATATCTAGTTTTCATTTTCAATCGTGCTCTCAGGACTATGTTCTATATAACACTGCGTCCACCTACCCTTTTCACGGGCATTACATTTAGCGATGGGGGGTGGAGGGTCAGGGGATGTTTCTGCCAAGTGAGCCCGGAGTCACAGTCCCAAACGTCCTCTTCTTCCTGAATAAAAGTGAGATTATGCTGCATACTTGTTCATATTTTAAGTAGTTCGCACAGACACACATTTTAAAAACAATAAAGTTCCTAATACCCACCTTCTATGAACAGTTAGCTTGCTGCCCCATCCACCTCCTCCCTATCCTCTGTTGTCTGAATCCATGGACTAGCCTCCTCCCTCCTGCCATGCATTGTCTGATGTGCTGCCACTGCCCTGCATTTAGCATGATGTACCAGTCCACTCATCCTGCCCTCCATTGCCCAATTCTATGGCCCATCATTGACCTCCTGCTTAGCCTCTGTGCTTTGCTTGCTGCCCCTATTCTCCTTCCCCCTGCCCTCCGATGTCTTTGTGCATGCCCCTGCTCCATCCTTTTTGACCACCATGTTCCATGGACCCGCCACTCCTATGTACTCTGAGTGTTCTGTTGAGCTGCCACTCCCCTACCACCTGCCTAGCATTGTCAGATGACTGTAACCTGTCCCTGCCACCTCCACCCTGCCTGTCCACATGCCATGCCCTATCCCCTTCCTCCTATCCTCCATTGTCCATTTTACTGCCACACCCTTCTGCCCTCCCTGGTCTGTTGTGCTGCAACTGCTCCTCCTGCCTGCCCCTCGCGGTCTGTTGTGAGGCCCCTTCCCCTGAACTCTCTTGTCTGTGCCCAGGTCCTTCCCCTCCCTTCTATCCTCCATGGTCCTTTCTGCATGCCCCTGCACCCTCCTTCTTGCCCATCATAGCCATTGTGCTGCCACTAACCCTCCTGCTTGCCATGCATGGTCTTCTGTGCTGCCATGGCCCCTCCCACCTTCCCTGTGTGGTCAGCTAGCTGCTCCTGACCCCCTCCCACCTTCCCTCCATGGTCTGTGTGTATGCCATCATAGTCTCACTGTTGCTCTCCATGGTGTGTCTTGTTTCTAGTGCCCATCCTGCCTGACCTCCATGGTCATCTTGCTGCTCCTGCCCTGCCCCCTTGCCCCCAGCCCTCTGTTTTCATGTGCAGACCCCTATTCCCTCCCTCCTGGCTTGTCAGTTCCATTGTAATGCCCCTGATCCGTCCCTCCTGCCCTTTATGGTCTGTTATGCTGCAGCTTTCTCTCCTGTCTGTCCATTATGGTCAGCTAGCTACCATTGCCTCTTTCCCCTCTGTTGTCTGTTGTCCATGTGCATGGTCCTGTCCCCTCCCTATTGCTTTCTATGGATTGTTGTGCTGCACTCCCGTCCCGCATGCCCTGTGTGGTGCATTGTGCTGCTGCAAACCCTGATGCCTGCCCTGTAGGGTCAGTTTGGTGCACCTCTCAATGTCCCTCCTGTCCTCTGTTATCCGAGTCCATGTCCCTACCCCAATTCCTCCTGCCTACCATGATCCAATGTACCATACTTGTGAACATTTTGAACTTGGTAAGAGGGAGATTTTGAAATAAAACTGGGGTATTGATTTTCCCCTTTGAGTTACATTGAAAAAGAGAAGATTGTAGACAGGAAACAGATCAAGTAAAGCCCATTTGAGCTTAAACACATTGGACGTTTCCTGGCTGAAACGGGTCTGTTGGCATGTATAGTTGTATGACCACTGCCTCTTCCTTCTGCCCACAATGTTCTATTATATTGCCACAGCCTCTCTTGCCAGTCCTGTATTGTTGGTTTGTTGCCCCTGCCCCCCTTTCCACTGCCCTCCATAGTCTGTTGTGCTGCCACTGCCCTTCCTGCCTGCCTAGTGTGGTCAAATTGTTGCCTCTGCACTCTCCTACCTGCCTTCAATTTTTAGAGTCCGTGCCCCTGGCCTCTGCCTCTCAACAGTATCCCAATGAACAACTAGATTGCTAACATTCTATATTTATTACAAAAGTGTGGAATGCCTGACGTCATCTTGATGTAATCAAAACTGTAATGCCTAGAGCATTTCCTTTAGAAATTACATATATGAGAGGGTCTTATTTGCATCAAAATTATGGTTAGTGCTCTAAAAAACTAAAATGAGGACGTATTTTCTGAGTTTTCAAATAGCGACAAAGAACTTTTAAATTATTTGTAAACTTAGTTTTTTTATCCAGTTGACCACTTGATTAAATGTTGCATCCAAGGGGAGAGGGTGTGGTGTTACTTCCAGAGCTGCAGACTTTGCAACTGGGGAACCAGGTTGGAGTTTCTGCTTCAGCTCAACATTCTGTGATTCTGGTCAAATCACTTAATCTCCCCATGTCTACAACCAAAATGAATTTGATCTTGTGTGATGTAACCAATGTTCATGTAAAGCACTCCAATACCTGACAAGTCTGCACTATATAAAACTGCAAATACACAAAAAATAAGTGTTTTGCACACCCCTGTCATTGGGCTACATTTGGGCTACATCTGGGTGATATTTGGGCTACATTTGGGCTCTTTTGTCTCTGGTGGCCATTTTAGGAGATTTATTTGTTAAGAAGTTTCCTAATTTCCTCATTTACTGCAGTCTCCTCAGTAGGAAATGCTTTCAGTTTTTTACTTTGATTCCATCAAGAAGGTATTCAGATATGTCACACATTTGCCATAAATTCTGAATGTTAGCACTCTAGTTGCTCATTAGATCACTGTAGTAAAGCTACTACTCACCACAAAAGTCTGCTGCTGGTATTAAAAGTGCATGTTTCAGTCTGCATGTCAGAATGTTTTTATGAAATAAAAGAGGATTTCAGAAGTCAAAATGTGCCCTAGTTTTTCTTCTGCAGCACTAATCATAATTTATATGGCAAAATGAACCCCCTCATTTTGTTCCTTTGTAAATTAAATGTTTTAAGTGTTACCACTTTATTCCAATCAAGATGGCTTCAGTTGTGCCATACTTTTGTCATAAGTAAGACTGTTAGCGCTCTAGTTGTTCTTAAGAACACTCTGGGACATTCTGTCATTGGGCTATACTTGGGCTACATCTGGGTGATATTTGGCTACATTTGGGCTCTTTTGTCTCTGGTGGCCATCTTGGGAGATTTACTTGTTATGAAGTTTCCTAATTTCCTCATTTACTGCAGTCTCCTCAGTAGGAAATACTTTCAGTTTTTTACTTTGATTCCATCAAGAAGGCATTCAGATGTGTCACACATTCGCCATAAATTCTGAATGTTAACACTCTAGTTGCTCATTAGATCACTGTAGTAAAGCTACTGCTCACCAGGCAAGTCTGCTGCTGGTATTCAAAGTGCATGTTTCAGTCTGCATGTCAGAATGTTTTTATGAAATAAAGGAGGATTTCAGAAGTCAAAATGTGCCCTAGTTTTTCTTTCTGCAGCACTAATCATAATTTATATGGCAAAATGAACCCCCTCATTTTGTTCCTTTGTAAATTAAATGTTTTAAGTGTTACCACTTTATTCCAATCAAGATGGCTTCAAGTGTGCCATACTTTTGTCATAAGTAAGACTGTTAGCGCTCTAGTTGTTCTTTAGAGCACTCTGGGAAGCTGCAGTAGAACACAAAGGAATCAACTGACAGTCTCTGCCCTTGTTGGATGTACATGTTTTACTGAGAATGTCAGACTTCATTCTTACATGACTGAGAAAGATAATGTGAATTTACAGAAAATATGCTCTCAATTTAGCCTATAGAGCACCTTCCAAACCTCTGTGGGAAAAGTATGAGAAAATAGTTTTCTCTCAAACATGGTTCGTCATATCACAGCAGAAGGCTTTTTCACATGGTAAAATCACCTTAGAACACACCACAATTCCTAAAATGAGTATGGTACCATCAACAAATGATTTATAATGTAACTAAAGTCTTAAAACCTTCTCTTAACTGCAATGCTTTTTAATGAGGTGCTATCATGTATATTGGTCCCAAGATGGCTGCCAACACATCTTGAATGAAGTACTGACAGCCAATCAGATCTCACGATGAGATGTGTGGTTAGGCTCCGCCCAGATATGTATGTGATTTTACTTTTGATTTTCTCAGGAACTACTGAACAGATTTAGACCATATATGCAAAAGGCACATGCCTGACCTGAGGACTACCTCTTTGCCAAATTTCAAGTAATTCTGTTCAGCCGTTCGGGCTGTACCTTGGACTAAAGGTCCCTATGGAAAATTGCATGGGGAAAACGTGTTTTGGGACCCCCCTTTTTTCTCAGCCCCCGCTTGACAAATCCCCCCGAGACTTTCTGGGTAGGAGCGGAGCGGAGCGCCCCACCTATTTTGAAAATTTCGCGAGGATTCGTCAACCGGCGCCAAAGTTATTCCAAATAGAATGTTGCGGATTTCCTATGGAAACACGGTCCTAACTATAACTATCTACTGGCGACCGCCAGTAGATAATATATATATATATATATATATATATATATATATATATACATATATATATATATATATATATGTGTGTTTTGAACTACTTTAATAAAAAACATTTGTATAGAAACAAAACGGTCATTTATTTTCAAGCTTTCAAGCAAACGCTAGTTTAAATCATTTGGTTTGAGTATGTTTATTCAATTTATCTTTTCTCTAATTTCCTTCAAACTCACACTTAGCCTTAACCATAATCTTTATCGTATTCCTTATTCTACCTCTAACTCTAAATTCCTTAACCTAATCCAAACTATTTCTAACAATAAATAAATCTGAAACCCTAACCCTCACTAAATGTTTTATTTTTTACACAAATGCTAAACCGCACCCTAATATTAACCCTAACCTTATTCCCCACTCTAATCCCAGCCGTTCATTCTAAACCTTACTGTGCCTTTCTGCATACTTCTATCTCTCACCCACCTCATGCCATGACCATAAAACACCCTATCTGCTTAAGTATTTTCAAATGTTTCTGTCTTGGCACTGTTTGTTTTATCATTTTTATTTCCAAGTGTTTTTTTAGAACTGGGTGTAATTCAAACCACATTTTTAAAATAGTCACTGATTATAAGTCCAGGTTTTTGAGATTACTGAGTTAGAGTTCCTACATTTGCCGTCTCTTCTGGATCATAGAGGCAATGATAACCGAGAAGTTCTCTGAAAGTTACAGGTGAAGCCTTTGAACAAAGCTGGTCAACGTGCAGATAACTTGTAAGGGAAAACCAAGACCAGTTCTACGTTTTTTTTCCAAGGCTCATTAATCGCTCATTTTATCAATTATTTTTTATTTAAAAAAAAATTATGACAGGGATTCTGCGGCAAATTTGATCATTGCCTTGTATTTTTAATTAATTAATTTCAGGAGACTTCTTGTTGCTCTCTCCCTCATTCCGTTGACTTTATCCTTTTTCCCATTTAACATTGCGCCTTTTTAATTATTGATACTCTCACAGTTTTTTGTTTTTATTTATGGGGAGATAAGCCGATAATTTCTGCACTTTACTATTTTTTTACTTATTCCCCAATTTACAGTGCTTTTACCCTGAAGTCCAACCCTACTACAGAGCTGTACTCTTGTGTCCAAAAACATTGAATCCAAAAAACAGAGGAATCGCACCGGGGACTTTCACTTGCTTCAGAACAAATTACATATTTGCTTGAAGTTCGCATGTTTTTTAAATTTAATCTTTTTCATTCAACCAAGAAATATAATCCAGTTATACATGGTAGTCATTCATATGTGAACATAATAAAAGGAAAATGTTGGCAGGTTCAATACTAAAGACATCGTAAGAGGATAAAATAAGGAGCACTCACAGAAAATACTCATAACTATGCCATTAGTCGCTCCATATTTTAATGGTTTGTCACAAATTCATAATCAACTACCAAAATACAACCAGCCTGAAACCTCCCAATTTGGAGGCTGGAGATCATTTCTGACCCTGTTGTATAATATCTTTGTGAAGGGAAACTTTACTGGTAGCCTTTCTGGAGTTTTGTTTTGAATTGAGTTAGCCATAAATTCCCTTCCTGGATGAAATTGTGCTTCCCCACATTTTCTGCCTGGGTGAGATTCTGGGACAGAATCACTGTATCTGCGATGGGCAGTGAAGATTGTCGGTGAAGGGGTGTACTTCATTTTGAACTGTTGAGCAAAGACGGGGCACAATCGCTACAGTATAAAACAAGCACAGGGCCAGATTTATGAAAGAATTGTGATGGCCTTGGGTCACGCAAAGTGACGCAAGGGCAAAGCAGTCCTTAAATCAGATTTACCAAGCCACACAAAGCCACCTTGCGTGTCCTTGAGTGGTCCTGCGTGGCTTGATAAATCTGGAGTAATGCAGGGCAGCGCAAATCGCTGCCTTAAGTTATCCTGAGCCAGGAATGTGTTACATGGGCGGGGAGTGGGAGTGGGTTTTTGGTGTATTCCCAGATTTACCAAGAGTAGTAAACCTGGGAGAGAGTCAAACGTGTACACCTTTCTGCTAGAGGGGGAATGAGGAGAAATATCTTTATTTCTCCTCATTGTTGTCTTTTTCTTGTTTTTGTGCAGGAAGGCATCGCTTCCTACACAAAAAGCAAACCTGCCTGCAACATGGGCATCCTTGCACCATGGCACAAGGCTGCCTGCGTTGGGACAAGGCTGCCTGCGTTGTCACTAGGCAGCCAAAAGTGCGCCAGCACAAGGAGAGAGCAGCAATGCGCTATATCTTAGTAAATATGGTGCATTGCTGCCCTCTTCATTTGATGCAGCACTGCCAGTTGCCTTGCAGTGTTGCTCTGTGTCAAATCTTGATAAATATGACCCTCAGTGTTCAATTTGTGGAAAAAAAAGTGCACAGGCCCAAAGCATCGTCTTATGAGCCTGCACCGATGCTGCTGAATGACAGAGTTTCCAAAAATCAAGGCTGTCTAGCCTTGATTCCACCTCATTGCTCTTTTTACCACTGCCCAGTACTTCCTGACTCTGTTTCTTGCCTTTGATGGTTCTTTTCGTCCCTGCCTTCCCCCCTTGCTCTTCCTTCAGTTTCTGTTTTCTGTAGTCTTTCTTTTACTATAGGTCAAAGTATGATGACTAAAATAAACTATAGTCCTCAAGATTGAACACCAGTGCCCACCACCTTCAACCACTGGCACAAACTAAAGACAGAGTTAATTGTTAATTCTATACTTTAGGTCGAAATAAAGGGCGTCACAAGCTTAACATCTCCACATGGTTTGGGGTATTCTCCTTTTTTACGCGCACTATCCAAATGCCGTCCTCTGAAATTACCTACCTATTGTCATCATAAATGTGTACTTTGTGTTTTAAGCGTTGCCTTTATGCTTCACTGCGCTATTACCAATAAAACAGATTTTGCGGTGAATGGCTGGCAAAGAAAAACTACTTACCCATTGACACATTTTTCTACCATTTTTGGGCCACATATATCAATATTTTGTATAGCTATTACCTAATTTTAATTTTATGTGAATTGCAATTAGGTAATCGCTGTTCCTAATGTTTAACTATTCCTAGGGAGTCGCAAATCGACCTACCTCATTAATAATAATGAGGTAGGTCACAATTTGTGACCCATTAGGAATCGCTAAAAACAAGGGAATGGTTCGTGATTGCTTTTAAATAAAGCCATTTTTTTTTAATGCAACCTGTTTTGCTTAAAGGAAAATGGGTTACGTTTAAAAGAATGAAAAGTTTTCTTTTCATTTTTTAAGAGCAGGCAGTGGGGACCACTGGCTGCTCTTAAAAAACGTTTTCACCTCCATTCACAAAGGTGAAGGGGTCCCTTTTGCAAATGGGTTACCATCGGATTGAATATGATGGTAAACTGCTAATTTTTTGCCACGGGTATTTGGTCACAAAACATTCAAGCACACCACTTCGATTCGGTATTAGGAACAGACGCCCTAAACACGCACCTTCCAAAAATGAATCGCAAACCCATTTTGCAATTCGATAACAGGATACTGAATCGCAAAGTAGAGGGTGGTACATTAGAAAAGCCTTTTTTGACATTCGCAAGCAGGCTGATTCTGGTAATCGGCCTGTTTGCGAAGGCAAAATACCTTTAAACATGTGGCCTGTTGTCTTTACAATGGATCTTTTATAAATCCACACACTTTGAAGAAGATCAAGAAGCAGAGTTTGCTTTGGAAGGTGGGGCGTTCCCTTTTACTATCTTTTCCCTGAAGGACCTCTTTTTCAAGCATTCCTACTCAGCCATCACCATTCACACAGTAATGTTTCAGAAAAGAGTACAGATTTTTTAACATTGCCGCTCTTCAGACTGCCTAACGCAGTGAGAAGGTGTTCAGAGCTATTGCCACCACCCTGCCTTTCACTGCAAGGATATTCTGCCCAGCAGAGGGACTACTGCCCTTGTAAATGCTAGAAACAAGATGGCAGACTAATTGACTGCCTCCTACAGTATGTATCTACTTTTAAATAATAAGACCATCAACATGAGAGCTATAAATGCTCTGTACCGGTAACTTATAAGTGTCTCAGTCTCATTTAAAACTCATTCACATTCTCAACCCGAAAGTCTCCCTCATCCTGTAATCCCCCATTGCTATTGAGCATGAACCTACACTGAAATGAAGCAAAATGTGAGTAAAAGGAGGAAAGGAATAAGACTACATCAACAAACATAAAGAAGAGATATTAATGGGAAAGAAGGCAAAACCCTTAGGAAAGATTGGGTTGGACAAATTAGCTTCTGTGGCAGACGAAATTCAAATGGGTTCATAACTCTCATCTCAAAGAATGTGATTACTACTGGCAAGCACAAGACCGACAGCAAATGGCAAATCCTCCATACCAAGGTCACAGTATAGGGACTGTGCTATAAAGTAGTGAGCCTCCCTGCCCCACTTGCAGCAGTATAAAATGCTGAGTAGACACCATAACTGAAATTGGCCTACTGTATAACAACTCTCTGGTTGTCAGAGAAGACTTAAAAAAACGATATATCTTCTACTTGATAAATAATTGAGACCCATTAGTGATCACAGAAGACATTTGGAGCTTCATTTAAAACACAAGTATCAAAGACCAATGTATACTAAAGAACTTCAGCAAGTAAAGTATTTATCTTGTAAAAGAAAGCAACACTCAGGTAAGGGCGTAGAAGTCTAACATGTGTTTCATGCTAATATAGCCAGCAAGCATTCAAAATAAGCAAGGCAATGGCCTAATCAACAGATCAGAGCTGCACCCTTGTTGGAATGTGAATTATTAGCAGGGGTAAGTAGGTGACTACCACTAATAATAAGGCTATAATCACAATATAATATCCAGTCAAGGTCTCAAATTACTCCCATGCTCAACCCTTAGTAGCTGGCTGCAAGCAGGCAGCCATAACTTAGGTGACAGGTGTGTAAAGCATTTAAAAACACCAATACTTTAAATCAATGAGACACAGCACACAATTAAATCCACCACCAATATATAAACATTAGAAATATGTTTGTAATTAAAATAACACCAAAATGACATAAAATCAATGTAGGGAAACGGAGATATGATTTTTTTAAAGAATAAACACTTTCTAGTGCCTAAAAGTCAAAAGCGCCACTTTGAAACATCTAGTTGGGCTTTATCAGGACAAAGTCAAAGTTTAGGGTGACTGCAAAGGAGTACGGGTTAGATAAAGTTAGCAGTAGGGCCCAGTCACGTTTTTACCTTCGGATTTAGTCACTTTTTTGGAGCTTTTTCTCTCGACTTCGAGCAAAGCTTATCGTCAGGTATGCTTTGGGTTTGACAATGGCAGTTTGGCTCAGCGCCGAAGTCTCAGTCAACTCCAGGAAATCTTGTCCATGACGAAAAGCTCCAGAGCTTCAGCATGGCAAACCTAAATCTCAGGCCGAGGCGCGGTTCGGTCAATTTATGAAGCTGTTTTAAAAACATTCTACAAATCTTTCAAACGTCTGGATTGCGAAGTGTCCACAACACCAGTTAAGGTGATCAGCTGGTTCCTTCTTGTGGGACATGGTGCAGGTGGAGCATTTTTAACCTGTTGCTCTCAGGGGGGTCCATGCCTTCATTTTTCAAAGCAAGGCAAAGTCCTTAGGGCTGTAGTAACAACGTGTGCTGTAGGTGTAGTCATTCAGAGTGTAATCCTCTTGATGCAGGTCAGGGTTCCAGCAGGGCAGTCTTTCTCCTGGTAGTTCAAGGCAGGGATGCGAGTTGCCAGGCATCTCTCTCTTATTCATCCTGTGTTCTTGTGTCATAAGCAAGGGAGGCACCCATGACCAATGGGTTACAGGGTGCCACCCAAAAGTCTGACAGCTTCTTTCAAAGTGTGGCATATTCTTGTCCCAGAAAGCACAGTTCTTTTAGAACCCAAAATGCAACAACTCTCTTCTGGAGGCTAAGATCTAGCTAAGCCAACTCACTGGCATGTCTAGGTTTCCCTAACACTCCTCACCCAGACCCTCTGCTAGTTCAATTACTGGGGTTCTGTCTGGCTGGGTTGCAGGACGTATGGGGTGAGCCTGTGTCCTGCCCTCTCATTCCCTCTTTGAAGACCAGTTTGGCTACTCCGCCCCTATCCTGCCTTTTGCTCTGCAGCTGCAGATCTCCTCCCATCAGATGTCCTTTGTCTGCATGCAGGCCACTTCACCCCTCATCAGACCAGTTTGGTTCAGCCTGTCAAAGGCTGGCCAATCAAGAGGGGCTTCTGGAAGCCTGGATTTTGGTTAATCAGAAAAGCAAGTTCTATAACTTCTTTTCTGTGGTAGTTAGAATAAATCTAACTTTGCCAAGTTGGAATCTTTAGACTCTAAACTATCACCTACCTCCAGAAGATCACAGAGTGGTATTAGTGAAACAAACCACAGTGGGTAGAAAATCAGAATCAGAATGATAGAAAATTAATAATAACATCCTAAATAGCAACAGCTACATTGTGAAAATCAATTGTGGAATAGCAAATCTCTTCAGCAGACTACTCCCTGAAGACTCAAGCCATGTAAACAGCTAGGGTTCGCATGCACATAAGCCCCACTTTTTTGTTTTGCCGAACCAATTGTTGCATGAGAGAGCAAAGAACGTACTTGAAAGAATAAAATAAATTGCAAAACTAGAAAAGGTATATTACCCTGCCCCATCACAGCACATATCTAAGACAGCTGGAAAAATATATACAAATACAATTCCCTTCTCGATATGATAAGATGGTATGGTATATTGCAGGAACTAATCAAAATAATAATACATAGTTGACAATATTTGATAAATCATAGACAACTGCATCCTGATTTAGTGAGAAAACACACAAGTTCTTGCATAAAAATCAAGAACCGAAAACTCACAAATCACAGCAAAGCTGGAAGAAGTTGAAGGAACATTGAAATAGTGTGCTATTATTTAGTGAAAAAGATAAAACATCTGAACAATACATTTGGCATTTGCATCATAAAGCCACTTTGCCATCTTTATCACAGAGAGCCAAAGGCAAATCTGAACAACGACTAAGCAAAGGTAGATATAGCAGTGTTTCCAAATTTTGGAAAAACTTGGATGGACGGTCACTTTCTTAGGTTCCTTTAGAAAATATTTTTCTTCTCATGCCATGTACCATGCCATGGGCAATGGGTAGCTGCCATGATACATAACTAACATCTACCCTCTTACCCTCATGGTCCTTCACTGTGCTGAGGAATTCAGGCACGTTATGGGGGTCTTGCAAGCAAGCGTCTCTTACCTATTAGGGTTCCACTATCTGGATTTCCCTGGACAGCGCTTGTGGAAAATACCTGAACATAAGCGGAGCCTCAGTCCTCAGCCGAGATATGGAAAAGATAAGCAATCTGCAGAGGGAACAATCTATCCTCCAGAACCAAACCTAACAGTTTCTACTCATGTGTAGTGAGTGCCCTCTGCAGATGGTGTCACTGTCTGGTCCCCCTTCACATTTTTGTGTACTTGAGATTCTCTGAGGCTGGAATTAGCTGGGACAGGGCACAGTGGTATTGCTGCCATTTTCTACTACTGTGTTGCCTCTGGTTTGTGCCAGATGATGGCAGCGCAACGCCATGGGACATATGTGATGCCCTCTGGCACTTTCATAGCATGACAAATGTTTTGGCGCCTAAAACTGGAGACTGGGGGGCAGATTTACAACTTCAGGCGCATCTCTGCAAATCAGCAGGGATGCGCCAGAACAGATGTGTCACGTAATCCCCCCCTTGCGCCACCACAGATGCGTCGCATTTACAATGCGGCGCACCATGGTGCAAGGAGGGGAAGATGCGTGACGCATCTTATGGCGTACGGGCAGCACATTGCTGTAGTTGCGTCGCGCTACAATGCACAGGGGCCGCCCATACTTAACTTGGTGCGTCACTCCTTACGCCTGCTTCAAGCAGGCGTAAGGATTTTTTTTTAAAAACATATTTTATTACATTTCTTATTTTCATTTACATCATTACAATGTGCACAGCTTGTAACATTCAATACATCCAGTCCTGTATACATTAATCCTTTGCAGCTCTCCGCCACAATCCAGGTATATACAACATCTTGATGCGGCTGGGGCATAGTCTAACAATGAACTAAAAAACAAAAAAAAAGGTGGACATTTGTGACGAGCATATTACTACAATATTGATACTAACTACCCAAAACTCCCCTCTTCCCACCCTCCCCGGTCTCACGCGTACCTCTCCTTCCGGTCTTGTAAATGTAAACTTCAGCCTGTGCTTGTTGCCTGGTCGTGTGCGTGTGCCTTGATACCTCCTGCATATACATTGGCTTTAGGGCTCGGTTATTTTGTATGTGTTAGGTTGTAACACCTATGGCTGGGTTTCAGCTGCCGCTATGGACTTTAGCGCTTCCAATAGAGCATCCCACTCTAATGCTATTGGTACTTTCCGCAACCCTTTAAGCTCTTCCCTGTGTAGTGTTGCGCTCTCTGCAGTGCCCCAGCGTATTAATTCCGAGTGCCATGCCAAGACGTCTGGAGGTCTCCGTGGTTTCCATCTCATTGTAATGTTACGTATGGCTAATATAAGTGCAAGATCCATAAGTCGGTATTGTACTTTGTGTTTGTGTACTTGTGTATGCAATCCTAGAATGCACTCCTCCACCGTGTTCTTCACCTCCCGCTCCGTTGCTTCCCCTATTCTATGCCTTATGGTGTCCCAGTACCCTCGTATTCTTGGACAGGTCCACAACATGTGAAGTAGTTCAGCGCCTTCTGACGAACATCTCGGACAATGGTGTTGTGTCTGGGGGAACATTCTGTCCAACCTATGCGGAGTAAGGTAGGCCCTGTGCAGTACCATGGTCTGTATAAATTTATATTTCGTGTTCCGCGATACCTTCCTCGGGTGCTCTAATGCCCTTGCCCATTCCTTGTCTGTGAGGGACCTGTCGATGTCTCCTTCCCACGCAGCTTTCAGGGTGTCCAAAGGGGCCGCAGTATGCGTGCTGATGCCGGTGTATAGCCATCTGATAAGGTGCCGACCCCTTCCCATATAATGCACCATTTTAACCAGTTCATTCGTGGGAGGTTCCTGTCTGTTCAGGGCCCAGTGCCTCTTAACGTATTGTATCAGTGCAGCATGTATGAGATACAACTGTTCCGGGGCCCCAGTTTCGTTAACGAATGTGTCATGATCTAATAGTGTCCCATCCCCAAACAAATCCGACGCCGTGGCGATCCCCACATTCAGCCACGGTGTTAATTTGCGCTTCGTAAGCGTGCCACTCGACAGGGGGATCCCCAGCAGGGGAATATTCCCTGCGTATGCCCTGAACAATTGTGTATATTGCAGCGCCGCCTTCCAGCAGCGACCCCTAAGGGGGCTCCTTAGGGGTCCACCTTCTGGCAGCAGCAATGCATGTAGTTTACCATTCTCTATGTCTGCCTCTGTGTACCCTATTTCCTGCAAGTTGCGGCTCGCCGTCCAGTAAGATAGCCACTGCAATTGACAGGCGTAGTAATATGCTCGCAAGTCTGGGACTCCCAGTCCCCCCATACGTGTACCCACTTGTAGCTTTTTAAGGCTGATGCGGCGTCTGCCAGTACCCCAAATTAGTTCAATGAGCATTGTGTTTAGTACTTTGAACGTGGCGTGTGGTACCATTAATGGTAGGTTAGTAAAATAGTATAAAAGTCTCGGTAAGACCACCATTTTTGCAAGGGCCACTCTTCCCATCACTGAGAATGGCAGTGCTGTCCAGAACCCTATGCTGGATCGCAGGGCGCGGATCGCTTTGTGTAGGTTACCGTCTAGCATATCCGCATGCGTCCTGTATACTTATATACCTAGGTATTTAAAGGTGTCCGGGGCTACTTCTATACACTTGTCTCCAAAAGCCACATTCTCAATCCCTGCGTGTTCTGTGAAAAAGAAGGCGTGTGACTTTCTGATATTAATGGCTAATCCTGAAACCTTGGCAAAGCGACTGAATGTATTGTGTACTGCGGTTAGAGGCATTCTTTGGTCATGCAAGTATAAGAGAATGTCGTCTCCGTATGCCGAGAAAAGGTGTTGCGTGTGTCCCAATAATATGCCACGTGACAGGAATTCTTTCCGCAGCGTTATGGCCAGTGATTCCAGAGCTAATATAAATATTAGAGGCGACAGAGGGCAGCCCTGCCCGGTCCCTTTGTGGATCGTGTATTCGCTAGAGATGTGGTTTCCCGTGCGGGCTCTGGCCACCGGGTTTTATACAGCAAACGTAGCCACGCTATGTAACCCTCCGGTATCCCAAATTTCCACAGAGTTTGGAACATGTATTCCCAGTTTATGGAGTCGAAAGCTTGTTTTAGGTCCAGCGAGAGGCAGCCCGCATGTGGATATTGACTTGGGGCTTCCGACATCAAATGGTGCAATTTTCTAATGTTCAAGGACGTGCTACGTGAAGGTAAGAACCCAGTTTGATCTATGTGTATGAGCTGAGGCAGGGAGGGCAGTAACCTAGTAGCTAGTACCTTGCTTAATATTTTATATTCCGAGTTCAGTAGGGACAGCGGCCGGTAGTTTGCCATATCCGCAGGGTCCCTTCCCGCCTTCGGTAGTGATATAGCCAATGCTTGCGCTGTTGTGGACGGTAGGGCCCCCTCCTTCCATACAGTTTTGTACAACGTTTCCAATTGAGGGACTATGAGATCTGCATATGTGCTGTAAAATTCTATTGGGAGCCGTCCATGCCAGGGGTTTTATTTCGCGGGAGGGTCTTTATGGCTGCCCGAATCTCAGCTTGCGTAATGGGCCCGGTGAGGCCTTTCTGCGCCTCCTCTGGGCAGAAAGGAAGTCTGTCGTTCGGGTCTCTAGGTCATGATCTGTGGTGCTATACAATGTGGCGTAATAATGGCGGAAGGCTGTATTAATGTCTGCTTGCGTATATACCTTTCCTCCATCTAGTGTCTCTATCTCGTGTAGTACCGCTGTAGGGGGAGCATCCCGTATCAGCTTAGCAAGCAGTGCTCCAGCCCTATCCGCTTCCGCGTGGGCTCTCCTCGTGTATGCCTGGTAGTCAATGACCCGTAGTATCTCTAGTGTTTCTGCGTGTTTTATCCTTGCTTCCTGCTCTAGTGTACCTATTTCGTCCTCTACCTCTTTTAGTTTCTTATGTATTTCCTGCCTCACACCCACTGTCGTACTGATTGCTTTCCCCCTTATCACTGATTTAAAAGCGTCCCATTCTACCAATTTGCTTGACGCCGTGTTACTATTGATTGCAAAGTAGTGTTCTATAGTCCCGGAAAGGTCGCTGCGGAACACTTGGTCCTCCAGCATCTGTGGCTATAGTCTCCATGTGGGGACTGGTGTGGGCACCCTCCCCCATGCCATGGTTATCTCAAGTGGATTATGATCTGAGAAGGTTTTTGGTAAGTACGTGGCATTGAGTGTCTGCATTGCTATTCTGGTGGAGCAGCACATCCTGTCAATCCTTGTGTGCAGATCGTGCACTGCGGAATAATAGGAGTATTCCCTGTGCGTGGAGTGTCTCATTCTCCATACATCACATAGTTCCCATCCTTTTGCCCACCTGCCCAGTGCTTCGGCTTGCCTAAGCACGCCCACCCCATGTAGCGGAGGGTGTGACCTATCTAGTGTTACGTCCGTCACCGCATTGCAGTCCCCTCCCAATATCCAGGGGTGCGATTCCCAACCCACCAGCGCCCCGCTCACCACTTCCCAATATTTGTCTTGTTCCGTATTCGGAGCATATACTGTGCCGAGCACCATAGGCTGACCGTCTAACATGCCTTTCACAAATATGTACCTACCGAGCTTATCCACTCTCTGCTCCGTTGCCTGAAATGGTACTCCATGCCCCACCCATATTGTGGCACCCCTGGTGTAGCTGGAGTAGGAAGTGGAGAAGATTTGTCCCCTCCATTTTTTGCGCAACTTTACCGCTTCGCTGTCCGTCATGTGGGATTCTTGAAGATACACTATCTGTGCTTTGCGGCGTTGAAGCTGTGCGTGTATCCTATGTCTTTTCTGTACTGTCCCCATGCCCCGTATGTTCCATGTTATTATGGTGTATTTACCTTGCGTCGTCATTGCTATATTTTTGTGTCTGCTGGAGGAACAATGCATCTGCCGAATGCAATAGCCCATTCAATGTTCCCAGTACCGTGTGACCGTCCCCACCCCCCAACAACCCAATACTCGGTCTGGTCATCCAACTATACCGGACCATACAACTGAACTGAAACAAAAAAGAAACCTCATTGGTCATGTATAGTGCCTTTGCCATTTGGACGACATTGCTAGTGCTCCACATGTGGCGTACTCTCGTGCAGTAATATTATTAACCTTACTACAGGGCCTGTGCCATTTAGATGTAGAATAGTGTGAGTCGACCCGCCAGTTCCGCGGGCACGTTACAGAAGATCGCTCTTCATTTACAGATAACAAGAAAAATGATACTTGCGGATACAGTCAGCCATATAAGTCTTTGATGACTTGCGGGGTCGCAGAGGGGAACAGCGCGACACTGCTCTCAGAGTCCGATTCGTGCGTGGCCTCTTCCTCTGAGGAGGGCCGAGTCGCCACCTCCAGACTGTTCGTGAGGGCGGCCGCCGCCACCAGCGCCCCAGCCTTGGTCTGCTCCATCTGCTGCTTCGTGATGTATTGCCTCGCAGACGCTCTGTCCATTCTTCGCCGTCTTTTCCCAGGTGAGATCACCCTGCTGTTCCCGCTCTTTGCCGATGCCTGTGAGCCGGCCGGTGCAGTGCTCTTCAGTTCCATCACTTCCAACCAGTCTTCTACATCGCCTGGGCTTTCAAAAAAGTAGGATTTTTGTTCATGTATGATCTTTAGCCGCGCCGGGAAAAGCAGTGCATACTTCAGGCCCAGTTCTCTAAGCTGTTTCTTGACTGCCAAGAAGGAAGAGCGCTGCCTCTGTACCAGCATCGTATAGTCCGGATATAGTGAGATCTTCGTGTTTTCAAAAGTTATCGGGGTTAATTTGCGGGCTTTCTGCAGCAAGAGGTCCCTGTCCCGGAAATTCAGCCATTTTACTATTAGCGGTCGAGGTGGAGCACCCGGTTTTGGGCGCCCCATGGGTATCCTGTGCGCGCGCTCTATGCAATATTGCGTAGACAGTCCTTCGTTGGTGACATGGTCCCGGAACCATTGCTCCATATATATTGATGCGTCGTTCCCTTCACTTTTTTCCGGCAGGCCAATGACTCGTATGTTGTTCCTTCGGGCTCTTCCCTCCGCATCCTCCACGCGGTCCAACAGGGCAGTCACTTGTTCCTGCAATCGTGTAACCTTGGTTTCGTTATGAGCCTGCCACGGGACGACATCCTCCAGTGCTGCTGCGTTTGTCTTCACCTTATCCGCCAACTTGGTGTGGTCTGCTCGGAGCAACCCAAGGCCAGCCGACAGTGTCCCGATTTGTAACTCTAGTGCCTTCCTGGAGTCACGCACTTCTTGCAGAATGAGATCCAGTTTATCCACTGGGCCGGACGTCGCTGACGATGTAGCGCACTCAGGTCCAGGCTTGCCTCCGGTAGGATCCGCCGTGTCTGGGACGGAATCTTGTCCGCCCTGGTCATGCTGTCGTACTCCCTTGCGCCCCATCCTCCAGGCCAGGACAGCGATAAGCAACGTGGGTGACCGCTTCCCGCTTTGTGGCGCACGTCCACAGGTCACCCTATCCGGCATGTCTGCTACTGTTTTCCCACTGTCGCCTAGGTACGGTGTCCCCCTCTCCGAACTGTGCCCTAATGCAGCCAATGGCGGTGGCTGTCGCCGTCTTCTCCACAGCAGCCCGCCCAGAACACCGGCACCGCAGCTTCACCCTGCTTACACCACGGTCACCGGGAAGGGAGTAGACGCCCAAAGCATGCGGTGGGCCTCTTGTCCTGCAACCTCTCCCAATCTGTGCCACCTCGCCCTCACACAATCCATTCACTTCACCTTGCTTGTGGTGCTTGCAGTTTACGGGCAGAAATCGCTCCAGGCACTTTTGTGTGCTTTCCACCTCTCCACCACAGGCTTCTCATGATCTCCCCTTTCCTGCCATCGCCTCCTGCACCGCCATTGTCAAATTGTCACCCAGTTCTTTACAACTACGCCGCCGCTCCCACAGTCCTCCTCCGTCAGGCCAGCGCTTCACGAACTTACCCGGCCGGCACAGCGTCCCGCCTCTCCTCTTCCTAGCAGGGCACCACTGCGTTTCGCCTCGGGCCGGTGAGGCGGTAGGCCGCACCCGGCCTCGGTCTCGATTAGTTGCTGATCCCGCCTGACAGGTGGCGTGTAGTTCGCCCGTCACGGCGGCTGCCGCCTCCGCTCCCTCTGGGCTACCTTTGGTTATTCAGCTGTTTTGGGCTGCACAGCCGCGCGCTAGGTTTACCGTAGCGTAGCAGCCTCATCGTGCGTAGGCCGTCACCCCGATGCAGCTCTCCAGATGCGGCCACTGTCTCCTCCGCCCGGTCTTCAGGGACCCATCCGCCATCGTTCTCGGCTCTCTCGCGGCGTTGGGCGCACCGGGTCCCCCCGACTATTACCGCAGCCTTCCCCGATCTCACAGGAGGCAGCTCTGCAGCCACTGGCGGGTTTTAAGCAGGATATCGGCGGCACAGGTCCGGAGCTCGCTTACGATGCGGCCGCCATGCTTGGCTGCCGGCCACGCCCCAAGCAGGCGTAAGGATTTGACGCAGTAGCGTCGTAAAACGGACTCAGTGAAATCTTGTAGATTTCACTACGTCAGTTTTATGGGGCTTTCCTGCGAGGGAACGCCCACCCTGCGACAGAACACCAACATGAAACCTGACGCAGGTTTCATGAGGCGCAGGTCTTTACAACGTGACGCATTTGCCTAGATGCGTCACGTTGTAAATAAGTTGCAACGTGTCGCATGGTTTACGCCACCGCTGCGTCACAAAAGTGACGCAACGGCGGCGTAAAAGTGTCACAAGGGGCTTGTAAATCTGCCCCTCGGTATTTAAAACATGGTGAATTTGCAGACAGAGCACAGTATCCATCAATTCAAAGCCAAAGATAAACAACTTCTTCTAATCCAGTGGCAATGTGAATATATACTGACTGGATGAGTGCTGAATGAGTTCTCAATGCAGAAGCACTGGAGATGCACTAAACTGATATTCTGCTTAAGTTAAATAGATTTAGTAGTCGTGATGCTTGATAATTTTTCTGCGTGCGGTAATACCATGCCCATAGTGGTACACAGAGGTGCATAAATGATTTGCACTTTGTGTGTGATGTCAAGTAAATTTGCTCGTTTTTATGAGATCTTTTTATTGACATGAAATGTCATGTAATACAGAGAGCAAGACAGGATGATACACACTTTATCGCTATGTCTATTGATGGCTCTAATAATTTGGGTCTTTTTGAAGGAGACCAGGTACAAGCAGCTTTTATCAGCAGTTGATGTCTTCTAAGGGCTCGAAATTGGATCCTAGCTCTGATGAATCAGTAGCCCAGATGCATTCCATTTTCCTTCTATGAAAGGAATCCCCATTTTCAGCTGAAACCGCTGTCATTAGCGACCTGATTGGAATCAAAAGTGACCTCATAATGAGTAGTCTGAGTAAATTTAAGGGCAGCTGAATGCCACACTTATTGATTATGCTCAGAAACCAGATATCTTCTTTTTGGTGTTCAAGGAAGGCCCCTTTATTACAAGCTAAGCATCGAGACACTGCTCTATCAAGACTTCCATTTTGACACTGGGCCTGTGCAGGGGAAGTCTTGCAAAATCTGTGTCCTCTTTCAGAGTGCACATTTTAAATATAGTGATCACCTTAACTTTATCAGGTTTGCAAACCCATTTGCTTCACATTAACAAATCCAGGCTTGTCCTACTGAAGTGTCTCGTCAGTCGAAGATGAAAATATTTTCTCATCAAAAGGAGAGTTGGCTGCATTGTCACAGCCTAATGTAGTGAAAGGATACACGCAGAGAATAGGTTCTTAAGACCACGACCATGAACCTGGCAGGCCCCACTGTATATGTAAGGTATTTTTTGTCGTCACTAGTTGCTGCAAGTTATTGACTTTTACTCTCGAGTCAGTAATAACTGTCGACTTCCTCGATGCGCTCAGAACAGAGCCCATCTCTTCACACAGGGGCCGATTCACAGAACTAACTTAAGACAAAATCCTAAACTTACTACTTTTGATATTCACAGAAGGCATTTAGTAGTAGTAAAGTTAGGATTTTGTCTTAAGTTTGACTTAAGACAAACTTAAGACATATTTAAGACAGGCTTAAGACAGACTTAAGACAGACTTAAGACAAATTTAAGACAAAATCCTAACTTAAGCCTGTCTTAAGTCTGTCTTAAGTTTGTCTTAAGTCTGTCTTAAGTTCGTCTTAAGTCAAAAGTAGTAAGTTTAGGATTTTGTCTTAAGTTAGTTCTGTGAATCGGGCCCACAAACACCAATTATATAACGAGCTAAAATAGAAAATAAACAGTTACCCACAGCTGCCTTTTCATCTGCTGACGATACACTACTGTTTTGGCGAATCGCGTCGGAGTCAAACGTCCATCTCCTGAAGCGTTGCCTCAATTTGTGGTCAAAATAAAAGTTTAAATCTAGTTAAAATAGCATGCTTGTTCATTTCTACAGGATTTAGTGCTAACTGGGATTCTTACCAAAAGATGGCATTGTGCCCACCGCTGTTAATCGGGCAAAATATTTGGCTTTTTACTGGATTTGAAACTTTCATTTCAGAAGCGTGCAGTCCTTCTCCTGACAGCGATATTTTTGATCTGTGGTGCTGGCTATTGTGACGTCTCAGGTTAAGTGGTACAAATGCAGCGCTATCTTGTTTTCTTAAATTACTTCGTTACATAGATCTTTGCATTCATTATCACTGGAAATTCTGTGGCGGTTTTGCATTGTGCCGGCTTGCTTACGAGTCGATGTTGTTGACGTCAGCATCATATTTGATGAGTAAAGAAACGCTTGCTGGGTGTGGTGCTTTAAGTAACACAGAGTGCTGGACTAAAGTCCCCTGCATGGGTTGGTACAAATATGCTGCCCTAGCCTCAGGGCTTTCAGTAGTCTTGTTACCAGTTTTAGGTGTGGCTTGAAAGTGCAGCTGTGTATGATATATTGTTACCAAAGCTTAACCATGTACATATTTTGTCTCCACCCAAAGGAGTATTGCCTCCTCTTCACATGCTGTTGGCTGCTTGGTGTATCATTGATTCTCCTTGCATGCATGAGGGACTATGTTACTTCTCAAAAGTAAGCGGAATCATCACACATTAAATTCTCCTATTTCATAGACGTATTGCAAAAAGTACGCAGCCGTTTTTTAAAATCTTGTTTTTACATTTTTGCGTGTTTTTTAAAATATTAAATTTAGAACCCAAAATGCAGGCCAAACCTATTGGCTTTGCAAATGCTTATTCTCTCATTGAACTTGAGAACAATGCAAGCCCACTGAAGGCTCTCTTGTTTTATATATTTGTGAGATGTTAGAAATGGGCTCGGATGTTGAAGGGGCACCAAAGGCATACCCTGGAATGGTGACTACTATCCCCTCTACCAAGGCAACGGGAAACTACATTGGTGGCTGTGATATCAGTAGTCAAGGGTATGTTTTCCTGTACCACTATGGAGGGAAGTCCTACCGGCTGTGCGATGCAAAAGTCAAGGGAGCCTCCCAGTACTTAGTTCAGTGTTTGTGCTGCTGTCAAGGAGGAGCTGTTCCCCAGCACAGATGAGATAATAAAGATGATCTAAGGACATAACCCTTATTGTTTTTGGATGAGACTAAGTTACCTCCCTCTTGAAAGTTCTGCAAATGCTGAACCTCAGGGAGAGGAAGACCTACCTGCCTGTGGAGCTGCTGAACGGCAGCTGCTAAAAGAAATGACCGACATCCGGCAAAGACCGGAACCCAAATGCCTGAATTGCCTGAGTCCTTCAGCCTATGTAGGACAGCTGGCATGTGGTGCCTGTCCAGAGGACAAAAGATCACCCCAGCTAATCGATCATGACCAATATCACCCCATCAATGGCCACGGCACGATCAATAGTTTGATTCTTCCCTGACACTCCTCATGCTATGGGGAGCCCGTATTATTCCCTCAAGTTACCCATCAATGTCATGAGGATTCCTCAACTTTCAAAACACAAAAAAGTGTTAGAAGGAATGCTTGCAAATAGTTAAACCACTGGCAATCCGCCACAAAAACTGACACTGGACACCACTAATGTCAGCCAAAGAAGACTGATTTGTTTGCCAAGATGCCGGTGCGCTCATCGTTCTTTAGGAGTTGGTCCACGGGTAGTCTGGAGGATCTGGCTAAAGTCATTGGAACCTCCTCAACATTCCAGCACCAGGTACTGAAACAAAATCACTACAAAGTAATAACAGAATTTGTCATTTGCCTATGAAGTATAGCATTAAGAACTTCTATCTCGGAAGTGTACCTTTGTGAAACTGTGATTTGGTCGTGTTCAAACCATTTGCAGAGAACATTAGTTTTAGCACCATTGCACTACAGAGTGGCACAGTAGATTTCATGAACACCTTCCAGTGCATAACATGGGCCATAGGCCCCTATGTTAAGTGTATTTATCACCCTTAGCAAGCAGGAGCTGTAATTCAATTTGAGTTCCTATCTCTTGCTGGGAAGGGGTTAGAGACTTCACGGTTTTCACTGCTGATCCTAATTTTGTGTTTGAAAATGTGCCCCTACGTCTATTAAAGTCCCATTCATTTTCAACATAATGAACTGACTGGGTATTCACTTTATTAATTGCGTCCATAGTGTTAAGCATATTCTACATGTCTAAACTCATGTCACGTCCTTGAGTAAGTCTTTGAGTGCCCAGGCACATTAGTCAAGTGCTGAAGGGTAGTGCATGGTCAATCAGTTGAAGTGCAACAATAACGAGACCCCAAGCCAAAAGTGGTAAATGACATCACATGTTGCAATAAATGACATCAATTGTTACAATTTAGGCCCAGTGACTCTGACTAATGTGGGGCTCAAGAAAAGTTCCCAGGTGTAGTATAGTAATTCCAAAAGTTCAGAAGGCAATAAACTTGTGGCAGGCTTTTCTACAACAACAACATTCATTTGGAATTCCTTTGCTGTAGCTGTTTGGCCTAATCCCTGTTGATTCAAAAAGAACTGAATATTTTTTTTCTTTTTAAATCTACTTTTAATTGCCTGTTAATTAACTATTAATTGACTTGCTATACTTCATTGAAAGTATGATGAAATGTTTAACCAACCCTTCCATTGCTCTTTATGTGTTCTAGGTGGTATATGGGTCCAATATACAAACACTGGAGGAATTTTCCCTTTATCCATCTTCATTTGATGCTCTTTGCCAACTAATCAGGAGGGGGAGAAGGGTCACACACTCTTGGTTCACTAGAGGCTAAAGCGGCCTGGGCACTTTTACGTAAACACAACCTGGGACTGCAGAGCAATGCATATCTTTAAAACACTGTAATCAATCAGTTTGTGCTTCATCTATCAGATTATCACTAGACTCTAAAGCAGGCAATAAACACAGATTTTAACTGAGCTTATTAATTGTCCTATATATATAGGGGCAGATTTACAAGCCCCTTGTGCCACTTTTGCGTCACTTTTAACATGGGAAAAGTGACGCAAAGGTGGCGCAAGGGACTTGTAAATCTGTCCCATAGAAGTTTTGAAGAAACACTGTCCACACTATTGCAGTTCGGCACAAATAATCTTATACATCGTTAACTAAACTGTGTAATGTAGAAAGAGCATCTGAATTAGAGATGTGGCTTAATAACATATATCAATATAACTCCTTACTTCTTGTCTTACACCCAAGAGACATATCTTAGATTATTAAATGACGATGTCTCTCATTACTCTGTTGATAGGAAGATTTAAAAAATCAGGGTAGACAGTAACATTTCTCTTCACCCTGGAAACAAATACATTGTACTGAAATGAGATGAAACACATCAGTCTATTCATAGTATCTGGTACATGAATAACTGTTAAAACCCACAGACTAGTCGCCTCTAAAAGATACCTCTACTTCTTTTTTTAGTAGTGGCAGAGATATGCCACTAAAGCAATTTAACTAGCCAATAAACACCCGCCATCAGTGTTTGTGAGACCTCGTTTATGCGGACATTGATGCTTAACCATATATATTTAATTTTACATGGTAATTTTATGCTATTACCTTGTCTAGGTGTTTTACTCAGCTTAAAAAAATGTATTAATTTGGCAAATTCTCCTATCGGAATATAGCCATCTTTTCACTGAGATCATGGATCAAATATTGTTCAGTAAGTAACACTTTATAAAAGTTGACACAACAGCCACTATCCCTTAGGAAAAAGGTGAACTTTCTATTGAATGTGAACATTATGTTGTGTGGCATAACCTCTTCTAATTCCAATTTCCCTCCCAAGACATTATTAAATTTAAGGCAACTTTTCTGATAAACAATCAAAGTGTTTTTTTGCTAAAAGTATCACGGTTCCGAAGGAACACATATGCGTCACCATTTATTCTCTCATTCATGTAGTCTACCATCTGGGTCTTGGTCATCATTTGGGGTATAATATGCCTTAATGGTAAGGACTACTGGTGGTTCTCTTGTGTTTATAGGGTGCAGCTCTAGCCTCAAAGGGCCAAATTAACATAAGCTTTGTTTATACCGCATTTGTGTGCAAAATTTAAAGCTGGACGCTCCCTTCATGGTCTAACATGACAGGGGTCCCTCATAGGTCTCAAAACAAAACTTATATTGTGGGACCACTAATGGACTTGGCCCTCTCTGCAGGGTCACCCCAAAACTTTTTGCCTTTTCCCCTCCTGATTTCTGAACGCATTTATGTTGGCTTTTAGGACTCTGTGCACTTTCAAACTACTAACGAGTGCTAAAGTTCTTGTGCTCTCTCCTCTAAGCATGGTAAAACTGGCTTACACCCAACTGGCACATTTAATTTACATATAAGTCCCTAGTAAAGAGGTACATTATGTACCCAGGGCCTGGGAGTTAAATGCTACTAGTGGGCCTGCAGCACATATTGTGCCACCCACTTAAGTATGCTTTCAAAATATGTCTCAAGCCTGCCATTGCAGTTTGTTTGCAGTTTTAAACTGCCATTTTGACCTAGCAGAATAAACTTTTTGCCATAGCTAAAACTTTGTTTTTAACACATATAAATCACCCAAGGTTAGGCCAAAACAACCTAGTATGCATGGTTCATGGTATTTAAAAAGTTATACATGTACTCTTTAAGCTTTACGTGTCCTGTTAGTGAAAAACTTAAATTATTTGTGCACTGCTGCAAGGCCTACCTTTCCGGTAGGATAACTTTGGATTACATTTGATAAATGATAATCTTCATTTGAAGACAAGTAGGAATGTCATGTTTAGTGTCTAAGGAACTCTAATTTAAAACCCTCTTTTAAAGTCGGATATTAAGTCACAATTCAGAAAATGCCACTTTAAGAAAGTTGTCACTTTTTTGTCCCAATGATATGGCGACTGCAGCCTATTTCCTGGGTCACATGACTAGGTGTAGTAGCCAGTTGGCCTTTGTGTATTCCTCACAGACAGTCACACAATAGGGGGGAAGGGTGTTGGCAGGGTGGGCAGCCCTGGCAGCATGGGAGGGCGGAGCTGTGCACAACCCCACTTACATTTCAAAACAGCTGCCATAGCCCACACACAAATAACTTCACACTAGCCTTTTATGACCCCATACCCACTGGAGCCTGAGCAAGGAGGAAGATAATTTCAGAACCACTGTGGGGGGGAAACTCCAGAGGTTCTTTCTGCCTCAAAGCAGGCAATAAATATAAAGTTAGGACCCTCAGACCCACTCTTTAGTTTACTTCTGGGCCTACAGAGGACTGCCCTGCTGCCTGTGGCCTGCAGAGATTTCCCTGTTCCACCCAGAGGACTGCCCTCCTGTCTGAAGCCTACCCTGTGTACTCAGAGGACCGCCCTGCTGCTTGGGACCTGCTTCTCTGCTTGAACCCAGGACTTTCAGAGAGAGTCCAAAGGATAGTTGGCTGGCCTCCTGATCAGAGCCTCAGTAACCAAAAAGGCTCTAACTATCTTGAACTCGCACAGTGAGTCCTGACCCTCCAAGTGGTGCCCTTCCAGTCCTGGAACCTTGGAAGTGGTACTAATGGTGCCCAGACAGTCCAAATCCAAAACTTGGGACCTAGAAAATCTTCCGCCAAAAAGTACTCTGAGAACCGAGAGGAGACCAGGACCTACCTGCTCGCTGATCTTACTAAGTTGCGTCACCGGTCTGCCTGACTTCACGGTAGCTCCCACTATGTTCTTCTCTCTTCTCTGCAGCAGCAAAACCTATTCAGCAGCTCCTCGCAGAATGCGTGTCCGACCTTGTGGAGTTCTCATTGGCTATGCGGCCAATAGCTTCATCCCGCTGCAGTTTTTTGACTTCTAAAAAAGGGATTAGTTCTGAATAAAGAAATCTTCACCACAAGTTTGTCTAGCGGCCCCCCGATGACAACTCACCCTCTTTGGACACTGCCAGCTGCCTTTCCCCGCTGAACATTACCTTCTAAAGCCATTTTTCTCAAGCTTTCTTCTAAGTTCGAAGGTAAGCAAAGACTAGCCCCGATTCACTTAGTGTGTCAGAGCCGGTCACCATCGTGGCCAGCCATTACTTTTGACTTTGCCTCAGTCTTATGCAACTAGAAGTCTGTGGTTTACACTTCGATCTTTTCGATGTTATTTTACACTTAATATGCTTAATATTCATAACACTGGTTCTACTGGTTGGATTTTTGTCATTTTGGTGTCAAAGATTGTATTTCATTTTAACCTATTTGTCTTAATTGGTGTGCAATTCTTCTTGTTTTGTGTTTCCACTGTAATATTTATTCAGTGCTGCATAAACACTTTTGCTCATTGGCAAGCTACAAGAGCGTTAAGCACAGGATAATTTAGTGACTTATTGTCGACTGGTCCTCAGCTTATTAAGAATTTCCATTGAGTGAAAACACACTTAGCATTCACACTGGAAGACTCAAGTGAAATGGCAAACTATAACATACAATTCATCAATCTTGATTAGAAAACTTATGTAAGTGGTATTTGAAAAGTGTGAACATAGCCAAAAGACAGCAGAGAGCTGTACTGGGTCAAAGGCAAACATACATTTAACATGTGATTGCTACAGGAGCCGGCTTCTGAGAGCAAAAGTGGACTCTTTCTGTGTCGTGATGTAGTATTGTTTAAGGAGGTGTGCCTTCAGCCCTTTACCAAATTTCAACAAACTTGGGTTAGTCCTGATCAATAAGGGTATATTGTTCCCTACTTAGATCAAAGAAAAACGAAGGCTTGCCTGTTTAGAAGCTCCCGGATAGATAACTTAACAAAAAAAACAGCATTTAAATGGTTTTTACTTATCTTTTGCAAGGAATGACATGGTATCACTACTGTGTATACGTCACGGGTACAGTTTGCCATCACATCATGGATTTTTGAAACATGCTCATGTTATGCGTATGAGCCTACGAGCACAACCTCCAACTAGTGAAGGAAATCCTTTGGACACAGGCCATTTTCCCGAAAGCATTAAATCACTGGTCCCTTTGGACTTTCCTCTCTTTCTGGCCTTACTATGGTCAATAAAGTCAGGTTCGCCATGGGACCCTCTTCCCCGACTCAACTGAGTACTATGATCCCACACCTTTTACAACGTTTGGTGGGACTGATGAACTCTTTTCTTCAAGAGGGACGCATACCCAAAGCTTGGAAGCATGCTATGGTCATGCCCTTAGTTAAAAAACATCACCTGAATGCATCCAACGGGTCTAATTTTAGACCCCTATCGATGTGCCCTATTCTCTCCAAGATTCTAGAGAACCATGTCAACACCCAATTGACCACATTCGTGGAATTCCAAGATGCTCTACATCCCTCACAGTTAGGCTTTAGAGCAGGACACAGTACCGAATTCGCCCTTCTAGGAGTCACGAAACATCTGAGACAGCTCCTGGATATGTGTGGTACAGCTGCGCTGATTTTACTTGACCTCAGCGTGGCATTCAACACTGCGTCACATGCCATCCTCTTAGAAAGACTGACTCAGCTGGGTCTCCAAGGGATGGATCTAGCATGGCAGGCCTCCTTTCTGGCAGATCACCCCTTCCAGGGCTTCTCGGCTAATGCGGCTTCCAACCCCAAAGCCTGACCTTGGGAGTCCCGCAGGGTTCGGCCCTCAGCCCTATGTTATTTAACATATATGTCTGCCATTTAGCGGATCTGGTGGAGAGCTGTCGTCTTATTCTGTTCTCGTATGCAGAAAACACCCAAATCATCTTCTTTCGGTTTTTCTGACCCAGATTACAACTTCGGGGATCTGAACTCTGGCCTCGGTCTAGTCTCCACCTGGATGAATACCAACTCTCTAAAATTAAATGGTGATAAGACCAAGGTAATTTTACTGGCCAAGAACCCCCTACACTGGGGTCCCCAGCACTGGCCTGCAAATCTGGGGGCTCTTGCTGAACCAGCCCACAAGGTGAAGACAATGTGCAACCTTTGCAAGATGTACAAAAGTTTTATGCCTCTTTGCAATTACTCTACAAGGACCTAATTGTTAGTCAATGAGCATAGCTCTCTTAGCCATTTTAGCGAGGTTCTTATTTTAGTAAAAATCTAAATAAGCTTAGATTTTTGTTCCGATGTTGCCTTGTGCATCACATTCTTTAGCGTATTTGTGGAAAAAAGAATAAGCAACACTGTTGGGGTTTGCCTTTATCCACTGAGTATGTAACACCACATGACAGAAGTGGTGGTGTACCATTTATTCGATGCCCATTATTTTAGGTTAAGAAACTGCAAAGTCAGTTGATCAGAATAAGGTATCTTTAATACTTATAAGACATTCTGTAAGAATCATGCAGAGGAGTTGCTTGAGCGAAGAGCATAATATACAATGGGGTGGCGCTAAGGCAGAGGAGCGCCACCCCACTGCTCTTTGAGCAGTGGAAAAAGAAAAAAGAAAATGATAATAGTGCAACATTATTATCAATTTGTTTTTCCTTACTGAGGGAGGTTTGCGGGTCAGGCTGTAGTCACAGCCAGCAGGGAGGAGTGACCGTCTTGAGCCGGCCAAACAGTCAGGCACACTTTGCATGTTCTCCACCAGCTACACTGTACAGCCATTTGTGGAGAACATGCACAGGCTCATAGTACCCATCTGGGCGCTGAACCACAGCGCACAGACCAATCACAATGCTGCTGTCAAGGTGACAGTGGCATCGTGATTGGATTAGGGGAGCCTGTGTGTGTGCTTCCTGCTTCCGGCTGGAACAGAAGAGGATGGAACTTGACGGAGGCAGCGGCCTGCAGCCAGGTAAGTATTTTTATTTATTTTTCTACCCCACCTCCACCTCACCCATACATTTCCACTGATATTATAAATGTTTTCTCGAAATGTAGACCAGCTAAAGGCCTCCAAATTTAAGCCTTAATAACTTTTGGCAAGATATAAAACTGGCTGCAGCTTATAACAATAGCTCATATTTTTTTATTTTGAATTATTTTTGCTGTGCTAATTTTGGAGTAGTAATCTTTTCATTGATTTATCATTCTCAGACGAATGCTTTTGTCTGCAACATGAAGTGAATTAAATGATCTTATGGAAGCATTACTCAAATAACAGACCTCACACACAAATATTTTTTATGTGTCTTGATGCTATCACACCAGTTTCACAATTCTTAATGGAAATGTACAGAACTACAGGATGATGGGGGAACAAAGCACAATCTTATGCTCAACTTATAATAAGGAGGAGCCAGCATTGGAGAATAGTTCAATTTTCTCATTCAGCTGAGAATAACTTCTTAAAAACCTGATTTAAGATTTTGTGGAGGGGTTATTCTGTCACACATGTGACCGATCTCCTGTCTACCTTATTACAAGTATATTATATCTTATAGCATTTGTCATAAAATGGATGGGATATCCATCACATTTGTGATAGAGTAACCCGTCTCCAAAATCTAAATTAATCCCATACTCTAGGACATCCTTAAAGTTCCTTCCATCTTTAATTTTGTGGCATACGAGATGGGGCATTTTTTCTATCGAGAAATTTGTTAAGTCTACCAACGCCTGTATTCTAACAACGTTTAGAGGGAGGGGTTCAGACCCCCTGTTTTTGTCTATTACCAATAGTACACAGTCCAATTAGCGATCATACGCCCCTATTTTCAGTGATTGGAGCGTTAAATGCTGGTACTAGGACCCAGTTGGAGGCACAGGGTGCGCTTTTGCTCTTAGATCAAAGTAGGAGGCTCAGAGGGTCTCAGGTGGAGCCAATGCAGTTTAAAGAGTCTCACTTCTCAGGGTGTTTGGACCTTTGCTACTCGAGTGGGGATATTTTATTGGCATATGCTGGTATCTCACATAAGGTAATGGCATTACTTAAGGCTCCCACGATGAACATTAGACCATAGGCATGTCAATGTCAATGTCAAATATTTTTGTAAAGCGCACAAATCACCAAAAGGTCTCAGGGTGCTTGCAACCAAGACAACAGAGACGTACAGTGACTGAAATGCTCAGGTACCTGAATTTAAATGGTTTGACCAAAATTGTTCTATGGCCCTTAGTCAGCTGAAGGCCGCCTTAAAGCACGTACCCAGAGATAAGGAGTGTGTTGCCGCCTATTATCAGGGGTATAATTGGCACTCACAAACTGTAAAACCATTGTAAGAAAGAGAGCTTAGGACGACCTAGCTCAAACCTGCTCCACTGAACATAGCTCCTTGTTTTGGTGGGTAATAAATCAGCCTTGTTTTTCTAGCACAAATGGTCCAGCTCTGTACCACCACATTACAGAGCGACAGTGGAAAGAGCATTCTGAAGGGATTTATATCTATGGATGCGGTAGAGATAATCTTGACCTGGGTGGATTCACTGGGCAGAGCCAACTTGGTTTTTACACTAGATTAAGTTACCCAGGGCATTTTGGCATTATCACACAATAAGGCCACTGGGCCGGATGGGATACACCCTGATTTGCTTTTGAATGACATCAAGATCTGGGGTCCAGCCCTGATGATGGTTTTTAATGCCACTGTGAGGGAGGGAACACCACCTTCTGGTCCACTGCTGTAATTTTCCCGGTATTCAAGAAGGAGGACAAGGACAATCCCCAGTGTTACCTGTCAAGATCCTTGATTGTTGTCTTGGGAAGGGTCCTTTTAAATAGCTTGATGTTGTGGGCTGATTAAAACAACACAATATCTGAGCTACAATATGGCTTTAGGCCGGGCAGATCAGCAATGGATCAATGCCTGAATTTATATCTAATGATTAGCAAGCACACTGTTGCTCGGCCCAAATCATTTAATCTGGCATTCATGGACTTAACATCTGCTTTTGACAGGGTCATCGTGAGAAGTTGTGGTGCCTGTTTCTCGTGTTAGGGGTTGACTCGGACATTGTGCTTCTTTTAAGTAATCTACATGCCCACACCTCCGCCTCTGTGCGGCACACTCAAGGCTTGCATGTACCCAATCTTTTAGAACATGTAGGGGGGTTCAACAGAGGTGTATTCTTGACCCTTTCCTGTTTACCCTTCATGTTAGTGGCTTGGAGGGATCCCTTCTCTCAGCCAAGGTCGACTGTCAAAGCGTGGGGACGAGATAGCTCCCTGTCTTACTGTATGCCAAGGATGCGGCCCTTATGGTGCAAACTGCCATGGTTTTACAGTTAATTATTGGACAAGTTTGGAGCCAGTGTGTTCAGGCGGTGAAGTATAAAAGTACCTTCACTGTTTTCTTATTAAATGACACCATTTTAAGAAGCCGTTTCTGTCCACCCACTAACTGACACTGTGAATGAGCCACACACAAAAGTCAAGTATGAAGCAGTACTCTACTATTTCACTAATAATAAACCTTCATGGGTGTCATGCCCAGTAACTCATTATTATTACTTTATTTCATGAACAGGAGACATTTTGGGAGAGTCGTTGCTAGGAAGTTGGAGCGAATCTGAATTAAGCCGCTTAGTTCGCTTGCCCGGTGGCTGCCCGGAGCAAACATTGTTCAGCACAACGCCAAATATCATCATCACCAAGTACTTAGACGACACCCGTCAATGGGATCTGGTTGGGGCGGACCGCAGAAAAGAGGCCATCACAAACATTGAGAAAGGTGAGAAGTACAATGGTAATGGGCTTTGTATCCTTCAAGACTGCTCTCTCGCTAGGACATGATTAGAGTGACTTAATGGTCAGCAGATTCTCACAATACCATCTGCAGAAGGTTACTGGAAAATGTAACTCCAACAATGATGTTTATGGAATATTTTGTGATTGTGTAGCTATATGGCATGTGTATGCATGATGAGTTGGTGGTCTCAACCTTGTTTACATAGGCAAGGAGACCTCTTCAAGACTGGTGTCTTACATAGTTTGCATAATTACTGCATTAGGTAGTGGTAAATGGTTGCTTGCCTTGGATTCTTTAAACATAGTGATGTGCTGTTGTTGGCTGAATATGCAGTATAATTCGTTGACATAGAAAAGGTAAACAACAAAACATAACATAACATAACATAACACAATAACATACTTAAAACAATATCATATATTAGAATAGGCCCATCACAACAAAACAGTTAAAATGGAATGCAGCACAACTACTGTAGTACAATACAACAAAAGAACATTCAAATCACGCAACACAAATCAACAGCTGCACAAAAAACAACCAAACACTATCAATACCTCAAGAAATTCCAAACAAAAAATATTCACAATTATTTTTGTCACACTTTATCCCCTCAAGAATCTTGTTTTCATAGTACGATGACTTCGGCCTGCGCAACGAGTTAAAAACAAAGCATTAACATTTAAGTTTAAAGGGATAGACAAGTAGATACCAATTAAATGGCTGATTTGGGGAAATCAAATCCAGATCTCCTCTGGATCTGGCACCTCCTAGATTCCTCGCCTTTGAGCCTGAAATTAATATCCCAATTTTGTTAAGCATGTTTAACTTCTCCGTGGAGACAGGGACTGTACCACAGTCCTGGAAACATGCGACAATCGGAGCCAACTTAAAGAAACCCAACCTTGATCCTTACTGTATAGGGAATTTGCACCCAATTTCCTTGCTCCCAGGTTTATGTAAAGCGGCAGAAAAATATGTGAGTCAGACTTCCTGGAAGCTAACTCCTTCCTGCACCAAATGCAAACTGGATTCCGGCCTAAGCACAGCACAGAGACCGCCCTTCAGGCTGAGGTGGAGGAGGCCAAAATGGGACTGGACCAAGGGGCTACAATGGCCATTGTACTCCTAGATCTCCTGGAACGCCTCGCCTTTGATAACATAGTCCACCCTACACTCCTAGACAGGGTCCTGCAAGTGCCGTTTCTGATCCCTACATTGTTCAACATATACCTGCAAACACTGGCAGACAATATAGCTCCCTTTAGGATCTCTATAGTCTCCTATGCGAATGACACCCAGCTGTTTTTCTCTCTTTCCCCAGACTCGAAGCCCTTAACATTACCCCTTGGACCATGCCTGGAGCAGGTAGCCAGATGGATGTATAAATCTGGTCTTAAGCTCAGCGGAGCTAAAACAGATTTAATGATCCTCTGGAACAATTACCCCATCCAGCAAGTCCTGGGCTGGCCTACTGGCCTCTGCCTTCCCTACACCCCCGGCCTCGAAGGCTGTTATAAAATGTTTGAGGGTGTGGCTCGAAGATACTTTGACAGTGGAAGCCCAGACCACCAAGATCTCAGACAGTTTTTTTGGATTGCTGCATATGTTACGCAATATTCTGCCTTCCCCCCAAGACCCCACGACAGGTGGTGGTTTGAGCTCTTGTTCTATCTTGCCTGGATTATGCTAATTCACTTTATCTGGGGTCTCCTAAAGGAGTCACCCGGAAATTGCAAGTTGTGCAAAACGCGTTACTTGGAATTCCTAAGTCTCAGTCAGCCAGGCAGGGATTGAGAGACCTCCATTTCTTCCCATTGCCCCAAGAATAGAACTTAAGTCTTTGTGCATTTCCCACAGACCCATACATGAACAAGGTCAGCCTATTTTACGCCAGTTTGTTACCCCCCTACGTGCCCAATAGGTCACTTCAATCTCTGAACCTCCATCTGGCTACCGTTCCTGCTATCAAAAGAGCTAGAAGTGGAGGACGGTCTTTTAGTTTCAACGCAGGTAAAATCTGGAATTACCACCCAATCCAAGCTATAGACAATAAGCTTCATTTTCGAAAAGCTCTTAAAACTTGCCTCTTTAAATAGATCTGGTTTCTTAGGCGTCTTCCTTGCTCTGAATTGTGCAACCTCTCCTAACCAGCTCTGAGATGCCTTAGGGTCGCCATGGGCTCTCCAATTCTTTCAGCATAGCATAGCATAGCATTTGTACAAATTGAAACCAGAAAACCTGGGATTAATCCCGATGTACCCACTTACACAAACTGTGCAATCTTAAGCAATTATTTTTTAATTTCACCGAGACGCCTCTTCTTTTATTATCCCATACGAAAGAACCTTCAAATACATGCTTTCAAAATGCTAACTGTACAAATGTATTGTGTTTCATTTATTAAACTATAATAATGTTCTAGCCATAAGATACATGATGCACATGACTACTGGCTTGCATCTTAGTTCCCTAATGTCGATGTGGCCGGGGCGGTGGTGTGCATGGTCCTAAGTTCATGTTTAGAAACTATGGGGCATATTATCAAGAACAGCGTTAAAATTATCGCCGCTTTAGCTGCAGGAAACTGCCGCTAAAGTGGCCATAATGGGCTTGATAATATGCCCTTGAGAATTCCAATAGAAGTCCATGTTCTGGTGTGAACCTGGGCTTCTATTGGAATTCTCCAGGGCATATTATCAAGCCCATTATCGCCGCTTTAGCAGCAGTTTCCTGTCACTAAAGCGGCGATAATTTTAACGCCGTTCGTGATAATATGCCCCTATCACTTTTAATAAGTTCCTCTCACTGCAGTGATTTAATGTGACTTAATAATGTGAAAGCTTCTGCTTGTTAGAGAAATGCGTTTTTGAATTATGAAGAGGTTTTATGCATTTGCATGGCTTGGCTCCTGCACGGACTCTTACAGCTGAGCTTGACTGTTGGCTAGGCTCTGGCCCGGCTCTCCTTGTTGATTTGTTAGGTCATCCATCCTTAGTAAATACAGGTACTGACATAATGCAAAACGCTATTAAGAATTACACATCACAACAGCTCTCTCCTTCGTGTGCTGCTTCCCTCCCCAAACATCCAACCCCTGTGTGCTCTATGTTGTTCTCTTTTGTGTGCTGTTCCTTCTCTCTTTCATGTGGTTCACCCACTGGTGCCCTCCTGGATGTCTCTTTCCTGTGATTTTTCCACCGCCCCTGTGCGCCATGCTGCTCTTCCGCACGTGTGCTGCTTTTCCGTACCTCCCCACCCTACTTTATTTTTATTTTCTCTCCCCCTCCATATTGTTCCCCACCACCTTCACCATTTCTTCCCTACTGTTTGTGGGCATTAATTTTTTTTCCATTTGTGTATGGCCCTGCAGCTGCCATTTAATGTTTTTTGCACACCTAACATTTTTTTTATTTTTATTTACTGGTAGAAGTGGCATCCACCATCTTAGATCAGTCAATACAAAAATAAAATGGCACCATTTTGTAGTCATGGGTGGTGACATTGAATGACAAAATATTGAGAAAAAAAATATTGTGTGGCCAAATATCATGGCAAAAATATTGAGGACCAAAATATCGAGAAGGTAAGCGCAAATAGCTAAGTATAGTTTTTACTATTCTTAACTGTACTCACCTTGAAGATATATCTATATCACCAAGGTACATATATTTGGAGTTAAGTAGAGTAAACTTGCCTACCTATAGAAACATAATCTTCAAGAGATTTTGGTCCTCTACATTTTGTAGTCAATATTTTGGCAAAATACCTGTGGTAAACCATGTGCTCGCCTACCAAATGATGTGACCGACAACAGTAGCTGCGTCATTATGCTTTTGTTTTCCTTTTTTTGACGATGCTCCACAGCATCAGAAAACAGCATAGGCAAAGCCAATAGGTCAAAAATGTTAGACATATTGGATTTGCCTGTGCTTCTTTTAGCATGGCTTTACTCCATCAGCAGATTGAGAAAAAGGACAGATTTCACCCGTTTCCCAATTTGTGAAATGTCTACTCCCACCCCTACAAATGATACTCAAACTAAAGTTCTTGCATTTCAAAAATGTATCATGCTTAAAAAGTCTTTGTAATCTTCTTTAACAGGATATAACAGACACATGACTGTCCATCTGTTTGCAGACTTCTCTTTCCGCCAAAATACCTGGTAATGTAATATTTCCTCTTTCTATATTGGGCTTCATTTACACTTTTGTATAACTCTTGGCTGGGACACAACTAGACCCTAATTTGGGAGGTGGGCTAGCTGGTCAATCTATGGAGACGGGACTAACACTTGAAACAATATGGCGGAGGTATCCTTAGAGCTAATACAAGTGAATAGAGTGATGAATTGTGTATTGTAATCATATTGGTCAAAACCAATACTATCACAACCAACATGTTTTAGTGGATTTGTCAATATAGGCTACTGACAAAGTTCTATATAAAGAGATTTGATAACTAAAAAACAGCTTCTACAGATTTCAATGAAAATCACTTTAGAATAAGTTTTCACACAGTTATTTCAAGACAAGGAAGATTTTTACAATTCTCTGAAAATTCCGTCTGTGAAATAACAAGCTCATTAAATATTTTTAGTTCCATCTTTAGAATGGCGCTTTTGTCTGATTGTTGACAGAAAGGTATGGTTTCAGTCCACTCATTGAGACACTGCAATATATGCTTGTTTGAGGCCACACACATGTAAAGGTTTCAGAATATTGAGCATGGTTGGTTAACGCACCTTATTTTATGATATGCGACTGAGAAGTCTCTGGTTTGGTTCCTAATGCATCTTCCATTCCTCCTGAGATTGAATAAGTGAGTGGCAATCAATTGGCAAAAGTATGACTTATTAATGACTCTGCCAGGGATCTGCATTATTCTAAATTAAAATACAATAGTTGTTGTTAGCAC
Source organism: Triturus cristatus (assembly GCF_964204655.1). Lineage (NCBI taxonomy): Eukaryota > Metazoa > Chordata > Amphibia > Caudata > Salamandridae > Triturus > Triturus cristatus. The sequence goes on from NC_140586.1 coordinate 114,653,930, forward strand.
CCACAATGAGCAGTTCTCCTGGAAGACCACTGTACAACATCCATGCAAGAAGCTATCAGGCCTAAAGAACTGGCAAAAAGGTAACTTTTCAAAGAAAGATGCTCTTGCAAGAAAGGATACAAGTATTCCTTCAAGCTCTGGAAAATATGCAATGATGATGGGCAATGTCTTGCAAAGACGTCACTCCAACTGAATCAGAAATAGTGACTCTTAAAACCATATCATATTACAACAACATCCATGCTGCCAATTCTGTTCTGAAGCCCAACAATTAAATTTTGTTATCTACTAAAGTGTCAATGTTCTTTTTAAATCGTGCTGGGGCAGAGGCTTTATGAAATGTAATATTTATTACACATTTCTCCAAACTTCCTTTGAGAAGAATTACTAAATTCTATATAATGTCTGTTCCTAAATGGCTACACTAAAAAAAAGCAATTATCCTGGACTGAAGAAGAGAAAGTGACAACCCTGGAGTACACAAAAGAAAGACACCAGGAAAACAACATGGTTAACAGTTTATCATAGTAACACTGGAACATGGTGTTTTCATAGTGTTGTGCTTCTGCATTTCAGAGTTATGCTACTTTTGACAGACCCAGGCTTAGTTTGACAGCAGAATAATATTTCACAAGCATTCTGCTCCCAAATTGCATTGCATTGCACCCTCTCCTCTTATATGCAAGACCTATTGCATTGCATTTTTAACGCCAACAGCTCTAATTTTAACAAATGCAAGACCTATTGCATTGCAATGCACCCTATCCTCTTATATTGGCACATAAATTCTATCACTTTGCAGTCAGAGAAATACAAATAGACATCAAGCTCCCTGCAAGAGAGAGCATGCCATTTGACCTCTGTCTTTGAATGTGCAGAAATTGTGACTAGATAAGAACAGGATTTTGGGCCTGATGAGTCTGGTGGTCCACAGAGCGCCAAACTCACGGTGGCGATCTCCTGACTGCCTTATTACGACTAGGGCAGTCAGGCCGCCCTGGGACCACCGCAACCACCAGGAAACCACTGTTCCCTGGAGGTTGCGTGGTGGTCCTGAGGCAGCAATATGCTTGGTGGGACACCATAATTTGAGTTTCCTCACCACCACACTTTTCATGGTGGTGCGACCGCCATGAAAAATGTGGCGGTGAGGAAACAAAGGGTACCCTTCAGGGCCCCCTTGTGCTTCACACCATGTGGATGCACACAGAGGGACACAACATGTGCCCCCTGCGTACATGCACACCAGTACCTGCATATCATGGACTCAACAGTCCATGCCCTGCAGATACTGCTGTTGATGTTCCCATTGCGGTGCCTATTCCATAGGCATCGCCCTGGGAAAGCCAAAGAACAGCCCGCCAGCCAGGAGATAAGTCCTAATCTGGCGGGCGGTTCAGACATCGGTTTGGCAGTGAGGAAGCGGGGTGGTCCCACTCCTGTACGGCCAAACTCATAATAAGGCCCTTAATGGCCTGTTTACAGAAAGCGAGTTTGTGAAAGAATATAGTAAACACATTTTGGGCAAAGGGAAGGACGAACTCAAGCTGGATGGCCTAAAACAAATAATGCCAGCAGATAGAAAGCCAGAAAATGTAAGTAACAAACCACAAAATCAATGGAATGCAAAAGGCAGAATGCATTCCGAGGTCAGCTCTTCCCTCAGAGTGGTCCGTCCTCACCATCTTACCAGCATTCAGTAGAAAATGGCACACCCTCTTGTGCATAACAAAATATCAAAGCTACCTAGCAACCTATCAATGCCCAACGTGAGAATAGTCTTCCCGGCACTGGACGCCGTTCACCCCAGTGACATGAAATAAACACAAAAGTTCTTCCATAACTCCATACGCTCACACTACAAAGATCCCTGAAGGAAAATAACAAATGTTACTTTCACACTGACCACACACACCAATACTAAGTAATATTCTGGACAAACCATTCCCTTCAGATAGACAGCTAGTTTACTGTGTGAAGATGTGCAGGACAGCTACTGATAGCACAACATATTGCTTGCAAGATGACTGCATAGGAAAACATTTGCTGCTGATATTTGCAGTGATATGAAGGCCACAGGTTCTAGTCAGATGAGGCAGATTAAACCTTCCCGTGTAAGGTCAGTAAACTGAAGAATGTTAATGTGGTATTTATAGCGTGCACTAATACTCCGGAGTAGGGTGTCTGCCCGCTAGCTGTTAAAGTATGAGCCAAACCAGGGAGAGTAGAGTATTTAAAGAGTTATGGAATCTATTCACACCCTTAATATGGCAATGACTGCGACAGATGGGACTAGCATTAAATTCTTAAAAAGAGGCATACATTATGTGCAGCAGCTTAAACAATGAGCAGCACAATGTGGAATCACACAAAACGAAATCGAAAAATACCATTTCCCCAATGCGGCGGTAATGTCAGCAGGCGGCTTGGAGGACTCCGCATGCACCATCCGTGCAGAGCGAGTCCTGGGAAAAGACGCTTGTCCACCACACCACCACACGGGGTTTGCCAAAAAGAAAGGCACACCAAAGTGGATGCTTGCTTGTGCCCGGGGGGACTGTAGAGTGCGTGCAAATGCAGGAGCATTCTAGTCGGTCCCTGTTTGTGCTCCAGGGACACTAAAAAGTCTTTGCAATTCTGAAGACACACATGGCGCTGGAAATGGAAAGGCTGGGATTACGTGTACGTCGCTGCTCGTTCCAGCGGCAAAACTCTGAGAAGTCAACTTTGAAAAAAAGATGGGACATGCACCACCCATTAGCCGTTTAGAGGCTATCATTTTTAAATGACACATAACAAAGCCAATCCGAAGCGTGGGAGGAGTCAGACTCTACAAAGTATACACAACAGATCACCTAACAACACAAGCGCTGTAAAGCCTCAACCTAAAAACCACAAAGGGCATACGATACAGCAAATTCTACATATACCTTACAATGCACTCAAAGAAGCTACTCATAGAGGCTTTGCTATAGGCTGCAGAGACAGGCTTTTGGTAAGACAAATTATATGTTCTCATAGCTGAACTATCTCTCAGTCTAGCCATAGGCTAACCAGACCCAACTGGATCTGGCACCTCTGCTGGCCTCTGTGAGAATGAGTCCTAACCCCCAAGTCCTGTCCTCAAGGTCTTGGACCACTGACTGGAGTCAGACTGTATTCCTCCAGCTCAACTGAAGATTTCATCAGATCCAATGCAAGAGTGTGCAGACAGATGCAGGCCTCGCATCACAGCCCCTTACTGCTCTTGATTGGCATTCATCCACCGAACACAGAGTGGAGCAGACCAATACAGACCCACATACTGCAGCACCTCGCAGCTTCGGATCAGTGACCGCACAGGATCCAATGCCAAGTCTCTCAGAAGCATGCATTGCAGTACCATGCAGCTCCTAATCGACAGCCTCACCAGATCTGAAGCAGAGGCACTGAGAGATTCAGTGCGCAGCTCCTGATCAGCAACTTGATGTAGCATGACACAGAGCTTCCCATCGTTTCACCGCACAGCCCCTGCAACAGGGATAAAAGGTGCAACTCCCAGTGGGCTGACCATGGTCCCAGACCTGACTAGTGCTCCCTCACTGTCAGCAAGAACTTTTTATGTTGTTCCGGTCTGGTGCAGCCAGATACCTGAAGTTGGTGCATCATGCCTTTTGCCACTATTTTCACCATAGACCTTAAGAACCCCTAACTCCGGTTGTACATGATTGGATTTTTGTTGTTTGGATGTTATTATATTTATTAAAATATCCTCTATTTTTTTTTATTTGGTTTGTATTCTTCTTGTGTTGTTTCTTCACCTAATTACTGTTTGAGTGCTGCATAAATATTTTATGCAATACCTCTAAGTTAAGCCTGATTGCTCTTTGCTAAGCTACCGAAAGGTTAATCATAAATTATTTTAGTGACTTTTTAGTACACCCTGACAAGGTCTGTGAGTATTATTTGCAGTGGGTTATCACCCCCTTCAACCAGTAATACAATTCCGTACAAGAACAAGCTACATGAGGCCTTTTCAGCAACTGCTCTGCTGACTAGTTCCAATTGGACCTGTCCTAGACCTGCTGCTGGCATCTGCTCAAGTGAGTCTTGACGTCTAAGTGCTGCCTCCAAAGTCCTGGGTCCTTGGATGGTGTCAAAGTGTACTCCTCCTATCCTCTTCTGGAACTTAGAAACTTTTTTCGCTCCAAAAACCTCCAGAGGACCAGGACCAACCTGCCAAGCCAATTCGACTAAGGTGCTTTAGCGCTGGGCCAAAGATTCAAGCTACTCTTGCTCCGAGCTTTTCCGTAGCAGCAAATCCAATTCAGCAAAACCTTGTAACAAAGGTACCCAGCCTTGTGGAGCCCTCTTCAGCTAGCCAAAGGTATAATGCCTTGCCCCCACAGAAGAATCTGAGCTAATAAAATAAGTTCAAACAGAGAAATCTTCACTGGGTGAAGGTGCTAAAAGTATCCGTCTGGTAAGGGACCTTCCTTGGACATGAAATTCAAATTTCTCCCGATCTGAGCTCTATCACCAAAAGTCAACTATTCGACAGAGACCTCGTTCAGCTGCTATCCAACTTGAGCCGCAACTTTCTACCTTGACCTGCTCAGGATTTGTGACTTCTATTTCAGAGACTAAGTCAGAAGGTAAAACATCTGGCTGAGTCGATCTTGGTCCCAGATTAATGAAGCCCTTGCATTGACGTTATGTCACACAGTGCAGCGCAAGGCAATGCAAGGGCTTCAGTGAGATTTACTAAGCCTGGATGCCCAGCTGGACCTGTGTCTGGAGCCTGGATGCCTCTCTGGACCTGTGTCTGGAGTTGGATGTGGAGGAGCTGTGGAGTCGATGAGTAGTTGTGGTAGACATTGAGGCAAGGCGATCGCCCGTACCTGGTGGTGAAGTTTGGCAGGTCGCATGGAGACACGTAGCTGACCTGTGTGAGAAGAACGCCTTGAGCCCCTTGGAGCTGTGAATGGTAGAGGCACTCCTGCGCACCAACGAAGGGAGGTCTGTATCGCATACTACAATACACCACTACACCGGGGTGCACGGAGGGGATTACCAACGGTGGGCGGCACCGCTCTGCATCACAGGCCGGATGATGTTGCGCTGGCCGGACACTGTGGAGGGTGAGGCCCCTTCACCCCTAAGTGGGCCCTGCTGCATCAACTCCATCGGGAGGTTCATCAGCGGACTTGGGAAATCCCACCTGGCTGGCTGGCTGATTCACAGATTTGAAGAGAGTGCAGCGGATTGTGCCACGGTACCCATGTCCAGGTGAGGAGAAGGTGGGACGCATAGCGGAGGAGGCCCGTGGGTCGAGTCGCCCAGGTCTAGCACCTGTAGATGACACACCCAGTGGCGGCTCATCCGCTATGGCGGAAGAGCGTCGGCAGTCTGCTTTCAAGCAGTGCAAGAAGAGGAAAAATCATCACATGATGATAACTTCCTTATGTAATCGTGCTATGTTTCCTTTACGGGAGGGAGGGTATGTAGGGCTGCTCCACTCATGGAGCAGGGCAGGGGGGAGCGGAATGCCCACTCAAGTGCCCAAAGCAGTCATGCGCACTGTCCTGTTAGCAATGCAGGCTGCATTACAGCCTGCATGGAAAACATGCCCACCCCTCCAGCCCCTGGCTGAACCCCTTGTCCCGGCACCAATAACCAATCCTAACGCCGCATTGCAGCATTGTGATGGGCTTAGGGGTCGGGGGCCTGGCTGCCTACTTCCTGTTCCTGGAAGCACACTCAGGAGAGAAGGAGCAACGAAGACACGAAACCCGGCCTCGAGGTAAGATTTCTCTCATTTAAATATTTACAAGACCAGCTCACACACACACACACATGAATCCACGCCCCATCCAGTGTCCTTTCGAGTGTTTCCCAGCTGTCCAGTCCCACCCCCCCGAAGCACTTCTCAATGGCTGCCGCTGTGTGGCCATGGGCAGCGGGCGCACCACTGGTGGGCCAAAGGTATACATCGCATTCGATTACAATGCATACTAATACTAGACATATTGCAAAAGTAGGGAAGGTGTTGGATAGCGGAGATGATAATATTACTATTCCCACTTCAGTGAATGCAACCCTAAAACTAACCCTTGCACCCCAAAGCAAACCCTGACCCTAAAATTCATCTTTTAGCCCCCAAAACACACCCTAAAAATCATATTTGACCCAAATGCACACCCCAATTTTTATAATTGCCCCCAAAACACACTCCAAATTTCAAATTTTACCCCATAATACACACCAAATTTAATCTCCGACACCCGAAAGCCATACCCGCCCTAAAACTTACTGGCCTCACAATGCGTTGTAATGGAATGCGATGTAAAGGCACCTGCGTTGCTGGGGTTGCTTTGTAAAGGCATTACGATGTAATGCCTGCATTGTAATGGACGTCCCCCATGCCAAAGGCAAGCCTGTCTGCCCCTGGAACGCGCTCAGCACCAAGCACCCTCCCTCTCGGACTTGTGAAATCCCACCTGGTTGGCTGATTCATAGATTTAGAGAGAGTGCAGCGAATTGCGCCACAGTGTCAATGTCCAGGTTAGGAGAAGGTGGGACGCGTAATGGAGGAGGCCCGTGGGTCGAGACGCCCAGACTTAGCACTTTTAGATGACACACCCCCAGTGGCGCTCATCCACTATGGCAGAAGAGCATCGCCCCACTGCTTTCAAGCAGTGAAAGAAGAGGAAAAATCATCACATGATGATAACTTCCTGATGTAATCGTGCTATGTTTCCTTTGCGGGAAGGAGGGTGGGTAGGGCTGCTCCACTCACGGAGCAGGGCAGGGCAGGGGGGGAGTGGCATGCCCACTCAAGTGCCCAATGACTGTTTTGTCCGCCCACTCAGGCCGCCCAAAGCAGTCATGCGCACTGTCCTGTTAGCAATGCAGGCTGCATTACAGCCCTAAAACTAACCCGTGCACCCTAAAGCAAACCCTGAACCATAAAATTCATCTTTGAGCCCCCAAAACACACCCTAAAAATCATATTTGACCCAAATGCACGCCCCAATTTTCATAATTGTCCCCAAAACACAATCCAAATTTTACATTTTACACCATAATACACACCAAATGTAATCTCCGACACCCGAAACCCATACCGGCCCTAAAACTTACTGACCTCACAATGCGTTGTAATGGAATGCGATGTAAAGGCACCTGCGTTGTTGGGGTTGCTTTGTAAAGGCATTATGATGTAATGCCTGCATTGTAATGGATATCTCCCATGCCAAAGGCAAGCCTGTCTGCCCCTGGAACGCGCTCAGCACCAAGCACCTCAGACACTCCACCGCTACGACACCAGCACCCTCCTCGCGATCAACCCTGGATGCCACATCGCCTGCCAAGACCAACCTCTGTTCCCGACCAGACATCGCAATCGCCATCACTGAATGCTACTAAACCACCCGCAAGGAGCACCCTGACCGTCCAGGAGGATGCATTGCCATCACCTACAGAAACACACTCCCACTGACCATGCACTCTAATGAACCAAAGGTTACCATTGTACACCTTGATTTCCAGATCCGGACCAAGCCCATCCTCTGCTGCACCCTCATCTGCAGGCCCCCCCAGGCCATGGACCCCCATTCTACAATACCATTGTAGAGCTCATTGCACACCAGGCTGTCCCATCCACCGACAACATCCTACTCAGTGAACTCAAGTTCCACCTGGACAACCCCAGTGACCAGAACACCACCCCCTCCTGGGGAAGCTCCCCAGTATCAGAGTCAAGCAGCTAGTCACCTCAGCAAGCCACATAGCAGGACACACGGTCGAGCACGTCTCCTCCGCCAGCGGAAACTTAAACTACAGCCACACCACCAGACTCTCCTGGACCGACCATCATTGTATACATCACGTCTTCACCATGCCCACCGTACACCACCACCATCATCTTCCCCCCCTCGCAGCTGGATCAAGGCCACAAAAGAACATCTCGTCAACTCCCTCAGCACCACCACTCCACCAATGCTTACAGACGATGACACCATAAATATTGTGTCAATTGAAGGATCTCTGGAGGATCATCAAATCCCCCGCCCAGATAAAGAAAAAGAAGGACAGGTCTGATTGGTTACACACTAAACTGACTTTTGAAAAACAAGTTTCAATCCTTAAGAAACAAGGCCCCTACCCTTGTGCAGACACACTTATGTAGCCAACTCTACACTGAGAAGGATTCACTTAAGAGAAGCATCAGCTATTTCTGCAAGGAAAATGTCCCAACAAGAAAGCCAGCAGAGTCGGTAAACAGCAGGCTCCAGTTTTCTAGCTGCTGTCAGCATTTTGAGGGTACTTCACGTAGAGGAGCATGGCCGACAATGCCATTCTCCACCTGTTCCAACCTAGGTCCTCAATAATAATACATAGGCATGGAACCAAAGGACAAATGGGAGAAGGGAAATAACACTGGAGACAGTGGATCAAAATGGCGCCAACAACAACTGAAATCAGCTCAAAACCACTGCTCAGTTATCTTAAATAAAAGAAACACAAAATATACTGTGAGACGTATGTAATACAAAACATGCAATCTGTAGTGTATGGAACACCAGTGTCATCATAAGGCTTAACTTTATATTGGCATTGAAAGACTGTGACTATTACCAGTCCTACATGGAATCAGGTATGGACCTAAATAGCTGAGGAAAGGCTGCAGTGCCACAGAGATGGAGGAAGGTGGTGTTATATAGTTTTGTTTACTTCTTGCTCTCAAACCCTCCAATAACAGCGCGACTCACACCAACCGGCCTATCACCGCGTGACACTCTCTGACGTCACCCTTCTTCGTTCGCAGCAGTTCCCTTCGCCAGACTCGTTTCACGCCTACTCTCGTCCCATTCGTACACTGAAATAACCGATCAAGTTACTTCTCTGGCTGTCCGTCCACAGCCTCTGACTGCTCGTCCACAGTCTCTCGACCTTGTTGACCTCGATTGGCGACCGTCTGCCCCCGTCCGGCCAGACAGATCGCCCCTGATAGGTTACTAATACTCCGATCTACACACAACAACCCACGACCAGCGTTAAGTTGCCATACACACACACATTCGCTCCCCCTATCTCGGTCCAGGTGATCGATGGTACCTCACGATCTCCTTTGGGTGGTCAACAAAATCTATCTCAGGTGTCTTCTACACCACAACTCCCGGGCTGCGCGTGCTCACAGCCTGTTCTCACAATCACTCGACATACACATCAACTCCGCAAGACATCACACAACAACTCAACACCGCAATCTACAACATCTCATTTTGTTCATACTCACTCCTGGAACTGCTGCTTCCTGCCGCACTGCTACTCCCCGTCGATGCTCATCTGCCGCCGTCGTCTCCCGCTCACCATCTGATGATTCACCATCACTTATCGTCTATGGGCCTCAAGGATCACTTATCCTTATCTAATCTAATCGTCCCTCGCTATCGGAAGTAACCATCCGTCTCTGCTACCAACTGCTCAGGCCCATTTTCTTGACTGTAATTATCTACAAGAACCCACTCTGGTCGGATGGAACTTTTTACTTGCCCAATAGCGTGGAGGGAATAAACACAATTATCCAAAAATGCTGTCTGCAATTGTCATAATCAAGGACTCGAGACTTAATCTCTTTGCTCTCTGGCTTTTATTATCAACATAAAAATTTGAAGATACAAAGTCCTCAATACGAGGCTCAACAAGTACATGGGCACTAACACAAATGCTACTCTACGAAGAATCCGCATACGACTAAAAATAACCAAAAGCACAATTTCTAAAAGCATGAGGTAGAAAACTACCAAGCCAATGTCGATATTAGGGATACTGGACCATACCATCTCTATCCCTGCTCTGTACTAGATGTCATCCCTACTTAGCAATCCCTTGAGACCCTCAATCGAGAAAACGGTGTCAGAGTGAAACTTCCTAAGAAGTCTTCACTTGGAGAGCTTAATCTATGCCCCCTCTAGCTCCTCGCCTAGCTCTTCTCTGCTCTGATCTACTCTGTTCTGCCTCCATCCTCGGGGCGCTTTCCCTAATACAGAACCCCAGATCCTAGAACACGCCCTTTTGCACCTCCTCTTCAGCCGGGTCGTCTTTCAGTAATTTTCCGTTGAGCGCTGTCCAGTTCCATCGTCCATCAGCTTGGCCTTGAGTCCCAGACACCGTCCGCACTAGGAGTTACGATTGGCACATTCCAACGCACTCCCATGTCTGGCTTTAACTACATAATTCAATTCGTGAACAAAGAACTTCTCTACTAACTAAGCAACTGTCCTTGCACCTGGAGTGAGATCATGGAATGCAGACATACTTAACATCTTTTAACTTTGCAATTTACTACAGCCTAAAACCTCTACTAGAATAAATCCTTTTGGCCTATTGCCCTCGGCTAACATAAGAAAATAACAGGCCTTTCTCCTTAACGATATATGTGAATTCTGGTCACTACTTAGGTTACACAAACATCTCTAAATCACACTATTGGCATTTTTACGTCTTCCCTTTCATGTATGTTTTAAGCAACCTACATGAACATTAACTAGGTTACATGTTAACTTCACATTGCGTTCATAAAACTAAACTCTATGCATTTCTCTAAGTACATTCACAATATGCTTGTATATGACTAACACTTCTAATTTAAATCGATACCTTATACATCTCTTAAACATTTCGCACACAAAATACCTGAGTACACATTTGATTATATGCGGGCGCCAACTAACAGTGAATATGACGCGCCCCTACAATTTTCAACCTTTTAAACGCTACATCAGTTGCTGAAAGTTGTAACAAGACATCGGAGAGGCTACCAATATGGCAAGCGGTTGCACCTGTGGGCATAGCAGCAACCACAAGAACAATTAAGCAAGCAAAGGAAAGGTTCCGAAAGTAAATGGCAGATATCTGCAAAAGGTCTGGAGATGCAAGGAATCAAAGGAAATACAACAACAAAGGTGCAGATACAGAAAGGTGAGGGGGCGAACTACACAATAGCGAAGGAGACGAAATAACTGCAAAGTGCTGCTAGGCAGCGACTCTGTGTCTGTACTGAATTTTTTATATAGTTACTGCTTCCCAGAAGCCGAGCCCACAACCCGGAAGTGTCCATCAAGCTGATCTCCAGAATTCCGTTATCCATATACATCAATCCGGACTTCTTCTAAACTTGAATGAGGGTTTAAAGCCTGCGTGTCTGATTATTGGCTGTTCAATAGCCAGATCTTTCCCACTAATCCAGACAGCTTCATCACCCTAGGTTCCAGATGAAGGCGAGGATGAAATATGACCCATATTAAGTGGAAGGAGCATTCACCCAGAAAGTCTGTGATATGGAATTTCTTTACTCACTCACGAGTTCAGAAGGGGATGCATGCCTAGAAGTCACCTGCACTTTGTGCAACGAAGTTCCAACGATGGATGATAAAGCATCTCAGAGCAATTCATCCAACTGAGTTTTCCAGACTGAAATAGAGCAGAGGAGACAAAAAGAAGGAGAGGAGAAGAAATGCTTGCCTGCAGAGGTCCTGCAAGTACAGGTAGAAGGCAATGATCCAAGGCTGAAGTTGCTTGCAGCATACTCCACAGCGTGCAAGCAAATAATATACCCATATGAAGAAAACTGGAAAGTAATTTTTTTAGTTTTTGGACTTTCACCTCAGAAAGTATCATAAGAGGTTCTATGAAAGCCCTACGTGATTTCATAAAAGAAGTTACACAAAAAAAGTTTAAACTACCTATTGAAAAAAAGATTAAAAAGCCAAAAATTGTTCTAATATTTACACAATTAACATTTAAAGTTTATACGTGTTTTTTTTAAAAAGGTGGAGGTTGTGATAAAACATATACTTTTTTAAAAACACGTACATATTCAGAGCTTGTGACCAACTTCTGCTCTTGGTCAAATGCTATTTGAGCTGTGCGTTGGCTGCCAGCAGCAGGCTGGGTACTTGCCCTGGTGAAACTTTAGGCTTTGCGGTCAACCTCTGCTGCACACAGCCGGTCGCATGCAACAAGGGTTAAATACTTGCGGAGGGTATAGGCACAGGGCCTGGCTATAGACCATGCCTTGCATCCAACCCCTGCTACAATCAGTGGAGTTGACTGCTACGATTAGTTCAGCTCAAGCCCTGGACTATGGCAGCTTCATGCAGTCAACTCCCGCTGTGCACAGGCCAGTGCAGTGGGAAGTGGCAGTTATCTGTTTGAGGAAAGTTTGGAGCAATAGCTGGTAAAAATACTTCACCACAGGCCCTGTGGTGTGAGTAGTCGGGAGTCTATGGCAGGTTGGGTGCAGGGCCTAGCTGGTAATCAGGCCCTGTGGCCAAACCCCACTGTTTATGGCCAAAGGCTGTACACTTCGAGGTTTGATCTTAAAAACAGAAAGACGCGGCATCAGATCCATGTGAATCCTTCTAGCCTGGCAGGTTCCACTGGAGATAGAGATCTTCAGCCTTCTCCTATCTCTTTTTACACTTTTCCAGGTAGAATCAATAAGGAATTTTTAATGAACCTTAGATAGTACCACTATTTAAGCCCCTCTTCCGCTGTGTGGCTTACACTTGCCCACAAAGAAACAATAAGAAATCTCTAAACCCTGATGAAGTCCCTTGTCGAGACAAAACATATTGGCTGGGCTGCAGTTTGTTGTTGTGAAGAATTAAGAAAATCTTTTTTGGAATATCATATCACGGCTCCTGCGTCATATTGGATCTATAAGAAGAATTTATATGTTTGAATAATCTGGATTATTTTGCGATTAAGTTAATTTTCAATAAAAACATTGGGCTTCCTAAGCAATCCCTTTTGTATATTGTTTTTCCGATTGAAAATACACCATCAGAGATCAAATATTCTTTCGGATTAATACTTCTTTCTACAAATTCCCCATCTTTTAAATATCACACGTGTCAAATTGGGTTTGGAAACCTTTCAATAGTTCTCCATTTCAGTAAAAATTTGGTGAAGTACAGGAATGTCCCTGCCCAGGTCAGGATTTAAATCCTGCAGGGATGTCAAATATCTATCACGGATCCACATGACATTTCTATGGTGCTTGGGGTGCTGACCATGAACGAGGTCGTTCAAGTCATGCATGAGCATGCACCCCAAAGCCATCAGAGAAATGGAGGCAAAACATTTTATGACATGGGTTCGAGACGATCGGGCCAGGAGGTAGTCTTGCTCGAGGATGAGTTGATTTGCATCTTCTCTTTCAAGACACAATACAACTCTGGTCTTGGACGTAGAAACACCAATTCTGGTTTGTTGCCAGCCATATGGCTGGGCCCCTGAATGTCAGAGCCAACAGCCTAAATCAGTGCCACTTTGTAGAGAGAGGTGACTTCACCCAGAGGTGTTACAGGACATTTTTTTCCCTTTGGAAAACACCTCAGCTATACCTTTTGCCCCCTGTCCTCATTCCTCTACCCTCCAGTAATCATTGCAGAGAGCCTTGGGGGACATGTTTCGGTTGAAGTGGAGGTTTTATTTTGCTACACATTTCCTCCTGTGCCCTTGATTCCTCAGATGCTGAGGAAGATTTGGGTCAACCAAGCCAGGTCATCTCAATAGCCCAGACTGGATTGGGTGTGGTATGAGGACGTGTTGCACCTTTCTTTGTGCCCACATTCTTTCTCCCTCACAGGTAAGACCTCCACTCTCAATTGGGGTGGTAGGTACTGCATCATTGCCTCCACTGCTTCTTGAGCCTGGAGATTCAACGGGGGCACCCAAGTGCTTTTTATCTGCTTCCTGAAGTAGACATTCAACCAAAACGGTGTACTCTGGGAGATGAAGTTGGTTTGTGAAACAATCCCATAGCCCCTCTCAAGGACCACGCATTTGGTATCTCACAGTTTGCCCTGTTGTTGGCCTAGCAGGGTTGTGCAGTCAGCATGGTAAAGGGTTATCTATCTGCGTTGTCGGCCTATCTATGTCTCCAATACCAGTCTTCCCTATTAAAGTTCTCTCTAGTTAGAAGGGTTCTGATGGATCTCACCAATATGCATCTCCTTTCCCAATTCATTATGCCTCGATGGGACCTTAATTTGTTTTTTCCATTTTCAATGTATTCACCCTTTGAACCCCTATGCAGTTGCAAGTTGTGATTGCTTACATTTAAAACAGTTTTTCTGATTGCCGTTACTCGGCTAGATGTGCCAGTGGGTTGATTAACCAGTTCATGAATCACCACTTCCCAGCTGGTTATTGCTTTGGGAATCTATTCAAAAGATGAGGAATCTGCAGGTAGAATTATTCATCATTTTCCAGTGGCTCTGGAGGTATATAGAATATCCACTCGAAAAGTCATTATCGATGGTACTTCATTTTTTCATATTGTAGTTTGCACATGCATATTGTCCCCACTGCGATGTGAATAACTATATTAACTGTTTTTTAGATACATTTTGGAATGATGCTTGTTTTCACAATTCAGTCAGTCTGTTTTATATGTTCATTATCAATCAGACCATAACTTACATCACCCGCTATATTTACTTTATTTTTAAGTAACTTTGCAAATCAGTGTTTTGTGAATGGTGGGCGCTGTGAGTTATGGCATGTTATGAGTACGTTGCATACCATAAGTGGCACATTTTTGTGGTTTTGGGTGCTTGAGTTAGAACCATAACTTTACTCTTAGCTACGGTTTTAGCATTGAATTTCGATTTTTTTATAATACACTTTATTCCCAATCTTCGCTGTGCACGGCCTTATGCCACAGGCCAGGCCCTGAGCTGACCCGATCACAGGCACCTAAGCCCAGATGTACACAGACCCCACTGTGCACAGCCGCTGACTATCCCTTCCTTTTGCCATTTTTTCTCCCCATCATTCTCTTTATCTCTTGTTCCCTCGCCTTTCTCACTTCTTTCTATTTTTGCACAAAATGGCAGAGAGTTACACTTCTTAAAATGGTGGCTCATGCAATGAAATTAAAAATCACAAATCATGCTTTGTTTTCTTTATTTTTTCCTGTTATGCTACCAGTGGCGGCTAGTATTTGAAGGCAGTGGGGGTCGCGGTGGGAAGGATTAAAATGCTCAACTGTCTGCTACAGCCGACCGCCGTCGCTGCCGCCTCCTCTGGGTCCTCTTTTGCCCGCTTTCAGGGCAGGGAGAAAGAAGTAGTCAGCTCCCAGGCTCCTGATGGCCAATCACAATGCAGTGTTGTGATTGGTCTGATCACCGTGGATCGGCGTTCAGCCAGAGCATGGGAAGCTGGGCATGTTCTCCATGCCGGCTGTAATGCAGCCTACATGGAGAACATTTAAAATGCGCATGACTGTTTGACCAGCCCGAGACGGCAGGTCACATCATTCTGCTCACTTGGAGTGGGCAAACCACTCCTCCCCTGCCCTGCTCTGTGAGCAGAGCAGCCCCACCCTGCTCTGTGAGCAGAGCAACCCCGCCCCTACCCAGCTGTGCAAGGGGGAAAAAATTATATTAACAATGAGTTATTAGCATTTCATTTTTTCCTTTTTCGACCTGCTCAGTGGGGCGACGCTCCTCCACCTAAGCAGGGGAGCCGCCACCATATGTTTCCCGAATTTTCCATTCCTCTTCGTACCCCCCCAAACCTCCCTTGGGTCTGACACCTCTCATGTGCACGTTACCCATTAGAGTGGAAATATTTTTTCCACAGATTGAAAGTCACGATTTGGAATCAATGTGCGATTTTCAAGATGATGAAAAAAAATACACAGAGCCATTCACCAGCATTCACATTTGTCAAAAAATTCAAATGTGATTGACAATATTGGCAAATAGAAATTTTCAATATCAGAGATATAGAAAAGTGATACCTCTTTCAAGTCTACCCAGTACTTTTTTGGAATACTTATATCTCAAAAAATAATGATTGGATTTATACCAAACTTAAAAAAAGAACACTTTATGAATACATATCTACTTTCATGGCAAATTTAAATCCATAACTTTTTTCTTTACATTTCTCTTAAATAATATTATCATAACTATTATAAATGCATACTTAAATGTTATTGTGTTTTTAATATTATACATGCCTTAAATATCTACTCATTTAAAATTAGTGTGTGTGTGTGTGTGTGGGTGGGGATTCCTGCATTAAGAATTTCTTCTGTAACGTTTTTCAATATTAGGACATTTTTAAAACATTAGGCTAGGTTAGTCCTCACAAGGCTAATGTGAACACAAAGAGCTTTATTTATGAAGTTTTGGCGCCGGGCAGCGCAGCAAGGAATCTTGCTACAGGAGCTGCGCTGCCCTGCATCAAAACAGAAGGGCAGAAATGGGCCGTATCTGGAATTAGAAACCAAAAGGTCATTGAATAGTTGTTATTTTAGGTGAGCTCTGCATCTATATCTCATAATATCACGTATGTTGCTGGAGACAACTTCAGTGACATCACTAGTCTAAAGACAGTCATTCCAACTTAAGATTTAGTAGTGGAATTTCAGCAATGTTTTCAATACACAATTATTTCTGGTATCAGTAAAGAAGGTGAACTTCCCTTAAATACACTTTCTTTTTTTCAGTGGTTCTTTAGGTTTTGCTATGAAATACTTAGGCCCTAGTCAACGTAAGAACTCACTGCACAAAATGTTTGCCCACCCTCGTATCCAGTGTTATCCAGTCACCATGATGAGAAAACCCCTTGAACATAGAGTTCATGCATGAGCCCCACAGATCTGCTGTGAATGGTCTCACTGTGCCACTGGAATCAAGCTATCCTGGCTGAAGAGGGGTGAAACCCCGAAACCGGTCCCAGGATGCTTGTCTCCGGTCCAGAGAGGACCTGGCTTGGCAGCTCGAGCTGGACTGTTCCCATGAGGCACAGGGTCAAGACTGATTTGCATATGGCCAGGTCTAAACTGAGTGGTATGGTGAGCAAAAAAAAAGATGATGGATTTTACCCAGATCTCTTGACTGGGAGAGAATGTTTTGATTTGTGCCGCATTCCGTCCATCAATTGTGTGTCTTGTGACTGATATTTAGTCATGATCAGCAAGCATTAGGTGCAGGTGCTGGCAAAAGGCCAGAACCTGCACCCATGGCTCTGTGCAGTGGGCACATTGCTTGCCCACCACCACCCTCCAAATCCCTGACCACTTTCTACTTCGTCTTAGATCAATTGGCTCCCTTCCCTCATATAGTTCTGCAAGTGCTGCTTAACAGGTGAGGTATCATGAGAACATTACATAAAAAAATGTTGAAAAGAGATACACCAAACTATAAAAGCTTCTATTTTCAGTAAAGGTTAATCTCCATGTCAAATATGGAGTATTCAGCAGTGTTTGCTGTGGGGAAGATCACATATTTCTATTAAATGCAAAATCAAAAATGCACTTTTGCATTACCCCAATAATGGAACTTACCCACAAACAATCAGCATGAAATTTGAAACAAAGAATCTTAGTTAAAGTGCACAATATCAGTCACAAAATACAACTCATCAGTCAAAACTGACACATTTGTTTAAGGACAAATATCTCTAACACTATTGAGTGGTTGTACATGACAAAAACAACATCTTCTGACTGGGGGGTCTATCTCAATTCTTAGCCTTGGGCAAAAGTGATTGTATGAGAGGAAATGGTACATCTGTTTGACCCCCAAGTGACTCTTGCACACCGGAGACCAATTTGAACAACATTTTAAATAAAGAAACGTATCTGACGGTACCAAGAATCTGCCAAATATCATGCAGAATTTTTAGATGGCATCAAAGTAATTCACAATAAATAGTTTTTCATTTTCCTAAAGACTAACCAACTCAATTAAAAGTAAACAGTCACCAACTTTGTTTCAGTTACATCCACACCTATGTTGCAGTTATTGCTAAAAAAACCCAGAAATCCTGAAATTCTCCAGTTATGGATAGCACAACAATCCATAGTTCTCACAACTCTCTTGGAAACCATAATTTACATCATCTTACCCTTGATGCAATGGATGCCTTAATAAATGATCCCACAAGTGGCATGGCATACTACCTTACTATAAACCTTATGGATGACACAACTATTGATATAATTTGATGTCTTTGTTCAAGTATGAGTTGAAATTTAAGGATATGCTGTGAAGCCTTCATATTTATTGCTATAAATATTGTGAGATCCTATGCATTGCAAATGGTGAGAGAAGGTTGGTTTGCACGGCAGATGTTCAAGCAATAGTGAGGTAACCATAAGCAGAGATTCTCAGTGTTGTTTTGGTTTAATTTAGTAACTATAACCACAATTTAATATATATGTATATAGTATCGTTTTTTGATTTGTTTCATAGTGGTTTCTTTGATTCTGGTGTGGTTATACCAGGATCTTAAAGAAGCAGCACAGTCAGAATTTTCAAGAACCATAACTTCACTTTTTATCCTTCTACTACCTACCTGCAACAAAATTGCAAAGTTTTATAAAAAAAACATTTGTTTTAGCTCCTAATTATTCTTTTTATTTCCAAGAATGTCACATACTTAGTACATCATTCCCATGCTGTGAGGGGAGTGGTTCATATTAGAAACAGATGATTCCAGCTGCCATGCAATGTGCAGGAAAATGTGAACAATGTACCGAGTTGCTTGTTTTTTGAAGTTCATAACCATTTTCGTAATGATCTTCAGGTTAGTTTGGGCTTCTTTTCAAGGCAGACCCCCTTAAGCTCCTTTTCATGTTCATTCTCTCGAGGTCTGTCCCCAGTGCCTTTGCCAGCAGGAACAGAGTGACTCTTGTCCACTATAAGGATAGCGATTGCCTTGGACTGCGCAGATTTGTGCGGATACCTTGGAGAATCATGATCTCTGGAATCTGAGCCCTCATCCTGGCAGAGGGGACTGGTTTTGCTCCTCCTCATCAAAATATGTAATGCCCAGCGGGCTAAGGTTTTCCCCTTTATTGCTAAATTGGGCAACATCAAATTCCGCATAAAAAAAGCACCTTAGTTGACAGAGTGGAGCCATGCTGTTCTGCTGAGATATAGGGCCTTAATATGAGTTTGGCAGTCCGATGGACCGCCAAACCCACAGTGGCAGTGCGGCTACTGGTTTACAAGTAGGGGGGACAAACTGCCATGGGACCACTGCTGCAGACAGGAATCTGTGATCCCTGGTGGTGTTGCAGCGGTCTTGAGGTCACAATATGCATGGCGGGGCCGCTGTGCCCCCCCAACCATATTACAAGTTTCCTTTTCTCCACGCTTTTCATGGCTGTGAGCCAGCCATCATAACTGTGTTAAAGAGGAAACAAAGGGGGCCCTACAGGGCCCCCTGTCACCTCTGGGCCATGGGGTACATGCAGGAGGGTACATGGTGTGCCTCTCTCTCTGCATGAACCCCAGTTCCTGCAAGGCATGGACTTAATCGTCCATGCTCTGCAGAAACTTGCTTTAGCATTCCCATTGCAGTCCCTTTTCTATAGGAACTGCAGTGGAAACACCAAAGGACCGCCCCCCAGTGACTTAAAAAGTGGTAATCTGGCGGGTGGTTTCTTATGACTTTGGTGGTCCTGGAGCGGGCTGTGGCTTGGTGGCCTCACTCCAAGACCGCCAAATTCATAATAACGCCCTTAGTACTACCTACTGTCTGTCTCTTTGGTGCTGAATAGGAGTGGGTGGAACTCCCAGAGTTTAACTCATTGGAGTTACATGAAAACTCTGCAAAATTCCGAGGAGTTCTGTGAATGGGCAGAATTAGGCATGTTGCGCTGCTCACACTGATTGTTTGCGCTGGGAGCTCATTCTGTGCTGAAAAATCAGTGCAAATGGCCCCACACAGTGCGTCAGAGGGTGCTGCTCCTTGTGTGGATTTTGCTGCTGCTCGAGTAGATTTTCTACTTGAGTGGCATCTAACCATGAACAGCAGAGACTGCCTGCCTTGGGGAAATCTCACTGGGTGCCCTCATAGTGACCAAAAATAGCGCTAGGGGATGTCATATCTCGCTCACGTTGAACTTCGCCAATTTTGCAGAGCCATAACAATAGGGCCCCCAGGACACCAGTGGAAAATTACCTCAACCACTATGGTTGGGTCCCAGTAGCCCATGTCTGCCCTTGAACAGGGTCTGGCAGCAATGAAAACGTATGGAGCTAAGCACTTACTTACATCATCGTACTCCATTAAGCATAAGTTACAGATCATATGAAGGTTAGACCAAGTGAATTGAGTTTCAAAGCGTATACAGATGGAGAGGAGCACTAAGAATCGAGAAAAAACATTAGTCCGTGCATCTTTCAACAACATTGAACCACAGCACCCTGAGGAAGTGCCTCAGCTTGTAACAGAGAAGTTCTGGGTATATCTACCCCAGCACCACAGGCTTCAGGATTCCTTACCCATCAAAAAGGCAGTGGAATGAAAAACACGAGACCAATTTCTTCTTGCTCAGGCTAACACTCATCAAGCGATGGGATGACGAAGGGAGGTAGTGTAGTTCTCTTTTGGTTTATCTAGATGATTACTCACTTCTGGAAACAGGTGCTATTGAAATGCTGCAGAGGTATGTGCAAAAACATTGCTGCCTTGAATTTTAAATTTACAGAAACTTTATTGGTGCTATAAGGCAAAGGGCCTAATTTAGATCTTGGCGGATGGGCTAGTCCCCCACAACCTATGGGATTTATATTACGGCGGACGGGATATCCGTGCCGTTGTGACAGGGTGTACTGCTCGATTTTTTCCGGTCTTATTGTGTTGAAGGGTGATTTAGGTGACTTCAGTCTCTTTCCATTCAAGTCTAAGGGTTAGAGTAGTGAATGGAGCCTATTTACTAGGCACTTCGACATGATTCTGTGCTCTTCCCCATAGATCAGGGCTTGCACATATAGCCTAGGGGATAGATTTGTTAGTATTAGGGATAACCTGTCCTGTAGTGAGGGTATTTCATGGAGCCGTGTTGAATGCAGGCCTGGTAGGCCTCAAACGGGAGAGACTCCATCTTTCTTTCTGCTCCGGCAGCTTGAGATGCTTCTAGGTTAAAGGGGATGTTTTAGTTATGAGGTGTTATTCGCTTGGAGAGAACCGGTTCAGGCCGGCCCTTATCGAAGGATTGTATTTTTCTTCATGCCGAAGACACTACATCAGGCCGGCCGGCTGGGAACGTGTCCTTGGCACGGGGAGGTACAAGAATTTGGTGGGCGGCAGGTTACGGGCTGGAATTTTCCATGAGAAAATGCACCTCTATATTAGTGAAAGTCTGAGGCAGATGCTGGCACTTGCTTCTAGTCCATGGGCGGCACCTGGCCGTTAGTAGTAAAGCTGCTACTTATTCCAGGGAAGACAGATGACAAACTTGGAGGTGGAGAAAAACCGAGAAATAGATATTCCAAAGAGAAGAGAATAGCCGATGAGGAAGAGGTCCCAGTGACTCGGAGAGGGAGACGGGAGTAAACCCGTGATTGCGGAGGTGTGACTTCCAGGCGAAGCCGAGGCGCAGATGAGAAGGGAACCTAGATGACATTGAGTGCAGGCTACATACGACCAAGGTGATGTCAACCCCTTACTATTAGAAGTGTACAACTTAATCTTTCACTTTTCTTTGCAGGTTATGTGATATGTATTATGTTCCGTGAGTGTGCATGTAATAACTCAATAAAGTATTCAGTTTGTAGTAAAGCAATATGTGCTACGTGTTCTTGTGTAAGAGGGTAACCTATTCTTCTAGTCAGCTGTGACTTGACATGAACAGATGTTAATCCTGATCAGGTAGGTGGTAACTGAATAAGGGAGAAAGGAGCCCTTCGAACTGGGGAACAAGTTGTGCTCAACTAGCTGTCTTTGTGTGATCTGATATATAGTAACACTGATTATGTCGTGGTAATTATAGGATGAACTCGTGCTAAGGCTGCCGTCTGGGCAGGAAGTCCTGGGTCCGTTTGGGACCACGAGGCTGTGACTGCCGTCTGGGCAGGAAGTCTGTGGCTGCCGTCTGGGCAGGAAGTCCTGGGTCCGTTTGGGACCGCGAGGCTGTGACTTGTCTAAGGCTGCCGTCTGGGCAGGAAGTCCTGGGTCCGTTTGGGACCGCGAGGCTGTGGCTGCCGTCTGGGCAGGAAGTCCTGGGTCCGTTTGGGACCGCGAGGCTGTGGCTGCCGTCTGGGCAGGAAGTCCTGGGTCCGTTTGGGACCGCGAGGCTGTGGCTGCCGTCTGGGCAGGAAGTCCTGGGTCCGTTTGGGACCGCGAGGCTGTGGCTGCCGTCTGGGCAGGAAGTCCTGGGTCCATTTGGGACCGCGAGGCTGTGACTGCCGTCTGGGCAGGAAGTCTGTGGCTGCCGTCTGGGCAGGAAGTCCTGGGTCCGTTTGGGACCGCGAGGCTGTGACTTGTAGGTCTTGGTATATATAGTAGGAATTCCCTGTCCTTAGGTGGTACATATATGTGGTTATTTAGGTGTGAATAGGCCCTAGGGAGGGGGTAACGTTCTGGTTTGGGTTAGAGAGGCTCTGCTGAGCGGGTTCTATCTGATCCGAAAACCCAAGCAGAACATTTGGCATCACGAACCGTTTACGAAACCTGTGTGCGTTGTAGTTGTCTTGTGTTTGCTTTCGGCGCGTGCGTGGTTTTGTTTGCATTTTATTTTTGTATATTTCTGTGTATAGTTTTTATTTTTCTTCCTTCTTTTCTTTTTCTTCTTTTCTTCTTTTTCCTTTTTCACGATGTTTTCTAAAAGGTCTAAATCTACTTTTAAGTTGCCCGTTGATATTCCCGGATGGGATTCAACGCCTTATGAAGCTTTGGCCCGTGAGTGGGCTGATTCTACTGGTTTGAGTGAGAATTGGAATTCTTCTTTGGAGCTGGCAGAGCCGGCTGATGTGATTGCTTGTTTGCAGAAGGCACCCGTATCGAAGGGTGAGGAGATTCCCATTTTGGGGCGCAGAGGTTGGATTCTTTTGTCTGCATACAGGATTCTGCATGAGAGATTGTTGAAGTTACAGATATCTCTTAAAGATGTGGAAGCGCACTTTGTTGAGATTCAGAATTCTCATACTTTGTTGCGGTGTCAGAATAAGTTGCTTGCTGATAAACTTGAGACTTACCAAACTATTGCCGAACGGGCGGCTGTGCGAATTGCTCGTTATAAATACAAAAACAGGCGCGGTCGGGTTTCGACGCGAAAGGTGCGTCTGGTCGTGGCGACAGCCGGGCTGGATTGGAATCCTGATGAATGGGATGGTAATATCTGGAACTCGACTGATTCTTGTTCCTCGGGTGAGGAGTCTGCCAAGCGCGAGTCTTCTCGCTCCCGCCATGATTGTAAGTCTGCTTCTCGCACCTTTGATGGTGCACCCCGTGATTACGCTCGTTCTTCGAGTGGGATCAATGCTTCTTACACTGATTGTCCCTCTACGAGTACTGATCGGGCTCCTTGTGATGCTCGTCCCGCGGTTTCTGCGCATCCAGTTTTCCGTCGGAAGTTGCAGCAGTCTCCCAATGCTCCGCAGGGTATTTCTTTGGACTGTTTAGAAGACTTTACTCAGCAGGAAATTAGTGATATTTTGCAGCGATTTCGGCAGCGAGCTGGTGAGTCCTTGCTCACATGGATGGTGCGCCTTTATGAACTGGGCGCTGCTGGTATTATGTTGGATACTGGCGATTGTTTAAAGTTCTGTTCCTTGAGTTTGGATTCTACTGTGCAGGATCATTTTCGTAACTATAATGGTGTTGGTCAGATTTCTTTACTCCAATTGGCGACTGAGGGTTGTAATCTAAAATATCCTACTGAATCTGACTGGCCTGTGAATGACAAGCCGTGGTATACTTTGCGTGATGCTGCTCAACGTCTCAAAGAGGAGGTGATGAAAACGGCAATTTTTCTGGGTACTGCTGACAGGTTGCTTGATGGTTCGTTGACATCTTCTGTGCGGAACCGTATCATTCGATCTTCCCCTGTTGCCTATAAGCAGGTCATGATGACTTTATTGATTAATCAGACTGGTAACGTGTTATCTACGGTTTTGGAATCCGTGCGCCAACTCGGTGAGTTGGGTGAGTGGTTTAAACCTGAACGTCAGTCCCGGCCTGACACTCGTACTCCTGGTGAAAATAAACTTACTAGACGTGATATTTTTTCTGGTCTTCTGGCTGATGGTGTGCGGAGGGAGGACATTGATGGTGAGACTACCGCACGTTTGTGGGAGTTGTTTCGCAAACGTGGCTTGGATCGAAAGGAGGGTGCCCGGCGTGTTCGGACCACTGAGTGTGATCGTGGTGGTTCTGACGGTAGCGGTGATGACGACCGCCGTGGGCACTCTGTTCGTCGTGATGATCGACGTTCTGCACGTGATGTGTCCCCCCGTCGAGAGAGAGACAGGGAGAGAGAGGGGGAAAGAGAAAGGGGGAGAACTGACTATGTTTACAGCAGACGTAGAGATGATAGGGATCAATCCCCTGAGTTGAGGAGGAGAGAGGATCGTCACAGTTTGGTCGATCGTAACCCGCAGTACAGTGCAGAAGATACGAATCCGTTCCGTACTGGGAATGGATATGAACAGGAGGTACCGATACCTAAGAAGCGTGAGAGTCTTTATCCTGATTTATCCTGGTATACAGAATGCAGTAAGAATGATTAAGAAAGAGGTCAAGCTCCGGTACACAGATAGGCTCACAGAGATAATAGACCCTATGTAGATATTGACATTTATTGGAGACATCGTAATATCCAAAGGGCCCGAGCATTGGTAGATACAGGAGCGGAGGCCACTCTTATTCATGGAAAATCGAAGAAGTTTACAGGTCAGCCTTTTACTATTACCGGATTAGGTGGAAAAGAAACCCCTGCAGTTCAAACTTTGCTTGAAATGAGAATAGGTAGAATTCCTAGAAAAGAGTATTCTGTACTAGTAGTGCCACTTCTAGAATTCATAATTGGGATTGATATTTTGAGAGGAATGACTTTGCATCTAGATGACGGATGTTACCAATTTGGAACAACGCATTATATATCGTCCAGACCTATACGGGTTGGTCGTTTAAGAATGCCCCCCATACAAGTTCCCCATGCGACAAAAGTGGTTTGTCAGAAGCAGTATCGTATTCCAGGTGGTCATGAGGAGATTAGTACCACTATTCATGAGTTAGTGGATGCAGGAGTCATAACCCCAGTTACTTCTGCTTGGAATAATCCTGTTTGGCCGGTGCGTAAGAGTGATAACTCTTGGCGCATGACCGTTGATTATCGAGAATTGAACAAGCACACACCCTCTTTGACTGTTGCAGTACCGGATGTTATTACACTAATTGAGAGAATCCAAAAGCATCCAGGTACATGGTACGCGTCCATTGATATTGCTAATGCTTTCTTTTCAATTCCGATTGCCCCAGAGTGTCAGGAACAATTCAGTTTTACGTGGAACGGGCGTCAGATAACGTTTAGAAGTCTTCCCCAGGGCTATGTGCATAGTCCTACGATATGTCACCGGCTGGTGGCAGAGCATTTGGCTGAGGTACCGGTTCATCCCCAAATTCAGATATGTCATTATATTGATGATGTTTTGATCCAAGGCGAAACACAAGAGGAAGTTCAGACCCAATTAGACAGAGTCATTGAGTGCCTGCGTGAGAAAGGTTGGGAAATCAACCCAGATAAATTGCAAGGTCCGTCCCAGGCTGTAAAATTTTTGGGTATTAATTGGCATGAAGGGCACCGTGAAGTGATCCCTCAGGTTAAAC